>NC_138798.1:10055766-10760057 GCF_965178545.1 Coloeus monedula | reverse complement strand
ACCAATAATTTCATGCTTTTATCTATACGATCATTAATACAGATACTAAACAATGCCAGCTCGACGTGGTGTCAAAGGCTCTGACAACCTCTAATTGATAATAAATAATTCAATTTCTGTCCCAATCCAAAACTGCTGAATCTTGGGACATGTTCCAAATAAATGATTAAAAAGAACTTTGAATGTAATTGTATCTAACACAACTGGGGATATTGCCCAGATGAAATTTACAACAACTATTTAGAGCTACAAAATTTCAATGACACTGACAACTCTTCATGCCTACTAGAAAATGAAATGTTTTTTACCCAGGCAATGGCACAGAGTGCATTTTTTATCAACAGCTTTAAGCCAGCAACTCACCCAGGCCAACAGTGCTCCCCACAGCAGTGCAGTCTTTCCCAAAAACACTAAAGAAAATTTGGGAATAGGGTTTTGATGCAGCCATATCTTCATTGTTCTGTACAAGCAGAACTGGATCTTCTTTCTGATACACCTGAGTCTTCCTCTCTCCCTAGACTGCTTACATTACAATTAGCAAAAGTTTCTTAAGAAATTAGCACTCTTAGTTCCTGGAAGGAAACTAGGGCAAGGTGTTTCAGCAGGAAAGTGACTATCAGCACAATCCTGAAGGGATGAAGGCAGCATCTCAGAGGCACATCAATTGTTCTCAGTAATTCCCAAACTCCAAAGCCAGAAGGATCTCTGAACACTTACTGAAAACACAGGACACACACTTACAGAAACATCCTTACATAACATTTGACTCCTATTTTTCTCCCATATGTATAAATCCTCGCTGCAATCTTACTTTCTGAATCTGTAAACAAGGGATAATATTCACTTTTAATTATTTGGATGCAAATTTTTTTGAATGCAAATTTTTCATTTTCTTAGGAGAAGGGTATATGTAACTGACCTGAAGTACTGACTGTAAGAACTTTGTAGGTTCACCATAGACTGTAAGTTAAGTTATATAAAAGTGCATATATATGTATATAGACACATGTAAGATACAAAAAGGAGGGCAACTAACAGAATATTTAAATATCACAAAAAACAAGGATACTTTCTTTATGCAATCTCAGTTGCACACACAAACTAGACAAAGATCCCACATGTCTTCAGAGCCTTGGTGAGGTGGTTGTTATTTTCTACGATAATGGAACAGTGGAACCCAAGGACAAAATACTGTAATGTCAGAAACCACTCTGGAAGTTGCTGAGAGAACTGGATTGAGCTCTGTGACCCTGTAACATTTTCACTGCCAGGTCACAGGTACAGAATGTGTGTTCACAAAGTAACTTTTAATACTTTGTGGTTAAGCCATATATCTGTAGGAAGTGTGTTCCTAGCACTTTGTTATGCAAAGTTCATTAAAAGGGAGTTTGCAGCAGTTCATTCAGAAATTCCACATGGTCAAGTCCTTTTTGAAAGACCAGAAGCCAGTGGCAATAACAGAGGATTCAAATTAATATCTTGATTTCTCATTGCACACCTGCAGGTTGGAAAGGGCATGGGATGTTACAACAGCTGTGTGCTTCCCCTCTAGAAAACCAGACAACACATCCCTGCTGGCAGCTTTTCTGCTGAACAGAAGGGATAGCATGGGAAGACTCGATCTAACATCTCTAATGTTAAAAGAATTTCTCTACTAAAAAGCCCATAAAAACAAAACAAGAAGGAAAAGCATTTCAGAGCTCCAAGAGGGGCCAGAAATGGGATAAGAGAGAAGTAGAAATACATATGATGTATTAAAAAGATGTCATCACTTCTTTAATGTGTTTTGTCTTGTCAGCTGTTAACATCCATAGCTGCTCCATTTGCAGTGGTACAGAAGATGGGGAAAGGCTGAGCTTGGAGCAGCAGCTGTACTCTGAGGGATGGGTAACTGGATCCAGCCTTCTCAAGCAGACACAGGGCGAGTGCTGCTGAGGTGAACTCAGTTTAATAGGTTGCTACTTACAGGCTTAGACCGATTTACAGGTGTTTGCCCTGAAATATGACCACGTCATCACTGCTAATCCTCTCCCCTTCTGAAATACTCCCACTTCAACAGGTAGCTATTTTTGGAGGAGAAAACCCACATATATACCAAAAAGCAACAGTGCTCTCTAAATCTCCTCCCACAGGAAAGGCAGTCTGACTATCACAAGAGACAAGTTGTCTGGTACAGCACAACACCAAACCCTCAGTTGCCTCTGTCATGGTGGGTGCCAGCCACCTGCAAGTGACAGTAATAACAGGGATGTTACAGGGAGAACGCACACAGACCTCTCATCCTCCTCCCTGGCAGCCTGGTAGAAAACCTCCTGTTGGCAATGCAAAGCCTGGGAAGCATAGCTGGCTGCTCCCACTGTGTCCAGGGGAACAGTGTTTCCATCTTTCTCTGCTGAACACTCCTCTTTTGCTTGCTCTCTCAGGCTTCTGACCTCTTTTCTGCAACTGAGTTTCCATCCAGCCTGCAGCCCAGTTTTGGATCCTGACACACTGCTGGAGACACACACTGAGAGATTCAATGGCTAGGGCACTGTGATGCTCTGGACCTGGTGAATCAATTCCTATTCCCTGCACATACTGCCCCAGCACTGTGGTAATGATTTACATACATACAAGAGGACAGGGTTCACAGTCTAAGTATACTAAACAAAAAATTCTCTTGGGATTGAATGTAAATTTACATAAGTAGATAAACTTTCTTCCTTAGGTAATATATCATATAGGTACTGACTGTGTTGCATACATCTGTGTCTTAGCTAAGCTTAGAGACTGCTGGGTACAGTTTCTAGAAATCTACCACTCACAGAAAAATGCAGCTTCAAGGAGCTCAAGGCCATGCCAAGTCTCACATACTGAGCATAAGATCTGGTATCCTTGCTGCTGTTCTTTGCTTCATACCCACAGAACCTGCATTTTAGCTATTTTGAAGCATAGCAACCCTCCCTCTCTGTCACTTTGGGATTTTATGTGGCAGATATTTTGGTTTTGCAGGGCCTGCTGTGGGAGAGGTGCCCCATCCATGAACCACAACCAAAACTGCTGCCAGAAGGAATAGCCTGGTGTTGGGGACCACCTTCCCCATCATGTGGGAGCTGCCAAGTGGGAGATACACAAACCCATCTCAGAGCCCAAACAATGCCAATCAGGATCTCAGTCAACTCAATGTATTCCATAACTTAAAGAATCAGATGCATAGGCACAGGAGCCCAACTTTTTACCCTGAAAAAAATGTCCAGAAAGCTCCTAGAAATTTTCACAGACTTTCTAAGCAGAAACCAAACAGGAAGCCAAAATATACAAGTTAGATACAGGGATAAAACTGGATGAAAGTCCACAGTGAATGCGAGTTTCATATCCGAACTAGCAGGGAAAATGAATCTCTGTGCTGCTGTAAAACAGTCACATATGGAGCTCGCAGCACTGCAGGAACAATTCTGTCTGGGATTCCCCACTTCTTTTCAGTACTACAGAACAAATACCTCCAGCAAAAGCTGATGGTGACTCTAAGTGATGACAGTGCAGGGATCCCACATGCTTCATGTTTTACCTCCATCTCTCTTATTCTTGGCCCTAAAAGTACCATAATATTTTGAGGTATCTAAGTGTGTGCCAAGAGACTGACATTGCCCTTCAGTTTCTGTGGATGCCACCACTCTACAAAAGTTTTCCTTGGGATAGACAATCGCATATGTGCATTTCTACCCTTTCAGTTTTGCCAATGGCTTCCTCTTTCCATTCCCTCCCAGCTTTTTGCAATACATCCTGCTTCTGTTGTTCCTCTGCCATGTAAGGAGTTCTCTGTCTATTCTTGCTTTTTTTTTCTCTAGCTCTGCACAGCAGCTACTTGCTAGTTACTCAGAATCCAAATAATTTAGGTCAAAAAGCCCAGTGAATCTGATGTGGTTTCTTTCACACAAAAAGAGTGAAATTGAAAACCACCTTATTCTTCTCAACTGAAATGCTGCATCCCTATTAATTCAGGTGTACAAATAACACTCTCTAATGCTGCATCAAGGGTTCTGCTTTGTGATTAAACCTGCCTCCCTGACCTGTAATTAGAAACTTTGGTTTTGAAAGGCAGTTTGCAGAGAGAAAAGGAGAAAGAAAGAGAGAAAGGAACCAGCTCTCAGACCTAACAATTTTGTTCTTAATAAATTATTCAGTTTTTGAAAGTTGAGCTGGATTTCCATCTGCTAGCATTAAAGACCCAAAGGGAAGAAGAACTGAAGGATTATCACAGCAGAACACAACAGTACAGAGTGGGGGGCTGGAAATCAAAACCCAGATGAGAAGTTTACTGTGTCCTCTGCCTGTCCCTGCCCAGTTCAGCTGCTGCCTGTGGACACCTGGACTTCCAGCAGGTCTCAGAGTAATGCAGAGTGACCCTCCACCAGAGTCCCACTGTGCTAGTCATGTGTTTGGGACATAACATTAGAAGAAAACCCCCAAAATTCATGAATGTTTCACAAATGTCAGCAGAATCAGGCAATGAACACACAAAATAGTGATGGTCATGAGTACAGAAACAACATAGACACCAGATTGCATGGTCATACACCAGTAATATATAGCCTTTTCAAGACAAGTAATTTAAAGATGAATTATAAATTATTAACTGATTTTTTGCTCCAGGGGCAGTCAGACAGTACAGACCATTGTTCTGTTAGAGATGCTAATCACTGTTAGTTGCAATCCCAAGGTACACCTGCTGTTATAAGGTGAACTTCTCACTTGGAAGTGGGGAGATAGTAAATATCTTTTTCTCCTGGAGTCAAAGTAAAATAATTACTATTCCTTCAGCCAAATGCTGACTCATTTTAACATTTAAAAAAACCCAAACAAACAAAAACCAAAAAACCCACCAAACATGACCCACAAATAAAACTCTCCAATTTCTGAAAAGGATGTCAGTAAGCTTTCCTCTTTCCACAAGCTGGGGACAGAACAAGCTTTTGAGCACTGTATAACACAGGTGATAAACTGACCCTGGGAGAGGTCTCTGGCCTTGTGTATTTAGCAGCTGTTTCCAGGGCTCTGCTTGACTTCAGATCAGAGAGATTTTGTGATGAATTCCTCTTCTGGTTACACCTATAATCTTTGTGTTGAGGGTGTGACTGACATCAGTCTTTTATGTTTTCAGGCTCAAGTTTGCAAGGCCTCACACCAGGGGAATCAAGAGTCTGATAATTTTCTGCACAATTGTTTTTCTCTAGGAACTTTACCAGGTTGATCCGAAGTTCCAGGGCAGTCTTATGAATTGAGACATCAGGTTTAAGGAGACTTATGTGAGAGAGGGGAAACCTGACTTCTACATCTCAAGGACCCTTTGGTCAAAATACCAGATGTCACTGAATTCTCCAATGTTTTATATCTTCTACTGTGTTTTTTGACATGCACAACTTTAACAAAAAGAACAGGCTAAATCTACCAAAATAATAAAATGTCACTGGTGGAAATGTCTTAATTCCAGTTTGCCTAAGTTTGTAAGGTACAGAGCCACTGGGGACCAAAAACTAGGTACGAGGGTGTGGATCCTTGAAACAAAAGAGTCCTTCAAATTCAATAACAACAAGTTTAAGTAATCTTTTGTGTTTGCAGTGTGGTAGAGTCCAAGTTTGTCACAGAGCTGCCAGAACATAAATCTGATACAATACTTTGGATTAGATAGCACAGCAGAAAGAGCTTTACTAGGGTATTGTGACAAGTTTTATGAACTTTTTAAAGAAACAGAACTTGGAAATACTAACACTGTTGTTAAGTTATTGTCTTGTGGGCTTGAATACTCAGCACTAAGAAGGGAAGAAGAAAAAAGCTAACAAATTCAGAAAAAGAGCAGTACTTGAAACTTGTATTAAGCTGCATTTGTTTTTCAACTGGAATTTTATGTCAGCTGAGTCCTGTGAGTCTAGCATGCTCTAGCATGCTCTGTCCTCCTTGGATGCAACTGTGGGCTCTCCTCCCCCCATTTTTACAAATCCTCAGTGAATACTGTGTCGCTTCACTATGCTTGCCTTTCAGGGTCTCTCTCATCTTTTAACACTGGCATGCAATTACATAAGCAAAAAGAGGTAAAAAGAACTAGGAATACATCAACTTCCAGCGACTACCTGTCTCTGCATGGTACCTTCAGGGACAGGGAGTGCCTGGTAGCCCCTGAGATGCACCACCTCTGCACCAGCACAGAGGGGAGCAGCCAGACAGCAGGTCCAGCTCTCTGCAGGGACCATGTTCAGGGTAAGCTACTTGTGTGGCTCTGCTCGGAGCTCTGTCCAACCCTGGGCTCCACACTGGCTTGCTTGAGTTACTTACCAGTTTCTCTGGTTTCCAGCAAGTCATACATGGCCAGAACCAGCCCACATGGCTTGAAACCTCCTTTCCCACCTGCTGCCATGGCCCTCTCACTCTCCACAGCCATCAGCAGAGTTGCTCAGGGTGAGGTAGCTGCCTGCCCTTTACTTCTCATTTCTTGTGGGCAGTTCACTATCTACAGCCTATTCTTTGATGATTTTGCTCTCCCAGGCAGGGATTTATTCTGTAAGTCTCACAACCTCCCTACACAAATGCCTCATATGCCACCTTCCCAAGCTTCTTAGCTCCCCTGGCAATGTCTGGGGTATGTGCATGCCCTCAAGCAGGCTGTGTATGTGTTGCTGTGATCGCAGCATTTTCCTCTTCAGGAATCCCTCATTCTCTCTTACAATAGCATTTTAATGCCCCATCTACCTCCATTCCCTGAGTAAATGGGTTCTCTAAATGTCACTGTCAGGGTTCCTGTGGACACTTACACTACTGCTCTAGCAGGGCACCCTGAACTGCCTCACATCAGGGTTTCTCTTTCCTTTTAACTTCGGATCTCGATTCTCCTCCAGTTCTGCAGAGGTTGCATACAAGCCCTTTACTTATCTGGTGACAGATCTTTCCGTGTGCTCACATGATAACTTTTGTAGAGCAATAGACAGAGATGAGATAAAGGTATTGGTATGCAAGAGCTATCACCCAGTTGCTTCACACCTACAAGTGCAGTGGTATCTAAATTACTGCTGCTTCCCAATTCTCCTTTTTTGATTTCCCAGTATTTTCACAAATTAGTGGTGTTCTCTCTCACAGTAATAATAGGAAGTCACTGAAATGTTTGTAATTGATCAGATCAATCATTTAGAAGTTATCCTATATCATGAAATCAGAGAGAAACAATGACCAGATGAGCACACAGCCTCACAAGTTCAGCCTTGGACATTATGAAAATCAAAGCGAAACTTTCATCATTCAAACATTGAGCTGAATCACAGTGGAATAACCTTCAGTTGGTCTTGGAAAAAGAGGGTTTATGTGAATTTTTCTTGGTGACATCCCAAGTGATTTCCAAATCTCAGAATAAAAGGAAAGATGGATCTGATGGTTTGTATTTTTCCCAGCCTCCAGGCTGAATATGGTACTACACTGAAAAAGAACTCTCAAAAAACCCCAAACAAACAAACAAACAAACAAAAAAACCCAAAACCCCAAACCAAAACCAAAACCAAACCAACAACAAAAAAACCCCAAACCAAAAAGGAGGAATTGTTCAGCATTTATTAAACTCCAGTGACTCTGAAGAAAACCTTCCCCATTTCTCAGTACAAATGTTTTTCTAGCCTTCAGAATGCAGAGAGGGTTCTAAAAATCAAGCTGGGTTTCTGAGCATCAACAGAGGTGCCATTTCTACACTGCAGCTTTGAAAATATGATTAAAGCCTGAAGCACAATGCTGTGCTCCATGGGACATATCTGACCCACACGCTGCCTTTTCAACTCTCTGCTTTTTCTAAATCATGTACATTATGAGTGAATAGGAAGAAAATGTGTAAACAAGAACAGAAAAGGTCATTGCGAGTTCATTAATTCTGATCACTTAATAAGCTGTAAATTGAAGTGCATGAATTCCATTCTCTTGAACACCAGGATAAATTTGAAGAATCTCTATTGACTTAATTTATGCTGATATGCATTAGAATAGTTTCTGGCACATTCAGAATCAAAATAATTATTACAGCAACATTCAGGACCAGAAGGCACCCAGTTCCCATTTAGTAACTAAATGAGGAACAGACTTACAAAAGTAAAGAATTCACCAATTAAAAAAATAAATCTTAATTATTTTTAAAGGTGGTGCAGAGGCACGACCATGAGGGTTGTGAAATTTAGGGCTGCAGGAGTGGCCCGAAGAAGCTGAGTGATACTTTGCACCTAACTAATGAAAACACTGTGCTGTGCAAAAGAGCTACTACTGTCCTCTGTAGCCACTTCTCACAGAAGACAAAGGTGAACTGCATATAAGGAGGCAACTATTTGAATAACTTTGTCAGGCCAATAATCAGAGTGGTACTGATACATTTCAGAGCCTTTTGCTTGCAGGTCCTCTCAAAGGTCATGAGGACTCCAGGAGGATATCTTCCTACGCTAAAACAAATATTGTTTTGGAATTCTTTACTCCGTGGTTAGGATGCTGTCCAAGAAATCTTACACTAGCTTTCTTGGAAAATAAAACACTTGGCCACTTCTAAGGACCAAAAGGCATAGTCAGTATCTTCCTGAATACCTTAAGTATCTAAAATAATGACAGATAAAAGCATCATGGTGGAAGAAACAAGCTGAGAAGTCTAAAAAAAAATTTTAAATAAAACACTGGGGCTGCTCGGTTGCAATACCACGAAGTTTCCTCTGTCTTCTGCTGCTGCTGGTTTGTCTGCAAGAAAGTCCCACGAAGGCAGATCTAAAGCGATGCCCTTGAAACATGCGTCTGTGACTTCCTGGGAATGATCCAGCGACGTGTCCAGCGAGCTCCTCCTGCCGGCTGCTCTCCCGGCATCCAGGCTCATGCTGATAGACCTCAATTTCGCTTTGGCTTTTCAGGAAGCTGAAGGGAGGCAAAGCTAATGACGTCTTCCTTATTGTCGTAGCAATAATGTCTCTCATATCACTGCCCACCCCCTCTAGGAGTCTCAGAAACACAGAGGTCCTGTGGTCCATGCCAGGAGCTGGGCAGAGCAGCCACTGCAGAGGAGCTTGGGAAGCCTGAGGAGCAAAGGTGAGCAGGGCTGGAAGCAAGGACAGCAGGGGCCTCCGTTAAAGGGGTACAGAGACACAGTGACCAAGCAAGAAGAGCAGAGTGACCACATATAGCCAGGAGATCAGTGAGCCCACAGGGATGTGCCAGGTCTGAGGCCCAGCCAGGAAGTCATCAGGATCAGTCACAGCCAGGTCCACAGTCAGGCACAAACACCCCTACAGCCCACCCCAAATCAGGACTGAGGACAAGGGCAGCTCTGTGCCATGGCTCCCAATGGAAGTGGGGAGGCCCCAGCTGGCTTCTCCCAGCTCTTTGGCAGACAGCTCTTTTCACAGCACTCTGATCCCAACTTACATTCCACTGTATCATGACAGACCTCAAACACAGGCAGCCAAACCTGTAGGACAGGGGTAGGAGGTTGCAGAATCAGCTGGTGCACTCAGGGCCCTGTCAACACACTGTCCAGCACAGCCAGGGGAGAACATAAAAATTATTCAAAGTGCTGACAAAGGAACCTGGGTACAAATACGCCACAGAGGTTAGCAGTGTGCAAGACTGACAATCTGTACTTCAGCTGTTTCAGGGTCTGATAAGGAATTACCTCTGCAGGGCACTGTATGTGTGCTCATGTTTTGCCAGTCTGTTGGGAAGCCCTTCTTTCTAGGCTAGAATAAAGAAAACTGCCACTGAGATGTAATGACAAAGCCTTTCCAATTTTTAGCTTATAACTTAAACCAGAAAAAAAGCAAATGTAAACTAATCCTGGCTTCCCATAAAAAAAGCCACCCACACCATATATTCCTCTGTGACATTTCAGTTGCTCAGTTCTTTGGTCAAACTATGTCCCGAAAGAAGAACACAGGCAAGACATACTGGTACCCCCATTTCCTACCTCCTCACAGGTGATATCTGCCATGGCCCTGCACTGGCAGGTCTTGCAGGTATGTGCATCAGTCCAAACTCCTAACCCTGCCTGCATGGACAGGTGAAACTTCCTGAGGTAACAAAGCCCAAGTGGCAGATAACAACGGTTTTCAAAAAGGGAACTTGTTGAATCAATAAGGAAAGGCTAACCCTTTGGAAAAGGGTGTCCATGATTATCTCATTGAGTTACACCAGGAAAAATCAAAGACAGACAGAGAGGGGAAGGGAAAAAGCATGAGGTGAGCATCCCAAAAGTGTTCCCAGCTGCACTGACACACTGCTCCGATAAACCCAGTCTGCCCTGCAAAGTTTACGTGGATACAGTAGAGAGCAACGGTCTACTGAAAAAAACCCATATTTTATCAATATTGATTAGAAACCCCTCCAAATTATATCAAATATTTTGGAAAAAAGTCACATTTATGAAGAGGAACCCATAATTTTGCTGAGGTGGCCAGGAACATATTGTGTCTCCCTCCATATAGAGCACTGAAAGTATACAGGACTGCTACTAAATGTGCCTTCTCTGCCACGTAATTGTATTCCTGTACTTTATATTTCCAGTGTGAAAACTCTAATGAAACATTTTAAACCAAAGCAGTTTCCTTGGAGCTGCATTCAATTTTCTTTTCCTTCTCTCTCAGCCAAATCTTCCTGCCAGGATGAATTCAGACCTAATGTCTGCTCCTCCCCACCAAGCTTTTGGATATGTGACAATATCCTACTCACTGGGAGCTGTGCCTGCTGGTGCCCATTGTCTTGTGTCCAGTTTGGGAGATGGCTTTTAAGGAAAAGCCCGGAATTAAATTTATGAAGAGTCCAATGATTTACAGGAATGACCAACGCTGTAGCTACTTTGTGCACACATCTACCAAAAACTTGTGAGTCCTTAGTAACTAATTCACTAGACTCCAGTATAGGAATGGTTCAGGGTCCAAGAAAAAGCTTTTGAAAGCTTAAAAAAGAAAACAAATAAACAAAAACAAACTTGAAATGAGGGTCCAATCTAAAAATACTACAAGCCTGTGCATCTGCTAGAGGTGTGGTAGTGGGACTGCCTACCAAGCTGCTGTGCAGAGCCTGTTACATTCCCGACAGGCACCAAAAGGGGTTACACACAGCCCAGACAGAGCTGCTGGCTGGGCTCTGTGGAATGCATCTGTCCCAGCAGTTCGGTGCAGCCTGATCACAGCCACTGCCGAGTACAGCCAAGGCACTACATCATGACACTGAGGTCCCAGTGCAGTGACAGAACACAATGAAGGGTCCGAGAAAGGTGCTGCTCAAAATGGAAATGCCAGGTGCATCGCCCAGGTAAAAGAGGAGTGGGTCTGTGGGACAGGGGACACAGAGCAGCAGCCAGGTGTAGCAAAGTGCAGCTGATTAAGGCCCTGCATAATCCAACAATGGTGCTGATGGTATGGTCAGACACTACCAGAAAGAAATTACATTATATGCCTTATTTACAATCAGTCCAAATCTGTAGAAACATTATATGTATCATCTGTGTCTCACTTTGTGTGATGTCACCTATACTGCCTGCCCTATATAGTTTTGGTACGTGAACAAATATATACCTTGGGAGAAAATAAAACTGCCTTCTCTGTTAAATCTCCTCTGGTAACACCACAAACCAAAAGACCTTTGCAGATATCTATCCAATTCCCACATTAAATCAGTATGTTGCTTGACAAACGTTTTCATTTAAAGACCAAGTACCTGCTAGGAATTCACAACTAGGCTTGAGCCCTTTGTCTACACACTCTTAACTTCTCTTCTTCAGCCCCCTGTCTCCCCTTCCATCAGTGTTCTGCAATTTGCCAGCCTCTTTTACATCTCAGTTATGTCTGCACGATGTGAGGCAGGCAGACTCATGTGCCCACAAACAGAAAAGCTCCTCCACCTCACAATAACTCAGCAGGCTTCTGCAGTTTTCAGAGCCTGCATTACTGTGTGCCCATATCTGCTGTCAAATTACTGCCTGGACACAGGCTCCACAGCTAACTTCAGCCTTACCCCAAACATGAAACTGTCTCTGAGCCCTCAGGAACATTCATCTTCTCCTGCAGCTCTTCCTACACAAAGTGGTGTAAACCTGGCTGATGCTTCTAGGAAATAAAGAACAAGCTTACCCCTCCAAAGATGTGTTATGATTTTATGGCCTCTTTCTGCAACCTACTGAGAGTGGATGTGCTCCATATAATGCATTTAAAACACATCAAAACAGATTTGAAGGGTGGACAGTTTTCCTGAGGTTTCTAAAGGAAAATAGAGATGAAAGCCATAAAAAACAACCCTCCACACACAGCAGAGGTTGAGAAGTAAAATTTAAACATAAGTTCATTTTTCCCTTTAGTGTAATTTCTGGCAGTCCCAGGGCTGTTCTAACTTCTAGCTGCTTGTCATGGCTGCAACATCACAGCAGTGAGAAAAAACTCATTTACTCCAACCTTAGCTGCCTTCCCTTAAAACCCTTACCCTGCCCTACTCTATCTGAGGCTGTGAAAAGACAATGATAATAATAGGAAGCTGCTCCTAGAGCTCCTACTAAGGAAACAGTTATTTTCATGTCCTGCCTCATTGCAAATACCTGTACATAGGAAAGATGACATGCACAGAGCACACATAAACCTGTAATCGAGGCAAGTCAAGATGTTATTGACTGTAATTGCTGTTGTCTGTGTCGACCTTCTCCTCGAGGTGTCTCCACCTCCCATTACAATGTCACAGCTAAAGGAGTTCCCTGGTGGTCTGCAAAGAAGCAAAACAGCAAATGGCTAGAGAGAACTGACACTGTTTATATAACATTAAAATTAATTCTAAATCAACAATTCAGAGAAAGTAATGTTGCATAAAAGTAGACTAAGAGATTTCACTGACAGACAGTGCTAACAGTAACCTTTCTTCAGTGTTTTGCAGAAAAAGTGAGACATTCATAGGGTTTTGCAGATTAACTGACAATTTGCCACCAGAATGAAGAAAAGAATCCAGGCTTTTGAATCTATTAGTCAGTTATGTGCATTATTTTAAAGCAGCCCTTAGATTTACTCATTTTAGTGTAGGTTGGGTAAAAAAAAGAGCACTAAAGCAGAAATATGCATGTGTTCTGCATCTTAAACCAAGACTTTCCTCCTGGAATGGCAATAAGGATACCCTGCAGCCCAAGGTTTTCTATGCAGCCATAAAACCTTCATCCTCTTGACTGTGCTGGTAGCCAGGATAACCAATCCATATTCTATACCCAGTGCATGCTGCAGGAGAGAAAGATAACAAAGGCTGTGACAGAACTCCATCAGAGAAGTCCTTTTGGGCCCCATTTCCATTAGCTCATAAAAGCAACAGCCTGGACCCACATGCTGGGCTCTGCTAGGGCTGCTCCAGGCTGCAACTCATTTGCAAGAGAAATGACCCATTCATTTCCCTCTGACCTCTGCAGATACTTCAGACTGCTGACCTCATCTGCCAATGGCTCCCACCACTATGAGCCAGCATCATCAAACAGGTGCTCCCAGACAAAACCCTCCACCTTCCCAGGCAACCTGAACTAACACAGCTCCAAGAATCCCCAATCAAGGCTCTCAGGAGATTATTTGTGCATGGGCTGGGAATGTTCAGCCCTCAACTGATTTATTTCCTGTTCAGAAAAGCAGAGGCCATATATGACAAGGAGGTACAGATGAGAAGGTGTAAATTTCTCTTTGTCAAGTGAAGTTAAAACATATAAGTGCACACTCACATGCTTGTATGAGTGTGCACTTGACAACACAGATTTCTTCCCTGCAACTGCAACTCCTGTCAGCTACACCTCCTATTAGTGTGTGGTACCTCAAGCACTCTGAAGTCCCTCCAGAAAACTCAGTGACTTGTGACTGGGAGTTCTCACCTCTGCAGTAGGTTTCCAGACTCAGTTTTATGACCAGGGATGAAAGATGACATTGCTACTTCAGCAGAGGAATCCCCGTGCTTGTATTGCATCCCAGGAAAAAGACACATCTCTTCAGACACACCCGTTTTCCTTGGCATTCACAGCCTTATTACCAAGAGTATCACAATACATATTGACTTTTGTTCTTAACAGCCCCATTCTAGAGAGATTACTCCATTCCACAGCTAAGGA
Organism: Coloeus monedula; assembly: GCF_965178545.1. Lineage (NCBI taxonomy): Eukaryota > Metazoa > Chordata > Aves > Passeriformes > Corvidae > Coloeus > Coloeus monedula. The sequence continues at coordinate 10,745,968 of NC_138798.1, read as the reverse complement.
TACAAAGGCATTCGATGGCTGAACTGGGAATTCAGTGCTGGTTTCAAGTTCAAGTTCAGAGTGCTGCTCACTGGACTAATCTCTGGACACTTTTTCTACTTGGCAGAGAAGTGTGAGTTGTCAGATCTGAAAGAATACTGAGGTCTTCAGACAGAGTCACAGATATATGTATCACAGACTAATATCTTTGTCAATAAAAGTAGCATAAAAACAAAGCAAGCTAGGTCAGCTCTTCTGTTGGTCTCAAAAGAACACCCAATTATTAGAGTCAGCATAATCATCTTTAATAACTAAGCTGTTTTGGAAGCTGAATAGTTTGTTCCAAATGCCACATAGACAGCTCTTGCTACTGGCAGAAGAGGACTGTGAATCAGAGCCCGAAGTCTGATGCAAGAGAAATTTGGGCGTCTCAAGCTGATTTCCCCAGCAGAGAACAACCCTGTTAATTTGAGAAAGTCCCTTGCCTGCTTTCTCTCTGAGTAATTAAGAGTGAAATCCTCCTCTCAGTGACCCCAATGCTCTCAGCCTAGGCTGATTTACACATGAAAGGAACCCTCTGAGGGGCTTTCTCCCTTTCACATTCACAACCAGGCAGGACCTATAAATAAAACCTTTCTGAAAACAGGAGCTTTCAAAAAGGTCTGTGTATGTGCACAAATGTGTATGAGAGAAAGGGAATGGCTGTGTGCACTCGAGGATGTGTGTTTGCATGCGTATGTGAGGCGTGCGTAAGAAGAATGGGCATTCACACACCAGCCCTCATGCAAACAAGTGTACTCAGAAAAGCATCTGCATGGATATGGGAGCGTGCACAGGTGCTGGGGGCACTTACAGGAGCCAGAAGGCATATCCAGGCTGGTTTCCAGCTAGCACAATCCCAGGGGTTTGCCCCAGTCAGCTGAGTCTTTCTAGAGTTACACATGGAAAAGCGAGAGCAGATTCAGACCCAATTGTGCATGAGACCATGCTTGTGATGCACTTTCCCTCCACAAAGCAGTAAAGTACTTGGAGGACAAACACCAGTGGTTTACACTGCTTTGGCTTTAACGAGGGAGGTAGCATAGACTCAGGTCTCAGGGTGTGTGTTCCTATGATTTTGACAGAAGGTGCGGTTTTTAAACGGCCACATATTCTCAGCTGCTTGGGAGAGAGAGTAGTGTTGCATTTTCCAGGGCTGTCATTGCTCAAAAGTAATTTTTAGTTTTCTGGAACATTAAACCCCTCAAAGTTTGAAAAACAAACAGCGAGACAGATGACCTGAAAATGAAGGTCAGGAAATCAAAAGGACTATGACTGCCTTTACAGTAGTTACAAACACAAAAATGCCTAGATATGTATCTGAACTATCCCTCCCCTACTGTCCTGTTCATCCATGTGGCTACAAAGTCAGGATCTCTCCCCTTCCATGAGGCCTGCGGAGGACTCTACATAACTTCCAGGAAACTTATTAGTTACTGTGACCCTGCCCTAATACAAAACAGGTGACAAGGAGCTCAGAGCCAAGCCAGGACAGACCATAGGATTTCACAAAGCAAGTTCTGCTCTGTGGGTCTTTGCCCCTGTAAGAGGTGGCTTTTTAAGACCTGGCTAAATGATAATTTCACAACTGCAAATTATTCTACTCCACTACTCCTGACCAGCTGAATCATTTGCTTTACTGAAACTGTGCCTGTGCCATATGCTAATGCTAGCAATCGGGATGTAGGTATGTTAGAACCACTGCAGCTGCTCCACTGCTTGGTGGAAGACTCCAGGGTGTGAGAGGGGGGCAGGAGCGGTGCTGCACCCTTCTGACTTCATCGCTGCTAATCGCAGCTCTTGGATCTCTCTCTCTCCACCCCCCCCGCCCGCCAATTCTTATGCAAACATTTAGAAGAAGTAGGCAGAAAAAAAGGCACAAATCAGGAGACATAAAGAGTGCGAAGCCTCACAGGAGCGCACAAAGCACAAAATGTCTCTTCTGCTCATTCAAAAGACTTCCCAGCTCCTTGCACTAGGCAGGAGTGTGTGAGCACGGATTCAGAGCTCCCCTCCCACTGAGCTCGGAGCTAAAGCCCTCCCCCAGTTCCCAGGGTCTTCAAATGAAGATTTGCATAGTTGTTCCAGATCATTCCTGAGAGAAGGGACAATGGCTCTCTCAACGTCCTCTTCCCCCCATCCTTCCCTCCCAAAGCTGATAAAGCCCTGGTGAAAAGGGGAACAAAGGATTTACAGATGTCAGAATATTGATTTCTGCCATTCCAGGACTACAGGGAGAAGATGAAGAAAACTTTTGCCCCCAGAAACTCTCTGAAGTTTGAGACACAGACGCTATCTCTGCAGCACGAATTCCGCGTTTGTTAAGACAGTATCCGATGGAGACAATATTGCTATTCGAGAAGGATGAGCAGGGCCCTGAAAACGCGAAAATGCAGGGGGATGAGATTACAGCCTCCAATCCCAGAGAGCGCATTTTGTTGTTCCCAGACCTGAACGGAGAGGCACTTCCAGTGAAAGCAGTTTGCCACCAGGCGGGCCGGGCCGGCATTGCTCTGAGCGCCGGAGATACAGCCCTCCCCATCTCATCGTGACTCATGCTGGTATCCGTGCCCGCTCTCTGCCACCCACCACTGCAGCTGGGAAAAGTAACAGAAAGAAAGGTGAGAGACGAGTCTTTGGCAAGTGACCTTTGATTCTAAATCAGAGTGGAATGGAGGTTCTTAAAACTCACTACATTTAGGACCATTACCTGAAAGCCAAAGCTTTCTGCTCCCACAAGCATTTCTGTGCACAGTCCATATAAACCCGAGCTTGCTTTTGCACAACAAACATTCTTTTTCACCGTAGTGTGTCAACTTCCCCTCTACTGAATTCCACCTCTACCAGCTTTCTGCAATCATTCAAATTGTGCTAAACAGAACAGCGACATGATCCAAAGTGTCACATGTCACTGCTGCACACCCAGCAGGAGAGGAGTACTGGGCAGCCAAGTCAGGTTACAGGAGTTCTGGCCTGACCTCCACCTGTCCCACCACTACTCTGAAACACCTTTCTCTTGGTGACTGGATACTACCACTTTATAGACTTTTTTTTTTTTTTTTCCCAGAGATAACTTTGTAGCATTTCTGCACTCAGAAAATTCCTGGGATGTTGGATCTTTTGTAAAAATGTACCTGTTGAAAATTCCTCAAAATGCTGGATTTAGGCCTGGATTTTTAAAGGTGATCAGCTATTTCCTAAATCAAGCTCTAGGCCCTCAGGTCAGCTTGGGGAAAACCCACCTGAAGCCCTTTCTGCAAGGCAAAATAGTGAGTACAACAGGGGTTTCCCATGCCATGGGTCAGTAATTCAGACAGAGCTCCAGAGCCAGAGTTGACTGTTCACTCATTTTCCACACACCTTTGTAAAAACACATGCTGTCAGGAGGACTGCAGTCATCACAGTGATAATAACCATCACATATTGCACAGTTAAACACATTTCATACAACTACATCAAAACATTATTCACAGTACTCTTAAAATATCTAGGTTTCTTTCAATACCTGCCTGTCTTCCCTCAACTAAAAGAAATTATTCTTCTGGAATATTTTGTGTCTTCCAGCAGTCACTCCTAATTTACATTTAAAGATATGAATCAGACCCCCTAGACTCCTGATACACCTCATACAGAGATTAATCACAGCTGTTGGAATTATAAAGACTAAGACAGACTCATTTTAAATCAGTCTATCGCAGACTATAATGAACCTCCTACCATGCTCAGGTTCAGGACAGACTCAAACCCCATTTTCAGTTGCTCTCCATGAGCCCCTGGGAGCTCCATGGGTAGGACAAGGTGCACTTGGGACAGTTATGCTAAGAGTTGCCACTACTGCCTTCTCCAAAGAGCATTTTCCAGACTGTTAGAGGAGTAAGGGTGTCAGAGAGAACTAGGGAGAAGCAAACCTTGGCTGCTCTCACCTCCTGCTGAACACTTGTATGTTGTGTTTTGAGGCTGCTGCAGCAGCAGCACAGCTCACAAATTTGTTTTATTTTAGAGAGAATTTTTCCTCATCCTAGACAGATGTTTTCTTGTTTTGCTGATTCTTTGTTTTCTCTCATCGTAAACATTAGTGTCTGTTGCTTACTTAAAGTTCTTTTTGCTACAAACAAGAGTAGTTTTGTTTACATAGCTCCCACTACAAATTTGCTTTAGGATACAGAACTTAATCTTGGTTTCATCACTGAAATATTGTACAAAATAATTCTCGGATCTTCTGTTCCCCCCCAAAAACACATGCAAATTACTTTTAAATTAAAAGTCTGATATATTAGATGTCCCATAAGCCAGAATCCAAAGGATGAAGGTGTGGAAAGGCAAAATCTACCTCCAGTGTGGATTTAGCAAAGCAGGTGTGTGTGCACATGGCAAGCCCCAGTGGTTTGAGGGCTGTTTTGTACAAAATGAATCATGTCCATGATGACAGAACAGTTCTGCAGATACACACAGTACCACCTGGGAATAACTTCTTTCAGTATGGAAGCATAGCTGTCCTTAAAATTATTTATTAAATAAAATAATATTAAAACAAATTACTGGAAGAGGTAATTGTAATTAAAAAATAAAATAAGAGAAGAACAGAGAAACCAAAGCACTTTTAACAGTTTACAGTGCCCAGATACAGTAAACAACTGTAGCAATATTTTCATGCCGAAGTGTGTTTCACAACAGCCTTCCAAGGTTCTGGCTATCTTACCGTTCCTTTATGCCATATAGTAAATTGGACACAAGCCCTGCTCCAGGTGAAAAAGGGTAAAGAAATCCTGCTCCCCAGTAGCAAACACAGCTTCCCACCATCTAACAGCCATGCCACACTGCATGCCTTGGTCTTGGCAAAAGAGAAGTGACCAATTCCATGGGACCAAGGTGTGCACATTACCAACAAACCTCCCCCTTCCAACAACAACTGAACCTTGTTTGGAGTAAAACACAATTCCTTCATGTCATTCTTCTCAGACCAGCCCCTACCACTGTCCTTCACAACAGCTAAGTTTCTTTGCTTTTCTGCTGTTACAATTTCTACATCCACCATGGGAACCCTCTCATTTTGCTGTGGTGCTTTAAGTGCTGAAAAATGTACTCTATACCTACACAGCTTCTGCCAAAAGTCAAACAGCTAACCATAAGGCTCCAATAAAGAACTAAAAGAGAACCTAGATATTTGTAATTTTTTTCCTGGAAATCTTGTCTTCATTCAAGTGATGTTAATTTTTCAATAGAATCATCCCAGGAATACATGTAATTAAAAACACATTCGTGGTAACAGAACTGCCCCACTTGAGGGGCCCCTTGATCCCCTCATGCCTGGGACATCCCCACAGCTCTCCCTGTCTTCACATCCCCAGGACTTCTCACTCTCTTAACTACTTATCACTCTCTACTTGACAGGAGGTTGTAGGCAGGTGAGGATCAGCCTCTTCTCCCAGGCACTAGGAACAGGACAAGAGGAAATAGCCTCCAGCTGCACCAGGGGAGGTTTAGCTTGGGCACCAGGAGTCATTTCTCCACAGAAAGTGTGATCAGACATTGGAATGGGCTACCCAGGGAGGTGGTGGAATCACCATCCCTGGAGGTGTTTAAGAAAAAGCTGGACGTGGCACTGAGTGCCATGGTCTGGTTGACACGGTGATATTCAGTCATAGGACGGATACGACGCTCTCAGAGGTCACCACCCACCTAAGCGAGTCTGTGTCTCTGTCACCGCCCCCCGCACAAGCTCCACAAACCCCGACCGGCCTCGCTCCGCCCTCAACACCAAGAAGGCGCCGGCCCGCCCCTCAGGACACCCCGCGCGTGACGTCACTGCCCCGCCCCTCCCGCCCAGGGCGGCGCGTGCGCGCGGGAGGCCGTGTTCAAGGTCAGCGCGGCCGCTGCCGCCGTCGGTTCCGCCCAGCGCGGTTCCGGTTCCGGTGTGCGGACGGGGAGGACATGGCGGCGCTCGGACGGGTGTCCCGCCTGCTGCTCGGCGCCGCTGCCCCGCGCTCGCCACCGGCGCGCGGCATGGCGGCCGCGGCACACGAGGGCGGCGGAGGTAACGGGGCTCTGCGGGGCGGGGGCGGAGCCAGGGCGCGCGGCGCTGCCCTTGACAGCCGGTGCCCTTCGCTGTGGGAACGGGGCGTACCAGGCGCTTGGTGTGAGCCCCCGCCGGGGCACCGGGGCTTAAACCGTGAGCCCGGATCCCTGTTACAGACGGGGAGGAGACACGCGCTTGAGCGTGGGACACAGCGTTCATTAGCGCCTCGTTAATGCGCTAATTGTATTTAACGTGCTATCAGGTCAGCAATACTAATGAAAATGGTGATTGTTGTTCTAATTGCTGTCCCGCTGCCCCCGCCCAGCTCGGATGTGGAAGACGTTGACCTTCGTGGTGGCGCTGCCCGGCGTGGCCGTGTGCATGCTGAACTCCTACCTGAACGCACAGCACGGGGAGCACGAGAGGCCCGAGTTTGTGCCCTACACCCACCTCAGGATCAGGACCAAGGTACTTCCACCTGCAATGTTTAGGAGCCCTCGTTTCCTCCATGGCTGCAGAGCTTCCTCTGAGATTGCCACAGCATTTCTTTTTCGTTTGCTACATTGGCTGTGATATCAACTCATGGCTGTTTTTGAGGCAGTAAAAGTTTGTCACAGCTCTGATGAAGTACCCATGGTATTCACAGGCCTTCCCACCCCAAAGTGATCCTCCTAATGTCTTGCTGAAAAGTTTTCAGTCCTAAAGCTGCTGTACTTAAACTAATACAGATCTAAAAGCTAGCAGTGGAGATGCTAAATACTCAAACTTGGGGTCCTCATAATACAGCACAGTTGATCTTTAAGTAAGAGCAAAGACTGTGCTGTTTATAGACTGTGACTCCCAGCCAGCTAAGGGAGACAGTTTTCCAGCTCTTGCTTCCTATGTCCTGGGAGCCAGCTTGCTTAATTCACCAGCCTGTTGAGCTGTGTGATCATAAAATCATTTAGGTTTGAAAATACTTCTAAGATGGAGTCTAGCCTGTGACTCATCTCCACCCTGTCAACCACATCATGGCACTAAGTGCTACCTCCAGTCTATACCTAAACACCTCCAGGGATGGTGAGCCCAGCAGCCTGGGCAATGTATCCCAATGTTTAACAACCCCTTCTATGACAAAATTCCTCCTGATGTCCAGCCTAAACCTTCCCTGGCACAGCTTGAGGCTATTTCCTCTTGTTCTGTCATTAATGGCCTGGGAGAATTGATGTTTGAGTCTGTATTGCTCTTGGTTTCTGATGCTCGAGGGATTGTTCAGGAGCTGCCACTGGCTTATTTTCTTTCTTCTTTCAACAGCGTTTCCCCTGGGGTGATGGGAATAAAACTCTGTTTCACAATCCCCACACTAACCCTCTTCCAACTGGTTATGAAGATTAAAACCAAGATCCTGACCACAGCCAGAACTTTGGCTCTCCCCATCTTGAACCAGAATGTTGAGTGGGATCCATCATTTCATGGGGTCATAGTTTCAGAAACTGCATTTCTTCTGTGATGAAGCTGAGTGGTGGTGTGGTCCTCATGTGTATCTGTGATGGGGTCCTTTAAATAAACAACTCTGGACATGAATTTCGGATTTGACTTTGTTTGTTAACCTGAATTCTTAGAAGTTTTTTAGTTCAGTGTTTGCATAAAGCATTAAGATTTCCCAGAGGACACAGTGTATGAGCAAAGGGGTTTGACTGCCTGAATGTTAACATATGTTCCTGTGTCTGATAACACAAACAACGGGAATGCACTTGGCATAGGACATGAATCAATTTCATATTCTTCATGTCTGGTTTAGCTGATGACTCTAAACTCACAGCCAGAACAGATATGATGTAGATTAAAATTCAACATATACTGAAGCACATTCTCCATCATCAGCTTTTACAGTATTTATTAACAGTCATGAAGGTGGTCTTCTCTTGGTTCTTCTGGCAGACGGAGTGGCAGCAAAGATATTGAGCTAAGCTCTGCCTTCACACTGTTCACCTTTAGCTCTGAAATTTTCAGGTACATCAGCACATATCCTGCTCACCACTCTGCTTTCCATAAAGCTGCAGTCTGCACCAAAGTCTCTCACACAGGTTTTGCAGAAGAAAACACAATTTTGGCTCTACTGCTTATGTCTGTATAATGTGTACTGTGTCATGCAGAAGCTGCTTAAAGTAGAAGGGATTAATGAGCCAACAGCCTGGGCCTGTGCCAGTACAACCTTAAGTTTCAAGTTTTTGCTCGCTACAAGTCAACCATTTCCCAGTTCTTTCTGTAACTTCTGTATTTTTTGGACGGTATGAAACTGAGCTCTCTCTCAGCTATCATTAATTTGGTTCTTCCCAAAAGGTAGAATGCAGCAGCTGCTTTGGCATCTTGCTGTTGAAAGGAGTGATGGATAGCAAGAGAGAATCTCAGAGTGGGTACTGCAGGATGTCCTTCCCCATGTTTCCATATGATTTTTTTCATCTGCTTACCAGTAAAAGATTGCTGAGAAAAGTTTTGCTGTGTTGAAAGTACAAGGCACTGATGGGCACAGTTGTTTTAAAGCTGACAAAATCACATTACATGTAGCCCTACATGAAGATCACAGAAGAGCAAACTGGTTTTGTGTGTTATTCCTTAAAAAAGGAAACCTACATAATTAACTGTCTTCAGTATGCTATTTATAGATCATTCCCTTAGATCACTGTTTTCATTTATACCTGAGTGACACAGCACTTTGCCAGCAGCTTGTTTTTTCAGTGCTATGTTTACCCCCTGTGCTGACACTAGGAGCTCTCTGCACCTGAGAACAGGAGTGTGGCTCACCTGAATATGTGACTGACATAGGAACAACAGCCTCAGGCTGCAGCAGTTCCTGATGCTTTGCACAAGGCCCACAGAACTGTGGGGGTCTGTGAGGGGGCTGTGGTGCAGGCAGGCCAACTATAATGTTTGAGAACTGCACCTTTTTTAGGCTTTTTAAAAAGTAAAGCCTTTAAATAATTAGTAGAAATTAAAAGCAGAGAGTGAAGCTTTCTTTTTTCCTCACTCTAATTCTAGAATTAGGAAGCTGACCGATCTTTTTGTCCCCAGGCCATAATATCTTTTACTCTTTCACCTGTGTTGGTGTAAGTAGGGGAGCAAGCTTTGCCCCATCCCTGTCTGAGGATCAAACCACACGAATGTGTAAAGCTAAAGGAGAGAGAATTCAAGTTTGTGGTTGCGTCAGTACCTCAGAAAAGGTTGAAGTAACCTCTGCATTAAAAGTCTTCAGCTTCTGAGCAGGCCAGCTCTATCACTCCTGGAGGTCACAATCAGACTCTACTGCACAGTTACCTACTTGAACAAAATATAACCTGGTTGTATTTATTTTAGCCAAGCTGTTGCAGGTCCAGTAGTGCTTTTAAACCATCTCTCTTGCTGACACAAAACAGTGCTTAAGCCCTTCAGCTTTCAGGATCACATGAAACCAACTTCACCAAAATTCAGCAGCATAGAGATGACACAAAGTATATCAACTCCCTCCATATTCTTCTTAAACACTTTCAAGTGTTATATAAACAGGCAAAAGAAATCAGCCACAAAGAAACTATCTCAGCCCACTCCAACCCATTCCCCCATTACATTCAGTAGGAAGTTAGTTCACATGGATTTTTAAGCCATTAGATGCTGAACCACCAACAACTTTCACTGGAAAGGAGGCAGTAGTTAGCACATGATCCAGTCTTTTTTTCCTTTTAACTGTTTTCACAAGCAGAGAACATTTCTCACTTCCTATAAGGGAGTTAACAAAGGTCTAAAGGTCTTCTCCAGGTGGCATCCATGGTACACCTGGTGATGGTGCTTAGTCCAAAGGCTTGTATTAGTGACTCCACCCGTACAGCCAACATCAAGAGGAGTTTTCAGTTTTTCCTTTACTCGGGCCCATGAACTCCAGGCCCTCAATGGGTATGTCCTTCTCCTTGATTGCTTTCTGAAAAGAGGAAAAAAGAAAACCAAATAATTCAACTTGACGCTTCGTTATAGGGCTACATGATGTAATCTTTGGTACAAAACACAGAATCATAGGATCAATTAGGTTGTAAAACACCTCTGAGATCATTGAGTCCAACCTATGACCCAACAGCATCATGTCAACCAGACCATGGCCATGCCCAGTCTTTCCTTAAATGCCTTCAGGGACACTGACTCCACCACCTCCCTGGGCAGCCCATTCCAATGTCTGATCACCCCTTCTGTGAAAAAATTCCTCCTGATGTTCAACCTAAACCTCCCTGGTGCAGCTTAAGTCTACAACCTCTTGTCCTATTGCTTGTTCCCTCAATAGAAATTATCTAAAAAGAAGTGACCTAGAAAAAGTAGTCTTAAAGCTGGTTTGAATAAAGCTTCAGTGTTAATGAAGGACGTACTGAGAACTCACTGAACTATAGTCCGGATCGTATAACAGAAACGTGCTGCAGCCTCTACAGAAGCAGCCTTAAGAACTTACGTACAAAAAAATTAGGAGACACCTGTAAAATATTTCATGTCATGACCGACAAAGGGCGAGATAAACCCAGAGCTGCGTGTCGGGGTCACTGGTGAAGGCTGAGGCTGCTCCTGGGGTACCAGCACGCCGGTAAGAAGGGTCAGAGCGGGGGAAGGACGCTCGGGCAGAGAGCGAAGGGGGCCCGGGGCCCCGGGGCCGGACGCACCTGCACGCAAAGTTGGTAGCGCTTGAAGAGCTGCCCGCAGGGGTCGCCGGCGCTGTCGCCCTTGAGGAACTTCTCGGCGAACCAGCGGTTGAAGCACTGGTCGTACTCGCGCTTCAGCTCCGTGCACGCCTCGCCCACGCTGTTCATCGCGACGGCCGCGCCGGGACGGGCCGGGCGCGCCGCCGAGTGACGCGCGTCCGGCGCGCGGGTGACGCCACGCGCGGATATGTGAGGTCACGCGGCGGTGGCGCGATGCGAGCGCTGTCCCTCGAGCGGTGGCTCCGCGCCTGGCGGGCCCCTCCGCGACGCCCCTCACGCCCGGCGAGGTGGCACAGCGGGCACCGGCCGCAGGTACCGCCGCGGAGCCGGTTTGCCCCTCGCGAGGCAGGACAGTAGAAACAGGATAAAACAAGGGTTAATTTTCCACGAAAGTAACAGGAACTAGCGGGTCCCTACCAGTAGGTTGGATTTGATGACCTTAAAGGTCTTTTCCACCCTTAACGATTTTAGGATTTTTTGGTAAACTCTGGGTTTGACGTATAATAAGTTATTAATTAAAAGAAAGTAGCACTATTAAACTTGTTAATTTCTGACTTTTTTGTCCATATTGGTGCTTTTGTGCAGCAGAAAGTGTCGGTGGAAATGCTGGACCACTTGGAGCACCTGGCCCTGGTGGATTTCCGGGATTCGGAGGCCGTGGAGCGGCTGCAGAAAGCTGTCCAGTTTGCTGATCAGCTTCGTGAAGTAAACACCGACGGCGTGGAACCGATGGATTCAGTGCTGGAGGACAGGTGGTGTATCACAGCAGTCTCCTTTTATCTGTTAATGCATCAAGCTGTTAGCTTTTGTGACCTTTTTTCCCTGGGAATCATGATGCATGTGGCCACTTTGCTCAGAATGTCTTACTGTGCTTTTGTGGGGGATAAAGTTGTCATAGGGACATGATTTTTATGTGTGAGCAAAGTGAAGGTGAACTTCAGTTCTTTAATCTGTGTTAATTGTCACCCTGCTCCCCAAATACCTGCTAGTGGCATTCTTGGGTGCTTCAAAATGTTCCAGTACTTGTCGAAGTGTTTATTTAAGAGACCAAAACCAGGTTTAGACATAAGCCACCCTTCCTACCTCATATTTACAGAATAGCTGAAAGACAGCCAGTAACCTTTGTCCTTCAGGTGTCTGTATCTTAGAGAAGATGATGTGACAGAAGGCAACTGCACCAAAGACCTGCTGGAAAATGCCAGAGAGAAAGTAGAGGAGTACTTTGTAGCTCCACCAGGTATTGACTTTCTTACAAAAATCTCTTAATCTCACCTGAATTAACCTGAAGAATATAACCTGCCATAGCTGCATTTACTTTCAGAAATACTAGTTAATAATAGGGAGTACTAAAATAAATTACTGTAGCCATCTATGTAAAATAATGTGCAATTTATTGGTCCAGAAGCAGTACAGAGGCTGACCTGATTCTGAAGTTACTGCACATGTTGTGAAATTCCTTAGAGGAAGTCAGACAGGACTTACTTTCCTGACTTTCTCAGGATATTTAAGCTGCCTGTACATGGAGTAAACTGGAGAAGCACTTCCGTGCCAGAGTGTCCTGCCCACAAGGTAACTTACAGCTGGTCCCACACAACTTGTTTTTTGTTTTCTCTCAGGTAACATCCCTTTACCAAAGCTGGAAGAATGAGACACTTTTCTGCAGGGCTTTTAGTGACAGCCCAGAGCCCAAATGCCCTTTCAGTATTTTATTTGGGAAAGCAAAGTTTTGTGCAGTCACAGCTGAAACACCCTGGCACACCTTTTGGTCAAAAGAGCACTTGCAAGACAGAAGAATGAAGATGTTAAAGTCTAGTAGTGCTGCTGAAATATTCAATGTCTGTGCAGCTGGAAGGCAGCATGGCAGATAACCTTGGTGCTTTTATTTGGCAAAGTGAATTTGCTGTCTGGAGGTGAGAACAAACCCTTGTCCCACTCTGTGCAATTACTTCATTATTGGTTTAAGCATCCATAATATAGTCACATATATGCATAAAACATGTAATTACTATGATACTTGAATTCTTTCAGTGGTATTAAAATAAAGCCTTTGTTTAACACCACTAATCCAATCTTCTGCAAAGCTGTAACACTGTATTATTGCTTTAGTGTCAGACTTGTCAAGATTCAGACCCTGCAAATGCTGAAGTTTTACCAATATACAAGCTCAGCCTAAAAGAAATTTATAATGTGTATATAAATCGTAACAAGGAAAGACTATCAATCAATCAATATGATTGATACCACAATCACATTAGCAGATAATTCCCGCTTTGAGAAGTTCCCCCTTGTTCTATCCATTTTGGCCTCCTCCTTTGACCACCAGAGAGAATGGGGACGATATTATTTACATAGAAGAAGGAAGAGGAATTTGAAAGTGAACTGCATGGCTGCAGGAGCTTTTAACCCAAAATAGCATCAAGTAACTATTTAAAGGCAACAGCTAAACCAACAATTTGGACATGGTGATTCCACTTTCCCAATGCAGCACAGGCCAAACTTAAAACTGCCAGTTCAGTGCTGCTCCCACACACTCCAGGGAGAGAACAGACTGCCTGATGCTTGTTCCCTGCAGCCCAAACTGCATTTGAAGTGGAAAACACACATTTCCTTAATGAAGGGGTTTGATGCAACTACACGAGTAAGGGCATTGCAACCTTGACTCAGACACCTGCAACCACCAAAACAGAAAAGCTCACAGACGGCGGATGAGCTGCCTGTGGGGCAGGGCGAGTCAGTGTCTTAGTGGGTCTAATGTGGTGGTGCTCAGCCCCACGGGATGGTGCTGAACCCCACTGGGCCCTGGCTGCACTTTGAGAGAGGGAGAGACACCCCTCATGTGCTGATTCACCTGCATTCACTGCAGGACTCAGTAAATGGATCCAGTTTCTCTGGAGACCATGGAGATAACCTCACTTAAACCCGCTAACATTTTTCCACCACCACAAATCTGTACATCTAAAATTGGATTGGAAGCCCTTGCATATAAATCCCAGGTTTACAAAGAAAATTTCAATGTGGGGATTGCTTCACTTTTGTGGAAAGAAAAAGAAAATGGTAATTGTTTTATTGCTAATAATGATTATTTTATGTTTTGGTATTAACTAGGAGCCCCAGTAAAAATCTTTATTAATACAGTGATACATTGTGCAAGACAGACTAAAAAAACAGCTCACGCGAAAAGTGCTTACAGTCTAACCTCCATCTGTGAGAGGAATCTCATATGCCTTATCCATTACCCAGATTTCTTAAGCACCTCCTCTACCCCAGCTATCATCTCCTGTGTTTGTTCTGCATTTCCCTGCAGCTCTGTCCTGAGGGAAACTGTAGTTTTATATTCTTGATTAACAAGTAGGACTCTAATGTCTCTCTGTAAAGCCATGTATCTCAGGCTTTAATGTTTCTCATTAACGACATGTATCTCACCCACACTGACATTTCCTGCAGTCGTCATTGCAATTGTTCCTTCAGCAAACCATTTCTTAATAAATGCAGAGAAACTTGCCTGCAGCTACCAAACACAACCACCTCCTCAGAGATTCATGGGTATTTCTGAAGTTCAGTGTAAGCACTTGGAAGACTGTTAAATGGTTCCATTCTGTCAGCACAAAACTGTCCAATACTCAAAGAACTACTGCAAATGCTGCAGATACTGAACACAGTTCTGTAAATTAATTACTTACTGTGGCTGCAAGACCATTCAAAATTTCTTCAGGTTTGTAGCACACAAAGTTGTGAACTGTATCTCTCCTAATTGGAATGCTAAAATCTGGGAGTCAGGAGTTACTCCTGAGATATTCTAGAGTGACAAAAGTATTATATTATCCAGTTTCAATATTTCTGGGGGCAGTATATTCTTCTGAGGTTGCCTTAGAGTTTGCAAAAGCAAAGGGTTGCTTGCAGTTATGCTACTTTTGCTCTGAATGAGATTGAGCAGGTAACTACACTGTATGAATATGAAAAATATATACATTTCAAGTGAGGTAAATGCTCTTGAGGTGTTTTGGTTTTATTTTTTTTTTTAATTTCTACAAGGAAATCTGAGTCCTACCAAGCAGTATTTGAAAATTTATTTTAAGTCATCCTGTGCTGTTTGCTATAGACATGGTTCAGAGTCCTATTATTAACAGATCACCAGCTGTGGAAGACTCCAACAGCAATGTTCTATCTGCTGACAAGAGTGTAAGTAGAAAGTGCCTCAGGGAGAGTGAAAATAAGAAAACAGACCACTGGGGACCTACTAAAACATCTTGCTTCATTTAAACAAAAAAAAAAAAAACAAAACAAAACCAACCCAACCAACCAACCAAAATAACCCCCAAACCAAACACAAACAAAAAAAGGCAAGAGTTGCAGAAATAGTGAGGTCTGCAAAAGATGGTGTAAATGTCTGATAGATTTGTTTCACTAAAGGAATAAAGTTTGCAGCTGACTTGATCATACCCAGTAAATATGGGTCAGAGATTTCTATCAGAGGTCACTGAATTGAAAACACACAACTGAAAACAGACAAGTGAACAGGACAGATGATCAAGTGTCATTTACAAGCTATGGAACTCCTTCCTTCAGCATGGGTGGGCTTCACTCTCAGTAAAGGGCATATTACTGAAACAGCTACCCCAGGTAATATCCCAGTGTTCTCTCAGTAATATCACATACTATTGAAAGGGCTATTCCCAACAAGAGCTTGTTTCAAAGAGAAACAAAGTCTGTTGCAGAGATAATTGGTTAACGTCAGCATTTCTGTGATCCAGGCTGGGGCAAGTAATAAAGTGGCTTTTGGGGCCCATATATCAACTATGGAAAGGTGTTTTACAGGAGCTGGTGGACACATTACAATGCCTTGGAGACTGAGCATACTTTAAGGAACAAGTTTTTTACCCAGGATCACCTGCTGATGCCACACAGAATCACAGAAATAGATTGGAAAAGACCTCTGAGATCATCGAGTCCAACACCACCATGTCAACCAGACCACGGCACTCAGTGTCATGTCCAGTCTTTCCTTAAACACCTCCAGGGACAGTGACTCCACCACCTCCCTGGGCAGCCCCTTCCAGTGTCTAATCACCCTTTCTGTGAAGAAATTCCTCCTAATGTCCAACCTAACCCTCCCCTGGCGCAGCAGACGAGTAGCACGGGAGCCAGAACTGAAGCTTTGCATACACAGCCCAAATCTACGTGATCATCCCAAAACATGCGCCCTGTGCTCCCGTTACCTCCCCGCATCCCGCCGGTCGCCAAGGGAATGGACGCGGCGCGAGGCATCCCGGGCCGCAAGACAACGCTGCAGTAAAGGCCTGCCGGGCGCCGCGCCGCAGCCAATGGGCGCTCGGGGGCCGGCAGCGGTGGCCAATGGGCGCTCGGGGGGCGGTGACGATAGCCAATGGCTGGCGGCCGGCGCGCAGGGGGCGGGGTTGAGGTGCTGCGAGGCGCGCACGGACCAGAGCGCAGCGCCGTTCGCTCCGCACCGCGCCGGTCCCGCAGCGCCCGAACGGTGAGGGACGGGGCGCGCACGGCTCTGAGAGAGACTCAACCATTCCGGTACCCGGGGACCCCGCATGTCCTGGCGGCTCCCCCGTGCCTGGGCTCTTCCCCGGCCGCCGCCTCCGATTTTTCCGCATCCCCGGCAGCTGCCGGCGGGACCCTGCAGCCACGCGGGGCTCCGAGCCCTTGGCCGCGCGTGCCGGGCTTTCTTCGCCTCCCTCAGAGGAGGGAAGGGCCGTCGGGGCCGGGCGATGGAGCGCCCGCGCTCTCTCGCGGAGCTCCCGGCCGGAGCGGGACTGGGGAGAGCGGAGATTGCGGCGGTGCTTGTGTCGCTGCCGGCCGGAGAGCGAGTGCTTAACGTGAGCCGGCGTTTGAGCCGCCGCTGCTCGGGCTGTGCCCGTGCCCAGCACACTCGGCCGACGCTCCCCGGCCACGGCGGTGGCACTGCGCGGCGCCCGAGAGCGCGCTGGGAATGAGCTTTGGGGCTGCTTGGCAGGTGGTTCTGGCAGGCGCTCCTGCAACTTTGAATTTCCTTCTTCTTTTCTCCAAGCAGGCAATCATGAGTGATCGAAAGGCAGTGATCAAAAATGCGGACATGTCAGAGGAAATGCAGCAGGACTCCGTAGAATGTGCTACTCAGGCCTTGGAGAAATACAACATTGAGAAGGACATCGCTGCTCACATAAAGAAGGTAGATGTTGGCTTGTAATGTATTCATGATATCTCTATGTGCATGAAAAATCAATTGGGGAGAACGCTGCTAGGCAAGTAGCTCCAGAGAAACGAGTTCTAGAGGCACTAGATAATCAACTTAGACTTCCTCTCTTTCTGTTCCTTTCCCCACCCTTTATGTGGACCTTTCTAGGTCCTTCTGCTTTTCTCTTGTAGTGCCTTACACCTTCTCTGCCACTGTCCCATTGTCCACGTGAGGACAGAGTGGCAGCTGACTGTCCCTGTGACTGATGAGCTGGTACAAGACATAGGCTCTGTGCAGCCTATTTAAAGAGTGGTGGTTTGCCAACCATGTAATAAGTGCATTTGGTTTTTTCCCTTTCCCACCACATGTAAGACAAGCTGTTCATGCTAACGCTGAACAGATGGTTCATAGCTTACAGTTCGTCACATTTTCTCTCTTCACTCCTACTGAGAGCCTGACTGAGCTGCAAGTAACTGAAGGGTTTGGTTGAGCAGAACAGAAACTCCCATGTCCTCACAAAAATATCTTCAGCTGACAACTCTTAGGTACTGGAGTATAAATCCACTGACTGCATGGGTTTGCTCACTGTAGACCTGTAAACAGGAGTTTATTTATAAGTTGTAGCAGGCTCCTGACCAACAGTGTGTCACAGCATCATCTGATGACCAGGTGTCAAGGATGTGGCAGAGAATTTGCCATCAAGTGTCCTTTCAACATCCTTATTGCAAAAAACAGCTAATGAAGTCAAAATACCAGTTTTGTTGGAGATTCTGAACAAGCAGTGAAGTTCTTAGAAGTTATGGTTTGAGATCATGGCATGACTTTAGGGGAAAAGTTACTTCCCCAACCATATGTTTTAAGCTTATTACTGCTCTTCTTGGAAGCACATTTTTTTTAATATGACTAAGCAGCAAATGAGTTATAAAGTGACAGATGATCCTTGTACTTAAGAACATATGCTGCTCCTTAATTGCCTTCTTACCAAAGTGATACTTGTTAACAAGTGACAAATCATTGCCAAAAAAAAAACCCCAACTGTTAGACAATATTAGAAAATGCTGAGTTTCTAATTCTCTCTTCTGTAGGAATTTGACAAGAAATACAATCCCACTTGGCACTGCATTGTGGGAAGGAACTTTGGCAGCTACGTGACTCATGAGACCAAGCACTTCATCTACTTCTACCTCGGCCAAGTTGCTATTCTTCTTTTCAAGTCTGGCTAGAACCATGGACTGTTACTGAAACTTGCACCTGGGTACAGGACTGCACACTGACTCCCACCTTCAGCCTTCCTGATCTTCAGGTCTTTTGTTGTATTGTTAATAGTCAGGGATTTTGCTGTAGCAGCTGATATTTTCGTTGTGGCTATAGAAAAAAGCAAAAATGTCTTCCTTGTATTTATTTTCTTTCAAAAGACGGCTTCTTTGCTAATAAAACTGTTGGAACAAGTTTATCCCTTTGCCCTCTTGCATTACCCTCTTTATTACCTTGTGAATGAAGGATGAACATCCCCACCTCTATTCCCAAATCCATCCTTTCTTAGCAAACCTTCTTACAAGACTGATTTAAGTGGAAAAAAGTTGATGCAGAGTCCTTTTATTTCATAAGACTTTTCATTTGCCTTTGAAAGAAGTAGAGGAGTCATGGGAAAAAATCCCTAAACTCCACATGACAAAGATAATAACAGCTTCATAGAAGTCCATAGTTACTTCATAAATCCAAGTTACTTTTCACAAGTATAATATCCTCCTTAAAGCTTAGTAAAAAGAAAGGCGTCGTATTTGAAGACTAATCTGTCTATTTCTGTATCCACACCCACTGCCAACTTGCTTCACTTGTTAGCATTGCTCAGTTTTGGCCATGTCTTTTACATTGCACTTGAAGGGAAATGCAAGTGTAAGAAACACCACTGGAGTCACTCCACAGGTTTCTTGGTGGGGATAGGTAACTTGTGTTCTTCTGAGTTTGGCTGGTGAGCAAGTATCTGCTGCACAAGTTCTTGGAACTCCTCTTGATGCCATTAAAATTCCACAGCTTTCATAACCTTCATGAAAATTATACTTTTGGTGTTTTGCTCCACAGACTCACAGTTTGAAACCTGAGTGAATGGCAACAATGCCAAAGTTTAAATTCTCATAATCCACTTTGAAAAAGCCTACATCTTCTATCATTGCCTTCAGCTCCTCCTGAAAAATAAGTGCCATAATTATTAATCAACCTGAAGGCCTGTAAACCAGCTGGCCACAAGATTATGCTGGAATTGTGTTTTGTGTGTTAATGAATTCGGGGAAATACTACCTTACCTGAGGGGGGAACTGTCGGATGCTCTCCACAAGATACTGGTAAGACTTCCAGTCACCAGCAATAACCTCACCCAGGACAGGGATAACCTGGAAACTGTAGAGATCATAGAGCCTGCAGAGAGAGACAACAAATACAGATCAATAGAAACAAATTTTAAACCCTCTCCAACATGAGCTGGTCTCTCTGCCACTATGCTATGCAGTCTGTAGCTAATTTTAAAAGTGCACCAAGATGTAGCCTCAAAGTGTATCCATGTCTTATTCTGAGTACAAATAAGAGAGCCTTGTGACACAGCACAAAGTGTCACCATGTTCCTACCTGGAAAGAAGAGGGTTGCTGACATGACTGAATTCAAGGCAGAGAAATCTTCCTCCTGGTTTCAGCACACGATAGGCCTCTTGAAGTGCCTGAGACAAAGCAGATGAGATAAGTTTGTTTCTATAGAACAGCACCTGCCTATTATCATGCCATGTGATATTATCATGCAACTCTGATAAACTGAGGGGAATTAAGAGTATCCTGACCAGCAATCTGCAATATTTAATGTAGAGAAGGATCTCAAGACAAGTAAAAAAAAAAAAACCAAAAAACCAAACATGACACAAACCCAAAGCACAAATACTCTTGCTGCTACATAAATAGACTTTTACAAGGCTTTGTGTCAAAACTGTGATGTCAGGTTTGCAATTTTTCTTTTCTTTCCCTACTCCCATCTGATGAAAGTTTGTTGGCAGAGCTCTTCTAATTACATACCAAACAGAAAAGGGAGAAGGTGACTCACCTACAAGAAACTGAAAATGAAAAAAGGGCATGATAGGTTTTTTTTAATCAAAAGAAAGGATTTTACTGTGAGGCACACCCAAAGGTTCAAAGAAGGAACGATACTGGGTTTCGGATGAGCAATGTGCAAGAACAGGAAGAAGGAGAAGGAAGAAGAAAATCTTTGGCTACTTTGAAAATTCCATCCTGCATTGAAATAGAATACCTAACAAGAATCTGGACAAAATTCTGTTTAAAACTGTATATTCTTTCATACAAGAGCAGAGCAGAGTTGTATTCCAGAACCTCTGAAGGCTGTACATCTGCTTGACTTCAACTGTCCTGTTCCTACAGGATAAAATATAAATATACAGGAGCTCTGCTACCAGACTGCTGTATGCATGAAGGCAAAGAGCCTTTGCTTTGGAAGGGTGCAGACAAAGCACCAGGAGAAGCCATCCACATTAAGTTCAAATGCATATGGTTCAAGGTGGTTTGGATCCAAATGCTACACCTTCCACAGGAGCTCTACCAAGGTTGTAACACACTCCTCCAAAATAGACAACTAGCATATCCAGTCAGGTGTCACCCCCACAGCCAGTCCTTCTCAAAGGACAGAGATGGTTTATAGGGTAAGACTTACCTTAATTAAAACCATACTTGTTCTTTTTAGTGAGCTCTGCCACCAGCCAGTGTAAAGACACTGAGCAGGAGTGGGCTGAACAGGTTAGTTCACCAGCAGTGGGGGCAGCAGCCTCCTTCCCACTCTGCTCTGGCAGTTCTGTTGGCTCAGACAGGGAAACAGAAGGGGACAGGAAGCATTGGACCCACTGTCAGTGGGATATAGATCAGGTGCTTCAGGAAGATTTGAGATATACAGACTACTGCACTGCGCATGTGTATATCCAGCCATGCCATAGGTCAGGAGAAGGTGGGGAATGACTATAGCATCCAGCCCTTTGCCTTAGGAAGAGACTGTGTGGCTTGCCAAGCTGTAAGGATTGGGTGCAACTGGTATAAATCTACGTTTTTAAGGCAAAGGTGGGGCAGTTGATTGCATTCTCTATTCAAAGAAGTTGCATACTACATGCCACTTATTTTAAATGTTTCAGGAGTAGACTAGGACCTTCCTTTATCCAAAGGAGTTCCTACTTTGCTTCCTTTGTAGAATAAAAAATCATAAGGACCATATGTCAGGATACATTCTAGTAACTTACCAAATCAATACGAGTTACATTTCGGATTCCAAAGGCAATTGTGTAAACATCAAACTTATCATTATCAAAGGGCAACTCTTCGGCATTCCCAAGTACCCAGGACAAGCCTGTAGTGAAAGACAAGTCCCAGAATTGAACTCAGACTGCTCCAGAAAGGCTAGAACTTACCCATTCTAGAAGGAATTAATTAGTTTTAAAGTGATATTTAAACCAAATGTTTCCATTTTGCACTTTTGTTGGAGGAAAGACACCTTGACCTATACTCACAAATCTTTCAAGACAGAGTAGTTAATTCTGCAGATCAGCCAAAACACTGTTCCACATAAACACATAGTATGCATGTGCCAGAAAGATTTTACCCAAAACTTGCATTATAGTGGAAAGCATTGTTGGCTGCCATTTGTTTGTGGCAAAGTTGTAAAAAGAAAATCTCTGCTCAAAGTATAACTATAGACAACTACTAATGTTTTGCCATGCAACACTGACCAAAATACTTAATACATTTTGCTAGAAAGCTTCCAGAGTCTGAGGAACATGAAAAGCCACACTCCCTCCATAAGGACTATCAGTATGTGATGCAGTTGCAGCTGTGTTGCTTCCCAGTCTCCAAAGGATCAAGACCATGTCTATCTGTGGGACATGGATGTCCAGGTTACTGATAAGCCCACCACTCATGTAGACAAAATGCACAATCACTTACTGCGTAACTCATGTTCCTTCTCCCCATGCACAGTTCCCACTCTTGGTGAATGTACACAGGGAAACAGCGAAAAAAACCTCTGCCACTTACAATTTCTTGCTATCAGGAATGTTACTGCCACGGTACAATGCATTACTTACCTTCAGAGTAGCCAAGATGCTGTGCTTTCTGCTTCCCAACTTTTAACATTTCTCTGTTGATGTCACAGACCACCACTTGGGAATCTCCTAGTGAGTTAAATTTGTCTTTCTGGTAACTCTCAAAAATTTCCTGCCATGACAAATTCTGACGGTGCTTGAGCTTCCTCTGGAGCTGGCGTTCTTGTACAGAGCGAACATAGTTAATGAATCGAAAGGCAATATCACCTGCAATTGTTTAAAAGGAAAGAAACACATTTTGGAATGTTTTCTGACTCCAGGAAGTTGAAACATAAGGCTTTGAACATCCAACTGAGTTAATATTTCTTTTTAGTCATATATATTTATAAAAACACCCCCTCAGACACACTGCATAGACACAGAAAGAGTGTGTGCACATGTATATAAGGGAACTTATTAAAATCAAAGAGTCCATGACTTTCTACAAATTCACACAGTGTTCCACAACATATCATTGCAGTACTATAACACTCTCAGACCCTTAAAGCAAGATATTAAAAAACACGAAAATAATAGCTCTCAACCCTTCTCTGGGAAAGTCAAGTAGAGTCAAGTAGATGCTTCACTAGTTTTAAAGACAGGGAGCTAAGGGGGGGGGGGGGGAAACCCCCAACAGGCAACATAATTCTGAGCAGACTCAAACAGCTGAAAAACAGTGTGGCATTGTCATGTGGAACTCACCAAAATTATTTACCTGTTCCCCCAGCAACATCTAGGAGAAGTGTTCCTGGGGAAGGGTTCATTTTATGCATGAGGATATCTTTCCATACCCGATGAATTCCTAAAGTCATTGAATCATTCATGACATCATATTTCTTGGCCACACTTTCAAAGACCTGATAAACTGCAAAGAAAGGACATGGGAATGAGATGCAATTTACTTAAAAATGCTCATGTCGAAGTAAAACGTATCCTTCATTGCCTTGCAGAAGTCTGTCGCTACGTGAAGCTGAAAAATACCACACGAAAACTCATTACAAAATAATATGACTGAATCCTACTGAACCTGTTGCCTGACAAAGGTCTCTGGAGAAACACAGCCTTCCCGAGCTGAAGGGAGTAACAGTGATATTGACTCCCGGTAATGCCTCAAACAAGGGCCCAGCCCCAAACACGTCCCTAGCACCCTGGAGAACGATCACCGGCTGCCCGGGAGCCCAGCTCGGCTCCGGGCCCAGCCCCAAACACGTCCCTAGCACCCTGGAGAACGATCACCGGCTGCCCGGGAGCCCAGCTCGGCTCCAGGCCCAGCCTCCCCTCTCCCGCCGCCGCCCTCACTTTTCTCCCTCCTCTCCTCCTCCGTCACGGTCTGGAAGCCGAAGTGCATCTCCGGCCCCGCGGCCAAACCGCGGCGCGCCCGCAATCTCCCGGCGGGCCGGGAGAGCAGCGCCCAGCAGCGGCACCGCCACAGCCGCACCGCCGCCATCTTCGGGGCACCGGCGGGGCGGGGGCGGCGCGGGCCAGCGCAGGGCGGGAGCCGCGCTCCGGCGAGTGTCTGCTCCTACCGGGGACGTACCGGGGAGAGGCGCGTTCTCCGCAGCCCCACGGGACGCCAGTTCTGCCGGACACGGTCACCGAACCCCCCTCGGTCCCACCGCTGCTTACGGCACGACGGAACCTGTGCTGCGAGGACTAACATGACAGAGAAAAAAAAACCCAAACCGAACACAATCCTCACGGTGTACTTGACTAATTTTGTAAATAGTTTTCTTTAACTTTTCTTTATTTTCTTTAACTTTATTTAGTTTTTCTTTAGATTTCTAATTTTGGACTTTCCTTCACTTAAAGTGAAGCCTCGTGGGGAGCAGGAGGGAGAGTTTGTGGGTTCTGATGAATTGCAAGGAGTGAAAGGTGCCTTGATTCCTATCAAGAGCATTAGGACACATTGGAAACCTTTTCTACCCTCCCCCCCCCCGCCCTGCTTATCACTTTTTTGAATCATTCAGGAGTTCTGCCAACTTGTAGATACAAAGAAGCTACTTAACCCATTCTCAGGAGAGATGACATCATGCTGTTAAGATCAGCCCAGGGACTGCATTCCCAGGGCATGAGCTGGGGTCCCTCACCAGGATCTTCCTGCCATATTGAGACTTTTAGCACCGTCATCAGACCACACCATGATTTCCCCCTATTTTTCTCATATAATATTTTTTAATTCTATGTTCCTTGCAGCAGGATGTCCTCCAAAGCATCATATTTGATTTTGTTGGGTATTTTTCTCAGCCTTAGCTGTAGTGACAGATGATCTTTGCTTACCAGAGCAGTGACTGGGAGAGTCCCTCTCACACTGTAGTCACAGACACCGCAGACACCAGTGACCAGCTGCATGCACAGAGTCACAGAATGGGGGAGGCTGGAAGGGACCACTGTGGGTCATATGGTCCAACCTCCCTGCTCCAGCAGGGTCATCCCAGAGCACATGGCACAGGATTGTGTCCAGACGGTTCTGGAATATCTCCACTGAGGGAGGTTCCACAACATCTTTGGGCAACCTGTTCCAGTGCACAGTCACCTGCAAAGTGAAGTTCTTCCTCGTGCTCAGGTGGAACTTCCTGTGCATCAGTTTCTGCTCGTTGTCTGCCTCTTGTCCTATTTCTCAGCACCACCGAGAAGAACCTGGTCCACCCTCTCACACCTACCCTTTAGGTATTTATATAAATTAATAAGGTCCCCTGTCAGCCATCTCTTCTCAAAGCTGAACAGGCCCAGCTTCCTCAGGCTTCCCTCATAAGAGAGATGCTCTGGTCCCTCAATCATCCTTGTTGCCCTCCACTGGACTCGCTTCAGGTGCTCCATGTCTCTCTTGTGCTGAGGAGCCCAGAACTGGACACAGCACTCCAGATACACCTGAGGAGGGCTGAGGAGAGGGGCAGGATCATCTCCCTGACCTGCTGGCAATGCTCTTCCTAATGCTCCCCAGGATTCCATTGGCTTTCTTGGCCCCCAAGATAGACTGCTGCCTCTGTGCCCCAGAGCTGGCTCAGGGACAGCTTGTTGTCCACCAGGACCCCAGGTTCCATCTCCACAGTTCTGCTTTCCAGCCAGTCAGCCCCCAACCTGTACCGGTGCTTGGGGTTATTCCTTCCCCTCCCTAGTTCCTGCGTTCAAGCAGCTCTGCCGTGAAGCAAGAAAGAAAGCGACAGGAAGGGCTGAGCACGGCCTGAGAGCCACCAGTCCTGGCCTGCCCTGCGCTGGCCCGGGGGGGCTCCGGGGTTGCGCCAAGGCCGTG
This sequence comes from Coloeus monedula, assembly GCF_965178545.1. NCBI lineage: Eukaryota > Metazoa > Chordata > Aves > Passeriformes > Corvidae > Coloeus > Coloeus monedula. The sequence continues at coordinate 10,720,695 of NC_138798.1, read as the reverse complement.
CCCCGCCGCGCATCACCGCGGCCGCCGGTCGCTGTGGTAACGGCCGCAAGGCATGCCGGGCTGAAAGAAATTGCTGCGGCAAAACCCTGCAAGAGCGCCGAACCGGGGCCAATAAGATCTCGGGGTGATGGTGGCCGTGACCAATGGCTGGCCGCCGGGGCTGAGGGGGCGGGGCTGGGGGCGCTCGGAGGCGCCGGCGGCCCGCGCGGGTCGGTTAAACAGCCGCGGCGCTGGAGCCGAGTGTGTTGATCCTTCCGCACGTCGCGCACCCTCAGCGGCTCTGCATCCGCACCGCGCCGATACCGCGGCGCCCGCTCGACGGTGAGGGTAAGGTGTTGATGGCCTTGAACGTTGGGCAGGGACAGCTGCCGAGAGGGGCTGGGTCCGTTTTGGGTACTGGGACGTCTGGGACTGGGCAGCCCCGTGCCTGGGCTCTTCCCCGGCCGCCGCCTCCGATTTTTCCGCATCCCCGGCAGCTGCCGGCGGGACCCTGCAGCCACGCGGGGCTCCGAGCCCTTGGCCGCGCGTGCCGGGCTTTCTTCGCCTCCCTCAGAGGAGGGAAGGGCCGTCGGGGCCGGGCGATGGAGCGCCCGCGCTCTCTCGCGGAGCTCCCGGCCGGAGCGGGACTGGGGAGAGCGGAGATTGCGGCGGTGCTTGTGTCGCTGCCGGCCGGAGAGCGAGTGCTTAACGTGAGCCGGCGTTTGAGCCGCCGCTGCTCGGGCTGTGCCCGTGCCCAGCACACTCGGCCGACGCTCTCCGGCCACGGCGGTGGCACCGCGCGGCGCCCGAGAGCGCGCTGGGAATGAGCTTTGGGGCTGCTTGGCAGGTGGTTCTGGCAGGCGCTCCTGCAACTTTGAATTTCCTTCTTCTTTTCTCCAAGCAGGCAATCATGAGTGATCGAAAGGCAGTGATCAAAAATGCGGACATGTCAGAGGAAATGCAGCAAGATGCTGTGGAATGTGCTACTCAGGCCTTGGAGAAATACAACATTGAGAAGGACATCGCTGCTCACATAAAGAAGGTAGATGTTGGCTTGTAATGTATTCATGATATCTCTATGCGCATGAAAAATCAATTGGGGAGAACGCTGCTAGGCAAGTAGCTCCAGAGAAACAAGTTCTAGACACACTAGATAATCAAGTTGGACTTTCCCTTTAGGCTGGTGTCCATGTGTTCCTTTCCCCACCCTTTATGTGGACCTTTCTAGGTCCTGCTTTTTTCTTGCAGTACGTTCAGTTTAAGCCCTTTTTTGCCACTGTCCCATTGTCCACGTGAGGACAGAGTGGCAGCTGACTTTCCCTGTGACTGATGAGCTGTTACAAAACACAGGGACTCTGTTGAGCTCTCCTGTGGCTTTTGCCTGACAGGAACCCTGTTCTCCTTGGTTTCAATTGTATTTAACTTAATCTTAAGGATCTCTTTACAGTTCTTGCCAGCTGGATCAAAAATAGCAGGGAAAAGCAGTTTTCTGCAATTCTCTGTAATCACACCTCTTCTTATGTAGTGATACAAGCACAAAAGAAAAAAAATTCTAGTGGCACTGATTATCTGTTGTTTGCAACATCTGTGTCGTCCTTTATGTAGGATTAACAATACATCAGAAAGATCTAGTTCAGGTTATATTTCCTGCTTTGTCAGATTGGGAGAACGGAGAAATCAAAGTGCTTTAGTAGAAGTTATACTGATCTGAGTGGAAGAGCTGTTGAAATGTTAAGGCCACTTGGACTGAAACTGTCTAGATTTAACTGCTTGGCAAGAGGAGCTAAAGTGATAAAGCTTTAGGCCACAAGCTGAGAATTTTCACATAGATACATTAACTTTTACCTAGCACTGTGATGAAAAAGGGCCTCAAGACCTAGTTCAGGCTGAAAAATAAGGAAGCTATAACTGTCAGCAGAAGCCACAGTAAGAGATAATAAAGACTGTCCAGAGACAATGAAGAGACCCAATAAAGAACAAGAAGTCCCCAGACCCTAATGTTCTTATTGGTCTGAACCGTGAATGGTGGGGAGCTGAGATTGGGAGGGTGTAATTGTGTGGCAATTTCTTTGTTGAGGTCCTTCTGAAGGTACCCAGCTCGAGCTGTTCTACCGCTGTACCACTCAAAGCCTGAGGCTCTGCTCCAGGACACCTGGGGTGGAGATAACTTTAAAATACAGGATACTTGGGGTGGAGAAGCTTCTCTACCATGAGAAGTAATTCAGCTATGCAGAATGATTGCCTCTGCTAAAGAAATACTTGTTTGCTATGACCACAATACAGAAAGGCTTTTTTCTCCAGATGCAGAAAGTACCTAAGAAAGTTAAAAAGAAAGTTTAATACTTTTCAGATATTCCTTGCAGCAACTACTGAGAATTTATAGAGGATTTGTTTGAAAATATGGAAAACACAACTGCTAAGATGTGTTGATCATACTGGTGTTACAGAGCATGTGGCAGAGAATTTCCTGTTTAGTAGCTGTGCTGCTGATAAACAATGAAGTCTAAATTATGGCTCTGTGGGTACAAAACTAATGGTGAATCTTTTACTTGAGGATTGTATATTCAGTCATGTTATGAATTATGGGGATTAAAGACTGCTTTCAACAAAAGTAATGTTTTAAACCTGCTACTGCTTAGTTGGGAAGCGCTGTGGGGGTTTTGTGTGTCTGACTAAGCAGCAGGTGAACAATAAGATGTAAATAAGATAATCCTAGTACTTAAGAGCATCTGTTCTTCTTCTGATTGCCTTGCTCAGAAAGTGAATACCTATTAGAAGAGTTCTTAATTTGTAGTGATCTGTTTTGCAGGAGTTTGACAAGAAATACAATCCCACTTGGCACTGCATTGTGGGAAGGAACTTTGGCAGCTACGTGACTCATGAGACCAAGCACTTCATCTACTTCTACCTCGGCCAAGTTGCTATTCTTCTTTTCAAGTCTGGCTAGAACCATGGACTGTTACTGAAACTTGCATCCAGTTACAGGACTCTCTGACTAGTTACTGCAGCCTTCCTGAGGACACAGGCCTTGATCTTCAAGGGCAATGGCAGGGATTATGTTGTAACAGATGACATTACATTGTGGATATAAAAAGGAAAAGTACCAAAAACGTCTTCCGTGTATTTATTTTTTTGTCAGAATGCTCATCCTTTGCTACTAGAGCTGTTGGAGCAGTTTTGCTTTTGAGAGTTTTATAGCCATCTACTGTATTTCCTGATTACTGCTAGTGCTATGCAAGTACTGACAGTGTTTAGTTCTTTATATTCCAAACTTCTCTTACTCCTCTGATTTTACTTTTGTAAAATAATTTTCCCCCTCTTGTTTTGCTAGATGTGCTGTCCCAAAACCTTAGCTGTTTCTTTTTGTGTTGTCTCTGGAGAAATGTGCTGGAGAATAAAAGCTGAGTTCTACCCCAGCCAGGTTGTTATTTCTGGCTGATTTGTAATGTTGTGGTGATGGTGGATGACTCAGTCCAAGTGAGCTGTGGGGAGTGCTGTCTCAGGGCATATGCTGCCTAAGGGGGTATGCCGGGCTTGAGGTGTTCCTGTCATAGCCGATGACTATGAGTTCCCACTGTGCCTGGGGGTCCCCTGGGATCAGCTCCATCCGGATCTGGCCATGGCTGCGGGCGACTCGTTGTGGTCCTGGAGATGGAGCAGAGCCACCACCCCCGCGGGCCGACAGCAAAGGGCAACAGCTGCACTCTGCCTGGGCTGGGCTGGTACAGGGGAGGGGGAGCCCCAGAGCCGTGAGACGGGCTGCCGGCCGGAGAGCGGGTGCTTAACGTGCATTTGAGCCACCTCTGCTTGGGCTGTGCCCAGGGCTGTGCCAGTGCCTGGCACACCTGGCCACTGCTGCCCAACCACATTGTGTGGCGCTGAGGGCGTGCTGGGAATGGTGATACCTGTGGGGCTGCTTAGCAGGTGATTCTGGCAGGGGGCTGCTCCTGCAACTAAATCCTCTTCATTCCTTGATACAGACGTCCATGTATGATCAAGCAGCTATGGTAGAGGATACAGATGTGTCCAAAGAGATGCAGCAGCAGTCTCTGCAATGTCCATTTGGGCTGTGGAGAAATCATAGCCATTATAAAGATGGTAAATGTTTGATTGTAATATCCTTTCATTGAACACGATCCACACCAGACATCAAGCGGGATAGGTGCTACAATGCTTCAGAAAAGTGAAATACCATGTTCACAAGATAGTTTGGACTTTTCCTGGGGCCTGGTGTTACCTGTTAAAGAAATCTCTTCTGAACTCTGGAATACCTGAATGCTGAGCTAAATACGTAAGTCAGTAACCCAAAGCAGCACCAAGGAGCACTGTGGTTAGACAGGCTTGTCCTCTGTCAGGGACAAGTAGGAGCTACAGCAGCCCTTGGCCTGGGTTGAAGGCCATCTGTCTATCCCATGCCCTACTCCTGGTGATTTGCTGCAGGCAAGGAAAATATGTGGAGCCTTGAAGACAAGCCCAGTCTCCTCTGTGTTTTTCCACTAACCACAGACTCTGCTGATAGCAGACTCTCCGATAGTTTTTTGAGAAAAAACTCAGAAACTCTTCCCAGTGTGGGCTCAAAGCTCCTTGACGAACTGGAGAGCACCCAGCCAGGCTCTTGCTCTTGTACAGCAAACAGTGTTTCTAGGAAGCTTTTAGCCTAATCGCCTCCCTGTTCATTGCAGCGTCCACAGCATTACAATTGCTTCAGGCAGAGTTAGGCAGCAGCCGATCTCCCTGGTATCCCCAGTCACCGTGGCTGCAGCGGCCGCAGAGCCGGCGGCGTTCCCGTCGCCATGGAAACGGGAGCGGGCGCGCGGCACGCCGGGCTGGGGGAGCGCCCCGCCCATCTTCCCGCGCCGCAGCCAATGAGCTCCCGGCGATCTCCTGGCGGTGACCAATGGCTGGCGGTCGGCTCACAGGGGGTGTGGTCGAGGCGCTCCGGAGCAATGGCGGCGGAGCGAGAGGGGCCGGATCCGTGGGGCGGGGATGGCGGAGCGCGGCCGGGGCGTGAGAGGAGCTGCGGGTCCTTCCACAACCACGCCCTTCCCGCACCCGGCACACCCGGCCGACGCTGCCCGGCCACGGCGGTGGTACCGCGCGGCGCCCGAGAGCGCGCTGGGAATGACGATACCTGTAGGGCTGTTTGGCAGGTGGTTCTGGCAGGTGCTCCTGCAACTTTGAATGGTTTTTTATTATAGGTGACCATGTGTGATAAAGGACTGTGATAAAGGATATGGACCTGTCTAAAGAGATGCTCTGCAGGGTGCCAGTCGGTCTCTGGAGGAATGCAGTGTTGAGTGTGGCAATGCAGGTCCTGTAATGAGGACAATTGTTTGCTCCTAATATCTTCCTATTAAACACTATTTGGACTATATGGTTGTTTTTATTTCGGTGCTGGGTGGGGGAGAAAACTTCCTTGTATTTAATTTCTTTCCACAGCCAGCTAATTTGTTAATAAAAATGTCGTATTTTGATTTAAAAAGTATTGTGTCCCTATAGTCTTTTTCTAGTATTGCATGTGCTATTTCTTATTTCCTTTCAAATGTGGAAATATGGAGGAGCAGCTTTGTTAGAAAGTTGATGTTGAGCTTTTGACGGGGTACCCTTCCTTCTCGGACCAGGTTTAAAGAGCAGACGAGGCTGCTGTTCTGCTAAGCTCTCTATTTCATAGTCTCATAGCTTTTTTGAAGGCAGTATTCAAAGGGGGTTACATGATAAAGCCAAGCGCAGCAGCAACCGCAGGCAAAACCATCTTCTTTTATATGCTCTATATGCTCCATATATTTTTTCTTACAGAAGTGTGGATTATATTTGTTAATTGACCAGTAAGATTAACACGCAATTCTGATTTTTCTTTTCTTAACCTGTCCTGGTCTAATTCTAACAATCCTAAGTCTTACACAAGTGTTACATAGGTATTACACAGATTTGCGTATACAGTTTCTGTCAGTTCTTATTGTTTATGTGAACACTCAATTTTAAAAAAGTGAACAGTATAATTCCATCTATATTTTGTCTAAAATAAAGAATTCTGTGAAAAGGTAACACTGCTGCAGCAAGAACTGTGTTTAAGGTCTCTGCTACAGCTTTTTAATATTTAAGGCACTTAGCATATATTTCTACTAAAAGTTAAAAATCTATATTTCTATTTCACTTTGGTGTGGCTTCATGTATCTCAGTTTGTCCAAAGGTTTTAATTCAACCCCTGTGCTTTGGCTTCCCTCTGGGCCTGAGTCCAGGGGAGCCTTCACTCCAGCATCTCCCCCTCCTGTTTGAACCATGAAGACTCCTTTAATAGCTTTGTTGATCATTTGCCTGATACATTGAAGCAAACAAGGCACCATTATTATCACAACATAATTACAACTAATATGTAAAAACCCATCTTTAAAAGCTCTTTCACCGATGTTGTTAAATTCTATCCATCAAGCAGATTATCTAAATTCCATCATCAACTCTAATCTTTGACACACTTTCTTTTAGTTGTGGAATACTCTTATGAATAGATTCTGAATGATCAGATAAATTCATACAACACATTCCTTCAAAGTCTTTAAACCCATGTCCATGTGCTAATAAAAGGAAATCAATTGCAGCTCTGTTCTGCAAGGTAGCACGTCTGACGTCTCTGCTGTCTGTTAGCATATCACTTAATGCAAGGGAAGTAGCATTGAATTCCTTACTCAGCCAACACCCTAGCCGGTCTAATTGTTTCAGTGCAACTCCTGAAGCAAGTTGTGGTAAAAGAAGAGCTTCTGAGAGCCTTTTTACAGGACCCCAGGGGTACAAAACCATCATTACAATCTGGCTTGTACAGAAGAATAGACTTTTTATGTCTCATAAAAGCAAGCAGTTTTGTACTGGGTGTTAGCAGAGTAAATTTTCCCGCGCTACTTGGTCCACCAGTGATGTATGCTGGGATAGCAGGCCAAACTCGATCTCCACAAATAAAAAAATACTCCACGTGGTAATCGAAAGGGAGAATGAACTGGAGAAGTATAATTACACCATGAGGTCTGATTTTTATATAAATTGTGATAAGGAGTGACATCTTTAATTAAAGATTGAGCCTTGTTTGTATAATTAAATTTGACACAAAAGGTCATATATGTAGAACCAAGGATCTCTAATTCCTGAGGTTCAGAAGATGCCTTGGTGTAGAGGTTTGGTCTAAGATACTCATTACTATTTACTTTCTGTGAGATAAGAATTAGGAGAAACGCAAAGCAGGCACCAACTTTGAAAGAATATAAAGAAGTTTATTAACAGACCTAAAAGAAGGGAAAAAAATTATACCACACCTTCAGAACTCTTCTCCTCCCCCCACCTTCCTCCTTTTCCCACTGACAATGTAAAAAGACAACCCTTAAGATGTTCAGTCTGTTTACCACTTCCATAATAACCTTGTTCAGTCCATTTAGAAAGAGAAGTCTCTTCTTGCTCGTGCTATGAAAACAGTATCACAACGAAACAGCCGCTCCCTTCCAAGTAACTTTGTTCAGTCTATTTAGGAAGAGGTCTCTCTGCTCACATGTGAGTCCCTTCCCCCGACTTGCAGCTTTTCCCACAACTGCTTTCGAGGGTCCACTCTTGAAGGTTTTTGGGGTACAATTTTAAGGTTGAGCCGTTCAGAAACAAAAGTTCTCTTCACCCATCTCTGGGAGCATTTCATCTCTAAGAACAGAGGCCCTTCTCCTTCCCTGGGAGCAAAGGGTCTTCCTCATCTTTATCTTTAGGACTATCTCTGGGAGCATCTCTAGGAACTGAGGTTTTCTCCTTTCCCATTTGGAGCAAAAGTCCTCATCGCTTCCATCTCTCCCTGTCCAAACTTCTCATGAAATTACAGCTGTGTCAGCATCTGCCTATCTCAGTGCAGGTGCTTTTGCTTACGAGTTGAACACTCCACCCCCCATATCTTCATGAAATTACAACAGGATACTCTGATATATCATAGCTTCACAACAGAATTTCAGCTTTAAGCATCTCCTCTTTCTCTTCCCTCAGCTTTTCAGCTCTTCACAGCAATTAAAGGGTTAATCTCACCTCGGCCTTGCAGCTGGAATGTTGCTTATCACAGCGGAGAGGGGGGGAGCCGAGCCGCTCCGGCTGCCCACAGCAAGGCTGGGGGGGGGGGGGGGGGGCGGGGGTCTGCGGGTGGAACAGGGCCCATTGGCTCCAGGATGGCTGTGGCCCAGCCTGGCCTGAGCAGGGCTTGGGCCGGGCCCACTGGCCCCCGCATGGGGCCCGCAGCCACCTGTCCCAGCACCAGAGATGAGAGAGAGAGCTGTGTGGGGGTGGTTGTCTATTCTTAAGTGTGTATCACAGAGGTGGTCACAATTTTAAGTGGCTCAAAGGATTGTCCATATTCAAACTGGCCAGCTGATAGGTTCTGTTAGGTCATAGAGGAAGCTGTAAGAAGAACATCACTTCTGAGGCTCAGCTTGCTAACCTATGACACTTGGGAAGGTGAGGAACCCATCAATCCCATGCATCTACTGGATTGTAGTAGTTCCACACATTTGTCTTAACGAAAGGACCTTGAATAACTTCATCAATTTCTGTTGGGATTGGCCAAGCATCCATTGGCACGCCAACCAATCAGGTGGAAAATGGTTTCTCAGGGGTCATGTTGGACAAACATATAGTATCTAAACCTGATGCATTAGCTAAAGTCACATTAGCTTTATGTTGCTTAACTGGTAAATCTGCATAGCTAAAAGCAAGCAAAGCAAAAAAGCATAAGCATAATTTTCGATTAAATTCTGTATTTTTCTTATACCATCATCTAACAAATAATTCTATAATACTATTGATTCCCACACCTAAAGTTCACAATCTTCTGTAGATAGAGTGCAATACTTCAGACAGACATTCCAATCTCTGTTCAGCTCACGTCTGTGTGCCTGCTTCTTTACTTGTGGGGTTGTCAGCGTTTCTTCACACTTGATAGGGTTTCACGTTCTTCGCTGGAAGTCATCTGAGTTTACCGCCTGTGGAAACACGAGCAAACCCTTTGCTCCACGTCATTAAAGGAAATGGACCTTCAATCTGCCCTGTTTCTGGGTTTGTAATTAACACTGGAGGATTCTCTTTTAACTTTTCTATTGTACTGTTAGAGAAATGTCTGAAAATTGGTGGATCAGGCTCTACAAAAGAGCTGTTTAAAAAATTAAAGACATACAGAACTTTGCTCTACCTCATCTGTGGTGTTGGCTGTGCCACCCCTCCTTTTTAAAGAGTGATGTGTTCTTTCAACAATGGCTTGACTGGTGGGATAGTAAGGAACACCAGAAGCGTGCCGCACTTCCCAATCCATTAGAAAATCAGCCAATTTCTTTGCTGTGTATGCAGGGCCATTGTCTGTTCTTATCTCTTGAAGTACCCCTAATGAAGCAAACTTGCAAAAAATGCTGACAGGCATGGTTGGCTGTCTCACCTGTATGTATTGAAACAAAGACTGCACCTGAAAAAGTATCCACTTGTAGTGGTGTGAGATTTTATTATGTTTTTGTATGCTCTCTATACCCCAAATGGTTTATCCCTATCCCTCCCCTAACCTCCATTCCCAGTTGGTATACCCCAAATCCTAGTCGCTCCCCCAATGCTCCCTACATGGTTGTTCTCCTCCCCTTGTTCTAGTTGGTTCTCCATCCATCACCCAAACCCCTTGTTGGGGTTTTAGTTTAGTCCTAGGTTTTTTTTCTGTTAAAGGAATTTTCCCCCCATACATGTTGCTAGGGGAGCAAATTGCTGAGTACTTAAGGAAAACAAAGGACCTGGCTGCTCTTTTTGTTTCACCTGGGGGTGTGGGCAGTTGGGTCTCTGGTCCAGAGAGAGAGGAAGCTGTTTTTCCTACGGCCACTTTTTCTTTCTGCTGGAAAAACCACCGGGATCCCAAGCCCGCCTTCCCTGCCCCGCTCGGAGCCAGGCTGTGGCCGCCCTGCCCCGCTGCTGCTTCGAGCCTTCACTACGTTGTAGCCGTGCTCACCCTGCCTGCCCAGACCTCTGGGGGGTACCCCATTTGGATACATCTTGTTTACCACCCGGGATTTTGTGCTCATTCCTGCTGTTTCAGTTTGCCGTTCCCGAGGGTCTGGCCGGACACCGGGATCGGCTGCCCAGGGGTTTGTGAAGCCTTTGTTCCACCCCTCCCCGGGATCCCGGGGTACCGGTGCCGCGTGCTCCCCGAGCTCGCTCCGGAGCGCCCCCTGCAGCCGCGGGGGAACCATCGCACCTGCCCTGCTCACCGGGAGCCGCCAGCGCCCCTGCCGGCTGCGAGCGGAACTGCACCCGAGGGGAAAGGGCCCGACAGCCGAGAAGGCTGGGACTGGGTTTGTGATTGTTTGCTGTTACTGCCATAGTTATTGTTGTTTGTTTGACTGGTTATACACATATAGATATATAATAGTAAAGAACTGTTATTCCTATTTCCCACATCTTTGCCTAAAAGCCCTTGATTTCAAAATCATAATAACTCGGAGGGAAAGGGGTTACATCTGCCATTCCAAGGGAGGATTCTGCCTTCCTTAGCAGACACCTGTCTTTCAAACCAAGATGCCCCTCCTGTTATTCCTGAAAGTTCAGTGTCCATCACCTAAGCCCTCCCTGTTTATCCTTATATGGCCCTTGTCAATTCCCCTGAGATCCTGCCACTTCTGATACCTCCCCTCTGGAAGTCCCCTAAACCTCGACGCCCCATTGGGGCATGTGATCCCTTTCCCTCCACCCCTTAAGACCATTGATCCGTGTGAATGTCCATCCCTATCCATATCCCTCCCCCGGAAATCCCTACTGGCCCATGGTTGGGCCATTCCCCCTTGTAACACCCCCTTTATAAGTTGTTGCATGGCCTTGCTCTGTGCCTGTGCTCCCTGGACTTACTTTGGGCAGTAAACCTGAAACTGTATCCAGAGGCAAGCCTCCCCACAAGTTCTTATCTTCTCCCTCATTGGGGCTGCTGACAGCCACAGCACGTGAGGCTTCAGCTCCCCTGGGCAGGGCTGAACTCCAGAGGAGCAGCTTTAAAGCCACGAGCCTTCGGCTGCTCCCCACTCCTGCCACACACCGCTGGAACTAGCTTGGGCTGTGGTCAGTAGCAGTCACTGCAACATCCACTGATACATGGATATTTTTAAATTTCCCAAAAGAAGGGTATTTGGTTATATCTGTCTGCCATAACTGCAAGCTTTGCAATCCTTGTAGATTGACTGCTCCCGTTGAGACAGAAGGCTGTACACGTTGGCAGTCAGGACAGGCACTTATGATTGCTTTTGCCTGATCCCTAGAAAGATGAAATATTTGCATAAGTGCTTGCGCATTTTGATGGAAAAAAGCATGATTCAGTTTTGCTTGTTCAAAAATGTTATTCAGAGTATTAACAGCTACTGTCAATTCGTCAGCTCTCGCATTTCCTTCTGCCAAAAATCCTGGAAGCGAAAAATGTGCTCTGATATGAGAAACAAAATACTGACTTTTTCTGTTTTGTAAAATTGAATAAAGACATGTAAGATAACAATATAAACTGTCCTTACTAACATCCTTTAAAACTGACCCTTCAATTCTCTTAACTATATTTGCAACATATGCAGAATCTGTAATCAGATTAAAAGGTTCTGGAAAGAGCTGAAATTCTCTGACCACAGCTGCCAGCTCTACCACTTGAGGAGAACCTTCCACTATTTGAATATCTGATTCCCATCTTTTGGTTGTTTGGTTTTGCCACATTATTACTGATTTATTGGTCTTGCCTGAACCATCAGTAAACACCATGACAGCTTCTAAAGGCATTTCACTTAAAATTGGTTTTTCCCTGAAGCTTAATTTTGCTTGCAACAGCTTGTGACTTGGAAAGTGGATAGAGCAGGCACTTGAGTAGTTTAACAATGCAATTTGTAAATCTTCTGATTTTTGTAAAGCCCAATCAAAATACTCTCTTTTTAAAGGCATATAAATTATTGCAAAGTCTTGACTTGTCATGGTCAACAGCCTTTCTCTGGCTTGGATTATAATTTGAGCCAGCATTTCCATGGTCGTAAATTCTGTTTTCGGCAACCTGTAAGGCAAGAAGATCCATTCTATTATCAACAAAGGCTCTCTTTTAGAAGTGTCCCATTGGAATATGAGACCATACAGCTGCATCTTCTCTCCTAGGACTGCAAGAAAAAAGGGTAGGGATTCTACACGTCAATGAGCTTGTCTTTGTTGGAAAGCTTCAGTGACCTTCTTGAGAGCTTTCTGAGCTTCAGGTGTTAGAGATCTCGGAGAAGTAATGTCACAGTCCCCTCTGAGTAGGTTAAAGACTGGAGCAAGTTCATCATTGGTGATCCCTAAAGTGGATCTGACCCAGTTTATTTCTCCCAATAGTTGTTGCAGATCTTGCAAAGTGTTGATCTTGGTTCACAGCTGTATCTTTTGTGGTCTGATTGATTGCTCTGTCATTCTCCATCCTAAATATGTCCATGGAGAAGTCTCTTGTACTTTTGAAGTAGAAACTTCAAGCCCAGCATCTTGGACTGCTGTGATAACACTGTCACAGGCCTCTTCCACTTCCTTTTGAGTTGCTGCTGCGATAAGCAAATCATCCATATAATGTAGAATCATTGCTTGTGGATGCTTCTGTTGAGCTGGAGAAAGGGCCTGAGCCACAAACCACTGACAGATAGTTGGTGAGTTCTTCATGCCTTGAGGAAGAGTCAACCAATGATATCTTTGCAGTGGCTCTCACCTATTGATGTTTGGAACTGAAAATGCAACCACGGGGCATCTTTTGGGTGAAGTGGAATATTGATAAAACAGTATTTCAAGTCTATGATAACAAGAGGCCAATCTCTTGGAACCATTGAAAGAGATGGAAGTCCAGGTTGCAAAGGTCCCATGTCCTCTATCACTTCATTGATCCTTCTGAGATCATGAAGCAATCTCCAGGAGCCAGAAGCTTTCTCCACTTCTAATTTTGCTCCCCATTGGGACAGCAAGTCTCTTCCCCATACTGTGATTGGTTTCTGCACAACGAAGGGACAAATAGTTGCTATCTTCCCTTCAGGTCCTTTAACTGTAATCATGTTCTGTAGACAAACAGTGGCTCCTCCAATACCTGAGAGAGAGTCCAAAGGTGCTACTAGAGTCCATTCTTTTGGCCAGAACATATGAGAAATCACTGTAACATCTACGCCTGTATCCAGAAGGCCTGTAATTTGGACCGTTTTGTTATTACATGTTAAACTGCAGGTCAGTTGTGGTCAACTGTGACCTATATGTTGTACCCAAAAGATTAGTGGAGTCACACCTGAACTTCCAGATGAGACCTGGCATTCTGTGAGATGTTCTATTATGTTGGCTGGCAAAGCAATAGCTGTGGCTATTGGAGTTTTTGCTGGAATGACAAGCGAAGGATTCCATGTTTGTGCTAAAACTGTTAATTCTTCATTGCAATTAGCAGAAACAATGGAAAGAAAAACCACAAGTCCCAAAATATGATTTCTTTCTTTGCCTATAATCAGGAAATCTTGTGTCTCTTTTGTGATGTTCCTGTCACCCCTGTGGATATCACAGCATGACAATCACGTAGGAAATAAACTAGTTTCAATGCTGCAAATTCGCATTGGGCCCCTGGTGGTAGTAGTTCGGGATCACCTGGTAAGTAGGTGGCAATCTGTTAAATGGGGTTTGGCCCAAGTAATTCACAAATTCGGCCCCTTGGAAATTCCCTGGCTGTTGAAATGGCACTATTTGTCTCCCCACACGGTGACCATTCGTGCTCCTTTTGTAGTTTCCCGATATGAGGTTTCCATCTACATTATACTTGGAGCGGCACTGGCTAGCGTGATGTCTTCCTTTTCTACATCTTGGACAACGACTGAATGGCTTTGAGTTTCCTGTCAATTCTGGGCAATTTTTCTTCACATGTCCAGGCTTTCCACATGATAGCACTCTTTTTTATCCTGCTCTTCTTGCATAGCCTTGTTGTTCTGCTGAATTGTTAAATTGAGAGCATCGAGGGTTTTTGCAAGTCTCTGGTCTATTACTTCTGACTGGCTTTTGAGAGCCTTTTCAAGTGACTCTCCCAAGGTAGCTGCTTGTATGGTAGCTATTTGTTGAGGGCTGCCTATTTTGCTGCAGGCTTCTATCATTTGTGATAAAGTAGGTTCCTGTTCAGGTAGACTTAGAATGACTTTTCTGCATTCTTCATTGGCGTTCGCATATGCAAGGTTGCGAAGCAGAAGTGGTCGGGCTTCATCATCTTCACACTGCCTTTCCAAGGCTTGTGTCAGACAATTGATGAATGCTGTATAGGGTTCTAATGGCCCCTGCTTTACTGATATATAAGTCCCTTCTGGGGTCCCCACCAGTTGTGTCAATAAAAGAGCTTTGCAGGCTGCTTTTTTAATGTCCTTTAATACTGCTCTTGGTAAATCTATTTGTTCTTCAGGCTTATCGTTGGGAGAATCGCCTGCTAACTGTGCTATTGTAAGTGCTGCGTGAGGACCTCCCACATATGTTGCAATTTTTTGTTCAAGAATTTCCTCCATTTCATGTCCCATAAGATGTATTGTGATTCTGTTAAAATTGATGAAGCAATGTATCTGCAATCAAGAGGTATTAAATCTGCATTATCAATTACTGCTTTTAGAAATGACTTAAAATATGGTGAGCCTATCCCATTTTCTCAAATTGCTCTTCTCAAATCCTTGATATCATCATGGTCTACCTTCACCCATCTTGGTTTGGCATTCCCTCGGCCGTATCTGACTGGCAGAGCTAGAAGTGGCTCTTGGGCTAAATCAAAATCTTTTTCTTTTAATGTTTTTCGTCTAACTTCTGCCCAGTCTGTTGTCACTGGCTTTTGACTTTCCCTTGGAGGGTGTCTTGATTGAAGGAGAGATAGGTTTTCTTCTTCATCAGAAGCAGAACAATCATTGTCCATTCTTCTGTCTTTATTATTCCAGCAGCTGTTTCCTTCTGGTCCATCTCCCCCTTCTCTGTGAAATAGAATGCGTTGTTGCAAAGCAGACTGTATCTGTGTCTGTGTATTTTAAGTATTTGAGGGTGCAATAACAGAAGCGGCCACAGGTGGCGCTGCAGCTAGAGGATGAGCCTCTCTTTGGTTGCAAGATGGCGCTGGCAGAAGTACGTGGAATTGTTTACGGAAGTGACGAGAGGCCGCCATGTTGTTGTAGTTCTTCAGGACAGCATGGTAGAAGTTTTGTGGTGAAGTCGTCTTTCGGCCTGGCACCGGCCCGAACAAAGGAGGTTTAATCCGCATTAGGAGCCATGGGCGAAGGGCTGTAGTCAGGGTGGTCCTGCCACTGGCTGGCCAGCGCAGGCAGCGGCCGCACGGATGACTGTGAAGCCAAGGCGGGTGCCGAGCACCGCTCCGGCACGGGCTGCAAGCCGGATCCCACAGCAGGTCCGCAGGGGAGGGAATACGCGAGCTTCGGAGGCTGAGAGTCTGCCCGAGCCACGCCAAGCGTGGGGAAAGCCGCGAAAAGCAACAGCGGAGACCCTGCCCGAACCGTTCGCACCGCTCGAAGTGGAAGACGCGACTTGCAGCGGCAAAGAGTCTGCCCGAGCCGCACCAGGCGCGGGGAAAGCCGTGCCTGGCAGCTGAGAGGAGCCTGCCCGCACCACACCGCATGGGGGAGGAGGTGCCGAATGCAGCAGCGGAGTCTCCCTGCGCCGCGGCGAGCAGGGGGACAGACGCGAACGGCAGCAGCAGAGAGCCTGCCTGAGCCGCGTCCGGCGCCTGGATCGGGCTGCGGGATCGACTCAGCCGTAGAAGCAAAAGGTAAAACCTTTTCAGAAAAGTAAGGCAGAACCCCTCCTGTTTTCACGGCTCGGGAGGGGGATGGGAAACCTGATGAAAAAGTAAGGGCAGCGCCTGCAGAAAGCCGCTCCGTTGCCCGTAGTTGACGGGGCGGAGTTTGCAGCGTCTATAGGAGCGGGGGGGAGCCGCTTCGTGAGCGGGGACCTCCAAAGCGTCCGCAGGGATGCCGCCTGCGTCGCTCGGGGGAACGTGGGGAGGCACCGGGGCTGCACACGATGCTGTTTGAACTAGCTGTGCAAGCAGAGAACACGCCTATGCCCTGTCCTCTGGTCCCGAGTGTTGGGGTCTCCTCCCCCGCCGTGTAGCCCTGGCAGAGGGGCCCTGAGGGCACAGACACGGGGTTTGCCTGCCCCTGCTCAGCCTCGTTCCCATGGGTTGGTTTGTGTTCCCTGCGCGGGCAGAAGGACCCTTGGTGCGGTGACGGGAACAGTTCCTCGGCAGAGCTCCGGCCATGCGGCTGGGGAAATAAACATCTCTCTGAAACAGCCATCAAGAATCTGTCTGTCCATATATATTTCCTTTCCACGGGACTCCTGGTTTGATATATGTATGTTGCAGTATCCCTACTGCAACATAATGGTAGAGAATTGTGAGCAGAACGATCCCCGATCCCTAAGCGACTGATTTGTGTGAGTGAACCCTGGAAACTTTGGATTCCTCTTCTTGGTTTTGCTTTGCTATTCCATATCTAAACTATGGAGGAACCGTGGGAAGACTCTTGGCTCTCAGAGCCGCATATGGACATTTATCTTAAAATGATTCTTGAACAACGATTTGTAAATTTTAGCTTGATTCAAGCTCAGAAAGAACTGAAACACTTCCTGGCATGGTTGTTTAAGAACTTTTTCTATGTTTCTTGGGATTTAATTCTTACGAAGGGCTTTTGGAAAACCGTTTGGACACAGTTAATATTGGAGTCAAAATATATGCCGATGGAAGAATATTTTCGTGAATATTATTTAATTACCGAGACTGTTGAGCAATGTCAGCTGTGTCTTGGCGAAGGGAAGCCTGGCGCAGGGACCGTGCGGCCCAGGCCACGTGCACCGAGCGCTCTGCGAGCAGCAGCGAGGCAGTTCCCGCGTGCGGGCGGAGCCAAGCGAGCCGCAGTGTCGGTGGCGGAGCGAGGCGCGGCGGGAGCGGCGGGAGCCGGCGGTGCCCGCACGGCCCCGCACAGAGCGTGGTGGAGCGAGCCCCGGGAACGCCCGGCCGAGAGGGGCGGCGTGCGGGCAGCGGCGGTGGCGGTGGAGCGGAGCCGCGCCCAGCCGAGATGCGCGCTGGAGCAGGGCGCGGGGGAGTCGTCGCTCAGGGGCCCGGCCGAGACGTGGGTGCAGCGCCTGGCAGCGGCAGCGAAGCTGCGACCAGAGGAGGCGACGCACGGAGAACTGAGCGGCGCGGCGCGGCCCGGCCCGCGCAGCCCCGAACGCGACCCCGGGAAGAGCGCGCAGGCACCAGCAGCCCCGACAATTCCAACACGGGAGCGACCGAAGGAGAGAGCAAAGACGCAGCGAGACAGAAAACAGCAGCCACTCGGAAAAAGGAAAAGATAATAGTAGCTAAGATCTTAGGGATAGTAAAATGGTATAATGTTAAGCAAAATTATGGTTTTATAACAAGGTGTGACAACCAGCAAGACATATTCGTGCATAGAACTGCTATTAAAAAGAATAACCCTGAAAAATGCATCCCAAGCTTGGGAGATGGAGAGGTGGTGGAATTCAAAATTATACAAGGTAGAAAAGGGTTACAAGCATCGCAGGTCACTGGGCCTGATGGTGTTCCTGTAAAAGGCAGTGTATATGCAAAAAATCGTAGTCATGTTAGACAATATCTCCATTGTAAGCCCCCCCTACAGTCTCCCTTTCCTAATCCCACCTTTCCCTTTTACCCTATGTCCTATTACCCCCAGTGTATTCCCAATCCGTTTTTTCATCCATGGTTTCCTTCACAAAACCATGCTTTTGCCAATTGTTTCCCCAAAAATCCCTTTCCAATGCCGAGTGGGGGATGAAAAGGGGGAGGGAAGAAGTTAAACCCTCTCCTGCCTCAGTTTCCCCACAAAGCATGCTCAGAGAGTTCTGTCTCCCTTCTGTCAGCCCTAAGATGTTGCACAGAATCTGTTTGGACATTTAAAGACTCAGGAGAATGGCTTGTTTTGTTTTGAAACTGTTCTTGTTATGTTTATCCAGTTGTTTTCATTCTCCTTTTATTAAAATAAAACGGGTGAGGTGTTGGGGTCCCTCCCCTGCCGTGTAGCCCTGGGAGAGGGGCCCTGAGGCCACAGACACGGGGTTTGCCTGCCCCTGCTCAGCCTCGTTCCCGTTGGTTGGTTTGTGTTCCCTGCGCGGGCAGAAGGACCCTTGGTGCGGTGACTGGAACAGTTCCTCGGCACAGCCCCGGCCATGCGGCTGGGGAAATAAACATCTCTCTGAAACAGCTATCAAGAATCTGTCTGTCCATATATATTTCCTTTCCACGGGACTCCTGGTTTGATATATGTATGTTGCAGTATCCCCACTGCAACACCCGAGTGTTCCCGCGGTTGCTGGCTAGGAGCAGTGAAAGAATGCAGAGGTTTTGGGGTAGGGCCACCCTCGTTCGAATCACTACATCCCAAATCACGCGCATTTGTGTCTCCCGTATGTGCTGTGTCTGGCTGAGAGCCCTCTCCGCCCACGTTAATGTCCAGCTGCGATGCAGAGTTTGAAACTGGAGTTTGCAATATTTCATTATCAGATTCTATTGCAGGAACTGTAATTATGAATTTAGAGAAGGGATTATTCACTATTTCAACAATTATTCGCCATATGGGCAATATATTTGATACAGATTTATTTCCACGGGTGGAATAATCAAATAATTTTATACCAATTTGGTCCCATAATTTTTTATTTAATGCAGAGCCTGCTTTAACTTCTGGAAAGTTTTTTTGAGCGTATATTAAAAGATCTTTCAAATCTTTGCTTGGGACCTCATAATCATTACATATTAATAAATATTTTAGAAGTTCATAAATCTGCCTCTGCTCTTTTGATATATTGTTCCCCATCTAGATTACTTCAAAGGATGCTTACCTTAACTCCTGTAAGGCAAGCTTCAGCGTGTCTCTCTCCGATTCGTCCTGCGACTCGGGATTTATGCTTCGTTTCAGCATTCATTAGAGCACATGTCACCTTTCGTTTCAAGGTCCACTTGTTCCCGGGATTTTTCTGTTTCCTCCAAACAGCCTTTTTCTTCCTACTTTGAAGATGCTTCAACCGGAAATTATTTAAAATAGAAGCATAATTTGTTGAGCTTTTGGCGGGGTACCCTTCCTTCTTGGACCAGGGTAAAAGAGCAGACGAGGCTGCTGTTCTGCTCATAGCTTTTTTGAAGGCAGACTTTGAAGGGGGTTACATGATAAAGCCAAGGAGCAACAGCAACAACAGGCAAAAACTTTCTTCTTCTTCTATGTGCTCTATATGCTCCATATATTTTTTCTTACAGAAGTGTGGATTATATTTGTTAATTGACCAATAAGATTAACACACAATTCTGATTTTTCTTTTCTTAACCTGTCCTGGTCTAACAATCCTAAGTCTTACACAAGTGTTACATAGGTATTACACAGATTTGCGTATACAGTTTCTGTCAGTTCTTATTGTTTATGTGAACACTCAGTTTTAAAAAAGTGAACAGTATAATTCTATCTATATTTTGTCTAAAGTAAAGAATTCTGTGAAAAGGTAACACTGCTGCAGCAAGAACTGTGTTTAAGGTCTCTGCTACAGCTTTTTAATATTTAAGGCACTTAGCATATATTTCTATTTCACTTTGGTGTGGCTTCATGTATCTCAGTTTGTCCAAAGGTTTTAATTCAACCCCTGTGCTTTGGCTTCCCTCTGGGCCTGAGTCCAGGGGAGCCTTCACTCCAGTAAGTTGAGGGTTTTTCCCCCTCAAATCCAGAAGATCTAAACACTGTGGTAACTACACTCACAGTTTGGTCAGTAATTCTAAGAATAATAGACCTTAATAGGGAACAATCAGGTGTTAAAATAAGGCCTTTATGAGGCTTTTCTTAATATTTATAGAGGATTTGTTTTGTTACGAATGTATTGTGATGTTGGCTTTTCACGTTACATAATTGTTATGAATGTATTGTGATGTTGGTCTTTTTCATGTTCCTTAATGTTAGAAAAACTTTACCTAGGTTCTGTAATGTAATACATGACATAGAATGTCCATTGTTTATGTAGTCAATTTAGAAAAGATAGACAGAGAAAGCCTTCACATTCCTGGAGTATCTTATCAGAGAAGAAGAAGACCCAAAACCAAAGAGAAGAATTTATGGAGGGAGCAGAGACGGAATGGAGCCAAGGAGGAAGATACGGCTGATGGGATGATACACAGAAACTCCAAAGAATTTATGAATCATGCATGATTGTGATGAATATGCAATAAGAGATGTACTTTTAAAGACGATCTTTTGGATGTAGAGGTGTGCCTTTGGATCTCTGCCAAAGGACCCGACTGTAATACCCTTTTTGCTATTGTCTCCTAATTGTCCCTTTTATTAAACTTTCCTTAAAATTTTACTAAGAGTGAACCTTGTTTTTCACAATTTGGTGGCCTGTATGGGGAAAAGGCCTCACCTCTGAGATCTCCTGGGGAACCCAGAGCGGGGGGGTGCCCCTGCCCGCTTTGGCGGCCTCACTTTGTGTTTCCCGGCGTGGTCAGGGGATTTGCAGGTCAAACACCTGGAGGACACGAGAGGAGACAAAGCAAAAAGAAAGGAAAGAATAGGCTCCCTAAGATACCGTGGTAACAATACACGTAAAATCTTGTGCACAAAAACTCCAGGGAAGGTGAGTATTTTTTCTTTCCTCTTTTTGGGGGATACGGGGGATGAAAGTGTGTGCATGAGACGCGGGCTGGTTACCCCAGACCTGTGAAGCGAGTGTGGAGCCTCTGAGGCTGCGGCTCTGCTCTCCCACGAGGGAAGCAGTCAGTAAAGAGGCGAAGCCAAAGATAAAAGGAGTGAGAGAACCCCTAGTCTAACTGGGACTGGGTTTCAGGGGAGGGATTGGACTCCTTGAAGGAGGGGAGTGAAGAGTTTCCTAGTATTGGATCCGAGAAATTTAGGTTTTAAGACTGCCGGACTGAGGGTTCAAAATTCAAGAAATCCAGGCTTAATTCTGCCAAATTGAGGATTACTCCAAGAAACCTGGAACTTTGGGCTCAGGGGTGGATATTGGCCAACAATTTGAAATTAAAAGGTACCTTAATCTTGTGCGGTTGTGACTGATAGCACTTGAGAAAGAGAAATTGGAACAATAAAAAGGAGTGAGTGAGAATGAATGAAAATGTATGCGATAGAAATGTTAAACCTTGAAATATAACTTTATTTTCTGGAGGGAGGCGTATTTTATTAAGAGGAGGGAACTTTTGTATTCTAGGAAAAGAAAGGGGAAGGAGGTGGTAGGGTTTGAATACTTGTTTGTTTTGTTGGTTTTTATAAAAAAAAAGTGGGAAACGAAGGCCTGGGAAGGATAGATAAGATTCTGAGAAAATGGGACATAAAACTAGTAAGCAAGAGTCAGGAAATAAAAAATGGAATAGAGGCGTGCCAGCAGAGATACCCCAGGAAAGCCCTTTGGGAGTTATGTTAGCTAACTGGAATACTAACCCAAATACAAAGAAAAAAAGCAAAGTGAAAATGATACAGTTTTGTATGTTTGATTGGGCCGAGAAGGAAATAAGATCTGACCATGTTTTCTGGCCCAGATATGGCTCTTCTGAAGTTTGGATCTGTCAGGCTTTAAAAGTATCTGTAAATTCGAAAAAACCCTTTAACACAGAAGAAGGCAAGAACGCTTCATGCTGGGTGGGAAACATAGAGTCTAAGGGGATAAGAATTTTTAAGTTGTCAGAGACCCAAAGGAGCAAAGGGAAAACAAGAAAGAGAAGGGCTGGGAGCCCCTGGCAGCATCGCCCCCTCCATTCCCGCCTGCCTCGCCCCAAGCCCAGGCTCCTGTGGCGCCGCTCGCAGCTGCAGCGCCGCTCCCGGAGCCCGAGGTCGCGCCTGTGCCGGCTCTCAGGCACCGCCCGCGGCTCCACCGCTTGTCCCAGCGGCGGCGGCTCCGCCGGTAGCCCCGCTGTTCCCGCCGCCCCCTGCAGCCCTGCGGCTCCAGCGGTAGCCCAGCCCCCCCTTACGGTGTCCCTGTGCCCGTCCCTAGCCCGGCTCTCCGCTCCACACCAGCCCAGCCCGCCGCTTTTGGGGCCCGCCCCGGCCCCAGTCCCGGCTCCGGCCCCGCTCCCGATGTCCGCGGCCGTTCCAGCAGCCCCTGCCCCCGCTGCGTTCTCTGCCGCGGCTCCATTGAACCCGGCTTCGGCCCCGCGGGCCGCGCTGGGCCCGCCGGCAGCTCGGAGTCCTGTCGCCGTGGCTGCTGTGGACTGCGTGCAGAAGGTCCACGCCAGTCTCTGGTACCGGCCCCAAGAGCTGCTGCCCTTGGCGGTGCCGGCAGCAGTCTCCGCCTTTGCTCCCCCGCTCCTGGAGGAATCGGCCTCCGAGAAGATTCCCACCTCCTACCCCCCCCTCCCTCGCCTGCACCGTTCCCCTGGCAACGACCGCTTCTTCTGCTCCTCTGAAAGGAAAAGCGAAACACCAAAGTACGGAGAGCTCAGTTACAGAACAGCCCTCTCCCGACACACCCCCAAGACAGGAAAGAAGTATCATAAGAGAAAAAGGACACAAGAACTAGGATGGGGAGGTATGTTTGTTCCCTTTAAGAGAAGTTCCAATAGGGGCTGGTGGAACAGGATTTGTAAACGTCCCCCTCACTTCTTCAGAGGTCAGAAATTTTTAAAAGGAGATCAAAGGATTATTAGCAATCCTATGTGTACAGCTGAATAATTAGATCACTTTTTAGGCCCAAACATTTTCACTTGGGAAGAGATGCAAGCAATAATGAAAATATTATTTTCTGAAGAGGAATGAGAAATGATTAGAGTTACAGGTATGAGAATTTGGGAAAGAGAGAACTGTAGTTACAAAAATGCTGTTAGGATCTTCTTGTTATTTTTCTAAGTCCGTGAGAGACTTTTCTCTCTCACAGAAGAGGTAGCAGGGAATGTAAACAACCAAGCCACCTGCAACCTTGGAAAGTCTTGTTTATGGTATAGTAGAAAATATTTTGATAATGGATGTTTTAGGATTTTGGCCAATCACCCCCAAGGGGTGGCTGGTCCTTTGTCCAATTAGACTATGAAGAAAAAAGTCTATAAAAAGAGTTTGTAAAATAATTAAATAAATCAATCTTGCTGCACAATTCCTGCCTGCTGGATCTTCTCCTCCTCCCTATGGCTGCGGGACACGGTGATATACCGTAGGAACCAGGCCTGCGGTAATATTTGGTGCTGCCCGACGTGATCTGCACTCTCTGACGTGTCCTGCTGCTGTGAGCCAAGCCGAATTCCTGTAGAGGTACGCTGTTCCTTTTTCCCCCCGGGACCGGGAGGTCCGACAGGACTGAGAAATGGCGAACAGCGGCTCACAGAACGACGCTGTCGTACTGGTCTGGAAAGGTGTGTTTAGCATATTGCGCACCTCCATTCCTGAAAACTCAGTTCGGGAATTATTAGACTGGGCTGCTTTAAAAGGGATTTCCATGGACAGAGATACTGCCCTGGTCTTTTCCTTATGGCAAGAGCTCGGATGCACTGTCCGACACGAGCTCCCGACTGGGGAGCCAGCAGCGTTAGAATTATACAAAACCTGGCGTTCGTTATTTATTCTGCTGACAGCCCTTGACTGTGATAGCAGGGCTGGCTCGCCTATCTCGGTGATGAGTGATGGAGGAATGTCCGAGGGGGGCCCCGCTGACTGGGCTTCTGGGGCAAATGATGGTGGATTAGGAAAACCCCCCCGGCTCCACAGGCAGAGCCTGCGCCGGCTCACCCTGCACAGTCTCAGGACTCCGCAGCCCCCAGGGACCCCGCGCCGCCAGAGGCGGGGGGGTCGGGGCAGAGGCAGGGCGCACAGCCTGCCTTGCCGTTCGGCTGGACGGCAGCCACGGCTTATCCAGGGCCGCAGATCAGCGGCTTAGCCAACTGGACCCCCAGAGCGGCTCCTAGTTCGGTTCCGTATGCACCTGGATCTAACTTAGCGGGCGTAGCGCCGGGCGTGCCCTTCCCGGGACTGCCTGGCTATGGCCCGCTGCCCTCCCTGGCGCTGGACTGTTCTGCGCAGTCGCAGAACCGAACCATGGACCTTTTTATGCAGCATTTGCCCTTTCTGGCAGAGCTACGAAACCTATCCCGTAGGATAGAGGACTTGCTCAGCCTGTTAGAGCGGCGAATGCCCGAGCCCGCGCCGCAAGCGGCGCCAGCGCCGGCCGTGCCGTCCGCGCCGCCCGCGCCCCCCCCGCCAGAAGCGGGAGCCGCGGCTCCGAGCCGAGAAACGGCGCGGCCGGCAGCGAAACCGGGAACAGCGCTGCCACGGGAAAACCCGGAAGCGGCGGCGGCTGCTGAGCAGCGGGAGAGGCGGCGGCGCCGAGCGTGCCCGGGGAGCGCGAAACAGCAGCGGAAGCAGCGACTGCGCCGAACGCGGCTGCTGTGCGGGAGACGGCCGTGGCGCCGGGCGCAGCCGTAGCCCCAGAGTCGGCTGCAGCTTCAGTACCGGCTCGGTCGGATCTGGCCGAGACGGCCTCCCGTAAAGAGACTGCTGTAAAAACTGCCGCGCAGCCAGCTGCAGTCTGTCCTGTCTGTTCTGGCTCTGGCGAACTTAGCCAAAGTGCCTCACCTCCCCGCACATTTCTGTTCACTCCCAGCACCCCAAAGTTGCCTTTGCCTGATGATTCCTCGTCAGGCACTGAGGCAGATGAGGTTCTGGCCCCAGGTCGTCAGGCGGCTGTAGCCACGCGGCGAAGAAAAAGGCTGAGCCGGTCTCGCCCCTGGACCTTTCCGGACTGCACGGTAACAGTGTGTCCGACGCATTATAATCGCTTCCTAGAGTCTATTAAGATGCAAGCATTGGGGGAGGGTGACTGGAGGTTATTAGAAATCCTTGGAATGCCAAATAGAATTGAGGATTCTGGGCGTAACCGGGGAGCTGTTACACTCCATCCGCAGGCTGTGCCAGAAGTTCAGGATGGTACTGGTTCCCCAAAAGAGATCCATGCTTTCCCAGTGTATAAGGCTCTCCCAGATTCAGGAGAGCATGACAAGCATGAGGTAGTTGCTTGGAAGGTTGCCCAGGACCTCCAATCCAAGGTGGCACAATATGGACTAGGTTCTGCTGAGGTTATGCAAATAATAAGGGTGATAAATACAGATTTGCTTTCTCCATTTGATATCAGACACTTACGTCAAATTCTATTTCAACCTGTACAATTTACAGTTTTTGAGAAAACCTGGAGAAAGCTGGCCGGCAAGACTGCATTAGCAAATATGCAGCTCCCTGCTGCTGATCCTAGACAGACAGCAGGAGTGGATGCTTTGATGGGGACTGGCCCCTTCTCTGATCCCAGTCTACAGGGTAACTTGCCCTCTAGCATCCTGCAGCAAGCTCAACAGGTCGGCATGGCTGCCCTGTTGAAAACCATAGAGTTGTCAGCACCCAGAAAGCGATATACTGAAATAGTTCAGGGGAAATCAGAGTCATTCCTTTCTTTTGTAGAGAAAGTCACTGCTTCTCTCGAGAAGCAGGTTGAAGATGACGGGTTAAGGCAGTTGTTGTTGAGGCAGTTAGTGAGAGATAACGCAAACAAGGAGTGCAGAAAAATCATAGATGCCTTACCAGGGGATCCTGAGGTAACAGACATGGTCGAAGCCTGCGCTAAGGTGGGATCTGGGAACCAGAGAAGGTCTGCTTTGGCTGCGTTCCTGCAGCCTGTTCACGCATCTTCTGGTCATGAACCAAAGCAACCAAAACAGGCGAAAGAACGGAAGCGGCCTAAGCCGAGCCAAAAAGAGAACACACCGATCCTGCAGTGCAAGAAGTGTGGCAGGCCAGGGCATTGCACGGGCTACTGTAGATCTCAGACTCATGCTGATGGTCAGCTGTTGCCGGGAAACTTCCGCCGGGGTGCAAGGAGAGGGAATTGCTCTCCGATGCAGTAGCTCCCCCAGAGAGTGGCACAGGTACAGGCCCTAGCCTACCCAGCCACCCTAGAGACGGCACCCAGGGATCAGACGGCACCCAGGGATCAGACGGGTTTGACGTCCACACCGCAGCCGCAGTCGTCTTAGACTCTAGCGGTATTTATAAGGTTCCCTTGGACGCATATGGACCCTTAGCCCAGGGATCCAGTGCAATGCTGGTGGGAAAACCTGACGTTGCCCATCAAGGAATCTTAGTGCACTCAGGAGTTATTGATGCTGATTTTAAAGGTCAGATTTGCGCTATGGTCTCCACGCAAAAACCCCCTGTAACTATTCCTGAAAAGACCTGCCTTGCTAAATTAGTGCCTGTGAAGTCTTGTGTCCCCAGGATAGAACAAACTCACAAAGATAACGGCAGTGGATTTACGGGACTTCCGCAGGCCTTCTGGACTGCAGACATTTCTGACCAAAGGCCACAGATGACATGTACCCTGATCCTGCTGAATACCCGTCTGCCCCAGACTCAGCTTCGAGGTTTGATTGATATGGGTGCTGATGTAACTGTCATCTCCTTCTCTGCGTGGCCTCCCTCATGGCCTTTAGCTCCGGTGGGATCGGCCATCGCAGGAGTAGGAGGAATCACACAGAGCTATTTAAGTGAACGGCTTGTGGTGGTGAAGGACCCAGAGGGGCACCCAGCTATGATTAGGCCTTATGTTGCTACCACTTCCCTTAACCTTTGGGGACAGGACGTGTTGGCAACTTGGGGTGTACAGATCGGGACAAATTTTTAGCAGGGGTCACTGTGTGTAAGGGCGCACAGTATCCTACACTGCCTTTTCAGTGGTTGATTAACACATCACTCTGACTGTCTCAGTTTTGAAAGACACGTGTCTGCTAAGGAAGGCAGAAGCCCCCCTTGAAGTGGCAGATATAACCCCTTTTCCCTCTAAGTTATTATATTTTGAAATCAAGGGCCTTTAGGCAAAGATGTGGGAAATAGGAATAACAGTTCTTTACTATATATATATATGTATATATATATATCTATATGTGTATAACCAGTCAAACAAACAGCAATAACTATGGCAGTAACAGCAAACAATCACAAACCCAGTCCCAGCCTTCTCGGCTGTCGGGCCCTTTCCCCTCGGGTGCAGTTCCGCTCGCAGCCGGCAGGGGCGCTGGCGGCTCCCGGTGAGCAGGGCAGGTGCGATGGTTCCCCCGCGGCTGCAGGGGGCGCTCCGGAGCGAGCTCGGGGAGCACGCGGCACCGGTGCCCCGGGATCCCGGGGAGGGATGGAACAAAGGCTTCACAAACCCCTGGGCAGCCGATCCCGGACTCTCAGGAGCAGCAGGCTGGGAACGGCAGGCTGGAACGGCAGGGACGAGCACAAATCCCGGGTGGCAGACGAGATGTATCCAGATGGGAAAACCCCACGGAGGCCCAGGCAGGCAGGGCGAGCACGGCTACAGCGTAGCGAAAGCTCGAAGCAGCAGCGGGGCAGGGCAGGGAAAGCGGCTTTTGGGGTCCCGGCGTTGTTTCCAGCAGGAAGAAAGAACGGCCAAAAGAAAGAAGCAGCAGCTCCTTTCTCTGCAGCTCCTCTCCCCGGACGCTCAGAGCGAACTGACCCCACACCCAGGTGTAGACAAAGGAGTAGCCAGGCCCACCCCACCCCCTTTTTTTGTCTTTCTTAAGTACAGCTATTTGTCCCCTAGCAACATGCCTATGGGAGAAAATTCCTTTAACAGGAAAAAAACCTAAAACCCCAACACTGAGTCAGACTCTGCTCAGTTAGTTGAATTAAGGGCTGTTATCATGGCTTTTCAATGATTCTCACAGGAACCTTTGAATTTGGTTACTGAGGCCGACTAGCAAAAGCTTTGTATACAAGTAATCACCTTACAGTACCACAAAATTCAAATAATCCTGTTATTCTGAATCATTTTCTCTCGTTGCAGTCTGCAGGCGAGAGACAACTGCCCCGGGCAAAAGTCTGGGTGCGGAATTTACTCACTAACCAGTGGGAAGGCCTGCATGAGCTTATCGTTTGGGGTCGTGGGTATGCTTGCGTTTCCACACATACTGGGGTTCGGTGGCTACCTGCAAAATGCGTTCGCCCGGACCTACGGCACCAGAGGCAGAACAGGCAACCTCCAAATGATGGCCAGAACGCCAACCATCCAAATGGCGACCAGAATGTAGATCATCAACCTAATGACTCTTCTGATGATGACCAGGATGTCGACCATCAGGCAGATGGTCCTTCTACAAGCAGAGACTGGGATGGTCCTTCCACAAGCAGAGACTGAACTTTAAATTTCTTGTTATGGAGTCAGATAGTTAAAGCCTTAAGGACATATTTAGAATTAATAACTGATGTAAATTTCTATTTAGGATTAATAGTAGAGTTGTTATCTTATAAAACAAAAAGGGGGAATTGTAGATACAAAAATGCTGCTAGCAAGGATTTTCTTGCTATTTTCTAAGTCCGTGAGAAACTTTTCTCTCTCACAGAAGAGGTAGCAGGGAATGTAAACAACCAAGCTACCTGCAACCTTGAAAAGTCTTGTTTATTGTATAGTAGAAAAATATTTTGATAATGGATGTTTTAGGATTTTAGCCAATCATCCCCAAGGGGTGGCTAATCCTTTGTCCAATTAGACTATGAAGAAAAAAGTCTATAAAAGAGTTTGTAAAATAATTAAATAAATCAATCTTGCTGCACAATTCCTGCCTGCTGGATCTTCTCTCCTCCTCCTCCCTATGGCTCCGCACTAAAACTTAGCTGGTGGGATAATGTATTGGGAATAGAATAGTGGAAGAAGCGAGGCTTCTTCCTTTTATGTGCCACCGCAGGCTTGATATTTCTCCCTTGCCTGATCCCCTGTTTCATTCGATTAATATCTACTGTGGTCCAAGGCATGCAAATAGTACCAATGCCTGTGGAACCAAAATTGGCTACATCTGGAACGGCACAAAAGATCATGGTGTTAAAGAAGCAAAATGATATCAAAGACCCCTTTGAAGAAGCAAGATTGATTTGTGAAAAAAATGAGCAAATAATAAAGGCTAGAAAACAAGGGATACAGCTCAAGCCAAATGATCTGTTAAAAAAGGAAAAGTGAGGTATTGTTATGAATGTGTTGTGATGTTGGCTTTTCACGTTACATAATTGTTATGAATGTATTGTGATGTTGGTCTTTTTCATGTTCCTTAATGTTAGAAAAACTTTACCTAGGTTCTGTAATGTAATACATGACATAGAATGTCCATTGTTTATGTAGTCAATTTAAAAAAGATGGGCAGAGAAAGCCTTCACATTCCTGGAGTATCTTATCAGAGAAGAAGAAGACCCAAAACCAAAGAGAAGAATTTATGGAGGGAGCAGAGATGGAATGGAGCCAAGCAGGAAGATAAGGCTGATGGATGATGCACAGAAACTCCAAAGAATTTATGAATCATGCATGATTGTGATGAATATGCAATAAGAGATGTACTTTTAAAGACGATCTTTTGGATGTAGAGGTGTGCCTTTGGATCTCTGCCAAAGGACCCGACTGTAATACCCTTTTTGCTATTGTCTCCTAATTGTCCCTTTTATTAAACTTTCCTTAAAATTTTACTAAGAGTGAACCTCGTTTTTCACAGTTTGAAATTTGTAAAACACAAATTCCTAGATTTGTTGATCATACTGGTGTTACAGAGCATGTGGCCTGTGCGTACAAAACCAGTAGTGAAGCTTTTACTTGAGGGGCTGTAGATTCAGATCATGATATGAATTATGGGGGTAAAGATGCCCTTACATGCTCCACCCATACTTTTTTTAAGAATCTGGGAATTGCTCTCCCACAGAACTTGAAGCATTCATCCCTAAAATAATGGAAAAGGCATCAAGAGAGGCATTCAAGATCTTTGTTATTTTAAAGGTTAAAAGAAATGCTTTTTAGGATCGAGGTTGCCTTGTGGAGCTTTTTTCTCCCTTTTACTTTGAGGGAAAAGTTAAAAAATATCACTTCAAGTAGGCCTGATGAGGTACTTTACGTTGGTTTTCTTTTTTAACTTTTACGGTTATTTGCTACAAAGAGGTAGCACTGATTTTATACCAGATGATTTTCTATCCTCTCGGACGCTGCTGGAGGTGGGGGTGATCCCTTCGCTGCGGGGTCGGGAGCGAGGGGCGAGCTCCAGGCTCGGTGTGCGGGGCCCGCGGCAGGCCCGCCCCGCAGCTCCCGGCGCGCTCCGCGCGGCCCAGGACTACGAGTCCCGGCATGCCCGGGGGCCCGCTCGGGACCGGCTGCATCCGGGTCCGGCCACTGCTGCGGGCGACTTGTCGCCATTACGGGGCAGCGGCGGCCGAGCCGGGGCCGGTGCGGCGCCGAGCAGCCGGTGGGTGCCGGGGTGGTGCCGACCCCTCGGGCGGCAGGAGCGCCGGGCCCCGCGGGGCTCCCTGAGCAGCTCTTCTCTTTCCCGCGCCCGGAGCCCCGCAGGCCCGGCCCGGACTCCCGCGGCCTTCCCCGGTTCGAGCGGAGCAGCGAGAAGATGTCGCCATGAAGGAGGCCGAGTCCGCGCTGCGCCGCCCCCGCCGGTCGCCCCCGCGGGCCATGAGCCTGGGCCCCCGCCGGCTCCGCCAGCGCCCGTCGTGCCCCCTCGCCCAGGGCCGCCGCTCGCCCAGGGCGCCCGTTGATGCTGCAGAGCCCGCCCGGCGCGACCCCCGTAGCCCCCGCCATGGACAAGAGCAGCCCCTGCGGCTCCGGTGCGCCCGGATCCTCGGCCGGCAGCAAAGGGCAGCAGCCACGGTCCGCCTCGGCCGGGCCCGCCGGGGGGGAGTCTAAACCCAAAGGCGGTAAGAGCTGGGAGGGGGCTCCGCAGGGAGGGAGGGGGTGAGCTTGGGACCGGGGGTACAGACGGCTTTATGCCGCCCTTGGGTTTGTGGTGAAGCTGAACTTCGCCTTATCGGGTTGTTTGTCTCTCAGCTAGGTTTAATAGGCGGCGTTTCAGGTCACTGTCTGTTTTTGGTTTCTTTTTCCTTCCTCTTCCGGCTCTGCTCGCTGTTTGGTGAGCTGGGATTTCCGCTCTCCTCTTCCTTTAAGGATTATTGCTTTATCTTCATTAGTATTGGAGTAACTAGCTTGAGAGCTAAAGCCCTGGTGCTATAGTAAGAACATACATTAACCAGTGCCTGTGAATAGAGCCTTTAACTTTATCTTGTACCTGTCGTTGTTTCACCTTGCCAAGGAGGTCTGTACACAGCATTCCCCTTGCCCCGGTGTTTCAGGGATCACCTTTGGGGGAGCTCAGAATTTGCTTATCTGGCATTCAACCCAAAGTGTCACCCCTGGCATTGCAAACAGCTGGTTCTGCTGACAGAGCAGTTTGTCAGGAGCCAGTGTGGTTCCTGTCGTCATTTCAAGGTAAGACCTAAGCCCCTTTATTTCCCTAAACCAGTTTAGGAACAGAGTGTTCCTGGCAACCTTTCTTTTTTTTTTTTTTTTTGTGTTTTTTTTTTGGGTTTTTTTTTTTTGTTTGTTTTTGTTTTTGTTTTTTTTTTTGTTGTTGCTGTTGTTTTGGTTTTGGTTTTTTGTTTTTTTTTTCTTTCCTTCCTAAAACCTAGAAATGGGGCAGTAGTGATTAAATTGGTGATTTTAGTCCTGGAAGTATATGAGAGAGTGTCAACAGATTGCTACACCACCATTGCTGTACTAATTTCCTTCTTCCTCAGTGGTTTGTTTCGGCTGTATTACTTTAGGCCTCTGAGAAAGCAGCAGTGCACTCCAGCAGGTTAACAAAATTAGTATCTTGGCGGTGTTTGTTGACTCGTTTTTGGACCTTCTAAACACGGTCATGTCCTGGGTAACCTGCTCTTCACCTGTATTAATTGACCTTCCACAGGATTGGCAGAAGTGGGACATGGGAGATGACTCACCCACAGCTCCCCAGGTTGTGGGATTGTGCAATTACAGTGAAATTTTAACTTCAAATTCAAACACTTGGAAGTCTTTTTAAGAAGAATTTTTTCTGTCCCTGTCGTGCCAAGAGACACCTCCTCACTTCAGCTTCTTTTGTAGTGGTGTGTGATGCTCTGTGGAGGATTGTTCACAATATAAACATCATGTTTGTTCAGAATACAAACATCCTTCAGGAAGGAGTTAAGATGGCCTGTGCTGTGGCTGGTATCTCTTCATGTAGAAGACTCAGTATCTGTACTGAGGAAGGAAGTAAAAGGCCTGATATTCCAGCCCAGAATAAAAGTGTTGAGTGGTTTTTATGGAATGTCACCTTTCAGAGGCTTGAAACAATGCCACTGGAAACAAAAAGCAAAAAAAAAACCCCAAAAAAATCACCAAAAGCACAGGAGCAGTGGGGAGAAGAATTGTGATGACTGTTCTCTTCTACTCTGATACTTTTAATTTAATAAACCCCAAGACTTTTTAAGACCTCTTTTTAAAATAAAACAGAGGAAAATTTTGTCATGACATAATTCCACTTCAATGATACTTGCTTCTGAACTACACTGGAGGGCAAATGGATGAGTTGCTTCCCTTACAGGGCATCAAAGAGACCCAGAAAAATTAGAATCTCTTTTCATAGGAGTAGGTGTTTATTTAGGACTATCTTAACTGGAGTGTACTGAAAACTAAAATGAAAGGATTCCCTTGGTGAAATTAGGGCAAATGACTACACAGGATGCAGCTGGGTAAAATTGTGGCTATATTTTCATAGCTGTTGCATGTAAGATACTGGCATGTCACCATATGGAGTATTTTTCTTGAGTTTCTTATCACTGTCCTTGTAGCTGATGTGGTCCATCCCTTTAAGGACAGGTATAGGATGTATTCTGGAAATCTTGTGTCTCCTCTGAAAGGGAAGGTAATCTTACGGACCTTCCTTAGATGGTCACTGGGTTAAATCCAGTCAAGCACTTGCCATTTGATGCTTTCCAGAGTTACCTGCTGTAACTGTCCAGCTGAAGAAATGAAGAAATGGATATTCCTGAATCCTTATGGTAGCTTTTCTTTCTCTTGCAGTGCAGCTGGAAATGGGCTAAATAGGTTACTGTATTCCCTTGTCTTTCTGGAAGCTTGATTCCTCCTATCTTTTGAATTTGGCCTCAGAGACTAAACTAAACTGAAAGTTTCCAACAGGAAAGTTTCTTTATGTTGTATTAGTGTGCCAACAGGAATCACATCCAATTAGAGTGGAATAAAGTAGCTAAGGCAAAACAGGCTTGTTGGGATTCTCTGCAGTCCTTAAGAGCTGATGGCCAGCGTTAGTTGTCACAAACATTCCTGGGCCTTATCAGACCCAGTGTGAACCTGCTTGGCTGGGCTGTGTGAGAAGTCGGTCACCTCCTGTTCACTGGGATGTTTGCCTTGGTGGTAGCAATAGCCTCTGTGTGTTTTCATGAAACAACCCTGTGGCTTTAGTGTGATCCAGATCCCTTATGCAATGCTGCTGGCTTCAGCGCAGCTCAGCAGGAAAGAGGTGAAAAAGATGGAAGGAAACAGCAGTTCTGACCCCAGTAACAAACCAGTACTGCAGCTCCAGTGCCCAAGTGGTCACCTAGAGCTGCTCCTAACGCTGTGAATTTCATCTCCTCACTCTGGATCTTTGGAGATAGAGGTCCTCTAGCAGCAGGAGAAACCACAAATCTCAGGGCTTGCTCCAAAATGCAAGAACAGTTTTGTTGCTAGTCTTTTTAAATTATATGGACAGTATTTTTTATAAGTCTCTTGGAGTGCAAATGGGGAGATAAATCCCATAATTTGTGTATATGTAGGTTAGATGCCATGAAAACAGCAAAAGGGCTAACTGAAGACCTTAGTGAAGAGTAAGTACCTCACCAGCACTCTTGCTATTGCTAACTCCTAATTTGCCAAGAAAAGAGGGGAGAAGAGAAGCTACCAAATCCAAACTTAACGCTACTTAAAACTGGGATCTCACAAGAGAGGATGGCAGTGAGAATCTTCCACTTTTCTCGGTGCCTGACTGCAGCCTGTCCTGCCCTGCTCTTTGTGGGAGTGCTGTGATGGATGATAGAAAGCAGAGAGCATGACATGTGGCATGCTAGAAAGGTTGGAAGGAACAGCATTGCTTAATTCAGGATAGGGGAAAGCTGTTCCAATTTACAAGTGCATTCTCCAAGCTCCTGGTTGTCTGCTGACCAATTTCATTACTACTCTGATGGACCAGACTTCTACTGAGGTCGGTTATTCTTGTGGGGGGGGAGGGTGAAACTAACAATCTGTAAAATCAGGTTTGAAGCATTGTTAGACGGTTGTAGGGTCCTTTTAAAAAAGACACAAGTGGAGAGCTCTTTCCTATAAAATACGAGAGTCACTGAAGTGACTCCCAAAGGCTCTAGGAGGTAGCTTGAAAGGACCTATCGTATGACAGGAATGTATGTAAACCATCTGACTGACAAATTTGATTGTGAGTAACTCGATTAAAACTTTTAAGTGGTAGGAAATTCTTCTGTCAGCTGCAGGGG
The DNA here is from genome assembly GCF_965178545.1 of Coloeus monedula. NCBI lineage: Eukaryota > Metazoa > Chordata > Aves > Passeriformes > Corvidae > Coloeus > Coloeus monedula. The sequence goes on along the minus strand of NC_138798.1, from coordinate 10,686,322 downwards.
TGAGCTGTTCGCTGTTCCGGGGCCTTGTAAACACCCAGTTTAGACTGATGTTTTTTGAGTTGTTTCTTTTCCCCGTTTGAAGATGGCAGAGAAACTACAAAGTGGTACAGGCAACAAGCACATGTCCCTCTAGTGCGTTTGCTGAAATTACAGATTTAAGAGGGTGGTTGAGCTCTAAACTGACAAGTTCTGCTCCTGAGTAACTTAAGGAGTAGTCCAGACCTCTTCAAAATGACTTAATTTTTTACCAGAGACTCTGAGGTGTTGGTTATTCCTTCTTCCCTGCAAACACTCCCAAAAAAGATCTGCCTAATCACTCAGCCAGACCTGGTCACACCCTCAGTACTTGGCAGCTTCTGGTGTGTTTTTTTCCTGATAATGCTCAAGCCATGTCTTTTGAGCCTGGTGTGCATTAAAGCACTGCCAGCTATGCAGGCATGTGTTTGAGTTACACAGCTGTGGTTCTGACAGAGTTGGTTTAATTCTGAATTAAAGGATCAGCCTTTTGAATAGCAGAGTAAATTGCCATTCCTGATGAAGTTTGTCTGCAAAATGGGCCTGTCACACTGTGTGAAAGTAGTGATAGTGCCCTGTTTTAGCTGTAGTTGCAGGCAAAGACTGAAGTCTGACAAGTGCAAGAAAACAGCAGACAGCACAGAACCTGGTCCAGCCACTTTTATTACTTAATTTATTTTAGAAGTTGGATCCTCAGTAATATGCAATAACACACAGACCATCCTGTCCTCAGCTCACCTTTTTTGGGAGGTGCAGGTGGGAGAAAAAACGTAACCAAAAAAAAAAAAAATACCATTCCAGCTGTTTTAAATGCTTTGGTAGATGAGAAGTGGTGCTGAGAAAGGGGGAAACTGGAAGCACTGGCAATGAAACTGCCTGTATGAGAAATATGATCCAGAATCACAGTGGTGTGTTTGCCTGCCATGTAAGGTTTACGTTAAGGGGTGGGGAGGAAGACTACAAAGTGGGAAAAGGGAAACTCATAGGCTTTTATAAAATGCAACTAGATATTGTGTGAGGCCTTGCTATTTGTGTAATGTTTACTGAGTATCCAGAGTGACTTTGGGGCTGGCTGGTGTGGATAGATGTCTTGTGGGGCCTGAGGAGTTTTGTTTTTGAGTTTATCACCATACCTCTTCAACAAATAAAACTTAGGGCGAGTGGTGGAAGTGCCAGGTTAAGCAACCAGTCAGCAGTCCGTTGTGTCCTTGGGCAACTCTGATCTTGTGTTAAGACTACTAGAAATACCTTCATAGTATTACCTCTGTTCTAGCAGTTTGATGTAGCAGCTGTTAAGGCACAGAAAACCCCTCTCAAGAGCTGGAGTGATTTTTCTGCTCTCGTGAACTTTATTCCTGCAATGTTTTTCTTTGTGCTTCACCACTGCATCCTGTGTTAGGGTCAGTGGTGTGCCAAGTATGGTTTTTCGCAAGCAGTTCTTGTTGGTGGACTTAATACTTAGATCTTAGGTATGTGCCCTGCAAGGCCACAAAGCATTTGGTTTGTGCTTCAAGATCAATTAGCATTTGTTGGCCTGATGACATGAAAGTGTATTTTTTAAACAGAATTAGATCTGCTGGGATCTTTTAAGCATAGAGTGCAGAAGTGAGTGAATGCAGGCAACAGAAGCCTTCAAGAAAAATGCAGGCAGCAGTGTGTTTATACAGTGTATTTTCAGTGTAGTGATAAATATGATGAAATGTGTGTTTTAGGCAAATTAAATGAAAAAAAGAGAACTAGTTGTTGTCAGTTCTTGTAATGGGGCATGAAGATGTGGTATGTGATGTTAGTATTTATAACGTAACGTACCAGGCAACACTCTAATATGTGGTGGTGCAATTCCAAATCTGGAAAAAGGAAATTCAACTATTTTTATAAAAGGTAGAGCACAGCAAATATATTCTTTTGAACTCTTTGACCAGCTCTTTGGGCCATGATAGGAATGAAATTGTTTGGGTTACTGGGGGGATTTAATGTCCTGATAAACACTATCCTTAAGATAGTGGCTGAGGTGAGCTCATCTCTGAGGTGAAGTTAGCTGGGGTGCAGTACATGGGGTCAGCTCTGAGACTGCTGATCTGATTTTTCTTTTCTTTTCCTTTCAGATGGAAAGAATGCAAGTGGATCCAAACGTTATAATCGTAAAAGAGAAACTTCATATTCAAAAAATGAGAACTTTTCCAGTCAGTCCCGTCGCTCCAATTCACAGAAAAGCAAAGCTTTTAACAAGATGCCCCCTCAAAGGGGAGGCAGCAGTGGAAGTGGCAAACCTTTTAGCTCTTCTAATGGTGGAAGACGAGATGAGGTGAGAAGTGTAATGCCATGCCTCCAAGGCCTTCTTTCTTGGGATGAGAGGATCACCCTGGCCTGCCTAGACAGGTCTGCTGTGTTCAGTTCCTGGGCTGGGAAGGAATAGAGTGATAAGAGGTGCTAACATCATTGAGATGCCAGAGGGAGTGTGAGCAGAGTAGCTTGGCAACCAAAGAAGAGAGTGCTCTTTGCTCTAGGAAAAAATGCCATCTGAGGAATGGGTGCCAAGACAGGCCATGTACCCATCTCATGACACAGGTCCTTTGTGAAAATATATAGTGACACAATTTCATTGCCCTGTTCCTGCTGGCCACACTATTTTTAGTACAGCCCAGGTGCCATTGGCTGCCTTGTCCACTTGGGCACACCTTGTTCATGTTCAGGTGCTGTCAACTAACACCCCCAGGTCCTTTCGTGATGTGCAGCTTTCCAGCTGCTCTTCCCCAGGCCTGGAGCATTCCAAGGAACTGTTGTGACCCAAGTGCAGGACCTAGCACTTGGTGTTGTTGAATGTCACACCATTGGCCTTGGCCCATCAATCTAGCCTGTCCAGATCCCTCTGCAGAGCCTTCCTACCCTCCAGGAGATCAACGTTCTCGCCCAACTTGGTGTCACCTGTGAACTTGCGTAGGGTGCCCTTAATGCCCTTGTCCAGACCATTGGTAAAGACATTAAACAGGACTGGCCCCAGTACTGAGCCCTGGGGAACCCCAGTAGTGGGGCCCAGCTGAATGTCCCCCCATTTCCCTCCACTCTCTGGGCCCAGCCATCTGGACAGGTATTTTACTCAGAATGGTGTGCTTATCCAAGCTGTGGGCAGCCAGTTTCTTCAGGAAGATGCTGTGAGAAACTGTGCAAAGGCTTGTCTAAAGTCCGGGTGGACAACATCCACAGCTTTTCCCTCATGCATTAAGTGTGTCATCTTGTCATAGGAGGAGATCAGGTTAGGCAGAACCTGCCTTTCATAAACACACTGGGTTTAGGGCTGGGCCTGATCCCCTGGTTGTCCTGTACACTCTGTGTGATGGTTTGAAGGATGATCTCCTCCATAACCTTCCCCATCACTGAGGTCAGGTTGACAGGCCTGTAATTCCCCAGATCCTCCCTCCAGCCCTTCTTGTAGGTGTCACATTTGCTGACTTCCAGTCAACCGGGACCTCCCAGTTTGCCAGGACTGCTGGTAAATGATGATCACTGCTGCCAGCTCCATCTCCTCTTGGGTGGATCCCATCCAGCCCCATGGACTTGGGGGTGTCTGAGTGGCACAGCAGGTCACTGACTGTTTCTCTGGATTATGGGGGCTTCATTCTGCTCCCTATCCAGCTCAGGGGGCTGGGTACCCTGAGGACAACTGGTCTTACTATTAAAGGCTGAGGGGAAGAAGGCATTAAGTACCTCAGCCTTTTCCTCACTCTTTGCCACTATGTTTGTTTCCCTTTGCATCCAGTAAAACATGGGGATTTTCTTTAGCTGTCTTTTTGTAGCTGATGTATTTATGGAAACATCTTTCTTTTACAGCAGTGGCCAGATTAAGTTCTAGTCAGGCTTTGGCCCTTCACTTCTTTCCCTGCATAACCTCATGACATCCTTCTAGTCCTGCGGAGTTCCCTGTCCCTTCTTTCTCAGGTCATAAATTCCATTTTTTCCTGAGTTCCAGTTAAAACTCTCTGTTGAGCCAGGCTGGTCCTCCCCACTGGCTCATTTTTTGTCATAAGGGGACAGCATGTTCCCGTGCCTTTAAGATTTCTTGAAGAATGTCCAGTCTTCCTAGACTTTGCCGTTCAGCACTGCCTCCCAAGGGACTCTGCCAACCAGTCTCCTACACAGGCCAGAGTTTGCCCTCTGAAGATTGATTGTGTCCAACCACTTCAGGGCACAAATCTACAAGTGATAGTGGCAGTGAGAAAGTAATTGTATGGCCTTGCTGATATCAAGGTTAAACTAGACTGAGGGTTTTATGCTGATGTGGATTTAAGTACTGTAGAGTGTGGGCTTTAACTGATACTCTTAACTTTTCAGTTTTGATGGATAAGCAGCACTTCTCACCTAGATCACCTGCTCAAAATTCACCTGCTGTCTCCGTTGAATTCTAGCTCTTTGCTTCATTATATGAAAACTAAACAAAACAAGTACAACCTGTGCAAACAGTAATCAGGCTTGTATTACTGTCTAAAAGAGGATTTGAACAACTTCTTGACTATGTTTTGCCAGCTTTTACTTGTCTTTGTGGCTGTTTTAACTCTCTCTTCCTTTTGCTCAGTGTGGGATGAGACCACTGAGTTCTGACTTGCAAGTTCTCATGCATTTCTAATGCTGCACTACTTGATTTGCAGAACAGGGGTGGGAGAAGGTGAGTGAGTAGATGCTGCGTGTTCTGTGTGCTATCACTGATAGGGCCTGGATGTCCACCTGTACTGATGCTTTTGCTGTAAACTCCAGCAATTTCTAACAAATGCTGTTCTCTCTTAGGTAGCAGAGGTTCAACGGGCAGAGTTCAGCCCTGCCCAGTTCTCTGGTCCCAAGAAGATTAATCTGAACCACTTACTGAACTTCACCTTTGAACCCCGTGGCCAAGCAGGACATTTTGATGGGAATGGACATGGCAACTGGGGGAAAAGGAACAAGTGGGGACATAAACCATTCAACAAGGAGCTCTTCCTGCAGGCCAAGTGAGTGGGAGATCCATGGGGCTCTTCTGCAGAGGCATGGAGCTGTAAGGGGTGACAAGCCAGGGAATTGCATTTGGGCTTGACTAGTTGTATTGTCTTTTCCAGGGTGAAATTACCTTTCTGTAGTGTTTTTAGTGGTAATGACTATATTTTACAGGGATGTTGTCATCACCTATTCGCAAGGTATCTGATGGAGTGAGTCCTTTAGATACAAACAAAAATCTTCAGCTCAAATTTTCAAGCATGGCTTTGGGACATGACACTCCTATTTGGGAATATCTGTGTAGTTCATTATAGAAGATGGTTGTTTTTTTCCAAAAGTTGGTATGTTGAGATGGAAGGGATAGCAGTTGCTAGATGAAAGCTAATCTGAGTTTATAAGTCCCAAAGGCAATTACTTACATGGGTCTTAGTTCTTAAAATGCTGAGTATTTTGTGGGCCCCTAAGTATGTAGTATAACCCAAATGATGATCAGTATAGTAACCTAGCAGCAGAATTCCTTTTTGACTGGAAATTTCCCCAGAGTTTGAAGTGTGTTCAGGACTTCCTGTCTCTGATAATGTTAAAGATAAAAAGTATTTTCAGCACTGATGCTTCTAATTTCTCCATAATGTTTTGTGGCTTATTGTAGTGAAGTCTATTTGCAGGAACCCCAGTAGCTGTAGTTTTTGTGACAATATTTTTCCCCTCGTGGATTCCCTATTTTTTAATAGATCCCCATTGCAGCTGTTTCTTACATGTATCTGGAAAACCAGTCTGCCTGGCTCATTCTGTACTTAGTGTATGATGTTGTGTCTAACTGAAATTAGACACACCAGTATCCTGATCTGGTTATGAACTGAACTCTTGATTTTTTGTTGATATAAGTTACTGACTGCATCCAGCAGTTTTCTTCTGGACAAAGAAGAAGCTCAGAGAATCCTGTAGGATAGTTCTCAAAAAGTTTTTAGAAACAACTGTGTGGATCATCTGTCTCTTTGCCTTTCCCCAGCTGCCAGTTTGTTGTCTCTGAAGAACAGGACTACACAGTCCACTTTGCTGATCCAGATACCTTGGTCAACTGGGACTTTGTGGAGCAAGTGGTCAGTTATGATGGGCTAGATTTTTTTTTTCCTTCTTAAGAACCTCAACCTGTCTTTAACTACCTCTTTCCCTCTGTGATATTACATAAAACTCAGCTGTTTTTGAGTTGAGGCCTTTTCTGTCACTCCCACAATACTGGGAAAGATCTGTCATGGAATATATTATGAAATACTTTCATGACAGGAAAAGAGAAGTGCTAAAATCTATTAGGAAAATTAGCAGCTTCTTGCTTTCGCAGATGGGAGTTCATCAAAAATAGAATCTGACATTCTGTAGACAGAATCCTTGTGATGGAGATATTAACAGAAAACTTAGGCATGAGTCCATGGAAGAGGACTAGAGTGTAGAATTTTGAAGAATTATTCTGTGCATAGGTGGCCTATCTTGCCTAGCAACAAAATGGAAAATCTCTTGAGAATTGTGGTCAAAAGTTTTGGGTTGCCTCAAGCAGAAATGTGTATCTGCCAAGACAGTCTTGTGCATGGTGTAGGTGGTGAGGAGGTAGGCTTACTGTTACCTGTCACTACAAGAGAGCTGAAAAAATTTAGGTGCTTGCTTGGCAGTTATGTCTCTGCCACACAGAGGTGCTACCAAAATGTCTGACTAGACCTAGCATGTTCATGGAAATGGGTAAGTTCAGTCTCACAGTTACACAGGGCTGCATTAGTCTGCTTGTGTGAGAGGCCACAGAGCTCACTTGCCGTCTTCTCACTGTCTGAATTTGGATGATGAAGATGCTGCTAACTCGTAGAGATGGTGAATACGTGAGGTGATGAATATGAGAAAACTCACTTTTTAATGTCATTAGAGTAGAAATAAGATGTAAGAAATAAGATGGGTGGCTTAGAAGGTTGTTCCTTGTGCAGTCTGAAGGTGTTAGTGCACAGTGCACTAATTTCTTGGTAAATGAACAGAGCCTAAAGAGCTGGAAGATAATATGATAGAGCAGATCTTACAGGTGGCTTATTCTGTATCCCAGGAACTGATTTCTAAGTCTAAAACTTGTACTGTTCTTCTCATGTGCCATTTCAGCGAATCTGTAGCCATGAAGTGCCCTCTTGCCCCATATGTCTGTACCCACCAACCGCAGCCAAGATCACCCGCTGTGGGCACATCTTCTGCTGGGCATGTATCCTTCACTATCTCTCCTTGAGTGAAAAGACTTGGAGTAAGTGTCCTATTTGTTATGGCTCTGTTCACAAGAAGGATCTCAAGAGGTGAGACAACATTAATTAAATCATGCATCTTTTTGAAATGTTATTTTTACACTGCTAACCTCCTCTATAAATTGCAGTGTTGTTGCTATGGAAACACGTCAATATGCAATTGGTGATACCATTACGATGCAACTTATGAGAAGAGAGAAAGGTGTTCTGGTAGCACTGCCCAAATCCCAGTGGATGAATGTGGTTCAGCCTGTTTACATCAGAGGTGAGTGTATCTGAATCCTGGTGGTTGGAATCCTGTTCCTAACTGTGACCAGGATTAGTGTAGAGACAATTTACCCTGGCAGTGCCATGCTGTCACCTTAAAATACACCAGACTGCAAAACATGGGGCTTAGCAGCTGAAATGCTTAATGACCACATGTTAACAGTAAACTTCCTATTCACACTGTTTTTCTGTAAGGCTTTAGCTTGTGTGCTGTGTCCCTTCACGTGACTGCACTTCAGACTCCTACCTTCTCAGTCCCTGCTTATAGTTTGATGTGTACGTTGCATCTGCAGTCATTGGTGTGACTATTACTGCTTTTATTGGCTCTTCAGTGTCCTTAACTTTTTTCCTCCTGACTCCTCATTATACAGCTTCACAAAAATAACTGTCTCTGTGTCTAAACTATTTCAAGGCTGTAATCTTCAACAAGGTTTTCATCATCTGCACTTACCAGCTGAAGTCAGTGAATGCTATGGGGAAATAATCAAAATTATTGCAAACCTATTCCAAACATCTGTTGCCTGACATCTTCAGTTTTCTCCAGTCAAGAGTGTGACTAACTCATCATCTTATCTGTTAGTATCACAAAAATTTTGTGACTAAAGAAATAATTTTACTGAACATTGCTGCTTTGTGGGCTGTCTTGGCTCACTTCATTTTGCAGTCACATTTAGGAAGGGCTGCATGCATTTAAACTCTGGAAAAAGTCAAGTCTCCTAACATGTGATGGATAATCCAGCATGCAGGCTGTGGTCTTATGTGTTGCTCAGTATTTGAAACTAGAGGACTTTAAGTCCTTTCATAAAACAAAAGAACAAATAAAGGATTTGAGAACATTCTAAAGCCAGGAAATTCACCATTAACTTGTTGTCTGTAGACAAGGTTGGACCCTTGGGGAGCAGTGAATATGGGGACTGTTTTAATATGGGATGCTGTGGTTGCTGTAAAGTAGTGACAATGGTCACCTTTTGCTAAACTTGCAATTCTTTAGCTTACTATTTCTGCTGCGCTTCTTGTAAAAACCTCATAATAATGTTTTGTATGCATTTTTAATACATATGGTCTTATGAACTAGTTTGAGCCAAAGTAGGGTGCTTTGCAGAAATTTCCAGCTGCAGTATTTTTGAAGAAAGAGGAAGAAGCTGCAGACTGCATTGTTTCAGGAAGTTTTGACGCCCCCAAGGTTTCTCAAAGGGGATGCTTCTACAGTGTAGAAGTTTAGGCTTGATTTTTACTGATGTGTAGCAACTCAGTGGTGAAGTGGCAGATAAAGTGCTGTGTGGGGGAGATAAATGTCAGAGCAGCTATGTGACACCAGCTTGTGATACAATGGTAATTTGTGGAGTCTCTATCAAGCTCTTGCTGAGTGTTGTCTGCCCTGGGGGATTAACTCACAAAAGTGAGCAGTAACAAAACTTCAGAAGAAGCAGCAGTTCAAACTGGTGGCTCTGTGTGCAGATATTAATGATTTGGTGCTCCTTCTGTGCAGATGACCAGCACAGTCAATATTCAAAGCTGCTTCTGGCATCCAGGGAGCAGGTCTTGCAGCTGGTGATTCTGGAGGAGAAAGCGGCATTGCTGAAACAGTATGAGGAAGAAAAGCACACCCCAGAAGCCTGTTTCATTGAGGCAGCTATCCAGGAGTTGAAGGTAACAACCTCTTGCGAGACTTTTAGTAGCTTTATTTTTAAGAGTATGCTGGGTGCTGAGCATCCATGTTCTGCTGCATAGATGGTTGTGTGATTATTCTGGTCTCTAGCAAGTTGCTGGTGTTTGCTGCTGGAGTAGCATTATACACCTTGGAGACTGTAGCCTTTGGACTCCAGGTATCTGGTGTGGTGTTCAGGATAACACAGCAGAATGGTTTTTAATGGATGATATTCCAGGAAAGGAATACGAGGGCAAGGCTAAAAATAGCTATGGTGACGGCCTCCTGGCTTAAATGGCAAATTGAAACTTGATCCCTTTGGATGATCTGCAGGAGCGAGAAACAGCACTCTCTGCTGACCGGGATAAAAATAATGGCATTGCTGGAATCAGTGCAGCTGTGGAAGAATTGGTCCTAGAAAGCTCCAAAGCTGTGGAGCCTGCTGTTTCCCAAGAGAAAAAGGTGGGTGACAAATCTGCTCTGGCAGATCGTGTTAACACTTAGTTCTGCCAGTTCACACTGCAGTGTGCAGTGAACTTGTGCCAAAGATTTTTGCAGAAATGATAATCTTTGAAGGAGGTGGTGTGGTACTAACTCTATCCTCTCTGCTGTGGTAGTGTGATGTGGAATATATCTCTGCATTCGATGAGGAGCTTGTGGAGCCTTGTTCTGACCTGGCACGTTCCTTTTCACCTCCTGTGGAAGTAGAAGAGGCAGTGCTGGATGAGGAGGAAGTACCTGAGGTGGACACTGTACGAGAACCTGTTATGAACACTACAGAAGAACCAAATCCAGCTGAAACAAGTTGCCAAGAATCTAAAGATACAATTAGCAGTGGACCTCTTGGCAGCTCTCCTTTTTACTATTTTTATCAAGGTCAGTGGAATGAAATTCTGGAATCATAGGGGCAGAGATGCCTCCTTTGGGACCCTCCTTGAGAAATGTGTTTGTCAGTTCATTAGATGCAGCTAACCCCTGTGAAATAAAAGGGCCACAGGAACTCAGAATGGAGCTTTAATTTTATTAGTGGAGGATGTACTGAGGTGGGGAGGAGGGTACTGAAAATGAACAGGCAAAGAAGGAGTGATGATGTCTTGCCTTTCAGCGGAGGATGGACAGTGCATGTACCTTCACCCTGTGAATGTTCGATGCCTTGTGCGTGAATATGGCAGCTTGGAGAAGAGTCCAGAGAAGATAACTGCAGCTGTAGTGGAGATAACTGGCTACTCCATGACAGAGGTAGTTATTTTACTTCTTATTAATTAAGGGCCTTGTTTTAGCAGATTGATCATTGTAGCTGATAGAGGAGACTTGATTCTCCTCAGTAGTAAGAAATATTAAGCATGAATGGGTAGGGATGATAATCTGTGAAGGGCATTTGTGGAAGGTGCTGGGGCATATGTTGCTTTTGGTAAGTAGGCTGCAGTCTAGTCTTTTTTCTAGAAGGTCCAGTACAAAAATAATTGTGTTGCAAGTCTGGTACTGCAGAATTTTATTCCAGTGATGTGAGTGAGAAGGGAGGAAAGAAGAACACGAAAATCAGTAAGCAAGCTGGAATAACTGCATTCAAGTCTGATTATGATGTAGTTGGTGGAGATCTTGGAACATTTGATTCTGACTCAGGGCATCTGTCATGTGTTTGTGGTTTTTAAAGTAATTATTGTGTCACTGGTGCTATTTTTTTTCCATTTGATTTGATGAATGGTGTGCATTCTATTTCCATTCATCACCATGGCTGCCTTCAGTCCTTGTGGTGACATATCACTCTCTCTTTATCAGGATATAAGACAGCGTCATCGCTACCTCTGTCACTTGCCCCTCACCTGTGAGTTCAGCATTTGTGAACTGGCTCTGAAGCCACCTGTCATCTCTAAGGAGACTTTAGAGTTGTTTTCAGGTTTGTACTACCTTTCTAGTAGGTTCTTCCATGAAGGGGAAGTTGGTTTTGTCCCTTTACTGGTAGAAAAAAGAACATACATTAGAGCTTTACTGTTCTTGCACCAACTGTCTAATGGCTGCTAGACAGAACAGCCCCAATTCACTGTTTCATAAACAATAATTACAAAAAGAATAAAACATCCCGACTGCTTGGAAGAGCATATGTTGTTTGTAAGCATATTTTGCTACTAATGTGTTCTCAGAGCTGTAGGAAACCTTGCCAGATTATTGGGGTTTTTGATATCCAGTGCTGTGCATTGCTCCTAGATGACCTTGAAAAGAGGAAACGTCTACGGCAGAAGAAAGCTCGCGATGAACAACGGCGCGAACGCAGGATTGAGATAGAAGAAAACAAGAAACAGGGCAAATGTAAGTCATGATGGTGCATAACTGGTGGATTTTTAGTCATATTTGGTTGCTGAGCTGATCTCTTGAGCTTTAGGATGAACTCTGAGGCCTGTAGTTTGTAGTGTGTACTTAGAACAAGATTACAAAGTATTAGGAACAATGTCTGTATAATGAAAAACATTAGCTGTTTTAGTCAGGATGTTAAGTGATGTTATGCAATTGCTGCATACTTGTACATTTTGGGAGAGATGGAGGGCATTCAGGGGCACAGCTATCTCCATGGTGTACATAGCTCTCTTGTTTTTATAGTAATCACGATGTAAAGTGAAAAGTGAAGAAGGCAAAAAAAGGCCTAGAAACTGCTTCCATCCAGCACCAGGGCTTGTACTGGTCTCCAAAATAGAGAGCGGAAAGAAATGAGTTGGCACCTCCTAGACTCCCAAAATGACTTGCATATTGACAGTCCTCCCCCACATTGTGTAGTGCTTTAATTTAAAATCTCTTTTTAGATCCAGAGGTCCATATTGCTCTAGAGAATCTGCAGCAGTTCCCTGCTTTTACCTCTTGCCCCAGAGAAACTACCAGCATTGATCATCAGAGCTTCTGTCAGTCTCCTCTTGGCAGAAGCCTTGTGTTTCAGACAGGTGAGCATGTGGAAAAACACATCACATCTAGCTCTTCATCATTCTTTTAGGATCTATTGCTCAGGTAATCATGCTAAACTTTCTCAGTACTGATCAAAGACAGCTTCTTTTCAGAGCAGCTGTGGCTGCTCCATCTCTGAAACTGTTAAAGGCGAAGTTGGATGGGGCTTGGAGCAACCTGGTGTAGTGAAAGGGGTGCCTGCCCATGGCAGGGGGGTGGATTGAGATGGTCTTCAAGTCCCTTCCAACTCAAACCCTTCAGTGATTCTATGATTCTTTCCTAGACTGCCTGTGAGATCATACACAAAAGGCAGACATGGCTAAGAAACATTCTGTTCCTTTGTCTGCTTTTTACTGCCTCTACTTTGACAATATGAGATCTGCACTGTAGTTACCCCATCTTTTACATGAGGCAGAAGAAAGGAAACAATTGCCCCAAAAAGAGAAGAAAAGAGTGTGTGCCAGGAAAGCACTACTGGCATTTTTTCTATCATCTCCATCTTCTCCAACACATTATACTAAAATAAGCCCAATAAAAAGCCCCCCCCCCCAAAAAAAGTAAACAAAACCCCTTGAACAAACAAAGAAAACAAAAAGGAAACCACAAGCAAACTTAAATTTCCCTTAAATAAAAAGATTGAGGAAATTTGAGAGGTCCTACTGTGTGACTGATGGATAGAACCGATGAGATAAAAAGGATGAATTACATATGTTAACAAAACTTTAGTTCTGTTACATCCTGATAAGCAGCATAATGACTGCCTTGGCCAAATGCAACTGGCTTTAATTCTCAGCTCCTTTCTGTGTATACAGACTCTATTCCAACTCTCCTGTCACCTGCTGCCAGCCAGGTCAGCCCATTGCTCTGTGGAAGCTTGGAAGAAGAGTCTCCCTTCCCTTCCTTTGCCCAGGTAAACTATTTAGCAGAGTGAATCTTGTCAGAATTACCTGTATCTTAGTTGGAGATTAGGCTGATACTACAATTGCTTCCCCTACAAAAGCAATGTGGGATAAATCTTAAGGAAACATTATAAGGTTTGACTGCTTAAGGGGGTTTCTAGATTTTCTTGCCACTTAGGGGGTATGCAGGATTGTTCAAGTTCGTGGAATTTAATCATACCCTACAACTTTTTTGATAGATGTTGAGAGTTGGAAAGGCAAAACCAGAAACATGGCCTAAACCTGCTCCAAAGACAAGAGGTAAGAAAATTTGGTAGTAGTACTTCAGTTTCTTTACCATGCGTCTAAATGTGAGAAATCTTGTAACTTCAAAAGAAGGATCTGGAGTGTGGAGGAGCATTTGTGTGGTGAAAAGTTTTATACAGCCTTCTGCATGTCCTTCTCTCTTTCAGATGAGAACACTCTGGCACTCCCTGTGCCTGTAGACAGTGATGGAGAAAGTGACAGCTCTGACCGGATACCTGTGCCCAGCTTCCAGAATTCCTTCAGCCAAGCTATTGAGGCAGCCCTCCTGAAACTGGACAAACCGTCCACAGCTGATCATTTATCAGGTAAAAGGCAGGGGGAAAAGACAGGAAAACTTCTGAAAGCAAAAAAATTGAGTATTTTCCCTTCTTCCTCTGGGAGAAGTGAAAGCAGCAATTTTGGGGACCAAAAATTGGCCAGAGAACAGTTCTTAAAATTGTCAGGTTGTGGTTTCTGAACAGCTTGACTAGGGCTTCTGTCAGCTTAAAGCAACCTCTTAGTGGGAGCTGAGATCTCCAACAGGCAAAGAATCCTGTTGGGACAAAGATGGCTTTTGACAATCGTGTCGGCCATGTCTCTACCAGAACCTAAATTAAGCTTTATCTTAAGGAAGTTCAGGTTATGCATTTTTAAATTAAAAATACTTGAGCTGCTGAACTACCTCTTCAGTTTGACCAAAATGACAAGGTAACTGCTAGCTGAAATTTCAAGTTTGGGAGTGTGAAACAAATTGAGGTGAACTTAAACCTGGTGCTGACTGGTGAAACTAATTTTTAATGCTCAGTTCTGATGGTTAGCTTTGGCTTCTGTTTGGAGACTGCACTGGATGATGGAGAGAGTTGGATGGGAGGGCTTGGGAGTTTCAGTGGAGTGTCTGCTCCAGTTGCAGTGGTTTTTTTGGGCATGTATGAAAGTGATACTTGTTGGAAAGGCAAACTGCTGGATGCTGCAGTCCTAGGGTCTGCTGTTGCAGCATTAACTTTGCAATCATTTAGGCATGATTGTAATTGTGTTTCAGGTGTGATGGAGTCTCCCTTAGTTCATCTGCAGTAATTTTTTGTTAAACTACCTAGTGTTCAGTGAGTTTATAGGAAGTGTTGTGGATTGGTAGAAGCCACTTAGGCTAGGGAAGACCATTTATCATTTGTGTGTGATGTTCCTGTTCCATGACAAGAATGACAGTATCATTTTAATTCTTCACAGAGGAAAAGGGAGGCAAGAAAAGAAAGAAACAGAAGCAGAAGCTATTGTTCAGCACCTCTGTTGTTCACACAAAGTGATTCTGCTATTCAAGAGAAGTTTCCTCTCCTGGTTTTCTTTTCATTTTGCTTTGTTTTGCTGCTGTAGTTTAAGTATTTAAATTTGGACAGCCTAAACTTGTGTTTCCAGGACTTCTAGGGGCTTCAGGAGGAAACCATGACAGTATATGTTGAAGTAACATGTTTTGATTCCAACTGCTTAATGAATTTATACTGAAACAGAATTTTGGAAGTAACAACCCACAGACAAATCCACCAAGGCTTCTAGTTGCCAAGTCAGTTTTTTGGGCCTGATAAGCAGTGTCAAAGTCCTTAGAGCTGTGTGGCACTGCCAAAGTACTGCAGTATTACCCAAGAGAAAAGGCAGAGAGCCTTTATTTCCCTGTAATTATTCATGGACAGAAGTCCATCCGACTGACAGTAGTGCTGTTACAGTAAAGCTGTCAAACTGCTCTCCTGAGAAACTGGTTTTGGCTGCACTGCAAACAGGCAAAAGAACTTACTGGCTTTAGCGTGTTAGCTGCTATATCTGTTCTTTTTCTAAAGAGCAAGAATTCCTCCTGTTCTCCTGGCTTGGAAAGATAAAAAGCTGAGGTGAGTGTAAAGCAGAACTTGGCTACTTGGTTTTAAAGTGGCTTGATGATTTGTGTATTTCAAAATGCAAACTGGCACTAGTGGTAGAAGGAACCTCCTGACTTCTCTCAGTTTTCAGGTCTGTTTTAATGCCGGTGAGTGAGGCTACTACTTTTTGGTTTTTGCCAACCACGGGCTACAGATTCTTTTTAATCGGATAATTTAGAATCAACACTCCCCTCTAGGGCTCCCGGTAACCATCTGAATGATGGTTTGAGACTGGCTGCTCCTGAGTTGGAAGAACAATTGACAGCTGAAGTCTGTAGGTAACTTTTATACCCCAGCAAGAAACTGGGATTCTCTTGTACTGGGTTAAGGGCCTGTATCTGCTTGGTTCTCAGATGTAAGTTGATCTGTGCTACGAACATGTGTCTCCTGGACCCCTCCCCACTCTTTCTTTGGGTGGTCACATTCTGCACTGCTTGTGGTTTGATTTGAGCTAATGAGTTAAGTGGTGTGGATTTTGTTGAATAAAATGAATTTTAGGTGTCATGTACCAGTCAAGGCCAACAGTCGCAATAAATCATACACAGATGCACTTACAGTACTGTACCCTTCCTCAGCTGTAGCTGAACTGTCATAGCAGTGTGGAGCCCCAGAAACCTCCACTGCAGAGATTCAAATTTTACCTTCCTGCTGGCAGAATTAATTTCCAGGGTGCTGGTATAAAGTACCACTGAACTTAGAGAAGGAGACTGACAGTGTCTTCTGTTGTCTTCGACTGCACTGGCACAAACTTCGGTGTGCTCTGTCCCTCTGACACCGAGACAGATCTGAGCAAGAAAGTGTGTGTTTGAGGCACCTGGAGTTAGGTATTCCAACATCACTGGCAGTTAGCGGTTGTGTCCCTGTTTAAAAAGCTGATGTCAATACATGGGTGCTTGATTGCAAAGCAACAGGCTCCAGACGTGTGTCTCATGGGAAGCTGGTACCAAAGAGTATGTCACATGTGGCTGTAGACCAGAAAGGAGAGGGGGAAGATAAAGTATGCTTCCAACTGCTACAGTAGGATAGACGAAACACCTGCAAAGCATTCTTTGAAAGCAGCTTGACTTCACGCTTGGTCACAACTAAACCTGCTTGATGGAAAGACTGAGTACAGCTTGTCAGGTGACTGCAAAGAAACTAAGACAAGATGCCTGAAAGTGGTAACACATCTTGCTGTCAATACTTTAAAATGCTTAGAGGAAAACAATTGGTGAGGGCAGAGAAAGCAACTAAGAGAGATTCAAATACGCAGTTAACTGTTCACAGCAAGTAATTTTAAGCCATGGAACAGGAGTAACTAAGTGTCTAACCAGTATCTGTTGTGTTCTATTATCTCTGTACATTTACAGTCAACTTTTCTTTGCATTGGGAAGAGAGAATAGCTGGAGCTGGTGTAACTCACCTTCACATGTCACAGACACTAGGATAAGGGAAGTGATGTGGGCAAGGCAGGCTGTCCCTGCTGCAGGGGCAGTCCCCACAGGGACAATATCTTCAATTGTCTCTTGTTTTCCTATGGATTCGAGATAATACCAGCAACGCTACTTTCCTGTAACTTGGTGTAAACTTAATAAATATCTAAGCAGTACTTGTACCTATGAGTTTTATAATGGGGGGGATGGAGTTGAGCCTTGCAGC
Source organism: Coloeus monedula (assembly GCF_965178545.1). NCBI lineage: Eukaryota > Metazoa > Chordata > Aves > Passeriformes > Corvidae > Coloeus > Coloeus monedula. The sequence continues at coordinate 10,669,509 of NC_138798.1, read as the reverse complement.
TCTGCCATGCATTCCATGTATTCTCTGCTCCTGTGTCCACAACTGGTGCTTTTCTGACTCAAAACAATGGATGGCCCTGTGGCTAACAGAGCACTTAAGGTAAAAAGCAGATGTTAATGCTTTTTGTATACTGAAGGAGAATAACTACATTCCTTGTCTGTGCCAACTGCCTAAAGCTCCCTTCAACCTCAGCACGAAGAACACGTTGAGCTGCTGCACTCCTCAGGAGTGCAAGTGGTTTTGACTCCTGGAGTGAAATAGGCAAGTAGCCTACTTAAGTGAAATAATGTTTTATTATTTTTAAATTTGTTTAAGAATTTCTGGAATGGGGAATGAAGTCTAAATATGAACAAATGCTTTTTCTGTCCTTTGCATTGCTTAACACTGAAGATAACCAGTCACAACTTGATTAAATAAGTACAGAATGGAAGTGAACAGTAACAAGTGACATTCAGTCTGTCTCTGTGCCATCATCCTCATCTCCACTTTGAGACTGCTCTTCTGTAAGGGAACAGCTCAACAAGGACTTCTGTATACATTGTCTTTCCTCTGCAATAAAGAAAGCAGAGGGTTATTACTTCATCTCTTCACATGCACTGGAATATTCTCCACTTCTAAAGAAAGAAACATTTCTCAGGCCAAGAATTCAGAAGTAGCCCAGCATATATCCTACAAAATCCCCAGGAACTGAGGCTACATTTTAGGAAAGTGGCTGGAGAACCTCACCTTCAGTTGTACAGTTTTGCAACAACCTCAGCAGCTGTGTTCTGTTATACTGAATCAGAAATTTCTGACATGTTCTTATGGTACCTGTGGAAATCACAAGAACAGTATGTAACAATCTACACAACCAAATGTTTCAGAGCTGCTCGAGTTATCTCCCAAAGAGCATCAAGTGACAAATGCCCCAGGAAACAAGTTTGTTAATGCAAATGCTAAGAAGGGGCTGTAGACTTCATTTCTGCACTGCTGAGGTTAAGTGGTGGAGTAATAATTTCTAACATGCAGTGCCTGTTAGTTGCCCTGGGGGTTAATTTTCACAATATAGAAGATACTATACTTTGAAAATGTATTTTAAGAAGAGAATGGAACACTGTATTTGGTGTTCTGGTTTTGTAGTGAATGTAATGAAACTCCAAGCAAAATTAACGAGGATTTCAAAAAAGAACTGCTGGTGCCTGTTTCTTATTTGGATCTGCTTAAAGCAGTTGACGTTAGTAACACACGAGGAACGTCTGTGGCACCGAGAGCAGCACCACGGGGTCGTGGCAAGTATAATTAAAGCTCCGTTCTCCCCCCAGGCCCGGGGGGCTCCTGACCTCCGACGTGCAGGGTGTTGAGGAAGCAGGGGTAGCGCTGGGCGCGGCTCTCCAGGTATCGCACGAAGGGCAGCGCGGAGCACAGCAGCCCGTACGAGTCCTTGCGGCACCGCAGCAGCACCGTCCCCGTGTAGGCGTTCAGGTACTTCACTGCGGGGGACATGTGCACCGGTAAGCGGACCCGGAGGGACCCCGCACCCCCGGGGGCCGCCCGTCCCCCCCGCACCGGTGAAGGAGATGGAGCAGCACGCCAAGCCGTAGTCCCCGTGCACCCGCGCGATGGCGTCTCTGACGGCGAGGCCCAGCGTGCGGTCCTCGATGCACTGCCGGCACCGCGGGTCCTCCGAGACCACCTCGCACAGCACGTACCTGCGGGACAGCGCGGCATGAACAGCGCAGCGCGAACAACGCAGCGCGGAACCGGCCCCAAACCCCGCGGCAGCGCCGCCCGCCCCCCTCACCTGTTCTTGAACCGAACCATGGCGGCGGCGGCGCGCGACCCGGACGGACGGCGCGCCGGGCCAATGGGCGAGGTGTCTCCGCGCGTTGTAGCCAATCGCCGGCGTGTGGGGGCGGGGACAAGGGAAGGACAGCTCGGCCACCGGGGTGGCTCCGCTGCTCACCATGGATCGCGCATGCGCGGTACAGCCACGAGCTGCTGGCGGGTTACGGAGTCACGGAATCAGAATCGCTTAGGTTGGAAAAGACCTGAGGTCATCGTGTCCATCCTGTGACCAGTCATCACCATGTTAGCCAGATCACGTCCCGTCTTTCCTTAAACACCTCCAGGGACGGTGACTCCACCACCCTGGGTAGCCCATTCCAATGTCTGATCACCCTTTCTGTGAAGCAATTCCTCCTCATAGCTAACCTAAACTTCCCTTGGCGCAGCTTAACGCTGTGTCCTCTTGTCCTGTCGCTTGTTGCCTGGGAACAAAGCTCGACCCCCACCTGACTCCAGTTCCCTTCCAGGTACCTGTAGATGGCGAGAAGGTCCCTCCTGAGCCTCCTCCAGGCTAAACACTCCAAAGCTCCCTCAACTGTTCCTTATAGGACATACGCTCCAGACCCTTTCCCAGCTCCGCTGCCCTCCTCTGGATCCGCTCCATTGTTAGTGGAGTATATCCTGGCACATTCTGGCCGGGTGATATTACACCTCAACGGCCTTCCTGAACTGGGGGGCCCAGACCTGGACACAGCACTCGAGGCGCGCCCCCACTAGTGCCAAGTACAGGCGGACGATGACTCCCTGGTCCCGCTGCCCGCACTATTCCCGGCGCACGCCGGCTCCCCTCCGCCCACCCGCTCCTCTCCGTGTCCTCCTTCTCGGGGCGGCCACGCGCCGCCCCACCGCCTGCTCCCGCCCTCCGCCAGGGGGCGCGCGCGGCGCGCGGGTCGGCGTGAGGGGGCGGCTGAGGGGGCGGTGGGAGCGCGGGGTCTGCAGAAGGTCAGATGCTTCGGCTTTAGTCCCTTTTGCTGCTTTGCACCGACCCGCCCCCGGCCAAGCCCGCCTTATCTTGTGCCTAAAAAGTCTAAAGGAGGGAGACGGGACGTCTCCGTGTGATGGGAGCCGCGGGAGGTCCGGTGGAGGCTGGCGATTACCTGCCTCTCGAAAGATTCAGCAGAGCGTCCAGAGCCCCCGCTGCTCCTGGAAGGGCTCTGTCTTTGCTGCCTCAGAAAACTGCTCCAGTATTTGTAGCTCCTCAGGCTTCAGGTATCGGGGGTTTGGGGATATGTGCTAATTAATGACAACAGCTAAGGAAATTGTGGAACAGAGCCACTCCTTATAATTATTTCTGTAGTGGTGTCCCAAACTGATGTGTGACACGGTCGAGGAAGCAGGGAGTGTTCTTTGAAAAGACCTGGTAGGAGAATAAGCTGAGGAGAGGGGAATGGGGGGAATAAGGGAAAAGGTGTGAGGTAGATATCTTAGTATGAGATGGGAAAGTTTCACCGAGGTTCTCGGAGCCAAGTCATATATGAGTGCTGAGACATTATAGATTAAGTGGGAACTCATTGCTAATTCAGGGTGGAAACATCTTTAATGACCTTCATTCTAGGCACAGAAAACAATGATAAACCCAGTGGAAATCCTGTCCTAGCTGATAAACTTCTGCCCTCTGAAACAGATGCCTGTTCTGCTGCTCTCTCTTTGGCTATGAACTTCTTTCCTTCACCTGTGATCACATTTCTGAGTTGTGTTTTTTTCTGAGAACTGCAGAATATGAGTTGCCTGAGGAGAAAAAGGCACAAAGCCCAGTATGGACTTCTAAGAGACTTTTTCTCTTGGGCCACAATCAAAGGGACTGAGGGCAGTTTTGAAGCTAATGCAGACAGAAGCATTTTCTCGATGAGAGGACTGCATTACATTGATCTTTGCCATATTGCTCTGTGTTTTAGTATCCAAATGGGGATCGAACTGTCATCTGTTCCACTAGTCAATACAATCAGCTCCTAGGTGATAAGATAATCTCACATTTTTGAACAATATTAGAGTCCATGAAGATTCCATTGATTTTCTTTGTGGAATGAGATTCCAGTTTAGCCTTACGGTGTGCCTGCCAGGTATGTTTCCCTGCTTCCCCTGTGTTTGTGGTGGCATCCCCCATCCTGCCTTCTGACAGGGCTCAGGTTGCCCTGTGCTGCTCAGGTTGCTTTTATCCATGCCCTCCTTTATTTCTTTCTTGCAGAGGCACACTGAGCTCTGACAAGCAGAGCACGTGAGTGCACTCTGCCCTGTAATCCAATAGGACATGTGCACTGTGCATGCTACAGGCTGGGCCCTGTGTACAGCGCAGGCCTCTGTTTTCAGTCCAGAAGGCTGATTAGGAGAGACATGGTGCAAGATAGCCCCGTGCTGCTTCATTTCACATTGGATATTGCCTTAATTCCCTGTTGTTGGTTTGGAGGATGCACAGAGCAGACCTGAGTCACCACAGCTCCCTGCACAGTCACTGTCTATCTTAATACAAGGTGTGTGAGTCCAGTCGGGCATCCTGGTGTGCTGAGCTGACAGCACAGGACTAAAAGGTTACAACATCTTCATATTTGTTTTCTCACCTCCTCACTCTCACCCTTTGCCAGCTCTGCTATATTGATTCCAGTGTCAGGGATTCAAGAAACTGTTGCAAGTGATGGTGAGTTTCACAGTCAGAACTGTCTCCTAAGAAAAGATCTGAGAAAGAAAAAAATCAGAAAATGCTATTTCAATGGAAGAATGGGTCAAGAGACCTGCCAAGAGAGAGGATGGATGTCTCTCCTGCAGACTGGGAGAGACAATGTGACCTTGGGATATCTTATCAAATAAAGATTATGGAGGGCAGAGCATGCAAGGACAGGGGGATGACATGCACAGTCTATACACATTAGAGATAATTTGTAAAGCAGTTTGAGAACTTTCAATTGAAGATTCTCTGTCAGTGTAAGTGTTCATCAGTGATTGTCCGATAAAGTTGTGGTGCTAGGGAGGTGCAGGAGGAATACTGAGGTCTTGTTTTCCCAACTGCTGTTTGTTATTTGTGGTAGTGTGCCTGCAGAGGGGCTATTCCCAATCGGTCTGAGTTGGTTTTATTACCATTTTAGTTCATTATTTGACATTTTACTACAGGTTTGAAGGTCTAGAACCTCACTTTGTATTTACTTGCCATCTGTATTCTCCAGGTTCCAGGTTAGATTGCATTTGTTTTGTATGGAATTAATTGTGCTAATAATTTGCAATAGACATTGTGATGAATGCATGTTTTCTTGTGTGCAGTCAGCTCCTAGAGTTTGTATGTATTTGCTGTAATTAAAATTACCAGTAAATGTATTCAATAACACACACACACACCCCGCATATTAGCGAATCCTTGCACTCTTTTTAGGTAGAATGCTTCAATTTTATATATGAGGAAACTGAGGTACAGGGGGAGTAAACAGTTTCTTCATGGTAAATAGCTCTGAGTCTGAGATAAGGAGCAAAGCCATAAAGTGAGTAGAAAGAACTGTCATATCAGCACATACTGTGTTGGAGGATAGGTCTGGTATGTTGCTCATGCATAAGGTAGCCAAGTAATTATATTCTGGAGTAAAATTAGGATGCATTGCCACTCCATCCTTGTGATACCACTATTATATATTCCCTATGTAGCCCAAATAATGATTTTTTGTTTCTCCCTGGAAGCACAGAACTTCATTTGCCATCAGGTGTGGTAGCAAAGTTGGGGGAGACAACTACATTTTGTTCCAGTGTGTGCACATTGCATCCCCAGATAAACTCAGAGCTGAAAATACAAAACAATGTGGCTAAAATTAAAACTGCTTCTTAAATCCTGTCTGATGTTGCCTGAAGCTTTTTGTTCAGTTTATCTTCACAAGGTCACTGAGACAGAAGAGTGCATTCTCTGAACATGCTGGCCTGGAGCCTTTCATGCAGATGCTTTCATTTAACATTTGGGACATTCTCCTTCTCCCTTTGGTCTCTTCTTTTTTACTCCCTCATTTTCTATGTCTCTCTACTCCTCCCTTTTGAGTTCAGGTTCCCTCAGACCAGTAACACATAAGACCAACACATAAGACTAAAAGCTATCCCCTTTTTTTAACACCCAAACATGTAATCATTAATCATAAGCTTTCTGGACACCCAAGCTGTCATGGGTCAGAGACTGCTGGTCTGTCAGAGCTGCCACATGAGCTGCCCCTGTGCTGCCTGCAGCACTGGCCTCATCTTTGCTGTCATCCTGCCATGTGGAGTAATTGTCTTGCAAAACCATGCGTTTGAAGCAAATTCTGTTGCTGCTTCTTTGAGTGCTGGTAGCGCGATCGTGGAGTACTTGCTTAAGTTCAAAATAGTACATTCACATTTCTTTGATTGTTTTTTTTAATAGTCAAGAGCAGGACATATGCTCTGAAAGACATCCCATGTGTTATAAGGTGAGCTTCCATTAAGATACCGGAAATTGGAAGCCATATTGGAAGATTTAAGCAAAATATTAAGATCTGATAAAGGACATTAAGGGTCTGTGAGTTTGGCACGTGCTATCCAGCATGAACACAGAATCAGGAGTCTCCCTGTGCAGCAAAACCAGTGTGAGAGAAGAGCAGTACAAGATGGTGATGTGCCAAGTGAGAAGCTGGCCCTAGAATTTTGAGTTTCATTTTCTCCAGCTCTGCAATGGGGATAATTGCAAATACCTTATTCATAGATACATGTTAAAAATTAGTAAACTGTCCACTTGAATGTTATTATTTATCAAATATGGTAAAACTGCTGCTCTATACGAGAGATCTGTAGGCAGCACACTTCATTTGCAGCAAGCTGCTGCAAGAAGAAAACAGCTGCTTCCAAACTAGCTAATTAAATTAAGGCAAGAACAAGGTTATTAGTTCAGATAGTTCAGGATTCCTTTCTCTTTCCTTTCTGTATTAGGGAACACAGACTCAACTGTAAGACACATAACTTACTATGTAATCTGCTGTGTAAAACCCCCATATTTAATACCTCCTCAATGGGGATGTTAAAATGGATTAATTATTCTTTGTTCTGGTCTCTGAAGATAAAGGGTAATTACTATTAATTATGTATAATTGAAAAACTACTCCTTCACAAAGAATCCAGTAGCATTAGCAGGATTTTAACTTATTTCTACCTATAGGGAGTCTTACAACATTCCATAATGTTATGGCAAAGACTGACATAAACTTAAGAATGGTCTCAGCAAGTCTTACTTTCCAGCCCACACTTGAGATCAGGATTTTCAGAGATAACAGATCTCAGAGCAGCCTGGGAGACAGGACTCGTGTTTTGTTCTGTGCTGAATGGCACTGAAACAGGAGGTGCAGTTTGAAGGGCTGGTTGTCATTGAGGATGCTGTAAGACTTTTCCTCAGTAAATTTCCAGAAACCTGTGGAATAACCACCAAAGGGAAAGTATTATAAAACAACAAACAACTACAACAAAGCAAACCCCAAGATTGCCTATCTGGGGAGGAAGCTTATGAAAAAAAAAGAAAAAACCCACCCATTACTCTTTAGTAACCAGTACATCTTCTGTGGGTAAGCACAGGCAGCAGAGGTGTCTGACAGAGTGGAGACTATGTTGAGATATTTGAATTAAGCTGAAAAAGAAAAGAAAAATTAGAATTTTAACAAGAGCAGAGCACCTTCAATTATATAAAATTAGTGGATAGGTTTGCCCATGGCCTGAAATTCTTAACAACCCCACTGATTTCTGTTGTCGAAATATGTAGGTACATAACTTCCTTTAATTTCAGTAGGAGCTGGGTACCTTCATATGCACAAAAATCTGGCCTTTAAGCTCTCCAGGCCTGAGTTTCACATTGGCAAAATGAGGATAATGACATTTATCTACTTCAAGGAGTGCTACAAATAAATTATTGACTTATTATGCACTTAAGTACTATAATAAATTAGATAATATAAACTCATATGACATAAACATAGCCTACCCTGAGTAACATCCTTCACATATGAATTGGTGTAGGGGCCACTCTGAAACAAGGATGATGTGTCTGGTGTTGCTGTAGTCTTGCAGAACTTTGCTCTCTGCTTCTCCTTTCCCCTGAATTCCCATGAGCAGATTAAGCCAAGGCCCTATTTGTAAGATGTATCTGCTTATGCTGCTGCGTATTGAATAATCCTTTCTCTATGTGGCTTTGAGTTTAACTCCAGCAGCCTAGGAGCAGCGTAGGATCAGAGTCTTCCGCAGAGCACTTGTCTCCCTAATGAGGGAGGCAATGAAAAACATTTTCCAGTGCATCCATCACTCAGTGCTGAGGCGAGAGGACAGGCATCCTGGAGCAACCTTATATAATGCGTGCCTGCTGCCTGGCTCCGGCTGGGCAGCAGCAGCATGTGCAGGGGAGAAGGGGGGCGGTGCTGGAGCTGCTCGGTGGGGTACCGCCAGGGCATCCCTTGGCAGCTGCAGGGTCTCGGCTTGTACTGGTGTCAGCTTGGTGCAGGGAGTGTGTCAGTCACTGCCTAGCTGGAGCACACGGGTCTCAGCTCTTTGCCTGACCCGCTCTGACAGAGACCTCCCCACCCGTCTGTTCTTGCCTAGATCGAATTTTAGCTGCAGCATCCCACAGCCCAGCACAGCAGGTGAAAGCCCCTCAAAAGCAGAGTAGGGTGTAGTGTGTGGTGTGATCTGGGTGGGGAGAATCAAGAGTGACTCTGTTTCTGCTGTGCTGACTGGGGGTGCTCATAAAGACTGGTAAATGCAAACAGATTTCCACAGGCAATGGCTGTTACAGATCAGAGAAGACAAAAAGCACTGGGAGTGTCTGGCCTATTTTGGGAAGCTTGCTAGGGCTTTTTATTTTTATTTTGTTCAATTTTTTTTCTAAAGATGTGCTTGCACCTGAGTCAAAGAGTGTCAATATTTGCCACTTTTTTACCTATCTTCACGGTGAAGACCAAAGCAAACCAAAAAAATATCTTGCTGGATTTTCAAAGCTGTTGCCACCAGTTGCCCTGAGGGCATGAAGGTTTGAGCTACACTTGAGATGTCTTCTGCCTGCTGGTTGATTCCAAGCTAAAGCTCCTGGTGATGCACGTAACAACCTTTTTGCAGTGCTTGATAGCATCTGCCAGAGTGAGATGATTAGGGGGCAATTGACCCAGGGCACAACCCTCAGGCCCCCTCAGTAAAATTCCATGGTACTCGTGCCGGAACTCAAGGAGTTGTTGCTATGTTACCTTCTGTGTTCCTGTTTCATACCTGTGATGCTTAAAAGATCATGTTTATCCCACTGTAACATTAGTGACTTAATTAGAGCTGAGTTTGGTCCTACTGTCTCTGAACATGAGCAGCTTCCATCAAGTCATCTAAAGGATCAGATCTGGTTTCTTCTCTCTCTCAGTATTGGTGGCATCTGGTTTCATTTTCCATCTTTCCTAAGGGAGCTCACTTTTCCCCACATTTCAGCATATGCTTGTTGTATGTCAGCATCCTGGGCTGCCTGCATGTCCGTGTCAAGCCACGTACCACTCTTCCATCCAGCAAGCCACAAGATGGTGTAGAGACAGAATGTGAGACACATCAGGAATTGTTGCGGACTGTGTGTACCTTAAAACCAGAACCTGCTTACATGTCAGGAAACTAAGCTGGAGCCAGTTAAGTGTGGGTTTTTTTTCCTCTGTGTAGGATGTGTAGAGGTAGCAAGATTTTCATCCTGTAGAAGCCAGTGTTTTTGGCAGTGTGGCTTCTCTTTGTCAATACCAAAACAGGCACTGAAGGGACACCACTTCCAGGCTAAGTGCCAGGGAGGAACCCTGCTGATGTAATAGCACCACACCTGCAACATTGCAATTTAATGTCCAGCGTTGTCTGCAGGACATCCCTGTTTATTTCTGAAGATGCTGGCATGGGAATATTTCTAGATGTGATGGTTTGTCTCCAGAAGATGTATTGGTTCTTTTAACTTGTTCTATCTCTTCTGCTTCCCTGGCCCCACCCCAACCACTTGGCCAAACTAAAAATTTTCTTAGCTTTGTTCGTGGCTCACAGAGGGACAGCTATTCAATCAATAAATATGAAGTTCTTGTTTTGTAAGATGTAGGATTTTTAAAAGGCATAAAAAGATTATTTTGAGTATTTATTAGATTCCTCTAAAATATACATTCAACTTCAGCTCTCAACACTTTTATGTATATTGCTACATTGATAAACCTGTTGCTTGAAAAAGAATGTATACTCTCCGTTGTTTCTCTATTTTTATAGTGTTACCCAGAATTGTAAGATCAGCACCTGTGAGTCATCACAGACAGTAACAAAATCATTTTAGAATGATTTTATTTAATTAATTTATTTAAATTATACATACTAAGCTCTTTTATTTTGGGACTTGCAGGGTGCAGGTCTTTGTAAGTGTGGGGGCAAGCAACTTCATTAGTCTTTTAATAGTCTCTTAGTATCAGAGACAGATGGTGTCATCTTATACTGAAGCTCATTTTTTAATAAAATTGTGGCATTTTATAACATGGATACAGAGCTCCTGCTCCCGTTCATTTTCCCTCCTACTCCACCCCATATTCTTCAACAGAAAGATACCACAGTGACAAAGACAAGAAATTGAAGGACACATACTAAATCTCGGGTTCACTTCTTTAGTGCCTTTCACACATTATAGAGGAGGTGATGTTTTGAGGACAGGGTATAAAGTTACTTTAGATTAAGTAATGGACTTAAGAACTTCATATGCAAGCAGACCGTCTTTCTGGCTGTCAGTGCCAAGTAACTGTGTCACTGATAATGCAGTCTCCTGTTCTCTGTATCATTTATAAGCTCCCATGCCGAACAGCAATCAAATTCCTCAGGCTGTGCTGACTTTGGGATTATCACACTCGCAGGGCGGTTAAAGTCACTTTGCCTCGAGTCTTCTGCCTTTGAAAAGTGCCCAAGGCTAATCACTGTGAAATGTGACGCCTGTCATGTCTTCTTGTTCAAGTATGTGCAGCAGGCCTGTCATTCACTAAAAGCCTTAACATCTGTTATTACATGGTAATCCTCATGCATCAGACTTCCAAATAAGAAACTGGTGGAGTCCAACAAGGTATGGCTCAGCCTTGCTTTGCATAATTCCCAGAATGCAAGGCAACTTGCTCTTCCTTCTGAAATCATTAATAAGCAATAAGAATATTATATAAGCTGGCATCTTTTTTTAAACCGTGATAATTTCAAATGCTATTATAATTAGGATGAAGATGAGAGTTTGAGCTGGGGGAGGGAACAGAGAAAGGATTAAGCTGATCTCCACCATGACGTTAGAAGGTGGCTTTGTCTGCTATATCCTAGTTTGGACAATAATGGATACACTTTAGAAACATGAAGATGCAAATAGACAATTTATTTAAAATTATTAATCCTTTTCATCCTGAAATGTTATCTCGTACCGTAAATAGGATCACAGCTCTCCAGTCCACTTATATTCTGACTAATTGACCCTGTAGAAAAGCCTGAAGAGCAATATATGTTTGTGTTGTACCCTGGTGACTATAAGATCCATAGTGGGTCTCATAAAATGTACAAAAATATTCTGTGGCCAAGAATATCTTTGCTTAAGACAGAGTGATTGCTTGGTGATTGAGACTGCAGTGCTATCACATCACAAGATGTGGCATCTTGGGTGGTAGGTCCCAAGCCTGACAGATCAGATGTGATATTTTAATGAAAAAAATGTTTAGTGTCTTAATTGAAGAGGTGGGACTTGCTGGAGAAGGAAAACCAGGTGAAAATATGGTTCATAGATGTAACTAATAGGGTGGCTTTCTTTGGAATAGGGAAGATTTAAATAGGCACCTGTCAAAATCGTTTCCCTCTAATGCTGCAGCAGCGCTTGGATCTGAGCATGTTCCTGATGTTCCCCTTCACTCACATGCACAAACACGGGGAGGCAGGCGGGAGGAGGCAGCTGCACTGACACACTATGGGGTTTGCAAGAACATGATGGCAATTTAGAAGAGCGATTAAAAGATTGCAAACATTTATTAATAGCTTTGCTGCTGCAGCAGCTCTGCCAGAGAAGCCTTGCTTCCTCTGGGATGTTCTTACCTCCTGCCTGTTCCCTTCTAGAGCTTTAGAAATTGAAAAGTCAGGTTTGGACTGGGTTTCAGTTTAAAGCCATGATACCACAGACCAGATTAACCCACTACCCTGTGAGGGGACAAAGGGGACTCGAGTGTGAGAAAGAAACAAGAGAAGGTACACAGAGCAAAAAGAAAGATTTTTTTTTTTCTTTTCAACTATTTCTTGGTCTTTCTTTTCTTCCCTGTGCTGCTTTCTCTTTCTCACATTGTTCCTCTTTACCCATTCCTTCTCTTCTCCCTTGGGACAAAGTGACTTTTTGTTCAGTGCATTGGCACTAGATTCAGACGGGGGCCTACAGTGCCCTTTTGATAGCGTATAACAAAATCAATGAAAGATGGGCATAAAAGCAGTATTGGAGAGCATCTGCTGAAAATTCTGCAGAGCAATCTAATTTTCTAACCCCAGCATAATCAGTTCTTCTGCAAATCTCATGACTCTGTTGATCTCTCTTCAGAGTTTTAACACTGGGGAAAGGGAGGAGGTGAACATTCAATTAAAAAAAAAATAAAAGAAAGGAAAGGGTAATTGGCAGAAGAGCAAGAAATCACCTTAATCTTCATGGGTGATCCTGCTGAACAGCAGAAAGCACTGTAAATTAAATGGGAAATTCTGATGTTTGCACAGTGTCTGAGGCATTTTTATCCCACAGAGCAGATGATGGTGACTGACTGATACATGTTTGCAATAGGAGGATATTTATCCTACACATATGGTGACCTCCTCCATATTCCTATCCACAGTGGAATAATCAGTTTCTTTCGCTTTTTATTTTTCTTAAACTGCATCCTAAGAGAAACTGAAATGTCTGGACAGGCTAAAAGGAATATATTTTTCTTTTAAACAACAATAACAGCAAATATAAATGCTGCGTCCTGGTCATTATCTGAAGTCCTGCTGTTGGATGACAGTTGGATGACAGTGCACTTCAACTGTGGCATTTCCTGTACAGCATGGCCAAGCAACTGGATGGGCACTGGGCATCATCACCTTTCCACCTGTTCTTAACTTTTTAGTTCCATCAGGAGCATTTTTCTTCTGTTCATACACACAATTTAATCATTCCACCTTGCGATTTAAGAAAAATCTTGCTGCATAATTACTACATCTCTGCTCAATGCAGTAGAATAGGCAGAGGGGAAAGCAAAGTGGATTCAGTGGATCAGAAAGGAGAAAAAATACGATGGTGAAAGAATGCAGGAATGAAATTAGAGTTGAACTGTGGGTCCTGCAGTATTACCTGAACCTGCTTTGGGTTGAGTCAGGATTTTTTAACTGCTTCCCCTATTTCTTGAAGTTTTCAGTTTAAATATTTCCTTGGTCAGTTTTCAAGTGGAGTGTTCAATTTGGAACTTGAGCATGAATTTTTGTCTATTGCAAGGGCATGTTGCTTATGAAAAACTGGTTATCTCTGTTCACCTTGTATATCATGTTCTTTGTGGGAAACTACACAAGGTGAGACATAACAGAAAACATCATCCCTTGGGATGTTTAAGGAAGGTCTGTATAAATTTCTGGAGAGTTTGGCAGACAGCCTCTGGGACTTAAAAAGGCTTTCTTTTCTAGGAAATATGTTAAATACTTTGAATAATCCTAGTCTAAAAGACAGAGGACCCACCAATGTATTTGGGCTAATTGCTTGTTCACTTTTTGTCTTTAGGAGCTGGAATTCCCCTTGTTCAGAGTAGCCAAAGAATGACATTGATGGGGATGAAACAGACCTGGATGTTAGAGAGGTACCTGGTCTCAGGTAAGAAAGAATATAGATAGGATCCTGCAAGTACCAGTTCAACCAAAGGAACTATGTTGCTTGTTTGATGGTTGTAAGTGGCAGTCCCTTCCACGAAGTAGCAGCTATATCACTCAGCTGCTCTATCAAAGTTCTCATCCTTTTCTAGCAGTAGCTATTTCATTCCCGTTGGTTTCAGTACCTTTAATTTCCGAGTTTGCTGTGTGTGACAAGAGGACAGCTCACAGTCCTGGGGCAATTAGGACACATGTTGGTGGAATTGTTTTGTTGGGATTTTTTTCATGTCCTACTGGGTATTTTGGGATGTGTTGGGCTTCACAAATATTTAAAGCAAGAGATTGTGTTTTGTTAGCATTTCCCCTCTTCCATCAGCATCTTGGCCCATACTAAGGCTCTTGCCTCCCATATTCCTAGTTTTCTTTTTATTAACTATTTTCTTGCTCATTAATAAAACTATATATTGTGCTTCCTAAGTATCAGAACTACCATTCTCTTAGCCATAAAACTGTCACCCTAGCCTTTGCCATTGGTATTCCCAGGTATTGTGAGGACAGATGCTCCCTCTGGGTACACTGGCCATATCTCTGGAAGTAATTGGAACTGTACTTTGCAAATGAGCAAAGAATTTGCTGTCTTATGTATTGAGATATGTCCTGTATCTTGTGCCGGCTGTCATCTCTGCATCCAAGTGGCAAGTAACAGGGCTACAGCTATGGATAAAATAAGTTGCACTGAGTTTCAAATACAGCAAAGGACCAAAGCATTAAGTTTCTGAAAAGTAGGGAGGTGAGGCTCTTGTGTTATTGCTCACTGATACAGGAACATTGCAAGAGAAAACAGGTATTGTTCTCTGTATCCTTGCTAGGAGACAGGGAAAAGGTAATAACGAGGGAAGGGAAGACAGGTTAGAGGTAGTAGCAGAAAGGACAATTGTCCTTTTATGAGAGCCAGGTACCAGTAAATAACTCTTAAGTGCTAAGAAGGTGGTAGAAGGCAGGACTGGGGTCTTTTCAAGGTTTAGATTCTTCTGTGGAGAATTTCTGTTTAGGAAAAAAAATCACCAAAGATAAAATATTCCCAGACATGAATATGAAAATGATGAAGCTGCACATGATGAACCTATAAAATTCCGGTGTAGGTCTGTTTTAAAACTCTATCAGAACAAAGTCATTAATTTTTAACAGAATGTACCTTGTTGGTTTGATGATGAATTATAAACTGGAGGGGAAATGAAGACGCAGTTCATGTAAAGCTGCATCATCCTCTGCCTCTGTTGAGACAACACTGTATCATCTCAGCTGGTGGCAAAAAGTCTGCCAAGCTCTGTCCTTGTTGGCATCACAGCATGACCTGAAAGCAGACATACCTTCTGCCACCACACAGTGCAGTGCTGGGGACCACTGGCTGTGGCCACAGGGCTGGGGAACAGTGCTGTTGTTAGCACCACTGGCAAATGGAACGCTGGCAAATGGAGAGAACTGAAATACAGTACTCTTTTTATTCTGTTTGTGTGGATTTTCATCACTCTTACTTGTTTTCAGTTCAAATAACAGCTATTTGTGAATTTTATTTTTCAAGATTCTACTTGCAAAGGTTTGACTTTAACTTAACTGTTCAATTATGTTGATTGTGTGTGCTGTTGTCCAGAGCTTGCTTTCTCACACAATGCTTGAGTGAGCCATAGGACACAGCCATTAAACTTAGTTTATGGAAAATATACCAGAATTATTTTGATCACATTGTCTTAAACTCTCCATGTGAAAGAAATGTAGCAGATTTCCTCATGTTCTGTCTCCAAATCTTGCTTTCTGTTTTTTTTGTTGTTGTTGTTTTTGGGGTTTTTTTAAGAATGGTAATACTGGCTTCTGGACTCTGCCTGTGTTCTTCTTTAGCATTGACTTTGTATTTTCCTCCCTTTCTGATATTCTTTTCCTTCCTTTTAACCCAGTATTGTTTTAAATTATTTCCTCCACTGCAAGTACTCATGCTCAACCCCTTCAGTCTCTGCTAACCGCAGCAAATTAGTGTGATTTTCTTGGCAAGGACTTGTGCTTTACTTACTTACATAGGTGTTTATCCTAAAATTTATGAAACATCTATCTTTATTGTCTTAGGTTTGAGAAAGGACATGTTTCAGGAGAGCTCCATCTGCCTCTGAATAAAGTCAACATGAACAAACAAATAATTGTTAGAATTTCTTTACTCTGGGCACCTGGTGTCCTATGCAAGGTCAGGAAATCACACCAAGGAGCACTCTTTTCCTGCAGCAGAACTAAAAGAAATACAGCTGTCTATCAGCTGGGTTAATTTCTCTCACAATGGAATAAGCAAATCTGACATTTCTTGTTAAAGTTCTCATTTTATCATAGGAAATACAGAGATGCACCTAGTAGCACACCTCACCTAGAGGTGAGGGTTTGTCAGCTCGCTTGTTGCTGAGCCCAGTTGCTGAACAATGTCACCAAATCTTGGTAAGAAAAAAGTTCTTTTTAAGCAGAATGAGAGGTTCACTCTCAGAGATTTGCTCAATCATTTCCATAGCAAACCAATTAATGGGTTAGAAACTCCAGTTGAAAACCAGAGTTGTGTGGATAGTGGTGTGGACAAAGGGAGTTGTTGCCAGTGTACATTTCTAAGCCCTCTTGACATTATTCACAAAGCAATGTGGCTTTTGGGTGCTTACGAGTAATGAGTACATCTGGATTGTTTAGTGTCCCTGTCCCCCAAGGCCACTGCCCTTTGAGAGAGAACAGTGTGTACCACTGTGTTTGGCAGCCACGCTCCCAACCTGACACAGTCATTTTGGGGGGGCCACGGAGCTGGCAGAGATGACTCATTTCGCCTCAGTGGCTCACTGAGGAGCTGCAGGGAGAAGCTATTTATAACCAGACCTTTCAGGTTCAGTGCAGCATCATCTTCCGCAGGAAGGGGACAGGAATGGGGATGGCACATAAGACTTTTCAGATACAGATCAACCCCCACCCCAATATTGTCCCTAGACCCACACAGCCACCATCTTTTCAGCCAGCATCTTTTCCAGGTCTTTTGCTCAGCTGTCTGGGTACTGTGGTCCTGGTGCAAGATTCTGGTGATAACTCACCAGCTTCTCAAAGAGCAGGGGCACAACTGTGAATATCATCAGTGTGAACAAAACAGAAACTCTTTCTACTGAAACTTCGAAGCTGACACTTGCTGATTCTCTCTGACTCATGACCTCATTATCACCTCTATCTTTTATTTGTCCGTGTTTATCCCTGGCTCACCATTGAGATGAGCTCTTGTCATGGGTGTTTTCAAACAGGCTTTATGCTGCCAGCAAATCCCATTTAAACTTCTTGAGGTTTCTCTTCTATACAAGCTAATGCTATAAAACTGTAGTTTCCTTATTTTGCTGTGGACTCATTTCATCTTTAGGTGCTTCCATGACTCCACATGTGAAACAGAGATAATGATACCCCCTGGGTTAAGCACAGTGTGATCTATAGCGATGAAACACCACCTGAGTGGTAGTGTTATTATCAGAGTCACAG
The DNA here is from genome assembly GCF_965178545.1 of Coloeus monedula. Classification (NCBI taxonomy): domain Eukaryota; kingdom Metazoa; phylum Chordata; class Aves; order Passeriformes; family Corvidae; genus Coloeus; species Coloeus monedula. Next base: position 10,652,328 of record NC_138798.1, on the reverse strand, counting down.
TACAATAGGAAAGTATTTTACACAACAGTAGAGGACAGCATGTGTTAAAGAAAATATTTACTACAAACTCATACATCTTTGTATCTAGGTAACTGTGGACTTGAAGCATATTAGCACACATAAAAATTTTATGTCAAATTAAACTTTTTCAAGTTGTCTGTTTTATAACTGGCTTTTGAATTCAAAGCCACAAAGCACCAGGGATCCTGTTACATGAATGCTTACCTTGTTCTACCACTGTCCTATTAAACCAATTTGCATGCATGTCTAGAACTGGGCTGCAGTTAGATGGTTCCTTTTCTCCTGTCAGTCTGTTGCTTCTTCCCATAGTTTAAATGCTGCATATCTGGCCCTTCATCTTCTCTTTTTTCCCTCTTTACTTCCTTCTTCCTCTCCCTTCTTTATTCAGTATACAATTGGCTCAGCAGTGTGCAGGTGTTGCACAGTTTGATCAGTGTAAACACTCTGTGTTAAGGCCATTGGGTAGATCCAAATAGGTTTCCTTGGTGGTCTCTCTTTTGGCTGCCCTACATCCCTATGCTATGGACCCAATGCTATACTAGCCTTTCTACAGTGGGTTGTGTTGATTATCTTCATACAGAAGCTTTGCTATAAATAATTCTTGCCTTCAGCTTTGGCAACCAGCTAAAGGGGAAGTCTACCTTGCATAAACCAAACAGTGCTGCAATGATAATTTATTTCTTGAAGTCCAGCTATAAGACTGCAGAGATATGTGACATGTACCTCATGACCTGGACTGGAGGTTGCCTCTGCACAGTAGTCCAAACTCTTCCTAGCTGCCACATTATTTTCTGTAATGTCTCATTTTGGGAGAAGTAGACGTTTGGCTTTTACGGTTGCAAATAAACCTCTGAAACATCAACAAAATGTAACTGGTGCAGAGATATTTGTACTGGTCTTGAGAAAAAGAGACCATATTTCAGGAACATGAGGTGCAGTGTTTTGGGGGGGGTTTTTTGAGGGGTAAACTAAGGTGCTTATAACTCATAAGTGATTATAACTAGATGGTCAACTTTGCTCCTCTTCTTCAACAAATTTTACACAGTAGATAAAATGGTTCTTAGAGCTGTTGGTCTATCCTTTCAGCAGCTGCCCTGTCTTCCCTTTGGCACTTTAGGTAGCCATGAGTACATGAGTATGAAAGTGCAGCTGGCTCCCCTGGGGTATGTCATCACTTCACTTGGCCTGAGGCTTGCAACATTCTTGAGCAGGCCCCTGGAAGGGGATCCCAAGGACGGTCAATATAGCCAGAGAGTGCACAAGGAGGTGTGTACAGGTTTGACTTCATGAACCCAGAACCAAGAGGGTTGGGAGGGGAAACGAAGAGTGCACATACATATCAGAGCCTGAAAGGATTTACTTGCCTGCATTTCCAATTGCTTGTTTTCTATCTGGAGAAAATCCCTTTTGACAGTCCAGGCGGTGAGCTTCTAATTCCTGTCTCCAGCTCATTTTTCACTTCAATCCCTCAGTGAATGGATTTTAATGCTTGATGGATTCAAACAAAATTATTTCTGTTCCTGTGGCTTTGCAAAAGCCTTGAGCGCGTGTGTATGTGCACGCTGGTGAGGAGGGATGGGGCTTGTTTTCGTTACACTCCAGTAAGCCTCCTGTCCAAGGGAGACCTATTTCATTTCTTCATTAAGGGCTTTCTTGATGATGATTCCTCCCATGCTGTCCTCCTGGCTCTTGGGTCACAGGTGGACCTGTAAAACATTTGCTGTTCCAAGTGGTACAGGATACAGTGTTCCAGATCAGTGTTTCTGCAGCAAGTGGGGATTCAGAAATTATGACCATCCAGTGCTTCCAGGAATAGCACTGCTTTGGGGGGAATAACTGTGGAAAAACTTTCATACTCCCCAGTTTTCACTGGGAGTGAGACAACACCACAGGCTGAGGGATGGGGTTTGTGACTGAAGTATTATCTGGGTAATCAGTAGTGTTTAGCATTGTCATCTTGTTTGAACATGTGTACAGTTCACCCTACTGCCATTGTAATGGACAAGTGTTGCTTTTTATTGCAATTTCCAGGCTCTCTTGCCAGCAGAAATCACTGCAGGGAGCTGTGCAGGGGCTCTGCTTGCATAACATTCAGTAATCAGTCAGAATTTCAGCTGCTCAGCGAATATGTGTTTCTCCTGGGCTTCTTCCACAGAGTTCCTGTGTCTGGGAGGCTAAACTATTTAAATGCTCAGTATCTCACCCTTCTATTCAAACCAGATCATCATCATCAAAATTAACAAAACAATCGCTCTACATTACACAGCTCTAATAAGGACTTATAACTAATAAAAGCTAAATATCCTCATTATTCTCTGAAGAATTTAGAGTGTAGCATAAAGTTGATTATGTCGGTCTATGTATAAAGCTACTGTTGTTAGGGTGTGCTAAGCCCACTTGGTGATACCACATCTAGATTAAGTTGTTTCAACTTATTATAACTGCTCCTAAGCTGTCACTTTGTCAGTCAAGGCAAAAATTCCTGTTCCTGGAATTGGAAATGTATTCTGTGCTCTTCTACAGCATATACCTATCTTCTAGGAACACCTCCTGTGTTCACAGCCTCCTGTGAGTATTTGCTTATTGATCGTCATAAATGATGACATGTATTGTGTCATGCTTGTAAAGCTGGTGGATCTGAGGACTACAAGATGTAACTTCTGAGTTTGTTCCTTTTTATTTATCTCTTTACTATTTCAAACCCCCAGCTCCTCTAACTTCATTTTTTTTCAGTATAAATGTTCTAATTCTCATTTTTTATTTTGTTAAATACATTGTCTACAGATGAAAATCTGTATAATTATAAATATAATTATAATAAATAATTAGTGTTGTTTTCTAATATGTTGCATCAGAGACTCTTAGCTTGCATTATAAATACTCAAAATTATACATAAAGTATGTGTTGAAGTTTTAGTTGTAAATACTGTAATAGTATTTCAAGAATTATTTATCTGGTTAACATAGTCTTGCCTATAATTGTATTTTTATTTCTACTATGTCAATAATCCTCAAGATTTCAAGCCAGGTATAGTAAATTGAAGTGGTAATGAACTTCTGAACTTTATTAATAAAATGATGCAAAGTCTGTTAGGTAGAATAGGGCACTGATTTATGAACCAATAGATACTACTGGCCTGAAAGCTTCAGCTAATTATTACAGCAATGGTACAGGCAAGTCTCCTTTTACGTATCTTTAGATTGTAAGAAAGAAATAAATCTAACCAACAGTTTCCTAAGGATCAATTAGAATTTTAATTCATTGTGAGTAATTTGGATTTACTTGCTTCAGATCAAATTATCTGATATTAAATACATATTACCGTCTGGCTGCAAAGTTTTATCATGAGGATTTGCCAATAAATGATAACTTATTTTAATGGTGATTTTCACCACATCATTGAAGTGAGGATAATGGAGACTGGAAGTTATCCACAGTGACAGAATATGGTGTCAATACCACTGAGAAAGCAGCATGTCGGGTTTTCTCTGTCACTTGTCTTTTTTACTTAGTTGGTGACTGAGACCAATAAGCCTTTCTGTCACTGGAAAGTCCTAGAGATACAACTGATGTGTTCAGCTGGAAAATCAGTATCGAGCTTTTCTTTGCCTTCCGTGTTGTATCAGCTTTCCTACCTGTGCTGCCATTTGCTCAAGTCTAGGGCTTGCTGTGCCTCTGGCACAGTAAACAATACTCTTACCACTACCCTTAAATGTTTTTCAGTCTCCTATTTACTCATATATCTAGTCTCTATAATCCTTTAATAGTGACAGGTTTATCAGTATAATCTCTGAATTTTACCTGGATATCCCTTGCTCTATTTGTTGTTTTATTTTTTAATTGCACATAAGACTGCATCTAGCATGGTACTTGTGTGCCATTGCCCAATTTAATAAATGTTTCATTTCCTTTAAAGCTGATAGCATATTCATTTCCTGCTGCAACACTGCACTTTCCCCCTATGAACAGATCACTGGAGGTGGCACTGCAGAGGTCTCATCCGTGTTGTGCAAGCTCTGCTGCTGCTGGCAAAATGTGCAAAGCTGATCCATGACATTTCTGGTGCCTTCTTCTGCATGCCAAATCTTTTCTCGGTCCATCCCGGTTATTATCATAGAGCATGTGTGCTTCTCCATGATTTGATCTTTGAGCTAAATGTGCTTACATCTCTCAGATCTCTTGTATGGCGTATTTTGTGTTTTCATGGAGTTTAGATCTGACTTGCACTTCATTCTTCACTGGATGACTGCCAGAGGCTGGTTCTTTGACCTTCTAACAGCTTTGAAAATTTTGAGAGTGAATCAATTCCCTATTAAGAGGACAGACCTTAATTTGTATTTTCTGAAAAAATCTCAGGAGAGACACCCCTTGGTAATCTTTGAAAAGGTAAGAATCAGCCAGGCACATGCATTTCTTCACCTTCACTTTCCTTATTTTTATATTTGCCTAAAGAAAATAAATCTTTACATTTAATTTTTATATGAAGTGCACTATCTCATAATGTATATGGATTTCTAAGGAGTTTTCACTGCCAGAATTGACTAGAACCTCTTAAACATTTCAAATGCATCAAAACTGAGTATTAAGAAAAATAAAGCTTCTGATTGTCTTCCTTTTTACTGGCATACATGACTTTTAGATAAACATGGATTTATAGCACATACACATACAATTTATGTTTTCCCAATTGCCTTCTATATTTCCAGACTTTCAGCTGTTCTGGACATCTCGGTAGCTTCTTCTTTTCCATTGAAGTTACACTGCTTGGCATCTTTTTATTCCTGATACCATATGGCATTCCTTAATCCCTGTGCACACAAACTGCTCTCAAAGTTATTCCTTATTAGTGACGCATTTCCAGCTGTCTCTACTTAACCCAATGAAGACTTTTGCCACGTCCCCGCTCCTGAGCCTGGGCAACTGAATCGTTTACAGTTACAGTGGCCAAGGCTATGCCTTGGGAGGGAACATACTACAGGCAGTCCCTGCCGTAGAAGTCATGATGTGGGAATGACACATTGGCAGAGGGGGTCAGTCTCCAGGTTTTTCCAAGAGGATGCCTTGTAAGTAAGAAATATATTCAAAATGCAGCCAATACTATTCACCTGATTACAGTGTATTACAACCTAATATTTCGGTAGAAGATCTATCAGAGCAATTGTTCCCATGAGAATCACAGAGACATGGCCTGAGCTCTCAAAATAAATACCCTTTAGGGCACTTCCTTGAGATACTGTTTTTGGAAAATAGAATCAATCTCCAGAAAATAAATCTAATAAACCTAACCTAGCATTGAGCCCTGTAAACATCCATGCTCATTCCTCTTGGCCACTGCTCTGGTGCGAGGAGCTGATATCGCCACTGAATGACAAAGGCACTGAGTGGGAATTCCGTTCTCACATGCTCTTCCCAGGACAGCCAGTACAGCCACAGGGGTGTAAATGTGCGGATGCTTTTCCCCTCTTGTGCAGATACCTTCTGTCAGAGGGTACATTTCTGAGCAAGGGTCTCTAGGCTGCACTCATAAGTTTTGTCCTTTTTCTTCTGCACAAGTAGTTGCTAATAATAATAATAATAATAATTGTTATGTGATGCTGCAGCCCTATTCCCCTTCTTCTAAGATGTTTCTGCCACAGCCTTTTCTGCCTTTGATCACAACCAAGAAAATGGCTTTGACATCATATGTATTCCCCTAGCCCACTGCAAAGTTCTAATCCTTCTAATAGCTGGAGGTTTTCAGTTTAAGTCTTTTATTAATATTCAATCTTAATTGTAAAGCACTTCAGTGATATCCAAAAGCCTGTCTTACATAAGAGTCTTATCCACATTTGAGTCCTTCAGAGCTGGAGTGTCAGGAAAAACCTCTGTTTGATCTGCCTAGTCTGTCATTAGTCCTCACGCCTTTAATGCATAAACCCATTGGAAATTAACAATATGTTTCAAATGTCTAAGCTCAGACAATGTATATTTTAAAATATTTGATATTATTAGAAAGAGTATGTCTTACTGTCATGTACATATTTAAGTGGTGTCATGAGCAGAGTCTCTATAAAGTCTTCTAAAGAGCCTTGTTTGCAGCTCTAAATCATCTGGAAAGTGAAAGAAGCTATAATAAATTGAGGTAATTAAGACATTTCATAAAGTGCCAGTGTTGATAAGATCCTACTATGCCTTAGGTTTTCCTCAGCTGGGTAAATAGATGAGAGCACCTGGAAACTGACAACTACTTGTTTCTTGACAGTGGATATCCCAGAAAGTTACTGAAAAGGAGTAAAGGAGAGATGTTTTTGCTAATCAATAATAAATTTTTGAATTATGGTTTTTAAGATTTTAATTCATTGTAAATGAACATTCCCTTTCCTCTTACACCGATTCAGCTATTTTAGGCAATTGCCAGCTCTTCCAATGTTTATATATTTTAGTAAAGACTAGGAGTGAGCCTTCACACTAAAACTGGCATATTTAGAATATGAACCCTTCATGTTTACTTAAGGACATGTTTTTCAGGGGATTGATTCAGCTCAGACATCTATTGTTCAGATTGAACAAAGCCCAGAGTGTAAAGACAGCCCAAAGTGAGAGCCTTTCCAGTAAACAAATGCAGGAAACACAGTTTTAAACCAGTTTGATGTTATTAATAAGCAGATAAAAGAGAGATGTAAACTTGGGCTTCAGACAGCAAATATTAACATCTCCTTAAAACCCACCTCAAAAGACAAAGGACATTACAGCTTAAGTCCACAGTTTGCATTTAGAAGTCATATCCAGAGGCAGATTTCTGCTTCCTCCAGCTTCTGTACATGCTATGTTGAAAGATTTTTAGAAGCCTGCAACACTTCCTCCTTTGTATCTGAACAGAGACTCTTAAATCCAAAAGCCTGAGAACCCCTTTGGAAAGCAGGTGTTACTGCCTGCACTTCACATGGAAAGGAACTAAGCCATAGTGCAGTAAAGTTGAAATCCCTGTAAGAACTCTTCACTGGGGGGAAAAAATACCAGGATTTATTATTTGTGTCTCAAGCAAAATCATGAGCAGTCACGATGGTCATTAACTCATCTTTTGACACCAGTTCCCTGCTTACACACTGGTGTATGCTGACAACCTGAAAACTGCCAAGCTGATTTTTTGCCATTGCACAGATAAAACTACTTGTTCTGTATGAGTTAACTTGATCCTTTAATAATTATGAAATAGAAATGCTTCTTTAGATGTTTAAAGGAATTGTTGGAAATGACTAAAAACCTACATTGTTCAATATAACTTGATAATTGTATTAATGAGATGTTGTTAGATCCACTACCAAAACACAGCACCCCTCTGAAATGAGGAATACAAAGCATTTTGCAACGAACTTATTTGTACAGTTGACAAAATGCTTTATCTGAAATTGAAAAGTAATTTAGGCAGGGTGATAAGCTGTAATTTTGTTCAGGACATCAGGTCTTTTATTTAATTATTGAAAAAAAAATTAGATCTCCAAGATAAGGAATTCTCAGTGCCTTTGTCTAGTTTCTTGTGCCAGTGTGACTGGTAGCAGCATCTTGCCCCCCTCCCTCCATGAGCCTGCTGGCTCAGCAGGGAGGTGGGCATGCTTGCACAGGAGCTGTTTCAGCTGCTGCTGAAACAAGGTGTCCTTCCTCCACTGGCATCCTAGGGCTATTTGTCATCTGAAAGAGGCTACTGTCTGCTAACAGAAACCTGACCACATTTTGTAACTCAGGTTCCTTTGTTACAGCTTTCTTTCTGGTTATAAACCAGATGTGCAGAACCCTCTCTCCCCCTGGAGCTGCATTCTACTTATAACTGTGCTGGTTATGTACCAGTATCAATGTTCATTAAATAAAACATTTGAGAGAGAGCAGCTCTACGGAGAGAGAACAGCTGCCCTGGAGATAATGAGTGATTCACTCCAGTTGATCCCAAATGAATTTCAACTCACTATAGTTATTTCATACTCTTGCCTGTCTGTTGTATAACTGAGTTTATGTTGTATAACTGAGTTGTTCCATAACATACTGAGTTGTTCAGCTCATATTTTAGTTGCTGGTGTTGAAAGAGTCAAGGGATGAAAGCAGCACCTACTTTTATTCTGATTTCCCAGGCGCATCAAAAGTGGCAGCATAAAATATGGGGACTGATGTATGATAATCTTGATACACCTTAATACTCTTCCCACTGGAAAGTAACCCTCTCCCAAAATAAATACAAGAGGTCTTCTTTGCCAGGAGACTGGTCTGAGATCAGGCTGCCAGGCAATGAGCAAGCAATAACAATTTGTCCCTAAACTACTTCCAACCCATATTGCAAGTATCTGGTCTTCAGTGCTGCTCTCTTTCCATTCCCTGACCTAATTCGTTAGGCAGTTGATAAATAACCTTTTTTCTTCTTTTTTTTTTTTATCTGGCAAAGATTAAATGTTCCTAGTTGGAAAAAAAAAAAAAAAAAAAGCAGGCTTTTTACCTGATAATCAGGGATCCTTTTTAATGCAGCTGAAGCGTCCACCTGTCTCTCTGAAAAGCAGCCATAATCCTGTAGTCCAGGTCACATTTCAGCAAGGGATAACTCCATCATGTACATAGTTTATTGTGCTTGTAAAACATCTGCATGAGCTTGTGAAAAGCTTTGATCTTACCAAAGAGCTTTGCTCAGGTCTTCTGAGAAGTGGAAATTTATGAAGTTATTTAATTTTCTCCCTCCTAAGTTAATTGTTGCTCTCAGTGTAAGCCAAAGACAAGCTGACCAACTGAGCATTCCTTTGTTATTTACTATTTGTCACATTATCATTTTATGCCTTGAGACTGTCAAAGGGAGAGAGAGACCACTGCCACTGTTAAAGCCACATCAGTTTTGCTTCAGTGATTTTCAGATGTTTGGGGTTTTTTTTTTCCTAGAACCTGTACTCAGACCTCTCCTTTAATGTCCTCTTCCTGCCTGCCTTGTGGTTCACCTCCACTTGCACAACAGTGCTTTCTACAGAGATGGGACAATGAAGTTGACTGTAGTTTGGCAACAGAGATGTCTGATATGAAAGAGGTGACATTTGCCAGCCATGGCAAACTGCAAAGCTGAGCCAGCTTAATTAATTGCATTCCTAGCTGTGTGAACTGAGACTCAAAAAGGGTGTGTAGGAAGGAGGTAGGGTGAGGAGTAATTCCAGGAAAATTATTTACTTTTGTTACATGCCTGGAGTATGGGAGGCTGGATCCCTTCATAGGAGTCTGGCTAAAGTTAGGCCACACATGGTAGCTCAGGGAGCCCAGTTGTATCTGTCCCATTGAAAAGCAGAATTTCTGTTACATCTTCTTTCATGCTGTTTGGTTTTACAAGCTAAGAAAGGGTTGGGGCATCATCTCTGCATGAAATGTGGTCTCCTTCTCTAACTGGTATCTTGTGTGCCAACAACATGGAGCTGTAAAGGCAAACCCAGGTCTGTGCCCTCACAAAGCATCACAGTGAAAAAGTTTGTTGCTTCTCCTTGGAAACAAGTCCCCTCTTCCACACTGATGATTGCACTTACCTGTTTTTCCCGCTGCAAACTTTGTGGGCACAGCCTGGCCCTCTGGCCAGTCCTGTATATTTACATTATAATGTATAGGGAGCTTCACCTTTGTCCCTAAACACTTCTTTTGCCCCTTATTTTTCCATCATCTGTCTCTTCTACAACTGTGTTTTTCCTGTCATTCATCCATTTCTCTTGTAGACTGTTATTTTTGTTCCGTTGCCCTTCATCCTCCTTTCCCATTCCTGTAGGCTTATTACAGGATCATGCTGCAGCCTTTCCACCTTCAGTGATATTTGACCATAGAAAACAGTGATAACCAATCTATCTGCTACTGTCCTGACAAATACAAAGGGAAGTTCTCTCTTTGCAATCAGGATGCAAGTAACCTGAAGAGTGGATTTGAGCACAGGGATTATAGCTGGAACAATAATGCCTTTGTAATACTGTCAGGATTATTCCTCTCCTGTGGAGAAAAACTTGGAGAGCAATACCAAGTCTTCAAGCAAACAGAATCTCCAGCTGTCAGTGCTTTTTGCTTCCTCTGGTGGAGACACATGCCTGTCCAAATACAATATGCCTGAAGACCAACACTTGGCTATATGACTATTGAAACATGATGTGTTTCTGAAACCCTCTAAAAGCAATGGAGGGAAAAGGCCATAAATGAGTGCTAGGCAGTTAATCTTCTGTTACAGGACAGATTCCTGATTAGTATCCTGATTCTCAGCCCAGACCAGCTTAGAATTTAGTTTACTTTAGTAAATTGTTTGTATGATATCATACTTACCCTAGATGATTATGTTCTTGAAAATGCAGGTGAGAGAAATAATACAGACTAAGAAACTAGAACCAAGAGGAGTGCTGCAAAGCATCACAGACATTTTGTGCCTTCCCATCAACAGCTTGCTGAAGACTTTTTTATGGGCAGTACTCACACATTTTACCCTTGAACTCCTTTTCTAGGCCTTTATGTGAAATGGAAATACACTCTCCTGAATTCAGGGCAGGCAATGCAGCCCTTATTTGTTTTAACTGTATTCCCATTTTTGTAAAAAATTTTCTCTATGCACAGGTGAAGTCAAAAAGGATTGACCAAACCCTTCCCCCAAAAATGCTTGTGCATTTGCTCACGGGCATGCTTTATGATAAGCACTCTTACAGAAAGCCATGATTTTACACTTGCAGGCAGTGCTGTTTGTCATTGCATGCTGGAATTGGATCTACCTTCCCCCCCCAGCCTCAGGCTACTCACTTGCTCCAGAATCCCCCACGTTCGGGAGGGAAGCGCAGCTCCTCTCTGACTTGGCCTTGGGTTGAATCACACAGATAGTTTAACTTAGCTCTGTCTTGGGAAGCAGGCAGCATGCATGTTACATAATATAATCTTCATGTCTTGAGGATTCAGGCCTGTCCTCTTTTGTGCTGCCAGATGGAAGAGGAGCCACGCTATCTCTGGAGAGATGTCCCTGCACATCTCGCTGCTCAGGCATGCTGGAATTAATGTGCTTCTCGTGCAGCGGGGCACTGTTGTTCCCTAGCATTTGGCTCCAGAATAACTAGCTCTTTAGTATGCAGTGGATGCTATGCAGCCACTGGGATCCCAAGATTAATTTGTCTAGAAAAAGAGATATGTGAAGAACCTCCAAAAGGAATTTGTGGGAGGATGCACTCCAGATTCTCTCAACAGCTGGGGTTTGTTCCCAGCTGAAACCCAGATACAGGTGTTGTGGACAGCCAGGTTTCTGCTTTGTGCCCTCACTCTGTCCCATTACAGTTTTTTCAGCTGTTGCTGCTGTCTCGTTACTCAGTTCTGTAACATGGCCCCTGCCTGCATTGTTATTGCCTCTGTTAGTCAAGCTGTTTCATGCCCTGATCCCTGACATGCTCTCCAAAGTGATGAATCACACCTGCACTAGGGAGTCCCTTCTCACTAATGAGGCATATGCTCCGAATTCTGCAATGCTCAGTTGATTGAGGCAAGGAGCTACAACCTACCTGTAGACAGAAATGGCACTACAGTCCTCGGGAATAGCTCAAAAGACCCCAAGGAGGGTGAGGGCACTGTTAGTCAGACTAAAGAGGAATCTTATCTGTGGGACTTTCTCACAACAATGCCTCATCAGCACCAGCTGTAACTCCAAAAATGGCAGCTTCTCTAGAAGCAGTGTTACATCCTGATGGAATTAACTTCCCAAGACGTGGAGCTATTGAGAAATCTTCATTTCAGCCTCCAGCTACCTCTGAGATTCCTGGCAGAATGACCCCTGTAGCAGCCATGGCTCCAGCAATGCAGATGCAGTAGGGAAAGCCAGGACTCCTGTTCATCCAGCCATGACTAGTGATTCTGCACTGCTGATAACAAACAGGAGCAGCCTGTTCTGAAATAAAAAACAGCCCACAACAAAACCCCAAAAGGTAGCTTGGCTATAATTAGGAGCTGAAATGATGCTGCAGGTTTGAGTGGAAAGTTAGTGCTTGACAAACGTTCTTGCCATGAACCCCTTCAACAGCCCATTTAGCCACCACAACAGCTGCTGCCAAGAGTCCTAAGTGGGAGAGGGGCAGAGAGGCTAGCCTCTTCTGCTCTCTGCCATCCTGAGGATGGATGGAGGGCACCTTCTGCAGGAATTGCACATGGCTGCTGTGCATCTGGTGCTAATAGCACAGCTTAGGAGATGGAGCACACTGAGCGGGGGCTGCAGCATCTTCCTCTTTCCATGACCAGCACATGTATCTGTAGAGGTGGGGGCACAGGCTGCAATGGGACCCCAGGCTGCAGAGAAGTTGCACTTGGATTGTTGCAGAGAAGACTGTCAGCACATAGTAACTGCTGTGCATGTGCCAGCAAGAGCAGAGTGAGCATGAATAAGCTTATTATGCGATAATCACACCTTCATCTTTCTGGGTAGATAAACTGCTGAGGTATCCAAGTCTGGCAGTGAGGCACAATCAGTGTCTGAGGATGAGCAAGAAGCAACTGGGACCTTTCCCCATTGGAAACGTATGTCTGCTTTGATGCCATTATCTCTTTCTGTTTTTAAACAGAACATCGTTATTGAATCACCTGTTGCCACTTAATTACCTATGTTTGATTACAAAGAAGTAATCACCTTTTTAGGTACAAACTTCTTCATTTTTATATCCTTTCATGGCGTCCCCTAGCAAAACTTCTACATCCATTTCAAAGGCTGCATCAAAATTTCTGTGAGCTATGTCAGGCATGCAGCAGCCCAGCCTCCTATCCTGAACTCTGTGAAATCCAGATCAAGACTTTGAATCCTCTCTGTTATAGTGATCAGACCTATAGGTGCTGACCTATGGGGCCAGTGTTGGTAGGCTGAGCACACAGGAGGAGTACTCAGGTGGGCCACGACTCCCACAGCATGCTGGATCCCGATTGCGGCGCGGAGGAACTCTCTGAGGGGCACACGTGTGGACAGGTGGGTCACCCCGCGGGGCAGGGGTACTCGCCTTCCCGGCTCTGCTCTCGGAGGCACGCAGCTCCTTTCCTGGGAGCCTCGGGAGCCAGGCCTCCCCCACCGTCGCCCCCGGAACGCCGCCGCCAACCTCGCCGTCCGCGCCGCCGGGGGCGATGCTCCCGCGGCTCCCGCCCGCCGCCGCGCCGGGGGGCTGCGGCCCGGCAGTCCACACCGCCGTGCCCGGGGCCGCCGGGCCCTGCCCGCCCGCCGCGCTGCGGGAGCGCCGCCCGCCGCCGCCCGCACCCCTCGGCGGCGGCCGCTTCGCCTGCGGCGCGCCCCGGCCCGAGCCGGCCCCCGGCGGGGGGAGGCCCTGGCTCACCTGGAGAGGCGGCGGCGGCGCGGGGGGGGGAGGGAGCCCCGGAGGGGGAGACGGTGCCCGCCAGCCCCCGCCGGAGCGCCCCTGCCGCGGCCTTTGTCTGCGCTGTCACATGGGCCGCGGTGCGGGATTTAAGCGGGTCTCTGCAGGACATGCCGTGAGCGGCGCGCCGCAGCCCTGCCCGCAGCGGCAGCGCTCCGCCCGGCCGGGGATGCGGCTCTAGCGGCCCCGCTATGAGCGGCTCCTCCATGGCGAAGAGTGAGTCCCGCACTTCGCTGCTGAAGGCGGCGGGGAGCCGGCGGGTGGCGGGCGGCCAACCCCAGCCCCGCGGCAGCCGCGTCCGGGACGGCAAAGGACAAGGCGGGCAGATGGGGAGGGAGCTGAGCCAGGAGCAGCTCCCCGGGGAGCCTAGTGCCCGCAGGCCGCTCTGCCACCCGGGCGCCCGGGAGGACGGAGCGAGGGGTGCAGGGAAGCTGTCACATGGACGGGGGGAGAGCCAGCCCGAGCCGGCGGAAGGAGGTCCAAGGAGAGGCAGCGGCAAGGAACCCGTGCGGACATCCAGGCAGCATCACCACCTCCCGCCGCACGCCAGCCACGGTCACCCCCAGGACCAGCATCACCTCTCAGACAGGGATGGGGAGGAGGCAGAGGAGGACTTTTTCTTCAGTCACAGGCAGAGGTCCAGCAGAGAGTCTCTGAAGCTCTCGGAAGGCGCTTCACCTCTGTCCAAATCCAGCAGCAGGTGCTCCACCAAGTCCTGCGGCAGCGATCGGTCAGTGGAAGCGGATCCCCTCATCCAGCAGCTGCACCCCATGCTCAGCTCGGTCTTTGGCCAGGTAAGGGAGAAAGCGCCCCTCGCCACCCACCCCTCCCTCTTTTTCCACCCTCCTTCCCTCCGCGCCTCCTCCTCCTGCGGCTCACGGACCTCCGGCTCGTCGCTCCGGAGCCCCCCGCGCCCCCGGGCGCAGCCCGCAGCTGTAAATGCACTGCTTCCTGGCTGCCCCTGCCGAACTTCTCCCGGCGCTGCGGTACGGCCGGGGCGCTGCGGGATCGGCCCCGAGGAGGGCTCCGCGCCGGGGACGGGGCGCGGGTCAGAGCCCCCGGCACCCGTCGGCCCCGCCGGCCGCTGCGGAGGGCGCTCTCGGTGGTGCTGACGGGGGAAGTGCCGGTGCTTTCCCTGTCGCCGGGGGAAGTTGTGGCTCTGCCTGCTGAGGGTGAGAGTCAGAGAAGCGGATTTTTAAAAGCTATTTACTTATTAGATTCAATCTCTCTGGCTCCCCGCCTTGCTTTGCTGTATTTGTTTACATCTCCTTATGGTACATTTCTGTACGATCAGCATATGAATCATTTCTGATGGCAGAAGCTGTCAGGAGAAGGTAGTGGGGAGGACGACAAAAAAAAAAAAAAAAAATCCTGACCCAGTTCCGAAGCTTTCCCAGTCACTATGTTAGAACGGAACAGATGCTTTTGGTGTTTGCAAGCTCTTTCGGTACAAAGCTGTCACTTTTAGCTGCTTTTGGTAGTGAAATTACCCAACAGGGTTACCCTCTAAAAATGAAAAGGCAGAGGGAGACTAAATTGAAATTTTCTTTTAGAGACATCTAGGGATGTTACTGGAAAATGTAATCTCTGGGAAGATTAATGTAACTGCAATCTTCCAGAAGCACAATTATAGATATAAGCCAGTAGCCTGTGTGGCTAAGTTCCAGCCCTGGAAATGATTGATTAAACCAGAATTAGATTTCTGGGGTTTATTGTTGAGTCCTCTTCTCTTCTCTTCTCTTCTCTTCTCTTCTCTTCTCTTCTCTTCTCTTCTCTTTTATTTTTTAAAATTTTTTCCTATTATTTTTAATGCATGTTTGGGAGGCTTTGCAAGGAGCCCATTCAGACTGAGATTATGGAGAGAATTAGAAAAATTTTTGTAATTGGGTGATACACCTATATGTTTAATATGGGAGTGTTGTCTACCTCTGTTCATCTTGACTTCTCCAGATAAAAATCAAAGCACATCTGTTCTCTCCAAAGCACAACAGTTTTCCATCCTCACTGACAGTCTGCTGTTTAGGACTGTTATGGTTATGTTTAACTCAAAACGAGTCTTATCTTCCCTGTGCCAATGGTGCACCCAAAGTCTAGATTAAAATTTTGCTGCAACAATAAGGAAGAGCCTGGTCAGAGACAGATGCTCAGCCAGGTTACAAAAAGCAGTATTCAAGCAGCAGGCTTTGAAATCCATGGTCTTGGCTCTGACTTATGCTGTAGTTTTGAGGGCAGTGAAGATGTATCCGAGAAGAGATGTTAAGTCTGTGGAGCTGTATGTCCCCAAAGTGTCAGAAATACAAACAAATCCATGCCCCGTCTCCCACTCATGGAAACCCCTCTGGTTTTGAACTCAGTCCTTACCTGAACAGCATCTTTATTTTATCTGCTCTGCTGCTCACATTCCAGTGTCAAAAGACATTTCTGAAAGCTGTAAATGAAGCAAAATTTATCTGTGGTGTTGAACAATGCCCTTTACAGAAATGAGAGAGATACAATTCTAGTTTTCACTTTTTCACTGAGTACATTGCACCAGTGCTTACGCACACACACACCAGCATCTTTCTTTTAGAGCGTAGTGTTATTTATTCCCTTTTCTCTCCGTATTCATCTCTCACATGCTTTCTTTGAAGTAACTATGACAGAAGGAAAATTTAGTGGAGATTTTAGGACTGACTTTTAGGAGCGGGCTGTAATAGATCCCCCTGTACAGGGGCAAGATGGGGAACTATAATATAGGATACACAAAGAGCTGGTTACAGAAAGAGATACATGAAGCTTTTATTTTGTAATGATATCAAAATCCTGTGATGAATAAAAGCTCAGGGGTAAGATGTATGGAAATTCTGTCATGGCACAGAATGATACAAATTTTGTTTCTGTGAATGAAAAAATAAATGCCCAGCATTGTGTAAAAAGGTTTGAGACAGGCAAGGACTTACACCTGCAAGAGCCCAGGCTGCAGCGTGGGCTGTGGCAGGGTCATAGGTGCAGGCAAGTCCAGGGTTGCAGTCTGAGGCTGCAGGTGCTGTAACACCAGTCTGCTCCATATTGTGATTAGAAGACAGCAACAGCTCCGCAGATAATTCATTTAATATGAGAACTTCTTTCTAGCCCACACAGCCCACTGTGAAACAGTTAAAACAGTAATTTTGCTGTACATAGGAGAGGAGCACAGTGATGCATATCAGGAACAGCAGAGCACTGTGGTCCAGCAGCACCAGTATATCTTGTCCCAGCTCTACAGATGTGGAACGTCATCACCCTGTTCCATGGTGGTGCAGTGATGTGGTCGCAGATGCAGACACTACAGTGGTACAATCAGATACACAGAAAATATTGCAGGGATGACTCCATGGAGGATGTCATTACTGCAGTAACAGCAAAAAGGAGCAGTTCAGGACTAGAGGGTTGTGTCTGAGGGAGACAGATTTGTAGCTGTGCACAAAAAAAGACGGAGTGAAGGAAGAAGCACTGTGTTTATATAACCAGCACAGCAATATAGTGCACTGTGGGTGTGTACTCCAGAAGAATGCTAAGATACTGCCAGGATACAGGATACAGTGATATTTTATTAATTAGGCTTATGCTATATTGGTGCGGTGATATTCTAATACCATTAAGCAGTAATACTCTTTTAGGTTATTTTACCGTTTTATAATTGAGTGGTACATTAATTAACAAAAGTAGGGTAGTGTAATGATGCATTAAGTATAAGCCAGGATGTCATCTTAGCCTAATGACATGTTTGCACTGGCTCGGTGCAGCAGTTGCAGAAGAGCGCTCTGCTGTGGAGTTTGTACTGGGTTAGGATGCAGTGTGTGCAGCTCTGAATGCCTGGAGAACACAGCAATGCAGTGGTGTGGTAAAGCAGTCCTGGGGCAGAGCAGAGATGTGATACTGGTGCCATGTGGTAGGAGTTTGGCAGTGCCTGGGTGTGATAACTGTGTAGTGTTCTAGCCTGACAGAAGAGTTTAGCGGTCTACTGATGTAGTAATACAATATTCCAAACAAGAGCCATTCTATACAGCAGTGGTCGCTTCTGGTGTGATATTTGCAAAGGGCTGTGCTGATCTGACAGCACTATCCTGCAGTAGCAGAAGGCGGCAAGTGAAGTATTACCACCATGCCGCAGTTTTGGAAGCATGGCTGTGAGTTAGCATGAGGACAACGCCACAGACTTACTTGGTGACAGTGCAGTGTGAGTATGGGCTGGTTTTGTGTGGGACAGTGGGACAGCAGTGTTTTAAAGTGGCCCTGCAGTGGCAGGAACTCAGTGCAGTGTGAGAGCAGTGCTGTGACACAGGTGTAGTTGGCAAGGGATGTGTGTGTAATAATGCAGCAAAGTGGGAAAGTGGAAAGAAAAAGGGAGCATGAGGAGGATATTTCATATAATTTTGGCCTGATAGGATAGTGTTGGAGTGGCCAAGTGGCAAGAGTGTTGTGAAGCATAAGGGAGCATGCTTACTACCCCTACAGAGCAGAAGAGTATGAGGGTCCTGTAGTGTCTCTAGTGCGGCTACAGATCACAGTTCAGCAACAGGAGTGACCCCTTGGCAGCTGGGGTGGTGGTGAGGTGGCAGCCTGACAGCAAGACACAGTTTATTAAGTGACAACAGTAGCAACAGCAGCACAGAGACGGGGACAGCAGTGCAGTGGCAGCAGGACCGCAGTGCAAGTTTTGTGGCATTCCTGGGGCAGCGGTGGTGTGGCGGCTGCAGTGCCTACAGTGCAGCAGCCACTTGCCACCTGGCTCACCACAACTCTGTATGGGGACTGCAGCACAGGGAACTGCTGGCTCTCCTCGCTTCATTCCTCCTGTGCTTCAGCATGGGCCTAGCTGGCATCTTCAAGAAGAGCTTTTTCTGGGCATTTGCTATGCAATATTAATTTGTAAACAATCCTGCCATGTGACACCTGAACGTTTTCAGAGCCGTTTAGCTTTCACACCCTGCCTGACTGTTAAATTTTTCAGTCAAGTGATTCCCCAACAGTTTTCTGTCAATTGCCTCTGGTAGCATGGGGATCAAAGGGGTCAAACAATTGCCGTAGAGAATCATGAAATATTTACAGGGTTCTGCTGTTAGCACTGTGGCCAAAGGAGCTTTTGTATTTCTATTTGTGCAGGGAGTTTAAAGCATCTCCTGCACCATCTTCCATTCCTACTTTAATGTTCACATCCACATTACCATTGAAATAGGGAAGGAATGTTTCTGCATTTCTTGTAAAATTTTCCTTTTCTTGTCCTGCTCCATCCTCCTTTATTCTTGAGCTTTAGCTCTTCGTAACAGGTTTTAATGGACCTTACAGCAAACTGGGATGACAGAAGTGGCCCCATTTTGGGGCAGGAGATGTCCCCAGGCTGCCTGTGTGGAAAGTATGTGTCAAGAACATTCTCTTCTCACTAGCCAAGAGCGTGTAGGGTAAAGGTGCCTTGTAAAGGAAAAAAAGCCTCTCACCTTTCTGATCTTCTCATCTGCCAGATGACTTTGCTACCTCCAATGTTTTTGGCTTCAGCTGATTCTAATGGGAGTTTTGCCCAAGAGCAGCCACTGCATCAGGACCATTTTTGGAGCTCCACCCGTGGAGAGCGAGGAAGCCCTGGCCAGCTCTGCCAGGGAAGAGTGGCTCCTGGCTCAGTAATGGAAGTTTTCAGCTGGCACTGTGTATTGGCGAGGGAGGCTGCAGCTTGTTGGGCTGCTCTGAAGCAGCGATGCCAGCAATGGAAACTTTCATGTGTCACGCTGTGGGGTAGCGAGGTGAAGGTGAAAGGTCTGGGTTTCCAGGTGCTCGCACGCTGTGTTGTGCCTGTAAGGTGAAGCAGTGGCATGTCAGGGTTCGTGACAAACTGAGACAGTCTCTAACTAAACTGCTCATTAACACTGTTAAATCTTCACAGTAATTTGGGGTGAATAGACTTCTGGCTTAGCATGACTGACCGCCGAAGTGATGCTGGTCCCGTGGCACAGTCTTGGTTTGCTTGGAGTACGGAGCATGGGTGCACAGATTAGGAGGCAGAAAAAAACTGGAGAAATGCCGTATCCTGCACCGACTTTTCCTACGTGATTTATGCCACCTCTGAAGGCTTGTACCGGCCCCAAAAGAGTCCCTAAAGGGCGCGGGCGAAGAGGGAAGGCAGTCCCCGTGGCTGCAGGGGACACTCCCACGGACGGCAGTATTCCCCCTGCGGCTGCCCGTCCTGCTGGGACTTCCTGGGAACGGCGCTGCCCCGTGGCGGCCTCTCCCCCTCGCACTCCGCCGCGGGGCTCCAGGACAGCGGGGCGGCGGCGGCCCCGGCCCCGGCCCGGGCTCCGGCGGCCCCGGCGCGCCGCCGCGCGGCCCGGCCGCCCCGTCCCGGGGCCCTTCCGCGCCCGGCGGAGCCACCTTGGCACGGACCCGCCGCGCTCTGGGCTCCCGGGGCATGCCTTGTCCCTGGGCCGCCCAGTGAGTGTGTCAGACCCGAGGTGAGCCCCGCTGTTGCCGTGATGTAGTCGAGACCCGCTCCCAGCTGCGTATTCACAGGAGTCCGGGTACCTGCGTGGGGCCCGTACAGCCTCTGTGCTTCCATCCCTGCATGAGTTGCCACAGCCCATGTCCATGCATGTAGATTGACGTAAAAAGCCTTCATATACATGTCTTGTCTATGTATACACAGCCTGCTCGTGCAGCGTCTGCTAAATCTTCTGTGTGGCTACACAACCACCTCTGTACACGCTTATGCATTCCTGTGCTTAAAGCATCGGTCGGCGTTTGCGTACACACCTGCCTGCTGACACCCGCCACACCTTCCAAGGTAGGTCTCATGTTTTTATATGTAACGAACTCAGACACAGAGAAACATTGTTCCACTTGAGCATATCCACTCAGTTCCCTCCTTGCTCAGCTTGGAGAAAAGTTTATCACGTTTATTGCTTGTAAAGAGCTTGAGGGATGTGAGCCAGACATGCAGAATCACTAAGGGGCAATGGATAAGCCTCCTGCCTGCAGTGGGTCTGCCAGCAAACATTAATCTTTGTCAGTGATTTACTTTTTAAACAAATCTGTTTTAGAAGGCTGTAGAAAGACATCAAAATAAAACCAAGCTAAAAGAACATTCATTAAATATTCTATTTATGAAATACACAGCAGTATGATCTAATGCACTGAAATACACAAACCTGGTTAGATTCAGCTTATCTTTGGCGAGAAAAAAAAGCTTTCAGTTATAAATTAATCATCATTTATAGAAGTCCACTGTCCATTTTGTTAAGCTTTACCACCTTGAATTTTTTTTAATGCAATCCTGGGTTTCAACACAATATCAGGGAAGTTTAGCTTTAGATGTAGTGGCTAGGCTGCATGCTGTCATCTGAATTAGCTGTGGTACTTTGTAGCATTCCAGCTTCAGTAACTGTTTTTCCCTGATGAGTCCATGAGTGGTATTGATTTCCAATAACAAGCAGCTATATGGTGTACATTCAATAAAAGATGCCTAGCTAACTTTGGGCTCCCTTTCAATAATCCTCTGACATTCCTGTTACCTTAGAGAGCAGCAGCAGAGCCCACAAACCTGAGTAATCCTCAAATTTCAATCAAATGCCCCACTTAAAAATAAAGAACTGTCCTAGCTATGGTCATATTTAGATTTTTAGTAGCTTTCTGCACCATGAACTCAATACTATCCATGAATGAAGACATGAGCAATATTCTAATATTTCTTCCACCCATTCCTTCCCTAGAGTACTTTGCATCTTGCAACCATCTTTGGAAAGAATACACAGCATTGTTTCATCCCACGCAGAAAAAAAATACATTCTCTGCTCGTGGAAGGACACAGGCAACTGTGTAACGTTGTGAAGCATCATGTCACAACAGCTGAAGGCAGGAAGTAGTAAAAACACCAGCAACCCACTGTATTCTGCTGAAATAAGACACAAAGGGTTTAGAAACTTTGGGACCAGCTGTATTGAGATATAGCCAGAGACCTGGGATACACAGTTTGGCCCTTTTAAAGGTGCCATCAGATCCTTACTCAAATTAGAAGTGAGGCAGATGTCTGTTTTATGGTGGCAAAGCTCATGTAATGCTGCAGGGTTGGTTCGGAGTATTTGGTTGATATTGGTTTCCAGGTCTCTGCTCATCTGATGATCAGCCACGTTTTCAGTAGCACCTCAGTGTGCCAGCCAAACAGTGACCCCCTGTCCCTCTTATTTCCAAAGAGATAGGGAGCCAGGCAGAATTAGTTGTTTTTGCAGTAGTCACAGTTGGACAGAGTGGCACAAAACTCTCATATTCTGGAGCAAAGAGAAGGGATCACGTAAGGTTTATTTTAAACAACCTCTGTGCCCCATATACATGACGAATCCTCTCAGCAGCTTCTGAGCAGTCAAGTTTGTACTTGTCTTTTTGTAGCCCATTGATGGTCTTTAGAATCATCATCAGCAAATATCCACAGTATATTGTGCTCTGGCCAACACATCTCCTGTGTAGGAACATGGAAGTTGGGCTAATGCAAAATACTTGGATCAGATCTGCAGGGAAGGTGTCAAGAGAAGGCACATTCCCATCTATTTTCATCTAATGCAAAATGAAGCCAGCTATTTACAGCCAGAGCTGTTCTAAACAGAAGTTGACAGGCAGTTCAGGCTTTGTTACCTTGAGAGGGATAGAAAATATCCTTGGTCTTTTTAATAAACATTTTATTGTTTGTGATTGATTATGATCCAGTTGCTCTGATAGAAGAGAATATTATTCACAGCATGAGTCAGCAACACTTTCTTCCTGGAACAGTTGACAGCAAAGAAAGTTCCCAAACTCTCTGCAGAAATATTCCTCTCCCTAGATGAGAATCTGGACTGCATCCACCAATACCTGCTGGTGCCTCCCCTTGAGATGGACATGTACTTGTCTGACTGGCATATGGAACTATCCAAGGTTCATTTGAGGTTAGAAGACACAACTCAATGTGCAGCAAAAGCACTTGGGAGCTGATGCAGAAGAAGAAAGGGAAATCAGTCGCAGAAGTTCAGAGTGCCAGTGCATGTTCCAGTGGTTGGGAGCTTCAAAATGAGGTCCTTGACAGCACTGGCAACAGGAGGATGTTACCTAATCCAAATGCTTAGGCTCATCTGAGGTCATTCAGCAAACAAGATAGTTTCTTATAGAACGATCTGTTTCCTTTAAAATATAGATCTATAGGCACCAGATAAAGGGTGATTGGAAGCAGATTTGAAAGCTACTAATCCATATATGCACTCTCCACTCTGGGATAGGAAAAAGTACAACAAAAATTCCTGCCTTGTTAGGATAAATCAAGTAAGATGGTGTATTTTAAAATACTAAATGTTTGAAGCAATTAACGGGCTCTTAGTAGAACTATGGACTTCAGTGAAAAGATGCTAGGAAAGAGTTTTCCCTGCTTTACTATACACTACCCACTACCTACTGACATTGCAGTCTTTATGTTGTGTTGAGAACAATGATGTAATGTTCCAGCACATGAAGGACTGTGCACTGAAACAGGCCTAGCATCTGAACAGTCCCTGTACAAATCTGTACTTCCACTGAAAATTTTTGCCAAGCAAAGCTACAGTTTGATAAGCAATCACATGTTTTGGACTGATTTTGGTCTTTCTGTTGTGTCTGTTGGATATTTGCTGCCATTGGATAAAGTTTCCAGCAGCTGCCAAGCAATTAGCTATGATGGGTTCCAACATTTTCCTATGAAATGAGCGTTTCTGCTAAAGGTGCTAGCCCAAAGCACAACACTGCTGCTTTTTAAAGTATCCAGACATATTAAACCACCTAAATCATTCCTTGTTCAATGCCAAGTCACCCAGCCTTCTCCCTCCCCTGTGTTCAGGCCAGTCAGTGTGCCAAATGCTTCTTTCCCGTGAGCTGAGACCTTGCTCTGTGCCAAGCTACGTCTCCTGAGGTTTTTGCTCTCCACCTTGGACCTCAGGAGAAAGGGAGGGTACATGAACAGCATCAAGACTCGCATTTCACAAAGTGCCTACAGATTTTTAGAATGCTTACAACAGAGACACAGACCTTAAAAGAACAGTGTGATTGCCACAAAGAACAGTGTGGGAAAACCAGTATACATGCATGTGCAGCCCTCCCACATGCATACTGACTACCCCAGATATAGGCATACCCACAGATCAGCACCTACACAGAAATGTTTCTGACACACTTATTCTCAGCATCCTGTTCTCTTACAGCAGCCTCAGTTGGAGGAAGGGAGAAAATGTGTTCCTTCTAACCTAATCTTCTAATGACCTTTCTGCCAGCTCCACTTTCCTGCCTATCTCTAAGCTGCCTGTGGTGGTGATGGGAACAAGATCCCACTGTAGAGAGATTTTCCTCCTCAGGGCTCAGCAGGGGCTGTCTGCTAGATTGTGGTGTCCTGCCCAGTTGCTCTTAAGAGAGTCAGGGTAAATAAGGAGATTAAAAAGTTGTTTATGATCGCATCTCTTGGGGCCTTGCAGCTCCACTGGAGTTCTTACAGAACTCGAAGGGTTGTAACTGTGCTGCAAACCTGGTGCAAATGGGCTCCCATTCCCTCTTCCCATCCTGGATTGCAAACTCCCAGCCAAGCCTGGCAGCAGGTCTCAGCCCTCTCACTCTGCCCTGCACGTTTCCTACAACTGCCTGTAACTGCAGGGAAGAAAAGCTGGAGAGTAGGCAAACACAGTGATGTACCACAGTGGCTAGCTCTGAATGTTCTGCTAGAAGCTAGTATTTAGAGGGTGACCATCTTGTTGAGAGGCTTTTCAAGCTCAGTAAGACACACTCCACAGCTGTATTCCAAAGCTGTCCCACAGCAGTCTGGGAACTGTGATGGATTTTTCTGGCAGGAGATGTCTGACTCCCTTTCTTTCCCTCCCTCTCTCTGGGACAATGTGGTAGATGGGCACTTCTCAATTGCAGGGCTGGCCTTCATGCTTCCTGTCAGGGAGAGATTCATTAGCAGCAGAAAGGCAATTCTCTCTCCTCTCTACTCTGGAATTGAAGTTGTTTGTCTTTGGAAGGAGCCCAGGCGCCTCACTCGCTGTGTGGCAGCTTCTGCTCAAGGGAGACAAGCACTTTGTCAATAAACAAGGAGCCTGGGGAATGGCTCTAGCTGACAGAGGACATTATTAATGACTGGCACTTTGTCGGAGGATCAGCCTCCCATTAGCTGCTTTAAGAGTGGAAGGAGAAAGAAGGCTAAAGATGGGAAGCCTGAGAGCACCTGGGAGTTTCAGCATCTTCCTGTGAAGGAAGATGCAAGGCCCACTGCAAGGCCCAGGGATGGCACAGTCCCCAGAGAGTGACTATTTTTCCTCAGCATCTCCCATGACAGTGGGAGACAGGCCCAACTCGGGAAGATTTTAGCTTTCCAGCCTAGTGTGGGTAGGCTCTGCTGTGGAGGTCTTCCCTCCTGTCCCCCTCTCAGTCAGCCCTGGGTACAAGGGGCAGACAAGGAGTGTCTTCCAGCATCTGTTGCTGCACCTTCTTGTTTTGAAGAGCCTGTGGACCTTTGTGCAGCTCCTACCCAGATCATTCAATGAAGAAGTCATTGAGGGAATCTGAGAGGAGGCTGTTCCACTGCCTTCACTCTTGGGAAGCCGTTAGTACAAAGAAGAGCAAGAAACACCATCCCCTATGGCCATGCACTTCTGTCTGTGACTGGAACTGGAGAAGCTGTGGACTTTTGTCATACTTGGACTCCTAAACTCATCTCCTTAGGTGGAAGATGCCTCTAAACTCTAAAGCAACTGTTGAGTCACTGTAGAATCATACTTAATTTGCCACAGCACCATCAGGGAGGAAGGAGAAATCCCGCTTTGTTGTGATATTGCCAGTTCATCCTTCTCTGTCCTACAGCCCTAGAGCTGCTATGAGAGTGAGTCCTGGGCTCTGTCACAAAAAGCATGTGGTGCAAGTACTCAGCCCATGGCGTAGGTCTTTGTAGAAGCTTTTGTTTGGAACCACACTTGCAAACAAAGATGTGAAATCTTTCAGCTGAACACCTGAGTGTCCAACCAGCCTGCTGCATAACAGGGTGTAAGATTCAAGAGGACACTGTCTCAAGCTGCATCAAGGAAGGTACAGGTTGGATATTAGGAAAAAGTTTTTCACGGAAAGAATAATAAAGTACTGGAATGATCTGCCCAGGGAGGTGGTAGAATCACCATCTCTGGATGTGTTTAAAAAAAGACTGGACATGGCACTTGGTGCCATAGTCTAGTTAAGGTGTTAGGGCATGGGTTGGACTCAATGATCTTGAAGGTCTCTTCCAACCTCATTATTCTGTGATTCTGTGAAGATCAATGTCATCCCTGTCTCCACAGTATTTGAAGGAGTTAGCTCTACATACTTCTAATCACTGTGGAGCTGCAGCTGTGGTGCCTTCATAGCTAAAGGTGCATTCACCATCCTGCTCAGATCCTGTTACCTGAGTGTGATGATGTGTTTTTTATGCAAGTTAAATTTCTTTTCAGACTGAATGCTCTTATGCTCAGCCTGAGATCAGGAGAAAATATATTGGGGACTCACCCCTTTTCTTTCAGAGATTATTCTATGCTACAGGCATAAAGTCCAAAGTTTAGAGCCGGCTCTAGGTTCAAGTGCCTCTTATTTGTTTCAGGACTTGGGCTCTTGCAATGGATGGATCTGATGTCAAAATTCTTTGATTCACAATATCTAACCTGGAGCTGTTTAGATTTAGGATTCAGGTGTGAGCCCATCGTTGGCAGACTAGTGCAGGTTAAACGGCCAATTGATTTTTACTTGCAGAAAGCTGGAAAAATATTACTGCAAGACTGGCTCAAGGTCTCTCCCTTGTGGTTAAATATTACTTTCCTGGGGCTGAGAGTGTTGTAGGGTCCTAGGACTGCTGTCTCCAGGCTTGCTTCCACCGTGACAGGAAAAAAATCAGACACTTCTAGGTCTGCTGGTATTTATAAGCTGAAACAGGTCCCACCCAGATAAATGGTCCATTTCTGCTCTGAAATGAGCCGTGGTCTGTTCCAAGCCCCTAAGTGGATTGCCTTATGACCAGCCTAGCGCTGTGGTGATTGAAAAGCTGAGAGGAGTTAGAAAGGGGGTGGGTAGGGATGCAGTGTTCAGAGGCTGTGTGGACCCAAACTAGCTAGATTCACTGAACTCATCACTGAAATCACTTCTTGCATCACCTCTCTGTTTTAATTCTCCTTGAAACAGCTCTCTCCTATGAGTGAAACAATCTTGCCTGCAGATTGAGGGGGGTGGGAGGGATTTGAACATTAATCTGATGTAGATTATACACCCGCCTCCCTCTCTCCCCCCTTCTCACTCACTCTCTCTCTCTCCCTCTCTCTCCTTCTCTTTCTGTCTGTTTCTCTCCCCTCCCTCTCCTTCCTGCTTCATCTCTTCAAGTGAACATAAAGTAAAATACGGAGAGAGAGAGGCAGAGAGAGAAAAAGCTCCCTGAAGAGGGAAAGCCCCAGCAGCCAGTAGCTGTTTGGATTTGCCTGGTGCTGCCTTTCTTGCTTTGCTCCCAAGGAATACCTTTAATGGGATCAATTGCTTCAGTTCCTTTATAACCAAGTCCACCGAAAAGGCAGCCTCAACATATTATGGGCAACTGTGTGAAGTCTCCACTGAGAAACCTCTCTAAAAAGGTATGTTCCCTGAATCAAAGTGCGCTGTGCATTTCCCTCCTGCTTCTGTGGATGGGTGACATTGTGGGCAGATGAGAATGGGAGATGGGAGAAACACAGAGATGAGTATGAAGGGTTCAGCTCTCTCCACCAGACTTTTTCTGTAAGAGCTGCACACAAAAGTGCAGCCAGTAGAGGCCAGGATGCTGAGAGCCATAATGTGTGTAAATGAATGTGTGTGTAGGCTTGTGTCCTGCTCGATGTGTGTGTACAGCTCTCCTCTGGGTATGTGCAACTATGTGCTTATTGATGTGCACAGTGGGCTGGCACACTCCTGCCAGGGCGTGTGTACTTGATGTGCCTGTGTACGTGTGAGTTTGTGCGTGTGCACGTGCTTCAGTTGAGAGTTACCTACATGAGTAATCACATGTGTCAACGGTGTAGGGACATATATCCACGTAGGTGTGAAGGGTCATGTGTCTGTTCGTGTTGCCATTGCTGTAGAAGAGTATGCACACCTATCGGCCCATCTGATAAGGATACATGTGTGTCCTTACCTCTTTACGTCTCTACATAGGCGTCTCAAGCAACTGAGTGGGTTTGCTGTGAGTGCAGAAATGGGGAATTTCTGTGTATCACGCACATACCTTTGCTTGCATGGTGCTGGGTGTGTGCTCACCTGCTAGTCCATGTCCTCACAGAAGTCTGTGTGTAGACATGCACATGTTTTTATGTCTCTCCATCCTTGCATATGCACACAATTAGTTTTGTTGGCATGTGTTTGGGTACAGAAGCATGTTTTTCTCTCTGCTGTGTTTGTCCATGTGTCTGGTTTTGAGTGGATACACTGGGCCCTGGCTGTGTGTTCCTGCATCATGTTGCACATCACCATGGCCATGCTTGGGCCCAGCTGGACTTCATCTGTGAGCTGCCACGTGTATCTGTTAGGCTTCAGCCCAAAGTCTGCTCTGTGCTGAGGTTTTACAGTGGTCCTGGGACAAATTAGATTCAGGAATAATTCTGCTGTTATGGACTGGGTCGAAATGGGAATGACATGCACCAGAAACATTTCCTGTTTGACTGAGGAAAATCTTACAGCACTGTGTACCTGTCAGCCACATGGTTCTCACTTGGCATTGCTGCAAATCTAATAGCTCAGCAAAAAACTATGCAGTTCACTCTCCATAAATGATAAAGTTATGCTGATCATCCAAAGTATTGCAATGAGATGCTGCCTCTGTGGAGACCTTGACAACAGTGAAATGCCACTGCCATCAAGATGCTCCATCCAGGAGACCTTGCTGCCTGGGAAAGCTCCTCTGGGAGGGAGCTGTCTGGGAGAGGCTCTCCATCACAGAGTGCTTCTTTTGGTTGGATGTTGACCTCTTCTGTGTAGAAACACAATTTGCTTGTTGTTTTTGCTGCTGTAAACAAAGCTGGTAATGGCACAGTGCTGCTGTGGGGGAACTGGGATACTTGAGGGAATTTATCACCAAGCAGTTAGGCAGTGCTGAGACCAGTCCCTAGGTCAGGGTGACCTGCAGGGAGATGTAGAAGTAACTGAGGTTCACCCAAATGTTGCACATACGAAAAACCAACTTCGTTTCTTGTAGCTCGCCTCCAACTTGGAATAAAAGGAGTTGGCTGCAGCTGTGCAAGGGGATTGCAATCAAAGTCTGACATGTAGCCAGGCTGCTTGAATCAAAATGAATTAAAAAACCTGTAAATTCTGTGTCCTCAGTCTTTTAGGTAATTTATGCTTTCTTTCCTAAAAGCTGCTTTGAATAACTCACTTTGTGCCTAGTTAAAGGACCTGGGATGTCAGGACTGAAGAGAAAAAGTTGCAAAGCTGAATTAGAGAATTTCTCAGACATCACTCTAGTGAGCTATGAAATAAGGCCTCGCACACTCATCCTGACAGGTCCTGGTGCTCTGCCATTCTTTTGATCGCAACACACGTGATTATAGTGGAGACTTTGCAGATCAGTCTTAACATTGCACAACTTCACTTGGTTGTTATATGATCCCAGTTGTTTTTCTCAGATTTTACCTTGAGCAAACTCATTTTGCTGAAATGCTAAAGAGGAGGGACTGCAGACAGCGTGTGTGGAAGCTGCTCTTGGGTGACAGTCTGAACTCTTGAGTACATGATGTCAACCCAAAATTTGGGATTCACTCCCAGGCACCAGCTGACTTGGTCTGGGTCTGGCTGACACCAGGGTACCTTGCTTGTTCAGGCTTTGACTCCATGTCTGTTGTTGGTAGCTTCAGTTTCCTATTGTCACAGTGTCCCCCCAGTGATTGTGAAAGCCATCCTGGCTGCTTTTCCCTCCAAGAGATACTGCAGTTGGGATGGAGGCCCCTCTTGGCTTGCTGTTCTGCAAAGTCCCTTTGACACTCAGGCAGGAAAATTAAGTGAATCCTGGTGTGCTTCTGCTATGCAGAAATTAAAAGTCCCTCACTTTACCATACCTCTCCGCTTTGGCCATCTCTAGATCAACCAGGTCTCTTCCCACTCCATAATCTGCTGGTCTGACACAGCCAAGGGCCAGACTTGGCCAGGAAGGTTAGTGGTCCTTCGCTCAGGGAAGGGACTGGGAAAGCCTGATCTCCTCAGTCCTATGCTTGCATTTTCTTTGTCATGCACACTGCTGTTTCCCGTGTAATGGGTGGCTGATGTTTCTTTGCCCTGTACGAATATCACAGCTCCCTTCCCCACTCTTCTGGGATATAGAAGGAACATGGTAAAGGGAACTTGAGTGGATATTTGCAGGAGAACTTGTGAGACTCCTGGCAGAGGGAACATTGAATGCCATAAATCCTGCCTGCAAGGGCAGGGCAGGGCAGGGAGCCCCACTGAACTGTTCACCATGGTGTTTTGGCACTGCAGCAGTTTGACTGGTCACAATCCTCATTGGCTCTTGGCAACTGTTTTGTCAAACTGGCAACCTCTATTGAGACAGAAAAATACTGGGATGACTATTATGAGGTACTGCTGAATAGCTTGGTAATAAACTATTGACTGGAAGTGTCAGAAAACAAACATTTGGGGCTGTGGGGCTTTGCATCCTTCACATGGCTTCACTGGAATTAAACACAGAACCAATGTGGGCTATTTAAGTGATTCATATTATTTGGTATATTAAACTGAAAAATGTGCCAGGAAATAAAGCTGATAATTTTGAAAATACATTGCACTGATGTCACAAAGCTGTGTAGTTCAACACAGATGCCTTGACATTTAGCTGAGTTAGTAATATGCCATTTGTGGATGGATGCTTATCTTTCAGTTTAAGGACAAGTATCCTATGTGTCAGAACTAATCAGAGACAGATTCCTTTCTCATCCATGACTGCAACAAAAATGCTTTTCTGCTTCATCATTTTCTTTCCTCATGGCTTGCTTTTTGAGTTATTTGTGTTTTGATGCTCAATATTCACATGACATTATACATGAGCAGATTGGTGTAAGACTGTGTACAAAAAGGCAAATTACAAACCATGCATGCAGTATAATAGCACATGGCGGACACAGCGAGTAGATACAATAGTCTTAGACACATGTGAATGGGGGGTGTTTATGTCTGGTCTTTTAGCCTGAAAATGTACCTCAGGATTTAATGAAAGGGTTAATAGAGACAATGACAATTGACAGAGCTTCTCTGATCACCAGTGGGAACACTGGCTGTAGAAGTAGAATCATTCCTGAAGAGGAGTCTGATGTATGATTAATGTTTATTCTGTAAAACCAAGGGTCCTGTGGGTTGTGTTGGCTTTTTATAGCTGCATGGGAATATCAGGATAAGAGTTTTTTTGCAGAGCCAGGGAAATGCATTTCTATAAAAGGAAAGCAGTGCCTCCTTATAAAATCCAATGCTGGATTCTCTTCTGGAGCCTTAGCTTAGCAGGACATGTGCACTCAGGAAAATGTGCAAATGCAAACACACAAAAATGTTGTGCCCATGCCTGATCTCCACTTTGGGACTGTCAGTGATTAGAAGAGGCTAGGGCAGTAAGTGCCTCAAACCCTGAGGATGTAACTAATTAGTAGCTGCACAGGCAGCATGAGCCTGCAGTTGGCAGAGCCACCTGATGCTGTAAATGGTCTTCTGATAATGTGATAAAGCGTGTGATGCTGTGTTACTGAAATGTAATGTGGAGCCTGCGCAGTGGCTTTGTGCAGGCCCTGCCTGGCCTCCTGGGGATGCCCTGGCCAACACGACTCTGCCGGCAGGTTTGCCTGGAGTACAGGCTGGCACACGTACTGTTAAATTGGGATGTGCTTGTCCTTTGCAGCTCATTCAAGGCGGTGTTAACTCTGGGGCTGATTGTGGGAGTGTGGCACTTTGGGCTGTGTCTGGGTAGATGTGAGCAGTGCTGAGAGTTTGATGTAATTTCAAGGTGAAATTCTTATGCTTGGTTGTTCTTCTATCAGCTTTTGAAAGTGAACTCCTGGACTTACTGCTTTTGTACAAATCCTAATAGGCTGGTGGGGGGGACGCTGTGTGCACCAGATGAAAGAAATTTAGCAATTACATCTCTGCGAGGCGGTTCAGTAAAACTTCAGAGGAACAAGATGGGGAGGTAACATCCTCTGTTGTGTTGTTTGCTTGCTGCTGGTTGGCTGGGAAGATCCGCCATGATGAGAAGACGAGCTATAAAGCTGTCCAGACGAGTGAAGAGGGGTCGTCGGCTTGCGAATACCAGGGTCCGCTCATGGTGCTGGCCCAGAACTGCGCCGTCATGCACAACCTGCTGGGGCCAGCATGCATCTTCCTGAGGAAGGGCTTCGCAGAAAACAGGCAGCCTGTACGTAAGTCAAACCAAGCGGGGCGAGACACGCACAAAGCCATGTGGACGCGAGTCGGGGATGCGGAACTGCCCCTGTGCTCCGTCTGTGTGGAGCTCTGTAACTCTCAGTCCTGGGTCTCGAGCATCCCGGCTCCAGCTCCAAGTGCAAATACAACCACAGGCAAATGTCTGACCTGAAGGATGTGCAGATACCCTTGTGCCTAAACACCAAGAAAGGAGGATTCTAAAATTGCAGCTATGGAAGATAGATCCAAGCCTACACTCAAGTAGCCATAATCATATGGGCTCAGGAAAAGGTTTTAGGACTTCAGGACTTGAATAATCATAGTGACTCAGGAAGAGTCCAGTGCTCAAAGCTGTTATTCTAGCAAGACACCCACCTCTCCTTCCCAGAGGCTCAGATTAGCATTTAAGGCCTAAATAGCCAGTTAAATGCAAATCAGGGCATCTGTATTGGGAACAAGCTGTCCATATTTGATACTGTTCCTATCAGTTCACAGTGAGCACACTAGTACCAGCAGAAATAAGCAGACAGCTGCCTCCTCACAGGTACCCAAACACAATCTCTTGTGCACTGACATACCCAGCCTGACACTGCAACAATCCCAGCCAGTTAAACCAAGGAACATCAGGCTGTCCTCATATTTGCAAATAGTGCCAGGCTACCAAATGCTATTACCCTCCCACACAGAGAGAGAGAAATAGCAAAACCATATTTATTTATTCAGTCACACCTATTGTAACTATGTGTTCATATGCATCCAATGTATGCATTTATATACAAACAATACAAATATGTGCTTCTATGTATGCACCCCAGTATTGTGTCTTTACAAGAACTAAAACATATTTTTGCCCCCAAACATTCTACTCCTACAATATCATTAATTTAAAGACAAACAGAAATGTATTATTAACACACCTTTTATGGATATGTATGAGTGAATACGTGCATTGTCACGTATTTACCCAGTGCCTTCCATGTTCCTGTGGTCAAACAAAGCTCACTGCAATTACCTCAGAATCAGAGTTTTATTGCCTCTGTAAGAAGCCTCTGTTTTACTTGTGTGTTGGTATGTTAATCTACAGCCACAGGAGACAAGTAGGTCTTTATTTCTGAAACTTCTCCTTCAACAACTTCCAACAACTCAAAAAAGAGTCATTATGTGTCATTATTGATCAGAGGGCTTTTTTTTTGTTCTTCCTAACCTTCAGCCACTAAGCAATCACATAGTCCCTGTGTCAGGTCACTAAAACATGAAACACACTCTCACACAAGCATACTTGCTGACCTGCACAGAGCCGCCTGTCACAGGAGATAGGTCCAGCTCCCTAGTGGACAGCTGGACAAGTGTCCATCCTGCTTAGGCCATGGAAGCTCACTGTACCCTAAGAGATCTCCAAAATAGGATTAATGATGTTTCTAAGTACCCTGATGTAGAATAAGTGCATCTAATAAACAGCTTTACTTTTATTGACTCTCTAGGCCAACAGGATTTATTGTGCGTAGAACAGAAATAAATGAGGGTAAGACCCTTAAGTATAATGGACTCTCTGGGGGTCACCTCTGCTCATATCTAGATCTAAACTCTTGGAATAGTTTTATTCCTCTTCCCATATGCTCTCCAAAAGCTTTAGAGTGATTCAGCCCATTTTATCCCAAGCAATTTTATTCCTTAATAATTTTAGGGGATCTTCTTTCAAATTTAAAACAGAAAACCTCTTCATGATGTTAGTTATCACTCGAGTCAGATTTTTGGAGGGACATAAACCCTCCCCCTCCTTCTGCATTTGCAGTCTGTGGCTCTCTGATGGCAGAATCTTCATGTGCAAAAATCTGCTCAGAATCCTGCAAATGCAAATACTTTGGTGTGCTGGTGCTGAAGCCCCCAAGTCTGACAAGTGTCACTGATGTCAGTTGGAACATGGTCTTCAGTGAGGGGGGAGGAGGAGGAGGATGGTCTTGTGAGGATTGTGCTGGAGGAAGGCCTGGGTCCTGCTCTGGCCACTCTCACAAGACAGTGGCTACCGTGGCTGAGTCATGGCACCCTTTGCACCGCAGCGCTGGTGCTCACAGCCCTGCACCTGCTGTGCACCCAGCCACTATCTCCAGGGACAGTCTTTGTAATCACTGGAATAAAGTGCACAAGGTGCTGGAACTTATCACAGGTGGTTTTCTTCTGTTATTTTATCTAAGGCAGGACGGCAATTATGCCTCCTGCATCCGGTCTAAGGAGTTTGAATTGTTTTATTACTTGGTGTTGATGAAAGCAGAACAAATGGGATGACATGTTTGAAAATACCAGGTCTGTGAAGGATGAAATGGCAGAGCCAGCACGCTCCGACAGTTCCATCCAGCACAGAGATGCCTCTGGGAAGGTTATGAGTGGCAAGCTGGTCATTTCTCTGGCACAGCCCACTTCTGCACAGACGTAAACCAGTGTGTGTCCTAGTTTGCTATGCACTCTGACAGCTGCCATTAGAGTTTCCAGAGGAGCCTGCAGTTAAATAGCAAAGGATCATCCTTCTCAAACTGATCAAAGGCACCATCTCCAGGGACGTGTGGTGAGGCTGGAGGACACCTGGAAGGCAAGGAGAAACTCTGCACGGTTGAGGGAAAAAGCCGAGAGTGAGACGACAAAAGGGATCATGTTTCTGTGTTTCCAAATTCTCAGATGTTTTGGATTTGCCTGGGAGCCATGAGAGGAATTAGAAAGGGCATTTAAACCAGAAAACAGTGCATTTCTATGCTCATCTCTTCTTCCTGGTGCAGTGTTGGAACTTTCCTATACTCTTTTATATCCTCCCCCTTCTTCCAAGAAATTCAGATTGGATGTTTGAAGTTGCAGTGTTTCCTGAACATGGTGAATCCTTGTTCTGTTTCATTTGAAGATGACCTTGATGATGTATATGTTTTGTGTCTGTCTTCATGCCTGGTTTCAAAATGTTTGTATATGGAGTTGAGACTGGGGGGAAGGGGGAAGTTTTTACCTTTTTGTGGGGACAGACTGCAGGAGATGTCACTGGGACATTGACTCATGAGAGACCTCATGGCTGTTGCCGTCCTGCCAGAAGGACAGAGATCAAGCAGTGATCGGAGCAGATGATGGTCTAGACTGCTGGTTACAAGGACTGCTTCCAGCTGTTTTGATCTGTGTGTGTCAGCAGGAGCGGCAGTAGAAATACAATCAGAGCTCTAGAGGAGATCATAACTTCTGCAGGGACAGTCTCTGCTCCAGAACTTGGTGCTGGGGAATGATGTAGGAGCTTCATGAAGGTGCCAATAGTACCATCAGTGAGGAGGCCACACATCTTGCTGTGTTGGTCCAGGTCTATTCTGTTCAGGGACCACCCGTCATCCCCCTGTCCACGAGATGAGAGGGAGAGGGGCTTCCAGAGAAATGTGTGCAGGTTAACACTTCTCTTTGGGAAGGAAAGCTGGGAAGCCTTCCTAGGTAGATGGTATTAAACATGTCATCACCTTCTTGTTTCTTCTCTCACTTTCTGGCTTGTCCCAGAACTCTTTGTAACCAACAAGTGCTATTTTGAAACTATGTTTGTGGCCAACAAATGTCTTTAACATAATATGTTCTCTTTTTGCAGGATAGAGAACTGCGTCCGGAAGAAATTGAAGGTAAAATTTGTTGCTCCTTCTGTGTCCCCTTTCTCCCTGCCCAGTGAAAACCTATTGGCTGGCCCTTCCATGTTGGCCCCCGTGGGTTAAAATAATTTGGGGCAAATCAAGGGAGATGTTTACTGGAATAATTCCTGGAAACCCCAGCAAAAGAAATAATGTATAAAACTGTAAGAGTGCTCACTGTGAAGGAGTTTGCATCCATTTCAGATTCTTCAGGGTGGGAGGATAAGTAAGTAATAGGATATTAGCTGTTAGGGAACTGCTGTCCTTCCAGCCCCCACAGAAAGCGTTGTGGAGCATGATACTATAATATGGTTCCAAGGAAGCTGTTTTACCTGCTAATCCCTACAGTGAGGGGTATGTAATAGAATGCAGAGGTAAAAGTTGGAAAAACTTAATAGTTGCAGTTTCTTTAGGGAGCACAGTTTGGCAATGAACAGTTTGTGACGGCTGTAGTCCAAGCAAGCTCTCTTACAAGGAATGGGTCAGCAGTGCTGCTGACAGAAGAGCTTAACTTTGCTCCAGTCATTGCCTCATGCAGGGAGACCTGGTGGGAAAATACTGAGTGTCTTAGAGAGTCTGGCTTCATAAAGTGCTGTTGATTCTGGGGAGGTTTCTTGGAAAAGGTATTTCAAGCTGTCACTGACAATATTGTTCTTCTATTCCCACAGAATTAAGAGAAGCCTTTAAGGAGTTTGATAAAGACAAGGATGGGTTTATTAACTGCAGGGACCTAGGGAACTGCATGCGGACCATGGGTTACATGCCTACTGAGATGGAGCTAATAGAGCTCTCCCAGCAGATCAACATGAACCGTGAGTAATACACACCCAGCTGTACCTGCCTGTTGCTGCTGTGCCCTGCATCATTGCCTCAGGCTCTCTTGGTATCTGACTGCCTCTTTTCCTTTGGATTTTTCCCGTGTCTTCTTTGGTTCTGATATTCACTCCTTATCATCTCTCCTGTTTGTTTGTGGTCCATGGAAGTTGATGCCTTTGTTTTTGCTTATCAAAGGGACTGTGTGGACTGTGCTGTACATGGGAGCAATGAGTGGAAGGGTTGTCCTTCATGCTTATGTTGTCAGGTATAAAACTGCCCTTAATGTGGGCAGTCAGACACTGGTGCACAAGTTCTGTATTGTCACATTGAAGCTGTTGTCAGATGGTGTCAGACTGAAGAGCGAGCTTGGGAAGATGGGGATGCTTTGATCAGATGGGTGATGGATGGGCTGTTGCTCTGTGGTGGTTTTTTGTGTATCTGCTGTGTGCCTGGGGATGGGCTGCAAGCGAGCTGTGCTGGCAGCATCAGATGGCAGTGTCTGCTGCAGTCATGGAAAGATGTGACAAACGCATCTGATTCACTGTAACTGTGTTTGTGGCCCTTGTCTTTCACCATCATTTTTTTGTCACCTCTCATCTGTAGCAGCGAGGGTATCACCCTCAGCCAGGCAGGGAAAAGCATATTTAGTGCATCTTATTTGTGACACAGGATTATGTTAAAAGGACAAGTTACTTGGTCAAGGGAAGGAAAACAGCTGTGACATACGCAACCAGTCACACGAAAGCAGCTGATAACCTTGGTACACGAGTGCTTGGGAATTTGAGAGTGTTGCTGACAGCTCTCAGGGCACTAACAGGTAAAAGAACTAATACAATGAATAAACAGTTGGACATGCATTAGTTGCTGTAATGGAGCAGGACTCCACCACTGCTGCAGGGCACTGCCTAGGCCATGCAGGAACATCATGCTGTGCCCTTGCTGGCACAGGCGCAGCAGAGAGTTGCTATAAGCACTAGAACGATCAAGCCTCTAATACGTCATATGTGATACAATAAGGGTGTGACAGTCCATGGCAGGCTAGGATGGAATAGCTTGGGCTCATTCTGCCTAGCCCATAATCTGGAAAACACAGGGTAAAACTACCTCTGCTTTTCTTTTCACTGTCTCATACCTTCTGTGCTTTGCTTCTTGGAGAACCAAGTGCTCTCTGGGGCACACAGAAATGCAGAGTGCTGGTCTTGGCTTACTTATGGAGTTCTTACATACAATCTTTCATCTTGTCCAAAGTGGGCGGCCATGTGGATTTTGAAGATTTTGTTGAGCTCATGGGACCAAAACTTCTAGCAGAGACTGCAGACATGATTGGTGTAAAAGAACTCCGTGATGCCTTCAGAGAGGTGAGTGATCCCTTCTGTGTGTCCCCAGAGAGGTAAGCAACACAAGACACGATAGAGAGGAGAGGAGAGGAGAGGAGAGGAGAGGAGAGGAGAGGAGAGGAGAGGAGAGGAGAGGAGAGGAGAGGAGAGGAGAGGAGAGGAGAGGAGAGGAGAGGAGAGGAGAGGAGAGGAGAGGAGAGGAGAGGAGAGGAGAGGAGAGGAGAGGAGAGGAGAGGAGAGGAGAGGAGAGGAGAGGAGAGGAGAGGAGAGGAGAGGAGAGGAGAGGAGAGGAGAGGAGAGGAGAGGAGAGGAGAGGAGAGGAGAGGAGAGGAGAGGAGAGGAGAGGAGAGGAGAGGAGAGGAGAGGAGAGGAGAGGAGAGGAGAGGAGAGGAGAGGAGAGGAGAGGAGAGGAGAGAGCAGCACAGTGGAAGACCTAGAAAGAGCCCAGTCAGGCATGGAATAAGAGAGGAGCAGAGAACATTACTAAGATAAGGGAACCCTTGAGGCAAGGAAGAGGAAAGCTGGTGCAGACACAGCATTTGCAAGGGATTTCTGAGGAGAAAAGACAGACTGGATCCAAAAGACACCCAAAGGAGGAAAAGGAAGGACATGGAAGCAATGGATAAAATATAGGGGGTTCAGGAGCAGGGCAATACAAAAACCAACCCAGAGCAAGATCTGTTTCTATTAACTGTATTTCCTCTGCTGGTATTTTTAATGTACTTGCAGTTTGACACCAATGGTGATGGGGAGATCAGCACCAGTGAGTTGCGAGAAGCCATGAAGAAACTTCTAGGGCAGCAGGTGGGTCATCGGGATATTGAAGAGATCATCCGGGACGTGGATCTGAATGGAGATGGGCGTGTTGATTTTGAAGGTGAGAAGGGATCAATGCTTGCTGTCCATCTGCTCTGGTGTGAGTCAGAGTTTCAGATCAGAAGCTGAAGATTTGCATGCTCAGGGCCCAGGTTTCTGAAGTACGGAG
This sequence comes from Coloeus monedula, assembly GCF_965178545.1. Lineage (NCBI taxonomy): Eukaryota > Metazoa > Chordata > Aves > Passeriformes > Corvidae > Coloeus > Coloeus monedula. The sequence goes on along the minus strand of NC_138798.1, from coordinate 10,613,773 downwards.
AAAAAATAATTCCATTTTTTCAGTCAGCTGAGTTGTTCATTTGTGTATCACATTTTTCTGCGTCTCAGTTTTGACTGGGTCTCCATAATTCTAGCATGGTAAGAGATAGAACCTCACACAGAAGCAGATTCTGGTGCACACATGCTGTGTCTACCATCATTTTATGGGGCATTTTCCTTTCTTTAAATCTATTGCAAGAGCTGTGAGATGGCTGGATTACGTTTCCTCTGGCTCATCTTTGTTAACTGGGTTTGTAGAGAATTTGTTTCTGTGCCTTTATGCCAGAAGATGGTCATGTGCCAGCTGTGCTCACTAAGACTGCAGATATCTGATCTAGAGGTGTCATGTAAAATCCTAGAGATAATTAATTTCTTCTCACAGTTTTCATGCCAGAAGGACTTTGAAAAATAAGAGTGGTTAGGTTACTATCCTAGCCATTAGCTGTGGCAGGAGCAATATTAATAGAGCTCAGGGTTTCTGGCAAGGAAGCAGTTGATATCAGACAGCTAAGAAGATATAAGAGCTGGAAGGTGTGAGAGTATGGCAGGCTGCTTTTTTCCCTGGTGGAAATCCAGTTGTCCCTTTGCAGTAAGTGTGAAGTACAGGAACAATAGACTTAAAGTAAAATTGACATAATTTTTTTGACTCAGCAGCATTCCTGGATCTCCTACATGATAAGGCATCTCAGTCCTCAGGAGGAGGACCCTCTGAGGGCTTTGAAAATATTAGAATACTACCACTATCTTCCTAGAAAGTATCTGGTAGCTGTAGTTGTTCTAATGCAGTGGCTGATTACATGACAGTAGCTCTCCTTGTTTCCCACAGCTAAATTTTGTTAGACAGCTAAAATACATGAAATGCTATCCCAGTATCATTTTCTCTGTGAATTACCACTTTAGCTGTCAAAGGACACCTCCATCAATGGAAAAGGAGAAATCAAGGGGGTAATTTCCACTGTGCTCCTCTTTGCAGAGTCTTTAGTTTCTCAGCAATTCGAGTGCAGAATGAAGACACATTTATATTTGATGGCATTTACACTCAATTTGAACAATTGCAATTGACTTCACAAACTGCAGGGTGGTCAAGAAGTAGATCCAGGGTATCCTTACAGTTAACATGTATCTTTAAAAACAAGAAGTCTCTCAAAGTAAACTTTTCTCTACAAAAATGCTGATACCTAGCAAAACTCTTGTGTTTTCCCACACTGGTATCTCTGTGAAGTGGCAAGTTTACTAAGAAATCATACCATGTTCCCAAAACTGTAAATCAAGGTTCCCTGAAGTTACAGTGAAGGGAGACAATGCTTGCTGTAGTGTGACACAAAGAGTTGCTTGTGCAAACAAGACCGTAGGTGCCTGGGAATGAGTCCAAGGCAATGAATTGACCTGCTAGTGGGATTTATCACCCATTATATCTAATGCAAGAATTAAAGCCCATATTGTGTGAGCCCTCAGGACCAGTCTTGGAGCACACAGACTTTTCTGGCAGCCTGGGGACTCCAAGTCTCACTGTGTCTGCTTGCTGTCTCCAAGGAATGAGAGCTGGGTTGAGGACCATGGATGCCTTCTGGTTCAGGGCTGTCTTGTGTTGTTGGTTGCAGAGTTTGTTCGCATGATGTCCCGCTGAAGATTATTCTCAGCTAAAGAAGAATCAGCACCTTAGAGAGGGCAGAAAAGGACCTAGATGGAGCATCTAGCCCTGATGTTCCTACATGAAGGTTTATCGGCTGGCTGCAATTAAGACATTGCAAGATGACCTGCTGCTCCTCCCTCATGGTGGTCCCCATGCCCCTCCACCCTTTCACACTGTGAAAGACTTGCAACTTCCTACAACTGGAACCATTCCTTGAAGATGATTGCAGGAAACTGCAGAGCCAGGACTTGCCATGATGCTTTCATGGGATATTTGCAACTTCAGACTCCTCCTCCCCAGCTTTATTCTCCCACCATCTGCTGCAAAGCAAAAGCAGGAGAAATCCTCTTGGCTTGGTGGAAGAGAGCAAAGCCATTGGGACTGGTGGCAGCCTCAGGGCGTGCTCTGCACTTCTTGGTTTCCCTTGGTGAACAGTGTCTGTGTTTGCTGTCTCAGTGTGTGTCTATCTGTGTGGAGTTATTTATGCTTCCCCAACACTTATTTGCATCTCCTGTGTTTATGTTTACCAAGAGTAAATTCAAATATATGTCTTGTGGGGGGAAGGCGATAAATATGCACGTTGAAATGATGTGGAGCCTGGATGTCCCTGTGAGAGGTGGTGGCCGGGCTGGGGGGAGAAGGGCTTGGGCAGATGCACACCCCAGTGTTTGCACTGGGATCCAGAGGCAAGCCCTTGCCGCAGGAAGGGGAGTCAGTGCTGGCCACTAAGCCTGTGTCAGGACCCTGCCCTCCCTCCTGCTGTCCCCCATGGTCAAGGGGCCTGGAGGTACCTCACAGTGAGGGCAGTGTGAAGGGTCCCCATCTCTGCATCCCCTCCACTGGTATGGGTGCAGGTGAGAGCCCCTGCAGTATCGTGGAAAGGAGCAATGGGAGAAAGGGCCCAGAAGGGAGCTGGGTGGGAAGGGGTTAGGTAGCAATAGCCAACGTCACCCTTTTCAGATAATTTTAAACACAACTGTGAGCACATGTACAGTGAGGCCATACTGTGGCAGCTGAGCTGTAATTCCACTGGTGTGGGGATTGGCTGGGAGCCTCCTTGTGTGGCAGTGCCCTGCTCTCCAGCCTTTTCACACTCAGAAATGCTGCATGTATCTGCAGCAGTGACCATGACAGCAGCCTCCAGGCCCTACCAGCTGCTTCCATACACATCAGATCTTATCCTCCTTTCTCCAAGATACTCCCAACCTACCACTCCCTTCCCCTACTCTACCAGACCTACAGTTGTCTCCTTTCTCTGTGTGAGGGCTCAGTCACAAGTTGCCAGGATTAATGTCTGCTTGGCTTCAAAGGGCACCATCATCACTGTGTTTCTTGGTGAGACTGGGAGCTGTCTTCCTCTTGGTTGCCTCCTTACTCAAACTGGGAGGTCAAGGACCATTATCCTCCTGCTTCCTCCATCTCAAATCTTTCACTTCCAAGGTTCTCTTTCAAATTCTTGGGATCCACAAATCCATGTCCCAGAGGAGGATTATCTCCTCTGCTTTCCTGTTGCTGTGCCAACCAGCACAGCTGCAGTGATGGCTGATGCTCCAGTAACAGAAAAACAATGTTTCTCCTTATATTTTTGTGTGAGTGCATGTTTACTTGTATTCGCACAGGTGTGTGCACTAGGAAAGGTTTGTGTGCATGCACATAAAAGCAAGGAGTGCAGATAGGTACCCAGGAGTTCAGCAGTAGAAGTTTGTATGCAAGTGAGTGTATGCAAACTGTGTGTGTGTATCTATGGAGCTGGTCCCATCTTGGCAATGTGGGTGTGAGCCAAGAAATTGGAAAATGGGTATTTACAGATCTCCACATTTACTGGCACAGCAGCTGTATTGCGGTTAGGAGATGAGGGTGATAAATTGAACAGAGTCCAGAGTCCTAGTACATTATGAATGTGTTTAGGGTAATACTGGGGGGGAGGAGCCATGTGCAGGCTCATGTCTGCCAAAGGCAGTACTGGTACACAACTGTGCTTCACTTACAGTGGAGCCTGTTGAGGAAGGAGCTGCTTGTGCATGTGGAGCAGGAGGACAGTTATGCTGCTGCCTGTGTGCTGCAGAGTGCTGTGCCTGCCTGTGGGCACCAGGAACAGCTTGAGGCATATGCCTTGTGTCGAAGCCAGCCTGCATGAGCCCAATGGATAGTCAGAGGCTACAAGCGTGGTGGCTGCCTCTGCCTGCTCCTTCCCAGACCCTGCCCTGAGCAGTCACATCTTTTGGCTGCAGCATCAGATGGCAGGACAGTCTTTATTTAAAAGGACTACCTCATTTCTAGGGGCTGGACTGATCCCCGGTGCAGAATCATGGTGGCCGGGCGTCTTCCCTGCCAACTATGGCCATTTTCACTTAGGCAGGTCCCTGTGTTTGTACTGTGGCAGAGCTGTCCCTGTCATCCCAAGAGTACTAGGCAAAAGGTGGCTGCAGGACACCTTTGTGTCATTGCAGAGGCAGTCCTGGAGCCACAGCTACTTCTGAGGAAAGCTGAGTCAGCCAAATCATCTGTAGCTCTTTTCTGCTGGGTCTCACCATGATACAGTGAACAGGTCAGACAGGGCAGCTCTCAGAAACCGTCATTTTTTTTCTTCCAGCAGAAGCTCTTGAGCTTCTAGCTGCTAGCCTGATTTTACCTTCACAACAAACCCCAAATATTCCCAGGGAATTTTACTATTTTCTTGTGTAGATAGGGGCAGAGATTAAAGATCCAATCTAAATAATCTAATTCCAGAGATAATCCTTTTGCTCTCATCTCCAATTTGGTACCAGGGAGGCTTCCAAGGAGCTCTACATGGCAGGGCACAGCTGGTCTCTTGTGGGCACCTGAGCCTTGTAGCCCTGTGTCATTTGGGAGGTGGCTCAGGCAGCAGGGCTGGCTCACACTGATTTCTTAGATGTCTCATTAGCCATGAGGCCTGCTTCTGACCCATGCATCTTTGCTGCTCTTTTTGGACATCCCAAATCCTGATCACATTTTCCAGCAGGAGATGGTTAATACCCTAAACATGTGCCCCTTGTTGCTCGTGAACAATCAGGGTGGTAGGTAGACCAGGCAGGACTGATTCAAGACTGAGTCATTTTGGCACAGCTGCCAGGAGACAGGGAGAGATCAAGGGATTGAGAAGATGACCCTGAACCTTTCACTTGTAGGTTACTGGTGTAAATCCAGCCTGCATCAAGGGAGTGACTGATGGCTCAGTGGATTAGGAACAGGAGGGAGCCTTTGACATCTGGGGCACAAGCTAGCATCAAGCTGCTGGTGTGATGGCAACTATTGATTCAGGGTGGGCAGTGTAGGACACCACGGACACAGGCAGCATGTCTGCCATCCTCTGCCAGGAGCTGTGACCAGCCTGTGACCTAGGGTGAGGGCTCCTCTTGCCCCCAGATGAGCACAGCCACTGCCCCTCCTCACTGCTACTGTTAATCCCTCTCGCTTTGTGATGCACAATGCAATGATAATCCAGGCTGGGTTTTAGAAAATGCTCTACCTGGGGACACCTGGTAACACTTAAAGTATTTATGTGCTTCAAAGTTGTGTTCTTGACCCATACATCGCAGTTTAAAGTGTAGGATTAGGGAGGACCATTTGTAATCAGCACAAATGTGCTCTAGTGACGCCTCCCTTGGCCTTGCCAACTAGACAGCATTATCCTGGCCACAGTTGCTTGAATTTGGGGGACACCCAACAAATCACAAACACAGCAGGGATACAGAGTAGCCTGGATTTGATCAGATGCTGCCAGGGCTGGGGTCTGTCACAGAGGTGATTTGCCACGAATCAGCGTGAGGTGGCTGAATCTGGAGAGGTGCTAAGTGTGCTCATTTCATGCTACTAATTGGGATGTGTTTTCCTAAGGCACTCTGTAGTTTTAGGAACCCCTTCCTGGCAGCAGCAATGGTGTGGGTGCACAGCAGTGCCATGTCTGCCCTGACCCAGTTCTGCCCAAGAACTGATGCCACAGCAGCAGGAACATGCTTTGGGGACCAAACCCTGGGCAGAGCAGACTGGGGAGCCGGGGATGAGTGGTTACGCATTCCCCCAAACAATTCACCTCTGCAAGACTGTGTCTGGTTAAGAGGCCTGCAAGTGCATTACAAAAGCAACAAATGTGTCTAATTCTCAGTCTGCAGTACCAAGTCTTTATTTATAAAAGCAAATGCTTTGTGAAAGATTTGAATTAATAAAACATCACTGGGACTTAGAAGCAGCCACTGCTAATGCAGCCAGTGCCAGGAGCACAGACCTGAGGCCTGGCTGGTATCTGATGCCTCAAGGAACACCGTGATCAGACAAAAGGGCAAACATTAAGTTATTTGTTCCCCCACCGCATAGGAGGGAGTGAGTTTCATTCGACCTCCATCTGGCGTATCTCACTCCAGCCACCCAAGACCTTGCCAAGGTCCTCCAGAAAAAACCCCCCAGGATTTTACATTCTCCTATAAAGTGCAAGCCAGGGATCAGGTCCCTGGCAGTGTCACGGTCACCTCCCCGCCTTTGCCTTCACTGGCCGCTTTGCTTCTCAGGCAGATTTTTGTGGTGCAAGGTGCTTGCACGCCACCGGCCGCTTCGCTCCTTACCGGGCGGGCGGCAGCTGCCTTTTCCTTTACTCCGTGGCAGGGGCGAACGGGAGAACCAGGGTGTTCTGCCAAGGCAACGAGCCGGCCTTGGGAGCTGCTATTCACAGCACAGCGGGCACGGAGCTACCGGGACGTGGCGAAGATCCGCCCCCGACGGCGGCGGAGCTCCCGCTGCCCCAGCTCTGCTTCCAACCCCTTCTCCCACCACACCGGGTCCGCTCCGGTCCGCGCTGCCGCAGCGCCGCCCGTTCCCCCAGCAATCTTCCGTCTGTGCTTCCCGCCACCGGCCCACCGTGCTCCGCGTTCCGCCGCGCTGGAGCCCCGCGATTGGCGGCGCGGAGGGGCGGGCTCTGCCTTCCGGCGGCCGGCGCTCAGGGCAGCTCGCCGGGCTGTCCTCGCTGCGGACACGGCGCTTGGGAGCCTCGTCCGTCCCCACCACTCCTTCCTGGGGAGCCGGTTCCACACCCGCTCAGCTCCCTAGGCGGGCGGTACTCGACCCCGGGCACGCCGGCCCACAGGTACCGGCTCCCCGCGCCGCTCCCGCCGCCCTTCCCGCGCCGCTCAGCACAACCCGCCCATCGCCGCCGCTCATTGGCCTGCCGCCTTATGAATATGTAGATACAGGCCAGCGGCCGTCTAATGGCAGGCAGGCGGGTAATTAATATTCTCGTTTCGGCGCGCGGATTGGTCGGCGCTCGTCCCGCCCCGGCAGCGGAGTAAGCCGCCCCCTGTCGGCGGCAGGAAGGGGCGGGCACGGCGCCGGGAGCCCGACATGGTGGGCGCCGGTGTGCGCGGGGCGCCGCTGCTGCCGCCCGTGCTACCGCTCCTGCTGCCGCCGCTGCTGCTGCTGCTGCGGGGCACGGCTGGCGGCATTGCCGACAGCGTCGTCTGGGCCGTCAACGCGGGCGGCGATGCCCATGTGGACGTGAACGGTATCCACTTCCGCAAGGACCCACTCGAGGGCCGCGTGGGCCGAGGTGAGGGCGGGGGATACGCCGGGGCCGGGGGGTTTCGGCGGGACTGCCCGGGGGTCCCGCTCGGCTCCGCTTCGCGGGGGTGGTGAGGCCCCGCTGTGCCGGCGGCGTCCGGGATCCGCGCGCCCCCGGCGCCGTCCTGCCCGCTGCAGACCGGCGGATCGGTCGGTGTCCCCGCAGGACGGCGGGGGCTCCTCTCTTCCAGCCGCCCGGGGACGGTCATGGCCCGAAGGCAGCCCCGGCACTTGTCACCCGCGGGACCGCGGCCAACCTCGTCCTCACGCAGGGCCCAGCTGGGGCTGCGTCTCCCCTCCCCGTGGCGGTGCGGGCCCGGGGCCCCAGAGTCGGCAGGATGAGCCCTGCGGGATGGTGTTCCTGGCCTCGGCCTGCGGGGTTGTGTAATGCCGGAGGGGAAGTGGCTCCGCGAGGGCTGGAGTGGGATTTCGGCTGGAAAGGTGGCGGGAGCGGTCAAGCTGCCAACCCGGCCGCGTGCGCCCGCCGGTCTCTTTTTTTCTATAGTTTTCCACCGAAGAGCCTGGGTTCCACAGCAGGATCCTCCAGTTCACAGCCCAGTGCGCAGCGCGCTCGGTGCAGTGGGAACAAGCTTTTCCAGCCCTCTGCAGCCGGATCCGGGTCGCGCACGATGTGAGCAGATGCTTGCAGCATTCTGGTCCCCACAGCGAAGAGCACAGGCTGCTCGCTGGAGCCCCGGTGCTGGGCCCGGCAGGGGGAAGGTGCAGCCGGCTGATCTGCTCCATACCCCAGCCGTGGCTGGTTATTCAAGGGCAGGGACACGAGCAGAAGTAGAGGCAGATGGGATATCGTCGGCTGCTCTAACTACCAAGTCAGTAAAATGTTCAGCCTACCATTTAAGACAGGATGGAGAGCTAATATTGCACTTGGGTTACCTTTTCCTACTTCCCCTGAGAACACCACAGTTTGAATTGTGCATGTTTCTGGTAATTGGTGCACCAAAACGTAGTCGATTCACTAATATATTGAAAAGCTAGCTATGCTGAGCTGCTCTGCTGCCAGTTACAGGTGAGTGGTGGAATGTGGAGAAGATGAGCTCTCTGTTGGCTTTTGAGTCTAACCTTTGCTGTTTCTGTGTAGGATGGTGAGGATTTTCCTGTGCTATACAGCTGGAACTGCTATTGCTTACCCTGCATGAGTGGCATCCCAAATGGAGAGCCATTTGGACACAGTGGATACAGTGGAGGTCATATTTAAATTCTAATACAGTTTTTCACACCCGTGGAAGCTGCTGCCCCAGTCACACAAGGTGCCCTGATCACTGTAGGTCAGCTTCCCTTCACAGACCTTTCACATGTGTGACTTGAATATCCTTGTGGACTTGAACTATTTATTTTTGAGTTGAGGAGAAAAAAGGGTCTTTTTCAAGTACACTGTGACTTTGTGGAAAGCCTGTGCTGTCTCCTCTGAGCAGCAGGCTGTTACAGTAATCCGGCTTCAGCCAGTGGTGCCAGGCACAGTGGAGACTTTACCCCTTTGAACTCTCAGCTGCCTTTCCCTCAATGGCTTTTTTATCGCACCATTGTTTGTTTGCTCTGGGCTCTTCTCTGTGGTGATAGACATGTAAGGGCTACAGCAGAAATATATGGCTGACTGGGAGGAAATGACCTAGGAGTAGTAATTCTGGGCTGTATTGCCTCTAGGCGAATGAAAACTTTTTTTTTCAAGCCTCCGTTCAGCTGCTGTGCCCTAAAGGACTGACTGTGCTGATGGCAATTACAAAATAGGCAGGTGCCAAACATATTAGAGTTACAGCTTGGTGTGTACTGCTCACTCCCAGTGAGCACCTAGCGTGCTGTAAAACCCATCTTGCCTCCACAGCTCTGTCAACAGAGCTCTGACATGCAGGTGACAGGTCTTCCTTTCCAGTTACCTTCTTGCCTATGAAAGGACTTTCTTTCCTTTAATAGGAGCTGGCTTCTGTGGAGTCCTTGGTTTGCTATCATTGTAATCCGTAGTTGGCCAGAAATACCTGTGTGGGAGGACACGTTAAACTTTTCACCCTCTGTATTTCTGGTGGTTAGTCTTCAGTCCTCATGCCCAAGTTTGAATGGTAAAGAGAAGTGGAAAATTGCCTGAGCAGCTCTCTGTGAAACAGGAGACTAAGAACTGGCATTAATTTCCTCTCACTCGTTTGCATTGGCTCTGTCTTTGGCAATGTGCACTGGGTTAGTAGTTCTTCCTTTGTCTTGGCCAATGCAGTGTCTGTTCCCATGGAAATGGGGGTGGAAGAGGTAAGTGTCAGCGGAGAACTTCATCTGGATGGTGTCCACAGTCTTCCCTCCTGCATCGCTGGGCAATTGTTTGGTGTGCAGCTCTGCAGGCATTGCATCAGTTTGCATTGTACAGGAACCCTGACACAATAGCATACCAAGTGGGGTTAAAGTTTTTGGGGGCTGCTGTAGAGGTGGTGAAACACTGAAGAGAGGCAAATTTTGTGATTTCTCTTATTTTATCAGTTGTCCTCTTTGGGAGTGGTGTCTGGGCCCTTCTCAGGGGTCTCTTCAGATGCCTGCAGACTGCACCCATTTCAGCTGGATGGCTCTGAGAACATCAGCTGATGGAGCTACTGGTGCTCTTGAAACGCTTGTGTATCTTTCTTGCTTCTTTCATCCCATCTTTATGCTGACAGGTATTGTGGGGCTGTGGTGAGAAGAAAGGGCTTTGTAAGATGCCTAATACTTCTCACTCTTCTGCCGTTACCCAGGTTCTTAGTTGAGGGGGATGAGTCTCTAAAACCCGATGCAATCAACTGCTAACTTCAAATCTGTTGTGTCAATGAGTTGAGTCAGTCCTATGCTAACTGTTTTAGTTTTGTACTTGGGTTTGAAATTTGAAAATATTGTAAAAATATTCTAGGTGGTTTTCATCTTTAAAGCAAGAGCCAGTGGCCAAGTCCTTTGGCTTTGTGTAATGTTTTTGAAACAGGCTTTTCTTTCTGAAGTGGTGTGAGTAAGCTTACTGTGTCTTAGATTGCAGCAGGTCTCCAGACCTGTTTTCCTACATTTCTTGAATTTCGAGGCTTTGACTTCCTGTGCTTCTGCTCTGGTAGTGCTGCCACCTGATCAGAGCAAGTAGGGGAGATGGGTCTGACACGGTGTGAGTGCTAGTGCCACTGGTGGAGTTAAGCTCTCCAAGAGTATATAAATTGTTTCTTCCTCAGAATGTAAACCTTCCTGTCACTCTTTTGTGCTCAAAATGCAGCTTCTGACTATGGCATGAAACTGCCAATCTTGCGATCCAATGCGGAAGACCAGATTCTGTACCAGACAGAGCGTTACAATGAGGAAACCTTTGGCTATGAAGTTCCCATCAAAGAGGAGGGTGACTATGTGCTGGTGTTGAAGTTTGCAGAGGTGTATTTTGCACAGTCTCAACAGAAGGTAAGCAATAAGCTCCTTGTGTGCCTCTGATGTGAGTTCCTGACTAAGACTGTGTGGGCTCAGGTTGCCTCTGCTGCTTTGCATGCTGGAGGAAGGAGTGAAGTAAAGCACTAGTTGTTAACTTAGATCCTAACCTCTCACAGGCTCTGAACATTTAGAGCTCTCTTCCACATTCCAGCTATACAGTTGGACTGGAAAATTTCATTTCAAAGTGCTCAAACAAATGTGTGCAACTAAACATAAGTAGCAGTAGAGTTTTACGACCTCTTTAGGCTGTGGTGGCTTTGAGAAGTTTTTTTGCTTTTCCTTGAACACTTGCTTCTGACTTGACAGCACGGTTATGCTGGAGGAAGTATTGCATAGATTGAAGCAGGGAGGTGATCTGGGTTAAATAGCCTACTCAAAACAATTTTTACTAATGTAACAAGACTTGATACTGATTCAGTCTGATCCTGAAAGCAGAGTTAAATTCAACTGCTTTTTGCTCTTTGGAGAAGAATAATCCTTGTCCACTTTTGAAATCTCCTATGTACAGGAGTGGAAACAGAAGCAAACAGAACTAAAAGCCTTGTGATAAAATGGGGTAGGAGTGGTTTGTGTTTTAGTTTGGCTTTCCTCTGACTCCATCAGCTTCTTTAGGGCTGATCTCCTTAAGCACTGTGCTGCCTTCCTGCCAGAGAAGTATTTCAGGGAACAGAACTGGTGGGGCTTGCTTACAGAACGGATGCAAACAGCAGCCTCAGATTAAACTGAAGGGCTGAGGCATCTTTGGTTCCTCTTCCTTCATGTGGTTCTGCTGGGATTCCCCAGGTGCTGCATGAAGTTTGAGTCATTACAGCCCTGAGGAGGACTTTCACTCTGAATTCACAGATGTGGTTAGCAGTTAAACATTTTACCTCCTTCAAACCCTGTGTTCCTCAACAGCTTGTTTCCTATTCTCTGTTCTGCTGCAGGCTGTTAGTTAAAAATGGCTTCGTTCCCTAGGGTGTGGTGTGTCACAGCCACCCCAGGGTAGTAGGAGCAGGTCTTCAGACAGGAGAAAAGTTGTGAAAGAGAAGAGTGAATAAACCAGAATAAAACTGTGCTGTCCTCAGGTCTGAAGCAGATGTAGGGGGTGTTTTAAAAGGAGGAAGCTGATTTCGGGGTATTTGAAAACACTGTTAATGCTTTAGCGTCTTTACCTGGCTGCTTTTGGGCTCTGAATCCTTCCCAAAGGAGTGGGCCAGTGCATGTTACAATGCTTTCTGGTCCTGGGTGCATAAAAAGCAGAGACCTTTCCTGTTCTATTCCCATTTCAACTGTCACGTGCCTGAGTCTGTTCTGACTCTGTCATTTCTTCCACCCTGAAGGTGTTTGATGTTCGCTTGAATGGCCACGTGGTGGTGAAAGACTTGGACATTTTTGACAGAGTTGGACACAGCACAGCTCACGATGAGATCATTCCCATGAGTATCAAAAAGGGAAAACTGAGTGTCCAGGGAGAGGTTTCAACATTCACAGGAAAGCTCCACATTGAGTTTGTAAAGGTAATAGGCTTTTCAGGGCAGAGCCTTTATCTTCCCTTTACCCTTCTTCCCCAGTCATGTGGTGCAGCTGTGGGTTGGAGGAGGAGAGGTGTTGGTAGGTGGAGAGGCCATTCCTTGTCTCAGAGCTGCAGCACTGACTTCTGCCTTTGCTTTTTCTAGGGCTACTATGACAATCCGAAAATCTGTGCCCTATACGTCCTGCAGGGAACAGTGGAAGGTAAGCACAGTTTCTGAGCCAGAAGGCTCTTCCCATTGGAGAGCAGCCTGTTGCTTCTTAGACTGTGAGATCATAGTTCTTGCTGACCCACATCTGCCAAAATTGTTTCTCTTTCACTGAGTTCCCACAGAGCGCGGTTGCAGAGTGAAGTAGGTGTGTACTGTCCATGTTCTCCTCTAAGTCACAAAGCTTGTGTCATTTTGGAATGAGAAAAATCAAATTGTTTTGGAATTTCCTGTATATGGGGTAGAGGAGAAGGGAACATGTCTGGTCAGTCTCAGCTTTTAGCTACAGATAAATACCCCCTGGCCTTGGATGTCAGCAGCAACCCAGCAGACAAATAATTTACAGTTATTTTAGCTAGTGGTTACGTATTTCTTACCTGGAGCTTTGTTTTGCCTCCTCAGCTTGAGGACAAGGCAGTGTTTTTTCCCAGATACCAGTTCCTCTGAATAGCTCTGGGGAGTGCTGGAAAAGTCCTTGTTCTTTCATCACCCTCTTTATAAATGAGCTGGAATTGAAGCCCCTCTAGCTCCTGACCTGGGAGGGTTTAGGATCCCTCTCTGACCAAAACATCAATTTGCTTTACTATTAGTCAGGGATTGTCAGATGCTGCTGAAGATTTGGTAAGAACCTTGTGGCCAGGTGGCACCTGCAGCTCACGCCCCAGGCTCAGAAGGCTGGAATTGAGTGGGGCTTGGCCATGCTGCTCTCATAGCTCTAGGCTCGGGGGATGCAGTGATGTGGAGTAGGACTGTTTATGGAAAGGATTGTTCCCATTCCTGTTTGCACCTGTATCTGCTGGTCCTGCAGGCAGCAGGTGCTTGTTCTTGACTAGATCTTACTGAGCAGCTGCAGTATCTGAATGTGTGCCCTAAGTGTGCTGTTGTGCATTAACTTGTCTGTGTGACATGTAGATAGTATGGGAGGACGTAGTATTTCTGCAGGCTGGATCCTTGAATGCTCTTATCTTGTGAAGAAAAGAAATAGTGATGTGATCCTCTGTGGTAGATGTTCCTCTCTTCTGGGGTGTTCTGGTTGTGGTTTTGATGTGGTCTCTGGTGCCCTCTTGCCGATGTTCATGTTGGATCAGGTAGAGGGGAAGGAAGTGTGTTGAGTGATCTCCTAATTTACATCCTGCCTGCTTGCAACCTTTTGTCTTGTTCAACAGATGTTCCAAAGCTGCAGCCACACCCAGGTCTGGAGAAAAAAGAGGAAGATGATGATGAAGATGAATATGATGATGGCTCCAGTGTCAAAAAACAGGCAAATAAGAACCGGGTTCAGTCAGGCCCACGCACACCAAACCCCTATGCTTCAGACAACAGCAGCCTCATGTTTCCTATATTGGTGGCCTTTGGTGTCTTCATTCCTACCCTCTTCTGCCTCTGCCGATTGTGAGAGCAAGCCCCACAGTGCATCAGCCCAGGGGCTGGGAGGGAAGGAGTTGGACCGAATATGGTTGCTTTCAATTTCTCCATATTGTTCATAACTTAAGGAAAAAAAAAAAAAAAGATTCACTTGGAATGAATAGCAATGAATAGCAGGTCCAGGTAAGAGGGAGCTTACTTTCTCCCTGCCAGCAAGCAGCAAGGCCCTTGCCTTCCCCTTCGCACCATGTGCAGCCTCTGATTCTCCCTGGGGCATCCAAGAGTGAACTGAGTCCTGGCTGGGTGTGTATTGGGCCATTGAAAGCTGATGCTACCAGTCCTGGGCCATGTCCCACACTGAGAGAAAGCCATGTGCTGTAGGATCTTTGCCTTTACTGGGTGGAATATGATTCCTTAAGCAGGAAAACAATTCTTTAAAACAAGGCCAGAGTACACATTTTGTTCAGGAGTGTGGAAGTGTGGTGCTGTTGGGTGTCAAGCGACTACGGAGGACAGAGCCTGGCTCAGCATCTCCCTGAATGTGTGCAACACGATGGATGGTACTCATCTGCATAAAAATACCAAGGCTCCAGCCCAGCCTCCGTGGAGACGGTCCCCTCCTAAGACTGCAAGCTGTGCCAGGAGCAGAGGGATTTATCTGGCCTGATTTGCTGCACCAGTTGGGAGAGACTTTCCTAGTTTGGCAATTGTAATGTTTGTTCCATCGCAGAGGGATTCTGCTGTAGCCTGCGAGAGGCTGACGTTGTTAGTGTCTGATCAGATGCACTTGTTTTCTGTATTGATTATGGCTTTTGTTTCCTTTAATATCCTTTTATTTTCAAATGTTTTGTTTTAATCCGAGTTCCTTGTTTTGCCCTTTCTAGCAAGTGACCTCTTCTTTGGAAGAAGCTGAGAATCAGGTGAACTAGAGAGGAGGTTTGGGACTTGTTCCTTGACCTTCCTAATGGTGAGCTCCCTTGTCCGTGACTCTTAAGAAACCTGTGCCGTAGGACAGAGCAGAGCAACCTGGTGAATGCTCCCTGTGGTCTCTCATTCCCTCTGTAGGGAGCAGCCTTGCCTGCGGCAGTGAGAAGTGCAGCTGGTCAGTGTTTGCAGTGTGTGAGCTTGGCCTTTTGCATATCCAGGCACTGTAGTGAAGGGGCAGATGTCCAACATTTCAGTCCTGCAGAGCAAGGGGATTTGTTGCCATCCAGAGATCTGGAAGTGAGCAGAGCACTGGAGACAAGGTCACTTGCTTCCCCCAGGGGTATTTCTGCAAGAGGCTTCTGTTTCTGCGTGCAGAGCCTGTGCCTGCCTGACAGAGGCTGATCAGAGTGAAAGCCACTGCTGCACCTGCTGGTCCAGAGCTGCAGGCTCTGAGGAACTACCTTCTCACGGTCTTGGCCTCCAACATGTTGAGGACTTCCGGCTGGCCAGGAGGGAGATGTGCTGGAGCAGGATCTGTCCCAGGCAGGGTTGGGTTTTTACATATCAGCTTTCATGCTGCTGAGCTCTGGGCTCACAGAGCGCTTTACCTCATGCTCTCTCCATTGTCCTCAGAAGTGTTCTGTCTTTCCCCGGAGCAGTGGCACTGAGTGGTGACCTCCGTGCTGCTCTGCCTCTCTGGGCCTGCATTTTCCTAGCAGTTGTTCCTGGGTTTGATCCCCTGCAGTGAGTCAGCCTTTCTTAGGGCTGAGCACGGTCAGCAGAATTACTGAGTTTCTGGCAAGGGAACTGGAGGAGCAGCCTTTTCTGTCCTGCTGGGCCCAGGCAGCTGAAGCCTTCACTTCCTCCTGACCCTCAAGCTGTGATCAGAGCTGTCAGCTCAGGGACTCCAGAGTGGGAGCTGGGGGAGGTGACAAAACACTGCTCTCTGCATCAGTGCTACTGAACCTTGCCTTTCTGGTCACACACGTCACTGCTATAGGCCTGACCCTAATTCTGTGTCTGAGCTGAAAAACAAGCAGGACTTTAATTACCTTCTGTCCAACTGCACAAAGGGTAACAGCTAGTTTGGGAGAGAAGCAAGAGAGTCCCTGCCCCAGTTAAAGGAGAAGACAGGCTTTAGAGAGAGCAGATCTTGAAGAGCAAACCTTAGGATGAAAGGTAGTAAGCTTGAAGTTGTCTGCTTCATCTTCTAGCTACTATTAAAATCCTAATATTTATGAAACTATTATAAAATATGAGCTCTGATTTGTTCAGTGACAGTGCCTGCAGGGATTCTCCAGCGGTTTTGGGATTGCTCTAATTGGAGTGAAGAGACATTTAGATCTTTATCAGTTTTGAGAACCATGAACTATGCTGATTTGTTAAGCAAAGAACCTGGGGTTGAAAGCAAGCATCTCTCTAAGGAGCTGCTCTCCTCCAGGCCTTTTAGGGTGCGTTTTATTTGAGCATCCTTGAAGCAATGAATCACTCAGCTTTTTGTGGCTCACTCAGTAATCTCAGCACCTTACCTACCATGGGAGAAAGGGTGTGTGTTTAGACGTGCAGAAGTTGGAGACAAGTCTTCTAGGATAGTTCATCCCAGCCTCTCCTGGCAGCCAGGGCACCCATTTGGTGCTATCAACTGCCCCAAGGCAGAGCTGTTCACGGTGTGATCTGGTTTGTTCCAGTTGCTCAGTTCAAATGAATTTGTCTTATTTGAATAAGAATAGGGAGGAGAAATAGTTCATCCTTCATGGCTTCAATTTAGTTGTTTTGACTGGTTTTATGCATCTTTCTCACTACAGAGCTGGTTTCTGGGGGGCTCCTGACCCTGTTGAGGAAACTATGAGCAGTTTCCTTCCTGGTCCATCCCCTCCTGGCAGGTTTGCTTTGGAAGGAGCCTTCAAACAAACCGTGTGGGAGCACCAAGGATGTGGGGGACGGCCAGTCAGCACCTTGCTGGGAATGGAGTACTCCAGCTCCTCTGGCCATCTCTGTCTAGTATCTGCAAGCCAGATGGAGGGGTGTAACGAGGTACCTCGTCCTGACCAGGGAAAGAAAAATTTGAGCTGGCTGTGGCTTTCCAGAATGGGTGTTTGAGGGAATATCCAAGACGTTTAATTGAGATAGGTTAGAGACAAGCCTGTTTGTGCTGATTCCTCCCACCAGCAGCAGGCAGATGGAGCGCAGCAGTGTGGGGAGCTGGGTCAGAACAGACCCTGGCTTGATTCATGTTGTGTAGGGAGGGGCAGATGAGGCAATTTCAATAACACTTCCACTTAATAAAGGGAAAATCACTGTCTGTCATGTTCCAGGCCTGGATCCAGCCTCAGCATAGTGGTTTCAAAGCTTATTTTAATTGTCCCATCAGCCCCTCCTTCAAGGCAGGCCATTCAAGTCTTCTCTGTGTGTGACTAAACATCTCTGACCCTTTTGAGTGTCCCAGGTGGCAGTGAAGAGAAAGCCAAATGAATTCCCTTCTCTTTTTGGTGCCTTTCTCTCAGGCTTTAAATAAAAGTCTATTTGAAGGGGCTTCTTTTTTTTTTTAAGGAGCTTCTGAGCTTTTGGTTTTTTTTCAAGGGACAGGCATTCCCTGCCCTTGTGATCAGCTGGGGACTGTCTCCCTGTTCCTGGATGCCATCTCTGGAGGTCACAGCTGAAGCACAGAACTGGGAGCAAGTATCTTTATTTCCAGCCCTTAAAGTCAATTGAAGGAAAATCTAGCAAGGGATAGAACTGGAAGAGCTCCTTCAGGTCTGATCTCCCCCAGAAATCTCCTGAACGCAGGATGGAGAACTTCCAGACAGTCCAGTGCCTGGGTGTCTGTGCAGTTCAGAGCTGAGTGAGTCACGCTGGGTCCTGGTACTTGTATGGCACTTACAGCTTCTGGGTGCAGAGTTGGACTTGGGGGTCCTGCACCCCTAATTTACTTGCTGAGGGCTTGCCCTGTGCTGCTTAGGTCTGAACAGAGCAGGGACCTGTGCCTTGGCCTTTAAGTTGAAATGGGATTGCAATAGCCAGGGAAGTGTCTTGCTACAGGAACTATGGGCTGAACAAGCCTGTTGCTGATAGAAAACAGCAGGAGGGAGAGGGCCATGAGAGCAGCTTCAGCCCTTGATGTGAGACACTTCTGCAGCTGCTCAGAATCTATCAAGTGTTGCAGGCTCTGTTTGGTGTTCAAGTGTGGGAGAGATCGGTCTGCTTCTTGCACTTATGGTGGGGAGGAAAATATTCTTGCTGAAAATCCAAGGGAAATGGGAACTGCTAATTTACCTACTGGCACTTCTGCATCTCCGCAACAAATGCCAAAGCCTAATAAAATTCAAGGATGCTATTTTAATGTCAGCCTGGTTCCACCAGTCTGTCTCCACCAGCTGGTCCCGAACAGGCTCACACAAGTATTCTCAACGGCACAAACACACCAGGCTGGAGCTGTGAAGGCTTAGAAATGTGATCACACGGATGGACCTCCTGTGCTGCACCCCTGCTTTGTGCTGCCCAGCGGGTCTGGGGCATGTGCATTCACTTTGGATCCAAATGGATTTGACCCCGGAGTATTGTAGCATTGAAAGGTGCTGGGCTGGATGGGAGAGGTGAAAGCAGGTCCATGTCTTCCGGGACTCTGGCTTGCTCAGAGTTTATTGCTGTATATTAAATACTATTTTTGGAGATTGAGGGAAAGATGGGGGGGGAGGGATGTGATGATGCTGTCCCCAGTCTGATTGGTGGGATGCTACTGCAGGTTATTGATAGGTTTTGATTTTTTTTTTCCTAAAAAGTGCTTAAAAAAAAAAAATCAACAGAGCAAGTGCTTTCCTGCCTCCTAGAAATTGTGCTGGCTGATTAGAAAATGTGAATAATCTCTTGCAAACATCAAAGGTCTCTGCTAAAGGGTTTGTGTGATGGAGATTTGGAGGGAAGGGGCAAAGTACAGCTTGAACCAGTCTAGCTGGGTAGAGTGTGAATCCAGGAAATGCAGAGTTGTTCCCAGTCACACTTAATGGGGATGTGCTCTCCTGTGCTACCATGGCTGTTCTGTCACACTGTGGCAGTTCATGAGCTGGAGTTCTGGAGTGAAGCAGTGGCTGGAAACTTGCTGGCGAGTGGGGGCTTGAATTTTTTGTGGTTTCCTTGAGGGCTTTGTGCATTCAGGGCTTTCCCAGTTGACAAGCAGCTGGGTTGGTAAAGCAGCCCCAGAGCCTGTGGGAGCAGAGGCAGGATCTGTGCTTCATGCCAGGAGGCAGCAGCCAGGACTGTGAGAGGTGGTGCTGGTGTTTGGTTCCCGTTGGTGTAGCAGCAGTCAGCGTTGGCACGTGATCCCACCATTCCATAGTGCCTGGCTGTGGATGTGTGGAAGTGACCTGTGCCACTGGCATTAAGGACACATCACAAACTACTTAAAGCTGCAGGTCTAAGCTGTCTGTAAAGGCTGAAGCAGTGTGGGGACAAATCTCCATCTGTACGTGTTACCAGTACAAAGTATTTTTGAGGAGGATTTTTTATTTTACTGCCCATTGCTTTGTGTTATAACAACTTGCAGTGACATTTTTTTAGTTTGTTTTGCAGCGAGCTTGGGCCCTGGGTGAAAAGCACAGATATCTATTTCTGATTGCATCGGCTTTGCAGGGACTAGTTTGGGGGAGAAGATGGGCATGGAGGTGGGTTATTTTATCTTTGGTACATGGTAGCAGTTTTATTTTTTAATTTCCCCAGGATGTTTGGTTGAGGAAATGTTCTGAAGTCTACTGTCTGGCAGTTTAACCAGCAGTGTGCTAAAGGAAAATAAACAAAATTATATTGTCACTTGGATGAGATGGTCCCTCTTTTTCTGGTGGAAGGGGCAGAGGAGCCCCCTCTGGTTTACACCCATGTGAGGGAGGCTGAGCCTGGCTGACTGCAGGGTAACATCCTGCTGCTGCCTCCAATACAGCCCTGGTGATCTCTAGCCAGTTGTTTTGAGCGATTAAGTGCAAATTGAATGGTACAACATCCTCTTAAAAGTGCTGATGTGAACCTTGTTGCTTCCTGCTCAGAGCTGGAGCACCAGAGAGATGTAATCTGCCTTCTGGGGCTTTGTAAGCTGCCCCGCCTTCAGTTTGAAACCCTGTCAGAGGTGGATGCAGCTGGAGCAGAGAGAAAGCAGCAGCTTTTGTGCTCTAGGTGCCTTCTCCTGGGGACAAGGGGCCCTGGCCCCAGGCAGAGAAGGTGCTTTTCCAGAAGGCCTGCGTCTGTCCTTCCTTAGGGCATGGGATGGAGGGACCAAGCCCATGCAGTGAGGAGGGGAGGATTTAGGAGCACTGTTGTGGGCAGGTTTTCTTGAAATAGCATTTGGCTGGCAGTAGTAGGAGTGTGCTGCTCACAAGCCACAGCAAGTGTCACAAACCACTGCTCAAAATCTGCTTCTGGTCATCATGAGCATGTTCAGTGTTGGCTGGAGTCTGAAAAGAGGGTGCAGCTGTGTGTTGTTCTTGCCCCAGTTCCCCCAGAGGGCTGGAGGTGACTCTTGGCAGCTCTTGCGTGCCTACTGCGGTCTGGTGGGCTGCCCCTCTTTGGGAAGAAACACATTCTTTCCTCCATGTGATGCTCCTGTGAGTCCCTCCAAGTGGGACCTCCCCAGTTCCTCCCACCAGGCTGGGGAGACTCGTCCAATGTCTGCCACTGCCACCTCCGGTGTGTGGTCATGAAACTGACTGACCCAGGGGCACACGGTCCTGTCGCTGTCCCGCTCCCCAGGGACAGCAGCTGGGGTGTCCCCGGCCAGGAGTGGGGTGTGCACTCCACGGCATCCTCTTGCTGACGCTTCTGCTCCCCGAAAAAGTGCTTGCCTGCGTCCCCTGGGACGGGCTCTCTGGGTATACCTGCGCTCTGTGTCACCGGCTGCACTGCGGGTTCAGGCCGTGCCTTCAGTACCCGGGCCTGGGTGCCCAGCGAGGACTGACGACCGGCTCACTGGGCGGTGGTGTGGGAGCGGGGCGCGGGCTGGCAGCCGGCCGGAGGCAGCGGGAAGAGGGGCTGGTTTTGCTTGTTCCTTGTGTAGTTTTTCCTCGGGTAACTCAGCTTTCCCAGGCGGCCTGTCCCGCTGCGTCCCCGGAGGTAGCAGCTCCCGTGCCGGCGGTGCCCGGTGCGGGGCTCTCGGGTCACCTATCCGGGCGCGGCCGCGGCGGGCCCTGCTGAGCTTCGGGCGCGGCGTTGCCAGGCAACGGCGCCCCGCCCCGCGCTCCCATAGCTACCGAGGCGGGCGGCGGCCATCTTGGCAGTGGCCATGAGCGGCTCCAGGGCGCGGGCGGCGGCGGCGCCGGGGCCGGACAAGAAGCCGCCGCCGGGGTCCGCGGGGCCGCTCAGTCGGCTGCGGGGCCGACGCGGATCGGCCGATGCGCCGCCGAGGCAACCCTGGACCGAGTCCGAGTTGCTGGCGCTGGAGACCGTCCGGCCCGAGCACGTCCTGGGGCTGTGCCGGGTGACGGAGAGTGAGTGCGGGCCGGTCCCCGGATTGGCGAGGGCTCTGCCGGCAGGGCTGGCGGGGCCGGGCCGGGCCGGGCCGGGCCCCTGGCGTGGGAGCGGTGGGGCCTGGCCCGGCGTTGCCGGCGGGGGACGCTCGGGCGCGCTGGCCGCGGCGGCTCGGGGTGTGCTCGCCGACAGCTCCCGTACAACTTCCAGAAAGTTTGGGGGATTTTGTGTTGTTTGTGGGTTTTGATTTGTTTGAAGCTTTTTGTTTTTCTGTTTTTCCTCTGCTGATCTGTGCTTTTCTGTCTCGATCCCATCCCTTTCTTGCTCTGCTACCTGGCACTTAACATGCCTTTGTTTCTTACATCCTTAATTTTGCCCTGCTTTCATGAAGCTTCTGCAAAACAACGAGCAGAACATATCTTATCGGGCTGGAGCTAACAAAAAAAGAAATTCATTTGCTAAGTGGTCAGAGGTGTTTTGAAATGTTACTGTATTTTTTCTGTCTCTTCTAGATTATTTATGCAAACCTGAGGACAACATTTACAACATTGACTTCACCAGGTTTAAGATCCGGGACCTTGAAACTGGAACAGTACTGTTTGAAATTGCTAAGCCATCTGCTTCAGGTACAGCATACAAACGTTGCAAGGAGAATAGAGAGACTCAGAGAGCTGAGAGGTTGCAATGCAGAACCCATGCAAGCCCAGCAGAAAGGTCCTTTGATATATGTTCTAATGACTAACTTCCTCTCCTTTAAGCATAGGACTGAGTTTATCTCTGCTGAGAAACTTGTGATAAAAATGTGATTATTGTTGGATGGGAGAGTACTATCAACTGGCAATCTTCCTTTTTTGGGCTGGTTGTAATAGAGATCAATTCATGTGCATTGGCAGTTGTGAGGGGGGATATCCTGTGAGATTGAGGGGTGGCTCTAGTTCTGGCGCCACCAAGGCTGGGCCAACTGTTATGGCAAATCTTTTCTCTTTTACTTAGTGGCAGTATAAGTCTCAGACCAGTTATTAAATGTGTTTACACTTGGTACCTAAGCAGTAGGCAGCTTGTCCTGATACACCCACTAGCCAGTATCACCTTACATGTACACTGTGCGCAGAGTAACTCTAGGCTGGTGCATTTTCTAGAACACGATGAGGAGGATGAAGATGACAGCAGTGAACCGGACGCAAGTGCAGGTCGCTTTGTTCGGTACCAGTTCACCCCAGCGTTTCTCCGTCTTCGGACTGTTGGTGCAACGTGAGTATGAGTTCATGGAAAGAAGGGAGAATTGGATGCTTACAAAGTGTTACTTGACAGTTTATAACAAAATTGAGTCGAAGACTCAGAGAGTCTATCTTAGACTACAAATATCAAACTCTCTCTTTCTGTAGAGAACTCTTGTGTAGCCTCATGCCCAAGGCTCTGTTCTTCCCAATAGCTGTTTTTTTCCTGATTCTTCCATGCAGAGTGGAATTCACAGTGGGAGAAAAGCCAGTGTCAAACTTCCGAATGATTGAGAGACATTACTTCCGAGATCGCTTGCTGAAGAACTTTGATTTTGATTTTGGCTTCTGCATCCCCAGTAGCAGGAACACATGTGAACACATTTATGAATTCCCTCAGCTCTCAGAAGACCTTAGTAAGTACCTTCTTTGCCACACTGAGTGGTGTTTTGTTTGTGTGTGCATCTGCTCATTCTCTCCCTCTACTTGTGAAAGAAGTTGTGACTGGGATTGAAAGGACGGGAGCAAACAGATACAGGTTCCCAGTTTAGCAATGTGTAATCTTGTCTGAATTAGAGATTGGTGCTGCAAAGTCTCCCCCTTTAAAAATGAAAGCCTAAGACAACCTCTGCTATGTTACAGGCTGCAAGAACTGATCAGTCACAGGGCTGACATGCCTGATGCCTCGTAATGTAGCCCAGAAGAAAACAAAACCCCAAAGAAAGGGTTCTTTTTATAGCCATCCATCTGTTTTCTTCGCTTGTTTGTTAGGGCTAGAGCCTTCTGCTTTGGAACAGAACTGGCTCTTCCCTGAGGTGTGTTTTTGAGCCTAAGATCTCTGCAAATACAGATTGGGCAGGGTATGTTTGACCTCAGGGGGTGGATAGAGCAGGAACACAGGGGCCCTTCTGGGGCTGCCTGTCTGTGGGGAAGGTGTGAGGTTTTCACCCCGCCTGTGTACATGTGGGAAGTGCCACAAACCAGCTCCTTCTGCTTACAGACATGATGGCTGCTCGGCTCCACTCAGCTGTGGTAGTTTCTAAGGTTATTTTCAGTGAGATTACTTGATTCAACCTCTGTTTGCTTTTGACAGTACTTGTCCTGTGAATAGGAAGAAAGGAAAGGGCAGGCTGCAGCCTTTGAAGTGTGCTCAGCAGAGCAGTTTGCTTCTTCCTTGGGTAGGGCAGAGCATCAGCCTGGTAAATCCAGTGGAGTGGCAGAGTACTTTTTATCCTGACTCTGGCTGGCTGTTGAATGTAATGGAGCTTTCTCTTTCACAGTCCGTCTGATGGTTGAAAACCCGTACGAGACGCGCTCGGACAGCTTTTACTTTGTGGACAACAAGTTGATTATGCACAACAAGGCCGACTATGCTTACAATGGAGGACAGTAATCATTCTGTCTGCTGGATGCTGTGATGCCCTTAACCATTCCAGATGTGCAGGAGTGGACTGGAGTTGCTGTCTCAGGCAACAAGGCTTCTTGCCAAACTTTCTCCATGCATGAGGCTGAGAACATGAAGCAAAGATGACAGCTCCTGAAAGGAAATCTCACTGCAACACCTCTCTATCTGACACTCAGCGTATCCTGCCTCTCGTTCTCTGTTCCTGGCTGTCTTCTGATAACCTTGGTTAGGTCAGTGATCAGAGGCACTCTTAGACAATTCTTGCTCTTAGTCTTTATAGTTAGGTTGCACCTTTAGTGCTTCAGATGTTTCACCTCTTGGGTGAATATCCTTTTTCAGCAGGTCAGATTGTTTGTGTTAAGCTATTTCCTAGCAGGAAAATCTTAACCCCTTCAAGTAGCCAGTGATGCTTGAAGAGCAGATCTTTTGTTCAGTTGGATAGATCATCTCTTCAGTGGCAGTGGTTTTGTTTGTGGCGTGGCTGGCATTGCTTTTTAGGGTGCATCCCAATATTCTCCAGCGGGAATGAGACTAGTTCAGCTTCTAAGCAGTACAGGAATATTCCATCTGCCTCTGGGGGCCTGAGCTGCCCCCAAGAACATTTAATCTGTGTTTTGCCAGAGATTTCACTAGAGATACGAGATAGGGGGAAAAGGGGGCTATCACTCTGATAGCATTTCTGTTTGAGCTTTTGTGAGCAAACTGTTGCAATTTGGAGATCAGGGGTCAACCTTAGAGCTGAAGTTAATCTCACTGTATTTACCATTTCTCCTTCTTCCCTTTGTGCAGGAATTTTGGCTCTCGCTACAGAATGTATTGCTTTTTAGATGGACAGCACATTGTCCGCCTGACTGGGCTGGAGGGGAAGTGTCAGTGTAGTGGGGCTTAGAGGAAAAAGGGAGAATGTGGAAAATCACTTGAAAAATGACTAGGAAGCAGAGCTTCCTGGGCTTCAGTCTATGTTTGTAAACCTGACTGGTCTGTCAGAGTTACTGTGAGCAGCACCAGCTTATTTGCTTTGTTGCAGTGGAGGTATTAGTAGCTAAAAGCTTCCCAGGTCATATCACTCAGTGTTACGGAGTGGGATCCTTGGAAAGTGAGACTGTACATGGTTCTCTTTTTCATTGTTCCCATCACTGCTCTGCCTACTCAGCTGCTTATTTAAGGTTTAGGAAGTCATGCTGCCGAGGTTGATACCACAGCTGTGTTTGGGATCTGGCAATGGGAGATAGCATCATGCAGTGGGAAGAGGAGGACCTGTGTCTTGCCAGTCACTGTGCTGGGGCCCAGCTCCCAACTGTGCAAAATCTCAAGTATCAAAACCCTTTTTTGCCAGTTTTGCTGGCTCTCGAGACTGGTACTTTTCCTGTCCCTGTGCTGGGCTGGTCAGTTGTGTCTCTTGTTAGGAGAGTTAGGTTCTGTCTAGACTAGAGACCTTTCCTAATATTAGTTCCATTTGTTCTTGAGGCAGTTAGAACCTAACTCCTCGGTGGTTACCTGTTGTGTTAAGAGGGATTCAGCGTAGTTTGTGTTTTAGCAGGATTGATTGGGGTGGGCATCAGAGCCTGTTAATGCATAGACAGCAATAGGAAACCACTGCCTTTACCTCCAGATTAGTGAAAGTAACTTTGGTGTGGAAGATCAGCTGGCATCAGAGTGAGAGTGTGTGGGGTGGCAGCCATGAAAGAATCTCCAGCTCTCAGGAAGATATTTTATTATGATTAACCACAACAAATGACCTGTTCTGGGTGGAGCATTAATCACGAGCAACTGCAACAAATGTCTTGGGAATGTGGAGCGGCAAGGTCTGCCTGATGGAAAGATGAAGAACAATTCTGCTACCATCAATCCCCTCCAGCATCTCCACGGGCACTAATGCAATCTTGTCTAGGATCTTCAGGATTAGTTAAAGCAGATGGTGAGGTGGAGCTCAAGGTGCCTCTTGCAGTGAACACCTTCATCAGCCTTCATGCCGTGCCGCTGAGGTGGGAAGCATTTGCTTTGCTCTAAGTTACTCACCACAAGGCAGAATTGCCTGGAAGTGTGTTTTTCATCCAAAGTGTCCAGAAATAGTGTCTGAAAAGCCTACTAGTTATTCCCTGGCAAATTTTAGCATATTGAACTGGATTTTGTATGTAGTATAAATCCAGGTGCCTTTAAACGTTACTTTTATCACGCTTCCTATACGAAGCAACCTCTTGCTTTTCTTACAAGAGTGACGATTCCCATCTGTTTCTCTTGTCACTGTGTAAAGGTTCCTCAAAGGGAGATGGGCCCGTGGTCAGGGCGGGCAGACCCCGGCGGGGGCGCGCGCGCGCCATCTAGCGGATGCTGGCGGCGGGAGCGCGCTGCCGGTGTTCGGTCCCGCTAGGAAAATGGAATTCCTGTCCTTGGCCATCAGCAGAGACGAGGAAACTGCATTGAAGCGGTTACTTTCACACTGGTGAATGTGTCAGCTATTCAGCAATAAAAGGGAGAACTAGCGGGAAAGCGAGAGACTTGCAGGCAGCAGTGGCACCCTGAGGTTTTTAGCTGAGTTTGTTTGCTCTGCCAAATCAGAAAGTCTTTGCCCTAAAATCATGCTGCAGGAAAAAGAAAGTCCCTACAAGAGGGCAACCCAGTGCTGAAAAAGTTTATTGTAATCCAGAAAGTCGGGGATTTCCAGACTCCTATCCCTACTTTAGTAGCTTTCCTAGCATTCCTTTTCTCTAACGTACTTTCTATAAAGCCTCTTTTCTTTGTGGCAGGGATGATATCTTTGGTAAACATGGTTTAGCAGACCAGTTTCCTTCTGGAGTGTGTGCTCTGGTGTTTTAATGATGGGTCAAAGCTACTTATGCGAATGAGGTTGGAAGAAATTCCACTGGGATCACATCTTTGACAGTTGGCTCGTCAGTCCTAGCCAGGTGCTGCAGGCAAAGGAGATGCTTTCAGTGTCAGTTGAAGTTTGAGCAAGGGAAAAGGTATCAAAGATGACTTCTCTGAGGTTGTGTGCTGAGTTGGAAAAAGAAAAGAGTTGGGACCATACTGAGTTCTGCTCAAAACTTTAAAAAGGGACCAAACCCACAAACTCATAGTATGTTTTTCCAGTATTTGTCCTCTTAGTACCAGGACCTCTTTTTCCCATTTTTGACACAGGGGCTTTGGATCCATGCCAGCAAACTTCCTGGAGAGCTATTTTCATAACTTGAGTGTGGAATACGTACTGCACCTTGTGAAGGAAGATGATCTCTTGTTGTATGGACTGGGTACTTCTATCCTTGTCCTCTGTTTTTGGTAGGAAGTGTCTTCCTTTGTGTGTTTACCTGAGGATTTTCAATGTCTCTTGTTGCAGAGAAGCAGCAGCCTCTTCTCTGGTGCTTGGGGATGCTTATTCTATTATCTGAGGGTTCAGGAAGAATAAAACAAGTGTTTAGGAGTCAGAAATGAAGGAGAAAGGTGGGGGTGAAGCAGTAAGGTCCAAATGTAGCAACTCTGCTTCTTAGCTCTGTGTTTCATCACGTCCTCTTCAGCTGTTTACCAGTCTTCTCCCCTGCTGTCCTGTGACATGGAGCTACTTTGTGCTACCCCAGAGCCTGGCTTGCTGTCGGTTGTGACCCTCGGACTTGAACACTGCCATCTCTTGTCCTTGCGGAGGACAGGGCTGAGTAATGGCAGCCTGGAAGAGTCAGCACCTCTTTCTCTGCAGCAGCAGGAAAATGAACACCAGCAAACGCCCTCTCCGCCTGCCTGGATCCCAGTGCTGTTGCAGGACACTTACTTAAAATATTTCTCACAGTGTGGCCTTGGGGCTGCTGACGCGTGGACTCCTCTGTGCTGTCCCCTCCGGACCCTCTTCCCGTGGCCGTGGCAATGCCGCGGGGCTGTCCTGGGTGGCCGGGGTGTCCCCGCGGGCGCCGGTGCCGCTGTATTTGTACACCCGTGATTTTGTCACCAGCAATAGGAATAAAGGACTTTCCTCTCCGCCCGGCGCACGGCGGCCCTGGACGGGCGGGGCCGGGGAGGGGCCGCAGCGCTAGGGGGCGGCGCGTGCGCGCTGTGGGCTCCGCGGGCTCCTTCAGGCGGCGCGATGGCGGCGGCCATGGCGGCGGTTGTGGTCCGCGGCGGCGGAGCCCCCCGGGGTAAGGGCGCCGGGAGTGGCCTCGCCCTGCTGCGGCTGCTCGGGGGGGACTGGGAGGCACGCGGGAGGGGCGGGAAGGGGCCGCGGCCTGTGCAGGAGGTGGCGTTCCGGTGCCCTTCAGGGCCTGCCTGAGGCGAGTCCCCGCAGACGCGGGAGTGGCGCCGCCCTTCAGCCGGGTGTCCCGGAGTGGGGGGGGCCCTCAGAGCCCTTCACGGGCCGGTGCCCACACCTGGCCCGGTGTGAAGGGCAGCGGCGGCGCTGAGTCCCCCACCCACTTCCAGCGCTGGCCCTGCGGTGCCGGCGGCTGCACACCGTGTACCAGAGCGCGGAGTTGCCCGAGACACACCAAATGCTGCGGCAAACGGTCCGGGACTTCGCGGAGAAGGAGCTGATGCCGCTTGCAGCGCAGCTGGACAAGGAGCACCGCTTCCCGGCCGAGCAGGTGGGTGCGGGGGTTGGGATGGCACAGCCAGAGACTCCCTTCCTGCTGCTCTGGGGCAGGACCGCTCGGGCTGAAGCAAAATGTACGTCCAGCTCCGGTTTAGCAGAAGATTGAAGTTTAGACCAACTCGTTGCTCTGCATATGGACGTGTAATTCCCACAGGGCATTTCGAGCTCTTCACCTTTACTTGTGTGTCTCTGTATCTGGCTCTAGTACCGCTGAGTTTTTAGTTCTCTTACTGACTTACCTGTGGGCTGTAATACAAATTATAAAATTAATGAAATAATTTTACAGACTTGCACATAATGGTGTATGGTGAGGAAGCATAGATGATGTGAATGCATTTCAGATGCTGGAAAAAAGATATCAGGAGGTACATGCTGATCATCCTCTGGGGGTGTGAACAAATTGAAATTCTAGCCAAACCTGTGATTTCTCTTGGAGAAGGACACACCAGTGTGCGTGTTAAGCAATGAGATACAAAGTTCCAGCAAAATAGATGCTGTTACATTAGCCAGGAGGCTCCAAGCAAATGCTGTCGTTGTCGGAGGCATGGGAGTTTTGTCACATTCCTCTTTCTAGTAACATATAAGGATCATAGCCAGGAAAGTCACGCTTATGGTAAGCAAGAAAATAATTTTACTCCTTACTGTTCTCATCTGAGAATTCTATATTTGATTCTGAGTCTTTTGACTTAAATGTGTAGGGCAAAATTCAAACTGTAAACAAGTGTTTAATAAGATAAAGCAACATATGTAGAGTGAGTGGCTGTCTTGTTCATCCTCTGGATTTGATATGGAGGATTGGTGTTTTGGGTGCCCATATAGGAGGGAAATTATCTAAAAATTCTACCTGGTTCCTCTAAAAGCAAGCAGAGGCTTGTGGTTGCAAAGCAAGGGGTCTAGCTGGGGAGCTTGGGGTAGATTGATTGCAATGTAATTAACAGAAGATTCTCTGGGAAGCAAGATCTGGCTTTATTGGGAATGAAAAAAATCACCTTGCACACTGTTTTCCACAGTCTTTCATTCTGTAAAATTCTTCCCTTGTGCAGTCCTAGGCTGAAGCTCAGCAGACTCAAAGGTAAAGTTCTGATGATTTTTATCAGCTAGAATTCCCGTTTCTACTGACAGGAGACGTGCAAGGGGAGAGCTTTGGTGGGAGTCTGAGGAAATGCTGGTGGAGTTCTCTCTCCCTATTTCACCTTCAAAAGGCTCCCCCCTTCCCAGTACTGAAGAGAGCTCTTTAAACAAGCAAGAGCCTAAACCACAGTGACTGTGTACAGCTCCTGCTGAAGTCCCTGGGATCTGGGGACATTTACCAGTTTGTTCCAATTCCCATTTCACCAGGAGTTTTGTGCATCTTTTCCTCTGGGTGTAGCCCTCCCATGACCTGTCTTGCTCTCCATGTGTCTGTGTTTGCCTGCACAATGGTGCTGGAGAGGACGTGACCTCTCCATTCCCTGTGTGCAGGTGAAGAAGATGGGTAGCTTAGGGCTGCTGGCTATGGATGTGCCAGAGAAGTACAAAGGAGCAGGCCTCGACTACCTGGCCTATTCCATTGCCGTGGAGGAGATCAGCAGGGGCTGCGCATCCACGGGTGTCATCATCAGTGTCAATAATGTGAGTGTGAGGGGCAGGCATGGAGTGAGGTTGGTGTGGGAGAGGGGTGTTTGGGAGAAGTTAATCTGTTCCTGTGGTGGGTTCTCGTGTGTTGGAGAGCACATTAGGGAGTTACTGGATTGGTTGTACTTTCAAGAGGCACTAACAACACTAAATTCTTAAAGTCCCTGTATTTAGGGCCAATACTCAAGTTTGGCTCTGAAGAGCAGAAGCACAAGTGGATCGCTCCCTTCACCAGTGGAGAGAAAATCGGATGTTTTGCCCTCAGTGAACCAGGTGATGTGACTGTTACCATCCCTGTTGCAAAGAACGTGGTGTAGCTTCTTTCCTTGGTCAGGTTTAGGATGGACTTCAGGTCTTTGAAAGTGGAACAGTTTGTAGAAAGGTGGTTTATAGCAGTTCCGTGCAGGTGAAGTCTCAGAACTGCCATCCTATGGTCCCTGCTGAAAGTACTCATTCCCTGTGTGAGCAGAGCTCTGGACTCATCATGCACACATGGGCCTTTCCCCATCCTGTGGGAGGGAAAGTGGTGCCACTACCACAGTTCAAGAGGTGCTGTGAGCTGATGGGGTGCAGGTGGGGGGTGGGTTTGCCCCCAGTGTGTCACCCATCACCTGAGGTTTGTTTGCTGCTGCTTTGCTCAGGAAATGGCAGCGACGCGGGTGCAGCCTCCACTGTGGCGCGCCTGGATGGGGACGAGTGGGTTCTGAACGGCACCAAGGCCTGGATCACCAACGCCTGGGACGCCTCAGCCACAGTGGTGTTTGCTACTACGGATAAATCTCTGAAGCACAAGGTGCAATAGTTTCTACAAGTCAGGAAAAAGGGGTGGGAGTGAAGGAGTTGTGGAGAAGCAGTTTTCAACAGCTTTGTTGCAAAAACAGACTCTGTTTTTGAAGCTGTGCAGGCATTGAGCAGAGGAGGGGCTGATGTGTACTGGCTTTGTTCTGTCTCAGCTCTCTCCTCCCTCCTCTTGGTTACCTAGACATGTGGCTTTTATGTAAAATGGAGGAAGCCTGTTGACAGCCAAGGAAGTGGGAAGGTAAGAAAGTACCATTCCTAAGAGTTTGGGTCTTGTTGCAGGGCATTAGTGCATTCCTGGTTCCCATGCCAACAGTTGGGCTGTCACTGGGGAAGAAAGAAGACAAACTGGGAATCCGAGCCTCTTCCACTGCCAACCTGATATTTGAGGACTGCCGGATACCCAAGGCCAACCTCCTGGGGCAGCCAGGAATGGGCTTCAAAATTGCCATGGTAAGAGAGGGATGGGGTGCAGCTGTGGGTGTGTACAGCCATAGCTCCCAAGCTTACCATTTTGTAAACCATTTCCAGAGGCAGTCACTTCAGTGAGGACTGCTTGCATAAGCTGTTCTGTGTCATGTTAAGGTGTTGACCCTTCTTGCCAACATGGGAGGAATCATTCCCAGAGCTTGATGAATGTTTAATTTACACAGATCTTTGACAGCACTTCTATTGTGGTTCTCAGCTGAAGGAATGCTCATGCCACTGAGGTGCTGTGTCAACAGGGGTAGTATATTTTTTCTCCTTCCTGAACCCTCTGTTCCTCCAGTTTGTACCCATAGATGAAGGGAAAACATGGCATTTCCCCATGTGAATACTGTGGCAGAGGAAAGTTTTCCTGGAAGCCCAGGACAACCTCTGGATAGTGTCTCAAGGTGAATGACAGCTGAGTTATGGTATGCATATGACTTCTGAGGAGGATCAAGGCAGCTGGAAACAGCTTTGTTTCCTGCAGTGAGGCACTGCCCTCTGAGAGTGGTCACTGCTCTCTCTGGAGGGACAAAACACCCTTTGTTGGCCCGACATTTTGGGCTAAGCTCCCTGGAGCAGAGCCCATTCCATTATGTCCAGAACCAAAAGTGGTTGGTGACTGACAGGTTCCTTTAAAGACCTTCAGCCCAGTGTTGAGAAGATGAAGCCTTTTCTCCCTGTGCTGCAATTTCTTCCTGTGCATAGTGGGGCAGAGCAGGTGTTTGAGCGAAGTCAGGTAATTGACTGGATTCACTAATCAGTTTGAAAAATGTTTTCACATGTGCGTCCTAATGATGAGGGCAAAAAGGAAAACTGACCAGATTTCCAAAGTAAAATCAGCTGCAGAGTGAGTCAGGGGTCTGCCTGAAGAGTTCTTTCCAGCCCCTTCCAGAGCAGATCCTTGTGCCGTTTCCCTTATTTTGCACCCTCTTTTTTTCTCCCAGCTAATAAGCAATCCCTTTCCTTTCTGCTTCTATTGTTGTACTCCAGCCTTCCCTCTGCAGTGCCAGTGCCTGTTACAGCTCTCTATTCCTGCATAACTGGGAACATTCTGAATTAAGGAGATCTTCGACCAGAGGATTTTAAGGCTACAGCCACTTTCTGGCAACATCAGAAATGTGTGTGTACTATTCTTGATCAAGTATGACTTGACTTATATACATATTTCATGTCTTTCTCAGCAAACTCTGGATGGAGGAAGGATTGGTATTGCCTCACAGGCGCTTGGAATAGCACAGGCAGCTCTGGACTGTGCTGTGGATTATGCTGAGAAGAGAATGGCCTTTGGGTCACCCATCACAAAGCTCCAGGCAGTGCAGGTACAAGCTGGGTACATGGAGCAGTTCCACAGGGTGCTGGGGCTGGTGGAAAGTCTGTGTGTGCTCTCGGGTGTGGTATCAGGCACACAGTGCACTTTGTACTGTCCGGGATAAACAGGGTGATAATTCTGTTTTCAAACACTGTTAAAACTAGTTGTTGGGACAGAGGCTCCTTGTCCTTTACTGGCCTCAGGGGTGGGAGAATTCAGCTATGTCCCCTTGTGCAGGCAGAGGCCCTGGACCAAAGGCAGTGTTTGTTGTTGCAGTTCAAGCTGGCAGACATGGCTGTGGCCTTGGAGGGTGCACGCCTGCTGACCTGGAGAGCTGCTATGCTGAAGGACAATGGAAAGCCCTTCACTAAGGTATTTCCAGCCCTGCTTTTGTCCAGCAGCCACAGCACAGGACACAGGCTTGAGGCCAGGGAACCCCACTCCACAGAGCATCATGGTGCTCAGTGCCTGTCCAGCCAGCGCTGCTGGGGTGTAACCACCAGCAGGTCCTGGGCCTGCTGCCCACCCTTGGGCAGCCTGCCGAGTTCAGCACTGGTTGTAGCTGAGCAGAAAAGGGTGGCTGCTCTCAGCTTGCACCATCATCAGGCCTGTCTCTCTGCACAGCTGCTCTGTGAGCTTTCAAGCTCCTTCGGTAGGTGAGGGGTTTCTTTGTGTGACAGCTGGACCCTCAGTAATGTTTTGCTTTTCCAAAGGAAGCAGCGATGGCCAAACTGGCTGCATCAGAAGCTGCAACGTCCATCGCTCATCAGGTAACTGTCAATTGACAACTTTGATGTACATCATGTGGGAAGGGACTTTGGATGTCTCACAGGTGCTTTGGGAAGGTGGGATGGAATTTACTAATTTATATTTGAAACACATCAACCAAGCAAGCAACCAACCTTACGCTGACACCAATTAGCACAACCATCTTCATGGGTTGTGGGGAAGTAGGAGGACGGCAGGGATTTATACTGGCCTGTCGCAGCTGTATAAAGTAATCTGTCCAGGGCAGTGGCAGTTTTAAGAAGGAGCAGCAATGTGGGAGAGGGCATGGGGCCACCAGTCATCACCATGGCGCCTGGATCATATCCTCTGTTCCTCAGTTTAGTGTCCCCCATCTTTAATAAAACTATCTTAGCTGAATACAGATCACTAACAGATTCCTCTGAAGCAATTAATTGTCTATCTGGAATATCCATATGGCTCTTACCTGGATCAATCCTGTTTTATTCCTATGATTGCAAATGAGATGCAGTCATCCCTATGTGTCCCACCCTCCCTATTATACTTGCAGTAGGCTCAACTCCTCTTAAAGTGGCTTTGTGTGTGTGTGCACATTCTGCAGAAGACAGAATGCACACACATTTCTTGACCCCGCTTCCTTTCTAACCTGCTGCCTTTGTTTCAGGCTATCCAGATCCTGGGTGGGATGGGCTATGTGACAGAGATGCCAGCAGAACGCCACTACCGCGATGCTCGGATCACTGAGATCTATGAGGGGACTAGTGAAATCCAGAGACTGGTGATCGCAGGCCAGCTTCTGAAGGCCTACCGAGGCTGAGGAAGCTGACTGGAGCAACCTACTGCCCCAAGTGCCTTGTAATGGTGCATGACAGTGGCAGAGTTGGACCCTCTTGACTGAGGCTAATGATGGAGGTTTTCCTCACCAATGAGTAACTGACACTCTAGTTAGAATGTGCTGATTCTTCTTTGGACAAAATCTGGTGCGCGGAGGCTGGATTGAGGTTTGTAAGTGATGGCTGTGAGTGCAGGAGGGAGGAGGCAACCTGCGCTTGTAGGGCAGTGTGGGGCTTTTCCTAGACTGGGCTGTTGGAATGGCCTGGTAGTGGCAAATTGACACTTCCCAGCCACTCCCTGTTTTGCTAAACTTGCACTATGTGGCACTGGATAACCAGTGCCAGTGTTAGAGGTGCTGAGAGCCACGACCCCTTTGCCCTGCTCCAGGCTGAGGGTCATGTGCCTCTGCAGATCAGACTGCAATGGAGTTCAGCTGTGGGATGCAGCTGTGTGTGAGCTCCTAATGGGACAGAGGCTGGGCTGAGGTAATCCCTGCAGCAGGGCACTTCTCACTTCCAGCAGGAGAGAAGCTAGACAGGAGGACATGCAGGGACAACCTACACACAGAGTGCTCTGAGCACAGACTGCGGTTGCTCTCTGTGTATATGTGAAAACACAGATTCGAAAGAATCCCTCAATCTGGGCCGGCAGAGCCCAGCACCTGCTCACTCAGCTGCTCTGGAATGTAGGGATAGAAGGACAGCCAAGCTTCAGTGCCTAGGACTATTTTGTAAAAAAGAAACAACCAAAAAAACCCCTCTGCTCCCAACTCTGCTTCTACACTATCAACAGGAAAGCAAGTGCTTGAAAGGGCAGTAAACAGCCTTTAATGTCTACATGTTTTGGGCAACAAGAAAAGGAAGACATAACACACAAACCTCACCAGGAAGCTTTAGCAGTAGCACATCCTCAATCAGTGGTTGTTGTAAGACATTAACTCTTCTAAGAGTCAACAGCCAAAGGAAAAGCTCTAAACTCAGGAAAAGATGGAAGAGGATTAAGACTACAGCCTCTATGGTCCAGTCCACCTCCTTGTCCAAACAAATACACTAGAGGTAAATGGTTATTTTCCTGTGGTGCCATTTATTTAGACTTGTGTGCAGAGAAGAAGAGCAGGATTCTGTTACACGAGAGAGCAGAGAAGAGAAATAAAACCTGATTTTAAAGGACCACCACTCCCTCACCTTTTTTTTTAATGCAGATATGAATTAATTTAGAATAATTTCTTCCAGTCACAAGAAAGAAGAAGAAACCAGCAGGGCCTGCATACACCAAGTGAGGCCAGTTCTCAGTGATGTCATCCCTGTGCAGGGTGCTGGAGGGCAAGGGCATGTTGGGGCGAGGGGCCTCAAGTTCTGAGTTTCTCCTTGCTGCTCTCCAAAGCATTAAGGATTGATAGAATTCACCAGGCAGTGCATTCAACAGGAGCATTCCTACTGGAAAACCATTCCAGTGATCATG
Organism: Coloeus monedula; assembly: GCF_965178545.1. NCBI lineage: Eukaryota > Metazoa > Chordata > Aves > Passeriformes > Corvidae > Coloeus > Coloeus monedula. Next base: position 10,578,258 of record NC_138798.1, on the reverse strand, counting down.
AATGTGTTGTAAATTATGGAGGGCTTCTCTGAATGAGAGGCTTGATTTTAGCCTGTGTCACCACTTTGATTATTGCAGGCTCACTTCCATGATGGTACGTGAGGATGTGGGATACCATTTTACAGTAACTTCTCCTTGGACCCTCTGAGGCAGAACAGGAGCTGCAGGTACATGAGGACTTCAGCAGTGCGGAGTTCCTGTTATGCTGCACTCCAGCTGACCCCAGAGTAAGCCAGCAGAGTCAGTCACACTTCTGCCAGCCCCTTTCCCCTGTCACCTAAGCATTGCTTGGAGCCACTGTGCTGTCAGCGCTTGCTGCCCTGGCCCTCTTCACCCTCCTTCATTACCAGCTCTAATTGGCTACAGCTTCTCTCCAGAGCAGAATGAAACCATCCCTGTACCCCACCATGGTGGCTGTGACCACCTCAGCTGACAGAGAACAGCTGGAGAACCTACAAGCTCGAGGTATTTAAAAAAGGTGCTTTTTTTTTTTTTTTCAGAAAGCTTTCAAACAAAATCTTTTTGAAAGTTTTTCCCTGCTGCCACAGATTCAGAGAGATCTCAGTGCCCTGTGACACTGCACTGACCACAGCAGTGCTTTGGGGTAAAACAGCATGGTTACACACAAAGGCACAGAGCTCCCAGGGTAAAGCAATGGCTCTTCTCAGAGCAAGATACTTCAAGCTTACTCCTCGCTGCTGCTGGCTGAGAGAACTTTGTGTGATGAGTGTGTGTCTGCTCCTCAGGGCTGTTGCAGAGGAACTGCTGAAAGGGCAAAACACAAACAAGTTTTGCAGCATTAAATCAGAAACTCTTACCAAGCCACCCTCAGCACACCCAGGTGTAGGCAGGGCGAGGCTCTCCTTGGAGAAAAGGGTCTGTTCACAGATGAAGCGACAACTTTCTATCAATTGACAAACTCAGCCAACATTGCAAACTTGGGGCACAGAGATGAGAAAACCAGGTTATACATACATTAGAAACAAGTGGGATAGGAGATTAGTCACTTTTCAAGAACAAAAGCTACACTTCTCAAGGACTTTGTGGTTTTTGCCCCACAATGCTCTTAAGAATACATGAAACTGGTTCTGAGGCATGAAGCAGGTGGAGCCTGAACTAGAATACTTTCTTAGAAAACATAGTTACAGTAACTAGGAGTTACTTCCTGCCCCACCTTAGACCTGATAGCTCTTATATCACATAGCTCAGACTCTTCGAGTTCCCAACAGACTAAAGGAAGAGATGAGCTGTTCTGAAAAAAGGACAAATTTATTCTGATTTTAAATTAGATCTTTGTTTTGCCTAAGATGAGAGCCTTCACTATCAACACAGACCTGGCAACAGCACATTCAGGTTATATTGGGAATTTGGAAAAGATGGAAAATACTAAATTTGAAAGACATCCTGAAGTAAAAAAGCAAAGTGTCTGGAAGAATAATAGAATGAAGACATGGAATAGTAATAACAATATGTGACAGTGCTGTAACTTGAATGAAAAATGAAGTTTACTACTTCTTACCTAAAAAAACCAATTTCAAATTCAAATTTTGAAACTCATGTTTGCAAGGTGAAGTGTGACCTTCGGGAAATGTCAGCATACAAACAGTACCATTTCTAAGCTATTCCCAAAGATGCAGCAGAGAACTAGACCTGTCAGGAGATTTGTATACTACAGTTCTGGTCCATGTCCTGACAACTGTACTATAAGCACACCCTAGTCTATCACTTTTTTGCCAGCCTTTTACCTCTTGCAAGAAGGCTTATGTTAGTCAGTTATTAAAATAGTTATTTTTAACAACTTTCCAGAAGAAAGGGTAGGTGGTTGGGCAATCTCACTGCAGGACTTTGTGTCAAGTAGTTTATTAAGGAGTTCAACAAAGAAGGCATCAGCACCTGTACCAGACCCAACAGGGACAGGAACCCAGGTCCTATACTGTCTCCCAAAATCCAGAGGACCCAAAGCAGCCTGTACAGCTTGATCCTCAAGCAGAGGAGTCACAACAGACTGGAAAAACAAGGATCAAAGGTCCAATCTGTGCAGGGAGGGCCCACAGCTGAGCAGCCAGGTAGGATCCATTTCTAATCCCCCTGAATGGTTGAGGTGGTTTAAGGTGGGAGAGCTGTGGGACAAAGCTTAGCAACTTTAACTTAAAGGTCTGGGAGAGCACTTTTCTTAGGACAGTTAAACTTCAGTGAACCTCTGCCAAGCACCAAAGTCCTTTTCCTGCTGGCTGAAGAGGCAGCAAACCCCTTCCAGTGCAACGTGTGCTCACCTGGGCGGGGCCTGGGCTGGGCAGCAGCATAATTTTGAGGGGCAGAGACAGAGGGCTCAGTAAGGGCATACTCAGGTCTCCTGGTGCAGGAGAAGGGCACAGAGTGCAGGAAGGCAGTACAGCTTAACAAGGAAGGCCAGGCTTTTTCTGGAAAGTTAAATTAATTCTCATTAAGTATTTAACAATTAGCACTTCTAGAACTTTTTCCAGAATGCTTCTCTAAGTGTAGAAATTGTTCATAATGATGCTTTGCAGGCATGGCATAAAAATGCTGCTGCAAAACAGAGAACGACCTTGTATTTTAATTCCAGAGGAATTAAAAAAAAAAAAATTCTGAAGGAGGGACCTGATGTGAAGCTGATGGCACCTGAGTTGTGCACAACTGTCAGGTAGGCTGGGCAGATAAAGCAGCAGCAAAGTGGATCTGAAGTTGTTATTCCACTGCCTGGAACCTCTCAGCAAAACAAAAGCCACCAAATTAGTCTTTTTTATTTGAATACCCTCCTCAATATTTTATTCACCTTAGGTTTGAGGTATAGCTCAAAATGGATGCCTTTCTACTGTCCCAAGCAAGTCTGGGACCTAACACCTGGCATGAACAGAAAAAGCAGATTCTCAATGAAGAACTATTGATTTCATTAAAAAGTGACAGTTATCTCAGGATGAGCACTGCAGGTACATGGTAGAAGGAATGCTTTCAGCTAAAGGAGAGGACTCGGGTGGGTGTGTATGAGAGATAAAGTCACAATGTCCCCCCCTGCCACACCCACCCACATTTGCTAAATCTCAGCCCCCCTGGCCCTGAGGGCTGAGCTGTGTCTTACTGTTTTTCCTGGGACATTCCAGCTGTCTTGGAGGTTCATCCCAGCCAGCTCAGGGCATCAGCCCCTCTGCCACCCGTGCCAGACTTGCCTGAGAACAGAGGAAGGGGTTAATTTGTGACATTAATGACAGTGCACACATGTGGCTGGACAAAATTTCCTGCCATGTCCAATACACTCTTGTACCACCTGACACTGCCGAGAGCTTCAGGTGTTTCACCCCCCCCCCCCCCCCCCCCCCCCCCCAGTCTGGAACAAAACCGGTCCCAAAGTCACCTCACTGTATGGTCAGTCAGTCTCCAACATTCATTCTTTTCCCATCCCACTAACAGTTCCTAGCATCTATCAACTAGCAAGAGCTAGGAGCTCTCGGGAGAGTTCCCCAAACCCCGCTTGGCACAGTGCTTGAAAGGAAAAAAGTTTAGTTACCTCAGGGAAGCCTTTCAGTCAATAAAAGAACAACTGGAACTGCTGGTTTTAAAAAAGAAACAATAAAATCCACATTTTCACAGGCTACAGGTACAAAGCAGTCAACACACAAACTCCAACCAGTGACAACAGTAAAAGACAGTTTTTTCTTTTTTTTTTCTTTGAGGGGCAGGGGCATGGAAAAATACAGCACACTAATGAAACAAAATGCAAAAAATACAAAAAAATAGAAAATAGAAAAAAATATATTTACAAGTGATACATTACTATGATCAGAAAGCACAAAGACAACTGCTGCTATAATACATGCACTGGTCAAGAAGGAACTACTAAAAACCTGCAAGGAAGCTGTTTAAAAAAAAAAAATCAAAAAAAGGAGAGAAAAAAAAAAAAAAAAGACACCCCCACCTCTTCCCCCCTCAGACACACAGGGCTCGGTTTGAACATTTTTTTTCCCTGGTTTGCTACATTGATCAAATCAAATATCCCCTAAAGTCCATGGTACAACCAGTACAAATACTACACTTGGTTTTAAATTGCAGTTTCAGTTGTAGGAGGGGGGAAAAAACAGCAGCTCATTGTAGATCCATATACATAAAGCCAGAGTAACTGCGTTACATGCTAAAAATTACAGCAAGCCCCTGTCTGCTACACAGCATGATCTTAACAGGTTTTCCTTTTTATTTATTCATATATATATCTATATGTGTGTATATATATATGTATAAAAATCGTGCCCTTTTTCACTGCAATATGACATCTGGGTGGAAATGTAACTTGTTACAACAAATTTTTATATGTATACTGCAAGAAGTCACTCAATGTCTGTGGATTTAATAAGTAACCTCACACCACAGGAAATATTTAATAAATCAAAAAAACCCAATATTGTGACAGAAGACCTTCTGTCTCAGTTCTTTTCAAAACCGAAGTCCTGCAGGAAACTGGTCCCAATGTCCACAAGGGGTTCTCTGAAGAAGCCTCAGTTTGCTTAACCGTTTTTGCATTTAGTGTTCACAAGTTTTTGAACGACTTCAAGCCGTTTTTAGTTTCAAGTCTGTCTCTTCTTCTCTCACAAAGGTAATAGTCTGGTACTAATCCATCTGAGTGAGGAAAAGAGGAAAGTGGCTGCAGTTGTACAAAGGGTCCCCAATTCCACATCTGCAGGGAGATACGGAGTCACATGGAGCTCTGGGATTTTAGCTTTTGTTTCTTTCCCTCCTTTAATACAAAGTCTGTTCATACATGTCCCGTCACTGGTACCTTCCCAAGTACCAGCCAGTCCAGCTTTAGGAGACAACAAAGCCACAAGTTAAAGTGAAAAGGACCAAGGCAGAAGTTCAGGTCACTTCCTGTCCATTCCATCATACTTCCAGGAAACGGGAGCTGCTGGACTTGGAGTGGAAAGGCTCAGACCACATGCGACGTAGATCACCCTAGGCAGGGAAACAGCACAAGGACCATGCCCTGAGAAACTCTCAACTGTGCTTAGAATTCACATTTTAAAATGCACACAGAACTACAAACACATCTTAGAGTAAATCTATTCTTCACCTGTTTTGCGAATTACAATAGACAGTAAAAATAAATCCTTTCCCTGTCAGGCCAGAATGATTTGTATGTATTTGTATCTTATTTGTAGAGCAGATATACCCAAAATAGGTTTCTGATGGGAAAGAAATAATTATTTAGGTTGAAAATCCTGCCCTTTCTCATGTTCTGCTCTGCAGAGTGCTAGATGTGTGCTTCAACAACAGCCCTGGAACAGGAAAGGTAAATTTTAAAATTTCTGTTTAGAACAGGTGACGGGGAAGAAGAAAGCAAGGTTTTGCCTCTCCAATCACTGTTCAGATTTTGTACACGTGGTATTTCATGACCAACTGGACAAGGACAAATTCACTTATTCAATTAAAACAATTTAATATTTCAGAATTTATTTAGTTTATAATTACTGGTACATTATGTCCATTAATGATCTTCTATTTCAGGAACTCATCTCTCAGTTGCTCAGTCCTCTGAAATGAAGACTGACCTGACAGCAGCAGTCCCCCTCTGTTCTGGGCCAGGGCTGCCAGGGACACACATCATCCTCCTGAGATGTGTGCATTGCTGCCCAATGCAAGGACACTGACCCTGCTGCCAGCTGGCCCAGAGCTTCCTGCTGCCCACATGTCCTCCCCTCTTACCTTTAAATAGGCCATGGTGAGGAGTGGCAATAAAGTGAATGGTACCAAATAGAGCAGGGCAGGCTGGGCTGCCCGGTGAATACGAGAAGCTACTGTTGCAGTTAATAAACCTGTAAGAAAAAAAAGTCACTATAAATATCTTCAGGTTGCATGTGGATGTTTCTCAGCATTTCATCCACTGAGGTTTCCTTCACCCTCATTATGAGACACAGGTGAGGAAAAGTTACTTCTCTGTGCTTTGCTTTCCCTGAATGCAGTTAAAACAAGCAAAACAATGAAAAATTACTCTATTTTAGTATCGGGCTGTGTTGAGCCACTTGGTCCAGTTTTGAATTTCAGACTAAGCCAAGAATAATTCAGACAAAATACAACAAAAGGTGAAGGGGGGAAGCTGATTGCATTCACTGAAGTGCTGCTCTTGAGACTGCTGGTGTGTGGCCCCTGGCCTGAGCAGTAGGGGCTCATGGGAAGGGCTGTACACATCAGGAATGACTTTCCTGAACACCTGCCAGCAGGGAGTGTAGGGGGAAAAATCGAGGTGTGGGGGAAAGAAGGCTATTGGTAGGAAATGATCTTTCCTTTTCAGTCTCAGAAGGGCCACAGGAGGTCAGGATACGCACACGCATGCCCTGACTGGAGGGAAAAGCCTGTTTTATACTAGGCAGGAAAGGGCTGGCTACAGCAAATTATAAACAGCATTCCAGTTGTAACTACTGATGATTTTCTGTATGTACTACTATGTCACAGGATCAGAATACAAATATGCAGGAATTGCCTAGGTGAATTGCTTAGATCTGCTATGTACTGTGCACAGCAAAATTCATCTGGAAACTCCCATATTTTTCCCATCAGTCAGGTATGAACTACGACACTTTCTATGCCAGTGAAGCAAAGTGCCAAGTGCTAACAAAACCACTGATAATCTCTTTCATCCTCTATGTAAAATACAACTACGAAAAAAAAAAATCTCAAAGACTATAGACCATGCCAATAAACACAAAGAGAGGAGGATTAAAAAGAACATAACCAAGCATTCTCTTAAAGCCTCTTTACACTTGCTTTCATTATCTTTTAAACCTACTACAGTAATCCCATGTCTGCTCACTTAGGCAGCTCTTCATATTGAACTACTCACCTACAAAATAGCCAATAAGTGTGCAGTGAAAGTAAGAGACCTTCTGCATACGCCCAGAGATGTTCCCTGGTCCTGGGGCACCGCAGGAATCACTGTTGGCTTGTTTTTTGTAGTTATCGTAGCGCAGGACGAAGCAGAGCAGAAGCCCTGGCATCACAATATCTCCAATCCCCAGCATGGAGAAGTGGCTGCCTGTGGAACTAAAGAGGAACTGGAATTGGGCTCATTCCCAAAACACAAGATGACAAGCTCCTCCACTTTGGTTTTGAGCTTCATTTGGCACAGCCCCTCTTTCTACCAGCAAACTTGCACATAGCAGAACCCAATGCTGGCTAATGAGGTTTTCCTCAGTGATTTCTCCACCACCTCAGCTTTACACAAGCCATTTGGGCAGGGATGACATTGCTCCAAACCAGTTTCCTTCTCCCAGTAGTGTTTACACTGCTTTTGCCCTTAATTCACTCAATGAAACAGATCCATTGACACAGTATTTCAGTCCTCTCCCTCCTCAGCGCTGATGAGAGGGACCAGCTGGCCCTTTTTATCTGACTGTTTGATTACCATTGATAAGCAGTGCACCTTCATCCCCGTGCACATAGATATAAAACAAGGCAGTACATCCATTTTGGATATTCGGACAAAACAGAAAACTACAGTCTTGTCAGATTCCCAGAAAAGAGCCAGTTGTGAAAAAGATTAAGAACTAAAATCGTCTATTATCTTAAATCCAAGATGTTTTTCATGAAAATGAAGGCAAATTAAGTTATCACAAAGTCGACAAAGTGAACAATTTTGTTTTTATCATTGCAGACAATCATCTTCTAATCTCTCTAAGTTCAGCATCCCAACATCTAAAGAAACAAGAACAGAGTAATATGCCAACAAAACCTACTGCTTGACTGCTGCTGCACCGAGCTTACTGCCCCACCAGGCCCTGGGCGTGTCTGCTTATAGATCTGAGCCATCAGGGAACCACTGGAGCAGGGACATATGGAATAATGTCCCTCCAGCACTGTGCTTGCCTGGTAACCCACCCTTGCTTAGATCAGTTTCCAACCCCTTCCCAATCATCTGCAATTATGCAGTAATCCAGGCTATTCTGATGTTATAATAAACCTCAGATCTTTTGCTTTTAAGTGTAAGGTCACACTAGCAATCATCAGGCTGCAGAACTCACACAAACATTGAAAAGTGTATGCTCCTCTGAACAGGGCACCTTTTACCCCAGTCAGAGTCTCTTCTCTACGAATGAGCAAGGTGTCCAGTCCTCACTGCTCATTATACTCCTCTTTAGCATGAAGAGGGAATGACTGAACAGGGATCTAGGCTGGTATTTCCCAACAGAATTAGTACTGTTAAGTCTATGGAGGGAAAACATTTCTCATGTAATATAGTAAAAGAAGCTTTTACCTTGGGAATACAAGTTTGCCAGGCAGTGACAGACGGGGAACATCTCTGCCCACATTTGGTCCCAGGTGAAGTTTCCGGGACAACACGTCCAGGGGATTATCAGCTGGTTGTGTGGCCACTTTCACCATAACATTGCTGTTGAAGATATAGGCAGAAAAAAAGACCTACAGAGCAAGGAAATCAGAAGTCACAAACTGCAATTACACAGCCACTCAAGCTGCATGTATTTTTGCTTTGCCTATTGAAGAAAAGAAAGGATATTTTCCAAATTTTCCATATACATATGATGATGAAAGGCAAAATGTATTTCAAAAATTCAGCTAGAGCTTTTTACACTATTAATCCTCAAGAATAACTGGAATATACTTTCTGATATCAAGATACTGATTAATACCTTGAGATCCTTTGGCAAAGGATCTGTCTAGACAACAAGCAGATAGTGTGGGATGACAAATGCAGATAACAGCATCCTGAATATAGGAGAAAGCTGCAGAACAGAAGAGGTGACCATAGTGCTCACTCATAAATGGAATGAGGCAGCCCTTGTTTCCAAGAGGCTTTTATGCTACAGCCCATCCCACTGGAAAACTGCCTGGCTGCCAGAGCTGTCAGTGGGTGCTGCCCTGGATCAGTGCTCAGTGTTATGCAAAGGTAAAACGAACCCCTCTTCCTATTACAAAATACATTCTGTCAGGTTTCTTGTAGAAGTGCACTAGGATTTTATGCCAACTTTTCTGGCTGCAAGTCCATTCACATTCCTGTTCTGCATATTTCACTGCTAATCAGAAGCCAACATGTGCACCCTTTGCTGGTGTGGACATGGCTTTCTTTGTGTGTATGGGAAATGCTTGTTCCCATCTTCAGAGGGCTTTCAAAATTTGAGGTCCAAATTTTTTTTTTTAATATAATATGCAAAAGTCAAAATATTCTAATCTTATTTCTGGTTTTTTTCAAGTAATTAGCAAGAAGATAATTCTGTATCCTGTTGTAGAATTCAGCATCTCAGAATGGAGTGGTGGAGCTGATCTTTTGGCTTTGCCAGATTTCATCAACTTTATACCAGCAAACTTCATGTAAAACTAGTCCCAAGCTGATTACAAATCCAAAGCATAAAAACAGTTTTAGCAAAACCAAACCAAATACTTACCCAAAAGACATCATAAATTAGTAACCCAGAGAGCAGCAAGCAGGAAACCTTCAGGCTCGGTAGCCGAACAAAGGCTATCATTGCAACACACAGGCCCATAGCCAGAGCTACAAAATGCAAGACATTATTAGTTCATTAAAAATAGCAAAACAAACAAAAAAACACCAATCCCAAGCCACTATCTCCCCCTAGAACCCCAAAGAAGCCTCTGTTTGCACCTGTGCAGCTCAGCACGCACTTAGATGACTGTCTACCATTTCCAGACAGTGAAATTCTTAACAGGGTTAAGCAAAGTCAAAATACATTCAGTAGCCAACTGCAAACATGTCCCCATAGAAGCAGAGATCACTCTGCAGGCACAACTGCCTGTTCCACTCAACTTCCACCACCCACCACAAAGAAATGTTTCCACATCCTCTGCCTAGAGACTCCATCTCCCCTGCACAACCCTGACTACCCACTTTAAAACAGAAGCAACAAAACAACTTTGAATTCTCTGTGCCTCAAACACAAACCTCTACTTTTCCTCTATTAGGTTTTCTAACAAATGCATAAAATAAATAAGATCCTTGACTCTTAATTCAGAAAGGGCGTGGTTCGGTGACTTGTTAGAACTTGGTCTAACAAAAACCCATTCAAACCAAACTTCTGCTTGGGCAAGACTGTGCAAGACTGCCTGAATACCATGAAATGTCACCATTTAGATATCCAGGGATTTCCCAGTAACCAAAATGTGTGTGAAAGCTTAGGGGGAAAAAATATGGGTAAGTTTTTTCCTAATCCCTCCTAGAAGTGAGTTTTCAGCCAGATCAATGAGCTGAAGAACATAACACAGCTCAGATTTTCACTCTGTACCAAGGGGAATTTTGTCAGCGTAGAAAGGTAAGATTTTAAACAAAAACCCAGTCTTCACATTTGTGTCATTGCCTGCTTCTTTAAGCCCAGCCTCAGCTACCAAGGATACTTAACTGACAACTGAATGTATTTCTACTGGTTACAAGTAAATCCCCAAAGAGATACTTATAATAAAACAATTTTTTAAAAAAAATCTTAAAAAGCAAATTGGCTTTCATCTATGGTATCAGTCTATTTGCAAGGAATAATGGAGCCCTGTTGGGATCAGATTACAGTCAATCATGCAGACATTTGTCAACAAAATGTCTTTGTCTAACACGACACAGAATTTGTAAGAAGTTACAATCCCATTTTTGCCAACTGGAACTGCAGGGGAAGCCAATTCATTACGCATATGCCCACCAGTGTGACAACTGGACTGAGCCAAAATGGACAAATTAACTTCTGGATTCTCAGGCTGTAATTATGGGGCTGTGAAGCCACCTTACACTTGCATTTCACCTGAAAGCTGGGGCGATCTTCCATCCAATCACTAGGGAAACACATCCATACGCATTCAAGGAATAAGCATGCCCCAGAGGCCTCCTGCCAGCGTGGCTGCTTGCAGTGCCTAAGGGGCTGCATCCCAGCAACTCTGTCAAGTCCACCTTATCTCTTGAGAACTGGCAACCTTAGCACAACCCCAAGTGTCACAGCAGCCAGTTTGAACAAAGCAATGGGATTACTGACATAAAAATGCACCCTAAGTCACGCTGCAGAACTGTAAGAAACTGCACAGCAAGCTACAAAATGTGAGCAAATTATTGAGTTTTGAAAAATTTGACACAGCAAAGCAGCAAGAAAAAGAACTGTATTCAGTAATTCAGTATAGCCATCAGTTACAGACTTCCTGGGCAGAAGAGCAAATACAAGGGAACAGACTGTTTTAAATTAAAGAGGTTTCTCTAAAGCCAATGTCAATAATAGCTCAAGCAAGCCTATATTTTGGAGAGGATTTTCAGGTTATAATTAATGAGAAATGGAAATATTTTAACTAGTGTGAGTTTTATCTATTGGTCACACACTCCATTTCTCTCTCACTGAACACAGGCACATGCCCAAGGCATCAAACTAAGCAAATACTGGGTAGAAAAAGAGATGGAAAAAATCCTTCAGAGCTGACAGTGAAATACACATGCTAATAATTACACAGTTTTGCAACTGCTTTAAGAAACGCTGGTAAATTTAAAAAGCAAGAAAAGCAGGAATGCCCAAGAGCAAGTACAAGTAATATGGGCCAAAGTGCAGTCAATGGACTTCTCTAAATGGAAGCCAGCTTCCCTACCCAAGCTCATGCATAGTGTTAACAAACAATATAAGGCAAATCTTCACTGAAATATACTCCAAGTCATTAAAAAATAGACAAAGATGAGAGAGAGAAAGAAAGAGAGGTAGAGCGGCCACACAACCAGCAGCTCTGGTTTGGAAGTGCTGTGCAATTGGTTAACAAGGCTGAATAAGAAAGCACTGGAAGAGTTAACCCTCAATTAACGGAACAAATTAACTCCAGAGTTCCTGCAAACACACTTCTTATGGAACAGGGATATTCTGAGGATTAAGAATATTCTTGCATATGTGATTAGACTCTCTGGCAGCTTTCCAGCTCTCCTGCATCCACAGCAGGTGAAAGCTCCAAGATGCTGGCGGTGTGGGGTCTGGTTTACAAAGACTTCGTAAGCTAGGGAAGCCTTAACTTCTCCCACAAGCCACCAGGTTGTGGTGGATCTGATCTAATCACTGTATTTTAAAAGAAAGGAATAAGAACACAGGCCCAATTGCTGCTGCAGCTCCTGGGGTATCCGTGACCATGCCATTCACTCTGTAGCTACAGATATTCCATACATCTATAGCATTCCTGTTGTACATCTCCAGCTCTGCCCACTATTTAGGAAAGCTTTTATTTTAACCAGGCTTTACCAGAGAATGGTGACCATCCTTGGTGATTCTGTCATCAAACAATCTGCTCTGAGAAATAAGCATTTCAATACCTATAAATGTGCATCATCACATGCCAGAACAACACCCCCGGAGCCAACACGGGCTCACTCTACCCTGTAACACGTCCCTGCCTTTAGAAGCACTTCAGCCAAGGGCTGTGCAGGCAGGGGCAGGGTAGGATTTGGGCAGCGAAGGCTGTTCCAGCAGGAACCACCACACCTCGATTTTGTAAGGCCTGGCAATTACCAAGAAGTAATTTCCGTGTTCTCCTCAGCTCTCGAGCAGCAACGCTCTTTCACACTGAGACAATCAATTGCACAGCCCCCACCAAACACCCAGGACTCTCCGGAATGTGCTGCTGCTCAGAAGGAACACCCACCCCGTTCCTCCAGCTCCTCCTCCAGCCCCGCCCAGGCAACGAGCAGCACGTTCACAACACCTGGTTCATTCTCTGCCGACGGCCAAACCGAGGATCCTCCCGGGCCGGGCGCAGCCAGCAGCTGCCAGCGCTGCCTTAAGGACAGGAGTGCTCCACTTGGATGCATGTGGGCAGCGGTGCTGATGCCTGCACTGCTGCCCACACTGCCCTCCGCATGGGAGTCTCTGGCATCTCCAGGACTCAGCCACAGAGAAGGCAGAGATGATGGGATCCCACATGCAGCAGCACAGTACGAGGACTAAAGCTCCAGTGAGTTTCCCTGATAAAGGCCAATAAAAGCAATTCCCTATTTAGTGTCACTGACAAACACTGATTTAAATGGATTTGAACAAATGACAGGAGGATCACCTATATAGTTCAAGCTCCCTCAATATAAACTACATAAAATAATTCAAAGTGAGATAGCAGCAACACAATTTAGTAAATCATAAAAACCTCCAAGACAAATAAAAGCCAGACACCACTCTGCACCTGCAGCTCAGAGATCTGTAGATGAATTACTGCAAAGTCCACCATGTCAGACTGAAGCATTCACAAAATAACTATTTTTAACTAAACGCTTCTGCTGGTATCTCAGGGTAGACAACTCTTCCGACTCTGCCAAAATCCACACTTGACATTCCTGTGAGCTTTGCAGCTACTGCAGATCAAGTGTCACCCTTGATTTCATGGTAGGCTACTCTGCTTATCACAAAACAGACTTTGTCTGCTATTTTTCATTTAGTATCTGGTATTTTAAAAGGTATTTCCCTTCCATACAACAGGTGGGACCTTTAAAGCAGTTCAAACCATGAATGAAGCATAGTGCCCATATACAAAAGACAGAATGAAGATGCCATGAGAGGTTTCAGTAGTAAGGACTTGCTGCTGCTGCTGCCTCGTTTAGGAGAAACTGGAAGCTGATGGGATGAATGTTTTCTATTGTAACAAACAATTTCAAGGGCAGGTAATGCTGCAATTTTTCCTCAAGCAATCAATGGTGCCATTACACCATGTCCTAAGCCAATTTAGGAGCCTGACACTGCTGAGAAGCAGAGGTCCTGCTCCTGGCTACCCCTTCATGCCTTTGCTATTATATCCACTCCATCCCCTCAGATCCCATCATGCTGCCACTTACCTTCTGCACATACCTGACTACACAATAATCCATCTCACTGCAGCAGCAGCAAAATAGGCTAGCAAAACCCAAGTATGCTGCCATTCTAGCAAGCTGGATCAGTTTACCATGTGATTAAGAGAGTGCCAGAGCTAGCACAAGAGATTTGGAAGGCAGGAGGGAAGGACGAAGGCTCCTTTTCGGAACAGTAAACTGTGAATTCAGGTCAACCACCATGAAAAAAACCCAATAAATCACACCCTCAAGCCAGCTGGCTGATTGCCAGTTTCACCCAAGGCCATCTCACCACCCAAGGCAAGAATCACTGAGATCAAAGACAACCAGCTACTGTGAGCTGCCTCATACAACAAATTATTTGAGCATTGGAACCAATAAACAACAAGATGCACAGCAAAAATTAACCAGATTTTTAGGCTCAAGCTATGAATCATACACAACCACTGTCTCCACACATCTTTAACTCAATCCGGCCATTCACCCTACACCACATGGTAGATGTGTGTGAAGTGCGGAATATCTTTCATGAGTGTTGTGGCACTTCCCTGGAAGCTTTTACAAACCAGAAAAACAGGTGTCCCAAGCACTCCCCAGCATGTTCCTGGCAGTGGCTCTTCAGGGAGTCTGCCACACAGCTCAGCAGCCAAGCCATTAATATCAGCAAATTTCACCCATCATCACCAGGCAACTGATGTGTCAGAACAGGCACAAAACAGTAGTAAAACCCCTTAATTCAAATACTCACCATCCATTAGGAGCCAGTGGCCAGTTAGGACCCAGATAAGGACAAGCATCACAGACAGAAAAAATGAGAGTAACTCAGCAGCAGTGAAACGCCCACAGCAGCCAAAGGAAATCCTAGAACAACACACAAACATCAGCTGGAAGACTTTATGTTTCCATTTGAAGAACAGAAAGTGGACACTGTTGGAACAAGGCTCAACTGCTGATGAAAGATCAGCTGAAGGGAATTTCCTTTGCCACAGATAGGTACCAAAACAGCAACAAAATAAAAGCTTTCCTCACACTCAAACACTGTGTATAAAGCATGAACTGCAGAGATGGAAAAAACCCTGTAAATCTTGGCACTGCTCTTGAAACTGCCACCATTCCTAGCACCACCTAAGATAGTGCTTTTAGCAACATGAACACCAATCACAAGGTTAAAAAACAAAATTAGTTTCAAAACATGACATTAACAACTGTGATTTCCACTGGTTCAACTACAGTCTCCGGAAGCGCCAGCATTAAAATCCAGAGTCCAGTGTTAACAAACATTAAAATCCAATGCCAAATCCCAAACTCTAAAATCTCAGCCAAAACAAGCCAAACTTATTAAAACTCACTGTTGGGAAATCTAGTCCCCTCTAGTGGTACTGCACTTCCCAGGCTGGCAAGTGCGAATGACTTGAAGAAACTGTGCTTTCTACTTTCAAAGTGGAAACATGATGTTGGCACAAAAAATATGCACAAACATCAGCCCTGAGGTTAATGCATATTAAAGAATTCTCATTAAAGAAATACAACACACAAGAAGAGGAGCAAAGGATTGCTCAAGTCCTTACTTGTTCTGAGGTGAGCAAGGCCGTGTTAAGTACTGGCACATCGGGAGTAGAAGGAAAGCAAAAGCTATTGTTGCAAGGACTACAAAAAGAAGAAAAGGTAATATTAGGACATTCAGACCTAATTTCTACAGAACACAAACAGGCTTCTCCAATTTGGAAAAGCTCTTGCAACAATGTCCCATTATCATATGCTCAATATTATTCCAGCATGAGCAGCTCAAGGCTCTGAGGCTTTCTGCACAACAGTGAGCCTTCAGACTGAAATGAAATGAAAGCTCTCAAAGGAATGCAACGCCCCATCCCCAAACCTTAAAAAAAAGTTTTAAATCTATTCATGATCATGTCAGCAAAAAAAAGTTTTCACATATTCTGAGTAAAAAAAAATCTACTACAAACTGGCTGTGAGATTTTCTTTCAATTTTTCAACATAAGACACAAACTAACTCAGCTTAATAAAGGAGGGGTTTTTTTCCACTTTTTAACTTGGTAATTTTTTCTCCCATCTCATTCAAAACTCTTTATTCATTACTAAAACACAGTACAACTTCAAATAACTTATAGCCAGTAGCTGCCAATTTGACTTTTTTACAATATGAAACGCTTCAAGTTTTTGAAGACAGAATTATAAAAATACATAAATATCCAAACAGACTATTTCCATAAACATTTTCAAGCAGCATACTTATCCCACCCACACATTTGTAAAAACGTTTAGTAACTGCTGGTATTTATAATCATTTTTCCTTCCAGTTTTTTAAAAGGACTGTTTAAAAGGCTGGAGCGTGGGGGCGTGGAGACACTGACGTGTCACAGACATCCAAAACTGTGCCACAAGAACAGACTGCAATGAAAATGGAAGCCACTTGGAACTTTTTGCATGCTGCAATTCAGATCTTTGTGCTGTCCTGTACTTATTCCTTTAACAATTACTGTTGCTGGTTTTTAAAAGGGAATTTTCTTCTCTTCTCAAATGAAGATGATGGGAGAGAATCAAACATTCTCTTACAGATTAAGCCATTCTCTACACAGTTTAAGCCAACTGGAGAAAAATTTGTTTGGTCAAACCATATCTTTCCCTTCTGGTGGGAGGAAGATTTGAAACAAAACAAAACCACAAAAGGAGAACTCAAATAATCTAAAAAGAAAATTTAAGTGTCTGCATACAAACAGCACCATGAAAACTCACAGTTCTGTCAATACTTCAGAGGGGGAAAGAAAACCAAAACAGGCAGGGAAAGAATGAACAGTGTGGCAACTCTGCACAAACTGAACTAAGAACCTCTTTGGAGGTGCTTGGTAAAAGAACACTGCCCAGAAACCCTGTGTCCCTGCTGCCCTAAGTATTGCCTATCCTCCCTGCTACCTACCCTGCCTCTAACACCACAGGCTCAACCCTCTTTGCCCTCGAAATCTCTCCTCCCCCTTCCTCCCCCCTCCTGCTCTGCCCAGCAGGGAACCCCACACCCCCTGCCCTGGTGTCCCCATGCCAGGCTCGTTCAGAGTGTGAGAGTTAAACTGCCATGACACCAATGCAGAGAGCCCGCAAGGACCCACTCCCAGTGTCGCTCCTGACTGTTCAGGCTTCCAGTCCCAAGACTCCCATCCCCTCCAGCCTCAATCCCAATGATTCACTCGGGAATCTCTTGGCTTAACTCCTGGCTGCAGGCAGTGCCAGCTTTGGGGCTCTGCCCTCTGCCAAGCAGAGGGTCCTGGCCTTGGCTGCTTGCTGCACCTACCCTTGCTCCTGACTCTTCCCTGAAAGGCAAATCTCTGTGAGAGGAAGGTTTAGAAGGGGTTTAAGAAACCAGGTATCAGCTGTAATTTAGCAGTCCTCCACATCAGTCCTACTAACCACAGAGGATGTAAAATAGCATGACCTGAGCTTCATGGGACAGAGGGACCAAGTTCCAGGTCCCAACTCCAGAAGGGTCCCCATCGGGCTGTACAGCCTCTGAGCTGTACATTTGCTTTTCAGAGGTTCTGGGCTTGATGACACCCTCTGATGCAAGCCCAAGGAAAGGCACAAACATACCAAAAAACAGGTTCAAGAAAAAAGATACCCAAGAGCACTGATCCCCAATCCCCTGAAACCTGCAACAAGCCCCAAAGGACAAAAGATCCTCTAGTTACACACAGAAGTGTTACAAATAAAGTTACAAATCCCAAGGTCATTTAAAAAATAAACGGACCAATAACCCTGACAAATTAAAATTCCTCTTTTTTCATATATCTTTCCTTGTAATAGCTTATATATTTGTGTGTATATGTTCCCTTGATATCTAGCATACAGTAGAATCTATCTGAAGAATTTTTTAAGAGGAAAGAATATATGTGTCATAGGTCAAAGTTATAAAAGCAGAATTCAACAGACCTCTACAGGAGGTAGAATTAGACACGAGTCTCAATACTAGATATTTAAGATTTCACCCATCAACACCAGCCCTGTTTAAGAGGCTGGAGGGGATGCACAGCTCAGGAGCTAAACCGTGAGGCAAAAGCCTGCAATAAAGTAGGAGAAAATGAGAGGTATTTGGGAGCTTAAAAATCTTCACAGACTCAGTATGGGGACTGAGTACAATTTTTGGAAGCTGCTCTGTATCTGGAGCAGTAGGAAGACTCTTGCTACTCTCAACAGCAGCTTGTCTCTTGAAGAATTGCAGTAAGATCAAAAGGCAAAAATTTTCCAAAAAGCAAAGCCTTGGTATTTATTTAAAAGACAAAATGTAAATGCTAAACAGGATTGGAGGATTTGCAATTTATTTGCAGGTTAAGTTTCAATTTTGTTCTAAATTCAAGCAGTGCAAAAGACTAATATTCAAATGCTAGTGAGACCAGAAACAGAAAAACTGCATGAAAGCAAAACCAAAACTGAACTAGGAAAGAAGTCTCTGGACAGGATCTCCAAAGTTATTTCCCATTAAGTACCTGAATTATAAAATACCATGTACAGTTCTAAGCATCGATTTATAAACAAGTGAGCTTTACGCAAAATAATGCATCTGGGCATGTTTAGACCTCTGGCAATTTATAGTTCAGTAGGTTTAGCACATCTCTAAGTGGAAAATACTTCTCAAATAATAGTTGTCACTTTATTTATAGCTACAGAGACATGAAAATACAACTGTGAAACTTGATGATTCTTTTTTTTAATGTACTGTGACATGTATTATAATTCTTACCAACAATATTTAATTATATCAATACTTTCTGTTCTAGTCCAAGTCTTATAAAGAGAAGAAAACTTAGTCACCTGCTGTGCATATTGTAAAGACAACTTGAACTGAGTCGAAGAAGAAGAACATAACTAGGAGAGACACGGACGCTCCAATGGGCAGGAACAACGCCTGGGTGGAATCGATGGTTTGAATACCTGGAGGAGAAAGGGGGACACTGAACTTGTGTTTAGTACCACACACAGACACCGGCCCTTGCCAGCACAGGGGAGGGCTCTGACAGCACATTCCCTTTCAGTGCTGGTGCACCAGGCATTGACTTGGTGCTCTCAGAGCCCAGCATAGCTGCCTGTGCAGAAACACTCCAGCTATGTGTGCACTGCAACGGTCCTGCTCTGCAGAACCCAGGAACTGAAAGTTCAGTTTTATCTTGCGCCATAGATAGAAGGAATAACAAGTTATGAAAATTAACATTATTTAGGGATTAGAATCACTTTACACTGAAAAGAGACACTCTGTTCTGTGTTGAACAGAGCATATGTAAGGTTTACTTAATCTCTTAACACAAGGTGAAAAGCCTGACCAATGTTAGGCTGACCCAGCTCATGCAAAGGGTGCCACAGCTTCAAATTCCACTTGGTTGAAGGCCACCAAGCTCTTAAATTGCATCACAGGTTGCAATCACCAGATAATATCAAACCTAACAATAAAGGGCAGTTTCCAAAAAATACCTAAGTAGTTTACCTGCTTATGAAACCACCAGATCAGTGCAGTGCACTGTAACTGTCTTTTTGCTAAAAAGCAACATGAATTCAGGCTCACATTTTAAAGCTGGCAGTAATTTTAAACAAGGCAGAGATACTAAATTATTTTATTCTCAGTATTTTCCCCTACCTCACCCATGCAACGTGACTGCCAGGGATGTTAATCATGCGACAGGACAACTTTTACCGTATTTCTGAGTTTTCAGAATTACCAGCAAAATTGAGAAGCCCACGTAACCCAACAAATTCCAACACTTCACCAGTCTCTGTAGCTATATTTACATTTGATCCTGAGGCGGGGGGAAGCCACAAGCAGCAACCCAATTAAAAATACAAGACACACTTCTACTTGTAGAGCACTAAAGTAATAACAGGTAACATCAGAAGTAGTCACTTCCTAAGTGACACAGACCTAGAAGAGATGTAAAACCAGCTTGACACCAACTGTGTTATCCCAAAACAATTAAATACTGCTGTATGAAGGGATTTTTACCAATCCCAGAATTTGATGGATAAGCCTTTAGGTTGTGAGACATACCCAGACAAGTAAATATACACATAGATTGGGTGTCTGTGTGTATTTCTGTGTAAGAATGTGTCTTATTTTTTCCTGTCAGGAGTGGCAAGTCATATAAATAACAGGTTACCTGTACAACTCAGTTATCAATGTATCTGATTATGTTGAAAAACCTCAAACATACATGAAATACACTCACTACAACTTAGTATCTGTCATAAATATTCAACCCTTTTCATAAAAGAAAAGCTGAACAAAAGACATGGAAGTCATGACACTTGCACATGGTCATGCCATTTATTAGTTCATGTCGTGATCTATTATTTTTAAACATAAGTAGCACAATAAATTTTAAAAATAAAAAGCAGAAGAGCTCAGCCACTTGGGATTTCTATATTGCTGAGGTCTGGTACATTAAAGTGCAATGTACAGCCCAGTGATGACAGTGTGAAGATACAAAAATTCTGATCTGTATCCTTCTGCTCTGAGAAGGCACATTTATTCACATGCCCTTCAACTTCCCAAGAGAAAAACCGAACAAAACAAAAACCCAGAAATGACACACTACACACCACCTTGGCATCTAGGAATTAGTGCCTGCAGCATTAAATGTCAGAGTTCTTCGTTTCATTTCTGATCATTTTGACAGCTAATCCCCTTAATGTGCTTTACTCCCCAGCCCCAGACTGTCTTCTCTTCCTTTTCAGATGCCAACTGTTCATTGCTGTATCACCAAGCACAGCAACCTCTTTGCTCTGTGCTACCAACAGAAGCAGTGCTCTGATAACTATTTAAATTCCAAGTGTCTACATTAGAAAAGACAAAAACAGCAAGAGACACATACAACATATGTTAAAATTTCAAAGATATATTTCTTGCTTTAAACAAAACAAGCTTAGCATTCAGGGTTTCATGCTCAGGGCTTCTCATTCCTGCCTTCTATATTCTGGGAAACTATTTCATTCTAGAGCCTATTCTCAAAATATGGCAATATAAATTGCTCTAAGTTAAACTCAAGTATGAATTTACAACATACTATGCACACTGTGTTTCACTCTAACTGTTCGGTTCCATATTTTTACCTGCCAAACTGTGCATGTCAGATGGCCAAGCTGCCTGGAATCTATTTCTAGATTACAGAAGGGACAGTCACCACGCAGGAGCTGACATGTTAATCCCACTCTGAATAGAGAGTGTGCAGACACATATTTCATTGTCCATTATAAATGAGTTGCCCAGAGCTATGTGAATTCTCTACTTCAGTTTCTCTACTGATAAGGCTGAATCCTCCTTAGGGGCTTGTCAGTGCACCCCATGATCTCTCCCTGCTTACAGGCTGGCCAACATGCCATAGCAATGAGCTCCAGACAAAAAGGAATTACATTCCCTTCTCCTAACTGTGGGGTGGCTTTTTAAAAAGTAAAGCTGTTTCCATTTCCAGTAAAACCTGACAAGTTGTGCCACATGCAATTTTTACACATCATGGAAATGTTATGTTGATGTCCTAAATTCAGCTTCCATGGGTGTGAGCCAGACGTGGACAGCAGTGTCAGCACAGCGAGGTGGGAAGTGCCCAGACACAGCCTGGGATCAGGTGAATCTGCAATGCAGCAGCTCAAACACATGCACAGGTGAAGCAGGAGGTGCAGCACTGAAGTGAAGCAAGGAAGGTAAGGAGTAAAGCTGACCCTTACTGTTATTGGTGCTGTTGCCATTAAAAGACCCAGCGGCGCTGCTGTTGTCTTTCTCTTTGTCTTGATTCTCAAAGTCCATGTTCAGAGACCTTCAGGGAACAAAGCACATGCAACAGATGAGTTCCAAACTCCTGTTTAGGCTTATCAGCTGCAGTCTCATTCCCTTGGAAGCACCCTTCCCCTGGAAAAGCCCTGTAATGATGGTTACTAGAAACACCACTATACACAGTGAGAAATTAAAATAACTGAAGTGCTTTGTTCCAAGTGTTGTGTCCCCACAACCCAGATTCTGACAGTGAGATCAGTCACCAAGTGTCTGCACTGGGGAGTGCTAAATATCTGTGCTGCTGTTTGTTGTTACCTGATTTCTGGGAAGTGTAGAACACAATAAACATTTCAATTCTCTTGTGAATTTGAACTCTTTCCAAGTTCTCATTTTGTTCCTTTCCATTCAAATTTGACTATCAGGTTTCATTTTTAAGACAATATTATTTCCTTCCTCAAAATGTTGTTATGAATGACCCAAACTAGCTTTTAAGTGTCTGCTAAATATAAGGTCTTACTTCACTGAAGAAATTTCAGCAAAGCCTAGAAAATTACCAATGTATATTTTACATGCACACAGAACAGATGACTAGAGGAAGCTCTGAATAAGTAGTACAAATTGATACACTTTAATTAATCCATAGGAGCTGACAACACTCCCAAGTACCCAGCTCAGCTGTTATTGATTCATTTTTTCATTTTGATGTACACATTTTTAAAAAGTTTCAATTTAGCACAGTATATTGTTGCTGCCTGTTCCGAGCTTCCCCTCCCCCCTCCCAAAGACATGTGCTCCGAGCTCCTTTGTTCCAAGCGCGGGCAAAGCCAAATGTAACTCAGACTCTTCAGCAGTGTCTGATTGGCCGCTCACCCCGGGTCCGCCCCCAGTCCTCCCCTTTCCCCTTCTCCTAATAAAGATGGTCGAGGAGAGGCAAACGCTCTCTCACTCAGCTCAGCGACTTTCCTGTGAACATCTCTGGTTGTCTGTCTCATTTGAAAGCTTCTAACTGCAGGGAATAGAGCGAGCAGGGAGCTATATTTCTCCCTCTTTGCTTCTGCTGATGGTATTTGCTCTGCAGCTGATTCAGGTACCGATTTTAGAGCTACTAAAGTGCTAGATCGCCCTTGCTACCTCTCAAGGCTGCTCGAGGCTTTCTAAGGCATTGAAATACAAGCGCTAGCCGGTATAAAGCTGAAGAGATACCTTCTACAGTATTCTACCCCTTTTGCCACAGTCCTTCACTTTGATGCAACTTCCAAATTATATTCTAGCACATTTGGCATAACTTTCTAAAAAGGGGGAATTTCACTTAAGGTCTGTTTTGACCAGCAATCATTTCTATTGTTAAATTTGATGTGCTTTTTAACAAAAATACCAGCAATCAAGTTTACCATGACAGTTTCTCATTTGGATGCATGTATTTAGTTGCATATTGATTTATTCAAATGAGCTATAGAGAACCACCAGAAGCACTGTGCATCTCTCACTGTACAGCTCCTGTCTTAAGCTTACAGCAGCATCCAAGTATTTCAATAAAACTTCCAGGTCAACAGGCATTAAACTTCTTTTCAAGTTTAGCTTAACTGTGCTACGCAAAGTAAACAAATTCTATTCATTTATCAGACCAGTAATAAATACACCACAGCCTTCTAAACAATTCTAGAGGTGACACAGTTATTTCATTGCAGTGCACTGATCATCTACTGCAATGCACAGGTGAGCAAGTCTGTGCTGCAGTCCCAGTATCTGGAATTAGGCACAATCAAATTTATAGGATCAAGACATGTGTGGTGCATTAAAGACAGAGGGGTTGGGCAGTTTCACTCCATAAAACGAAAACAAGAAAAAGGCTCTTCCAGCATAGAACTGGT
Organism: Coloeus monedula; assembly: GCF_965178545.1. Lineage (NCBI taxonomy): Eukaryota > Metazoa > Chordata > Aves > Passeriformes > Corvidae > Coloeus > Coloeus monedula. The sequence continues at coordinate 10,554,842 of NC_138798.1, read as the reverse complement.
TTGTTTCCTTTGTGTCTATAAAGCAAGTGCTCCCCAACAGCGTTATGAGATTAAAGCGGCTCTTGGTCTCAGGCAAAACATGAGGAAGCTTCCGCATCAGACACACAGTACTTGTACACAGATCATGGATCATCAGCTAAAGAGTTATCGAAAATGCAAAGAGGCAAGGGAGGAACACTAAAATTCTAACAAATTAATCTGTTGTTCTTAGCTTGTTCTTCTAAAGATCTCTTTGCTCCACCCTTCATTTGGAGTACCTCCATCCTTCACTCACACTCCCTTTTTCCCCATGCATTGTAGCTTTATAATTTTCCCCTCAAGCTATAAAAATCTGGGAGGAGGCTGACAGTCCTCCAGGACTTGGTCCAAGATTCAGGCAAATAAGATAATTCTTTTCTCAGTGCAGTGTTTTGTTCCCCTCCGAATTAGCACCGTTTAGCAAGAACCTCACACCATCATTCTCCCAGTGGCATCGGGCAACTCATAACTTAAGGGATTGCTATCAGCAGAGAAAACTGGAAATAAAACCTATTAGATCTACTGCTCATAAACAACCTCGGTCCCCCCTCTCTTTTCATTGCAATAATGTCAGCAATTATTATTACCTATAAATATCCCTGCCTCCAAAGCAAGCATAAATTAGGAAATTACTTTCACTTAACAACACAGCTGCTCTTCCAAGCCAACCTCTGAATAATCTCCAACTGTTTTATGATTTGGCTCTTCCCTCTGCTACAAATCATCGCTAACATAATAAAAAAAATTGAGAAGCGATCACTAAAACACCTTCCAAGAAAGTTAAAAATCATACTGTAAAACAAGATAAACTCAAAACTACTGGGCTGTGGAGAAATGGCAAGCTGAGAAATGTTCACGATTTTGTTCAAGTTTTTCCTGGGCTCCCAAAGGGAATGTTGAGCCAGCACCTCCCCTGGGGCACTGAACTGCTCCATTGTTTCTTCTGTGGGTCCTCAGAGCCTCCGCTGGTTGGATTTCCAGCACAGGGTTTCAAAGCAGGCGAGTCACCCTCCTGCAGGGAGCCACTCCAGAGGGTTACGCTGAGGCCAAAGGAATGAGTAAGTTGCTGGCACGGCACTATCTGCAAAGTTCAACTATGGATCACTTCCACTGCAGAAATGCCTCATGGAAACCCTGTAGGAGATATTCTTATCAAACAATGGAGAAAATAGCAACACATGGATCTATCTATACACGCACCTGCAGATGCAATTTACTGAGATTGAGAAGTTCCTTCTTGCTCTACTAGTGAGGACAGTCACCCATCCGAGAGGCTCTGGGAGTATGGGAACGGCCAGCCCTTAGCACACCATGTTCACACGAACACTCTGGGTTCACCATGTGAGCTACTTTCTATTTATACCCACCCAAAGCTTAGAGATAGAAGACCCCTGTGTCATCCCACACTTCTTGGTTTGGCTCAAAAGCAGGTATTTGAACAGGTAGATTCTGGGTTAAATCTGGCTTTACATAAGCTGAGAACCCATGTCTGGAGAAGTGACAGGACAGAAAAAGATTTAGCTGTTACCTGCAAAGTAACCCCAACCTTTAAGTCACAGAGAAGCATTTGGACAAGAACAGGTGGCTATCTTGCCCTCGGAAACAACCTGTTTCAAGCTGAGCTCACCTCTTTAAAAATCCACAACTAACACATCTACTTGCATGCTCCAGTTTACAGTTTGTAATGGTTTAAAGGATTAGACTTGCTCCTTTGGTAGCCAATAATAAAAGTATGTCAAGTTCAAGGGCTGAGAGCAGTCAGAATGTACATGAGAGAGACGTTCAGAAGGGCTGGAAGCTAAAGCTCCTGACCCAGCACAAATGTAGGCAGGAAATGCTCATTCATGCACAGTAAGAGAAGGGGAACTCAGCTCTATCACTGCACTTTGTTCTGGTTCTGGGCTTTGCCCATGATTTATTAGACGTTCTTCTGAGTATACTGAGAGTTTGGGATTTTTTCATTTGTTTTGGACAAATGCTACTTCTATTAATAAGGGCAGTGGACCAAGGCTTTCCTTTGTTCCCCTGAAGCCGCCTGCCTTAGATTAGATCCACCACACACATGGATTTTATCCTAATGACTCACCCACCCAATTCTTTCTGATCCTATTACAGAACTTCTGTTTCAGCCACTTGCCAGGAATACTACAATAACTCTACCTGCTTCTTCTCAGCTGAAAATCAGAAACCAAACCCACTTTTTCCAACACAAAGGTTAACTAAGGAGAGCTATTTTCTTTTTGTCGTATGACAGCTCTGCAGGAGACGAACACTCAAATCCAGGTGAATACTCCACTGCTGACAGATGAGAATGAGCACCCTAAGCTCTAACTTTCATCTTCCCAGCACATCAATTCTCTAAGAAAATTCATCTACTTTGCCAGAAGTTTTTATTTTACTACTTTAAGCATTTCCAGATAAATACCATTTTGTAACTTATTACCACACTTGAATTTCTTGAATACCTTAATTGTATTTCAGACCCCTTTATTAACGCCACTGTACAATTTTCTGTAAAAAACTGCTTTTGACCTTGCTCGCTGATCAAAGAGAATCAGAGTTTGTCCAAGTCCCCAACATAACTGTGGGTTTCAGCTCAGACACCTGCTAAAGAAACCACATATAGGAGATTAATTAGGAAAGTAATTTTAAAACTCTGGGACCCTATTTTGGTCTGTAACTCACATCATGGGATCTTCAGGATACGTGCAAAAGAAAAAGACTAAAACAGGACATTTCCTCAATGGATTTGTATCCATCACCATCCCACAACTTCATCCAGTGAGCCAGATTGCTCTGCAGTTCACAGTCCTTACTAAGTGAGTAGTTTTAAATGTAAATTATCGGACAAAATGCTAAGAGCATGTGTAGGTACCAATAGGAATAGGATAGCAAACAGCAGGGGAAAATTTTTAAGGGCAAGGAGCTTCATGAGAGATAAGCAATTTAAGTTCACACACCGCTGCTGTTTTATATTACATTTTACATATATATATATATATATATATATACACATATTTATATATAAATATATATATTTACATTACATTTTTACATATATATTACATTTTTGTAATTGAATTTTAATAAATTCTATGGCTTCTTGCAGCCAGATGCATAGTTCCTTTTTACACAATTGCATAAATTCAAAGAGTTAAAACTTTAATTAGTCCCTCAACTATATGCTAATCTGATTCAAAACTTGAAGAAAAAACTAAACAAATACAACCTTTGACTACTTTTTTATTCTGATCATCTCTAGATTTTGTTTTCCTAAAGCCTTCTATTTTAATTCCACCAGCAGTGCTGTTATCTAACACTTGCTAACAACAGACAGCTCTTGCAAAAAAATTGGCTGTTTCATTATATAACTTTATTAACTTATGATAGTGATATAAAACCTCTAATCCTAGAACAGCTGCAGCTTATATCATACGTATGAGCACAGCTATCATCTATTTCAGGAATACTCATAGCAGTTCAGAGACTCCATACTGAGTATAACACCTTTTATCACAGAGTTGTGAAATGAAGCAATGTTCTTCAAGAAGCAGAAAGAAAAACATGCTGTATTTAAGTTTAAAAAAATAATACTTTGATATTGTGATTATATTGTTTTAGTATGTCAGTATGAGCCTCATTCCTTAGGCACCACTACAGTAAAACAAACTGTATAATACAGCATGCGAGTCTAAAGGGATAACTGTGTTTTCTCTAAACTATACTCAGATCTCCTAAAATGAGGCAAATTTGATTTTTGAAGACTCAAACTCATGCTGCAGCAGTTCTCAGATGCTTTGCTGGAATTCAACAGTGACAGTGTTCCCCAGTTCTCTATGAAGACACTTGAGCAAACAGCAGTGGGACACGGGGATCGCTGTTTTACAGGACTGGTTTCAAATCCCAGGAGCACATTCTCAATCAACCACCACTGGATAATGTATAGAAGATTCTGATATCGAGAACATTACCTTCTATCTGTCTCAACAATTCTTTTATATCCTCTAAAATATAACTTCACAGAGCTGTCCTCAAGCACAGACTTTTAAGTTATCTTATACATGCTTGTACCATGCCATACAATTACATTTTTTAAAAACCCCAGCTCGCTATTATTTCTTCCTTTTCCATTTCCTAATAAGTTTTTTTATGTTGGCTATGCCTGACAAAGATACAACGAAACAAAAAGGCATAAACTATATTCAGTCACTTGCAATATTTTTACTTGAAAAATAAAAAACTCTGCAGAACCTTAAAAAAAAAAATCTTACCTGAAACTGCCGTAGACTATGAGAAGAATAGAAATCAGGAAGGTAGACACTTGACTGGAATCCACAAGGGAATATGCCCTGGAACCAGGAAAAAGAAGGCAGGTTTGTCATTGTGAGTGTCCATTTCTCCAGTGCCGTTTGCTATTTCTTTTTCTTATTATAATACAAATAGAGAACTGGATAACAAATCATGGCAGCTCTCTCTGAAGTTCTTGTCTCATCTAGAACATAAAACCTGCAGCTTGTGAATTAACTTACTATATTCAAGGCTGCAGCATGAAAAACCTGTACAACCACCACAGGACAATGCAAAAACCTTGTGGTAATTTATTCTGAACTCACCAGATTCAGGGGTTTTTCCCCTCAAACTCATTAAAATTGCTTTAATTGCAGCTACTGCAACCCTGCATGTCAATAACAGTAACCTGTTTTCCATAACACTTCTTACGTTTTCAAAGTGACAATATGGCAGTTAAGGCTCACTTAGTTGGAGGGAAAAAAACCCAAACAAACAAAAGAAACCCCCCAAAAAACAAAATCCAAACCTCACAACAAGCTGCAATGTTTATTTATTAAAGCACACACAATCACTTCCCTATTCCATCTTGCAGTTCACTCAATATGGGATTACTGATGAACATTTCAGGAGGAGGTTTAAATCCAGCTTTATCTCAATTGATTTCCTAATGCAACACACTATTTTTAAAGCATGGAAATATGAACATTAATACCAGCACAGGCCACCATGCTGGTGGGGGCACAGCAGGCAAGGAGAGACTCTGGGAGTCACTTTACAACTCCCAACTCTATAACTTGTGCTAAAGTAATGGAAAATAACAAGAATTCAATGTTAAAAGACAGAACTGAATATTTCTGAAACCAACCAAAAAGCCTAATTTCAGCAAGACTATGGAAGAAAGATAATTGAATTACATGATTGTTCTGAATTAAGTATCAGTGAGCAAGTAAAAACAGAAGACATGAGACAGTTAAGGAAACACTCATCCCATTCCCAATTCAAAAGCAATTTAGAGATAATTACCAAACTGCTAGACACACAATTTAAAATACTTTCTTTTAATATATAAACACAAATGTGAATCTTCTACTACAGAAATTCAATATTAAACACTGATGAACAGACTGCCTCTTTAAAATGAAATTATATACTTATGCAATAAGCTTTTAAGAAATTAGAAACTACTTTGGTCAATTACCATGAATAACTTCAACATATCCCCACACTAAAAGTGAAAAACAGATATCTCATTTGCTCATAATGTTGGCCAAAACATAAAGACAAGCTTTATGGATCTAATTTTTTGGTATATATAACCTTTAGTTACCAGGCTGTGGAATGGAGGTCTAAAAAGCATCCATGAAGATCAATATAGTGAATTGCAAATACATACAACATACCTCAGCACTTACAACCAGCGGACATATAAATGCTCAGGTTATACACAATATAGTTCCCAGCAGATCATTTTCATGCAATGGTTACAGCTAAACTCGCACCAAAGGAAACAGCCTGAGGACAATCACACTGGATTTATGTCCTGTTTCTAACTCTGATTTCAGAGTGAAACATTCCCCCATCCAGCCTCACACAAAGGGAAAGGAAAGCTTTGCATTCTGTTTTGGATTTGAGAATAAATAATGGAACTCATCTATTAAAAGAATATTCAGAAACTCCACATTTATGAGAAAACCAAAATGAATGGAATTTCAGATAGGATTAAACATGTCCAGGGTTATGCACTGAGTTTTATTAACTTATGTTCATAAAATTTTATCTTCACAAATTGGCAAATACTTTTGAGATTAATAATGTCTTCTATATAATTCCACATTCAGTGACAACACTGGAGGCTATGATGATTAAAATGTCATTTTGTCATAATTACTAAACATTAGTCAAAACAACGCTGTAAATGTTAAAAATATTCATAAAACAGATAAAATAGAGATGATACATGGACCATGGATCAGCCCTGGACATAATCCATTAAGTTTTGTATTAAAAACCAAGGGCCCTCTGGTTTGATGAAAGAAACGGAAGAAATGCAAATCCGTGTTAAACAATGATCTAACACATCACAGCCCTGCTGACAGGCTGCAGTGGTGCTCAGGACAGCAACCTGTTGATTCTGTGCAAGGCAGAAATGAGAATTAAAGTCCTTCCATCCTGCACAAGACAAGTGCAACAGTGTAACTGGAAACTGAACACAGACCAGTGATGTTTCCTGACTTCTCCCCATAGAAATCTTGTAGCTGGACAACCTAAAAGCTCGGTGTTGCTACCACGATTACGGTCTGCGGAAATTCATATTCACTGATATTTCCGCAAACAGGGCCAGGAAGATACAGTCACTTGCCTTCTTCCTGAGGCAGCTGGAAAAAGAACAAGGCAAAACACACAAGAGTGTGACAGGCTGAATCAAGCAAGCACCTCGCACATGTCCAGATTCTATCCAAAGTTTCCAAGAAGAGTAACCCACAAGCACACTTGAAAAATAATTTTACAATGCCGAAGTGAATCTCATTGTAATAAAACCTCACATCTTTTAAACATTTAATTTCCCTAAGGTATGGCACAAGACCTGAAACCAGAACTGCTTCCTAAAATCCTAACCACTGACTGTATGGACAGTTCATTAAGAGACTAAAAATCCTTGATCCCAAATAAATACATCCTAACACATTAATGTAGGCTAGAGATAATAAGCAAATGACTGTCATATGAAAATCAAAAAGTAAGATTACTTCCAACTTTTTAATATTATTCAAAATGACAGTGACTTGCAAACCAATTTGTAATTTTAACTGAAATTTAAATAATCTTCTACAAGTCCGACAGATTCCACATGCACGTAACTGGATTCTCCTATAGGTATATTTCAAGTATGCAAGTTCATATACTCTCACAGCCAAACAGCATCAGTGCCATGTTCTTCTCAGATGGCACCAGCCAAAACCAAAACCCACACCAATGACAGTTTTCAGAAGTTGCAGTCACATTTAACCAGCCTTCCACTGCACATATAAAAATAAACCCAGCTTCCTTCTAACAAGGTATTTCTGTAAAACTGTTCAATCTTGTAACAAGTAATGGAAACTTATGCATAAAAAATGCTTGTAACAAGCCTGTACATGGTTGTCCTTCAACTTAAATACTGATTTTATATGCAATTCTTAGTACTTACAACATGACAATCTATTAAAAAAGTATTATTCTTCATCCTCAATCTCAAAATTAATACTGAATAGGGCCATGCTAATGGCTCCTTTGAAGACTGACTTCAGTGCAGTTCACCTGCATGCCATGTTTTGAGAACAACTCCCAACCCATTTCTAAACTCTAGTATATGTGCAGAACACTGCTCAAAATACAAAGACGACATTGGTTTTCCCAAGGAAGTACATTTTTAGGATTCTTGCACTACCACACCTGAAATTCAACATCCATGTAAGGAAGTTGGTTTAAAAATTATCATTAAACAGGCTATCAGATTCTTACTTAGTTAAGTAAAAAATAACTAATTATTACATCCTATATTTAATAAAACCAAGCACACTAGTGCCTTAAGACCATTTTCTCAGCCAGCTGCTGAGAGGTGACTTCCCAGTCACTTCCTCTACAACCTGAGATCTCACTCTGAACCTGCATCTTTACATGGCTGAGATCAATTTTCATAAGTTCTCTGCCATTAGGCATCTATTTCTGGCAGCTTCATGGGCAAGTGCTCACAACACAGAGCCTGCTAAGGCATGCCAAGACAGAGACACAACAAGCACTGTTCTATAACATATTCTGTGTGTCTGCCCTACAGCCTCACAGTGAAAGCATTGTCCAGACAACAATCCCAGCAGTGAGCCCTCCAGCCTGGCACAGACTGCTCCATGGACCTTTACCTACAGAACAATTCCAGGGATGCACTGTGACATACCACCACTTCCAAACAGTAACCATGCAAAATACACCACACCACTTAGAGCTGGCGTTCCAAGCAGCAATCTCCCCTCTTCTGGGAAGAGACGAGTAACTTCTGTATTCCCAAGGGAACAGAGACCCACTTCATTCCCAGCTAGGAAAGATGGTAAACAGCTAACAAAAGTTGCCACAACAACAGTAGTAGCGCTACACTGGAGACACTTGCAAGCTCTTTTCTCTGGATCAGCAGCTGCAGGTCAAGCTCTTTTCCCCTATCCCTTCAGGTCCAAGCTCACCTGTCCTTGTAAACATTCACCCTACAAGGTCTCTGCCATCTGCCTACTGTTTTCCTATTATGTACATTTTGGGTTTTTTCTTTTGCATTTCCACTCAAGAAAATCACTCAGTCAATATAAGCACTGGTTTTCATGTTTCAGCTCTTCCTGTCACCAAAAGATAAGCGGTTTCTCCATAACAGTCTTTCCAAACCTGCAGAAAAAACCCTTAAGCAAGGTCTGGTGATTCTTTTTGCCCTCTGTCTTGAGCAATAAGAACCTGCAACTCACTTTTGTTCAATGAAAACCCAAACTAGGAACCAAACTTTCTCCAGATGACAGTGCAGAGCATTACCCTCAACACAACCTACCTGTCATGGGCAATCTGAAACGACCACAAGCCAACACACCCATTACAAAAGCAACTTCCTACCTTTTCCAATCACCTGTTCTTCTTCATCCCATCTCTGCATAACCATCTGCAAAGCCACACACAACACCAGACTGGGGAACCTTGCCTGCCTGAATAATAATGAAGAATGAGTGGGAAAGTTTCTCAAGTGATTCAGAGAATTCTCAAGTGATTCCTGATCTGGCCCACTTCTGGACATAAAATCAAAGAGAAAAGACTTTTCAGTGGCAGCATTAGGTTAAATACCTCAAAATTATTGCTCAAAATATCAGGGAAGTTTTATGTATTTGGAATAAAAACCTCTTTCTGTTTGCACAAGATGCCTATTAAATGTATGCTAATAAAAATTCAGCCCATCAGTGTTTCAGTAGCAAATATCACTCCCAATTTCCAGGTACAAGAGAAATTATTGTGATGAATTCTACCAAGGGGGGAAGGAGAAGCCTGTGCCCTGAAGTTTCCATAGCAATGCACGCTAAAGGCCTTGGACATGAATCATTCTCATACAAAAGCTGCTGTAACAGCAGCAAGACAAATCTTCCCTGCATATTTACAGTACTTATACAAGAATGCAAACAATAGAGCAACAAATAAATCACACTGACTTGAAAAGTACAGCAGATGAACTAAGTTCACTAAAACTCACATGAAGAGAGATTGCATTTCATCACGTATTTTACTTTATCAATGATCAAAGCATCCGAGAGTTCACCAGACTACGGAAAACAAGACTATAAAAGGATGGTGAGCACACTAGATAGGCTAGAGTACAGATGGATTAAAATAGAAGAACTTTTGCTGTGTTTAATGGGACCAAATCTACAACTTGCAGACATCACAGAATCACAAATTCACACTGGGAATGTAAGGAGATCATTTAATTCACTGATCTTACTCTGGGGAAAGACAATCAGTCATGATAGATGTTTACCTCATCTGTTGGTTAAAACACTAACTGATGAAATTAGGGGACCTTCTTGACATGTAGTATAAGTCTTTCTGATTACAATTTTAGTCCACAATTTTTCTTCTATAGAAAAAGTCCTTTTCAAAATGCATGGGTAGCTTTTCATACCAGCCACATCTGGGGTAAAATGGATCCACACATGAATCCACTTGCATATTTCAGTTTCTGGAAGATGTGGCTGCTTGAGAATTGACCACACAAAACTTCATATAATCTTCGGCCCACATTAAAAGCCATGACTACTTACCCAATCAATATGGTATTCTTCACCTGCATTTCAAATACCACCCTTATAATCAAATGTCCACTGTCTCCTCACAAGGGAAGTGACAATAATCCATGCCCAAAAAAACATGCATCCCAATTCTCTTTGAAAGAAAATTCCTCGTAGGTAGGTAACAGCATTGGAAGAGTGATGATTGAGCATCTCCCTCTCTGCTCTATTGCTCATCATTCATTTTCAGAACTTGCTGAGGGCACGCATTCAGTGTGAGGGTCCCATCTCAGCTGATGGTCAACCCCTTCAAAGGGAAACAGAAAAAAACCCCAACAAAACACAAAAAAACCCACCAAACCGAATCCGAACAATCAACTTCTGCTGGAAATCTGGTGTTCAATGTCAAAATCAAGGATAGAGAAAGTTTACACTCCTCTCCCTCCAAGGGTTTCGTGTATTTCAAAGCTTTTTTAGTGTGTTTATTCCATCAGTGATTGCCTTAGCAACAGAAAAAGAGAAAGTCAAGAAATCATAGTTGGTAAACTCAAGCCAAGTTGCAGAGTATTTTTGCACTTCCCCTGCCCCACACCAGGTTTTTGGAGCTATCAACGCCACATAGAAAACAACATTCACCTTTACACTGCTGCACTGACCCCATGCCTGTGGTTTTTTTGAATCATGCAAGAATGTGCCACTCATGAGGAAAACATTTTCCTGAATCTACCTGCTCTGTGAGCTTTTAAAACATTCCACTATTTTATTCCTTAAAAAGAGTGTGAGGTAACTCAGTGATCAGGGCAATTTATTGCTAAGAGCAATTAATTTCTGATGCTACAGTACCTGGAATTTGTGAGCTACCACTGTAGAATTTTTTAAGACACACAAACTCAAGGACTCCAGAGCACAGTCCTAGGGCACATGAAAGAAGAGCACTGCCATGGACATGAAGATCAATTACAGTTAATTGCACAAATACTCATTTTAGCTGGGGGTGGACTCACTCCATAGGTAAAACCAATACTACTTTACTACTTTTTACCTTTACTGGATTCCAGGTCAAGGGTATGACTAAAAAGCCTCTTTCAACTGCCTTACATGTCTAAGATATATGCATATTTAAGAGCCCCCATTAGGCTTGCTGCCAAACCAAAGTTAAATCTGAGTGTAACAGCTAAATGTATAATTTTAAGTGTGAAGTAATGGTACCTACAGCTATAAATACTATTCCATTCTTTAGTGTGATTCATAGGAAAAGCAAGCAAACTGCTATGGCTTCGCTTACGTTAAAGGAATAGCTTGTTTTCTAAAGTAAGTTTACAATTTCATCGCACTGTCACGTGCAGATAAGGTCTGCTAAGTATGAGTAATTCATGAAAACACGGGTTATGTCAGAAAATAAACTTCAAACAAGTCTAAAGTGAAACAAAACAAAAAAAAAAAAAAAAAAAGAGAAAAAAGAGTAATATGAAATGTACCACTAAAACCAGCCCTTCCTACACAGACTCTGTTAGGGCTCAGACAGGCATTTCAAACTGTAACCAGAGAACAATTCTGCTGTCTACCAGGCAGAGGTCTCACAACAACATTTTCACACTATTAAATACCCTATATAGATATATTTCTACATATACAATTTAAAATCCCAATTCCCTCTTCTCCCCTTTCCAGAAAACTGCTTGCCTAAAATTCTCCCTGCAAAACCAAATTCTAAGCTCTCAACTAAATTGCTAAGAGCAAACACTCCTCTGAGTTCACTATGAGAAGAAATTGAAGTATCCAGTAAGGCATCAGGAGACACAGTCTTGAAAAAAAATTTTTTCTGTTAAGAACATTCTCCAAGCTACTCCTTTGGTTCACCTGACTGTTTGCCAACAGAACAAAGAATTACATGTTTCACAGTGTTAGGAATTACAGCCACTGGAAGATTTCCAGATTTCACATTCAGCTTGGAGCACTCATTTCCTCGCATGAATGGGAGCACAACTTCCAGTCCCTGCATGGAAGCATAACAATACTTTACTCGTTCAAAGGAGCATTACTCCAAATCAGCACAGGATAATGTCCATGTACCTCAAAAGTATTTTCAGCTCCTGATGTCCCCAGCGCTCGGGTGGAACGACAGTAACAGGATATTTGGGAGCAAAATTTGCAATCAGTGGTTAATGGAGAAAAATTAACCAGTACAGCTTCAAGTAAGTTGTACTGGACACAGATATCTGAGTATGAAGTAACCTGAACCAAAGTAAATATCCAAAAATCATACTGATCGTCTTTGACATTGTTGTCACAGAAAACACTGCCTTTTTTTATTTCATACTGAGTGGGAGCCTGGATATTTAATTTTCATCTTGTAACTAAACAAACACACAAAAAATCCTTATGTTATTGAGAATGTTGGTTGGTTGGTTGATTTAGACTGGGTAAGAAGTTTTGCTCTAAACTTGACAAATGAAAAAAGATCTGGGAACCTTCCCTCCTTTCTTTCTCAAAGAAAGAAAAAACAAGCAGTCATGAAATGCAGGGCATGCTTTTGCTGCCAAATATAAGTTTGGACTTATATAACCACCAGCCATGGAAATCCTCTCTAGGAGCAAGATTTTGAAATTATACCACAAGGTTTTTGAAAATGTGGAAAGAACATCTGTACAATGATGGCTGCAATAGCAGACCCCCACTGAAGAAGTATCATTTCAATGAGTTAAACTGAACAAAAATATGTGGAAACACAGATTTGATATCAAGATACAGAGCTTGTTAGTAGCAAATGTTTTACTTGATTTTGTATTTTAACTGTGCCACATTTATTTTAATTGAGCTGTATCAGATCAGCCAACTTCTTCTAGAACATAGGCATCCTCCTGCAGATCAGCACCAGCAAACTGCTGAGCCAAGGCAAAACCCTGGTTCTATTTCTTAAAACAATTATTACTTTTATCCCTTCTTGACAATTAAATCTGAAGGACTCCAGCTTATGACAGGATTTGCCTATGCTGGTTTGAAAATAGAAAGCTTGAGGCAAGAAAAGTCTAACAGGCTCCACTGCAAATTGTATCCAGTTCAGTTTGCCCACCTCTGATTTCAGTGGCATTAAGAGCTTTGCCAGCAAATCCTGCTTTTTCAAATAATTGCCACTACAATTAGCTTGCGTTTTGATATAAAAATTTATTGATGGACAGGAGAAGAAGAAAGTAGTGGAAAAATCATCGCAGCCCCATTTTTGTGAAGCGAGTTTTCATTCAGGCCAGCAGCTGCACAATCAATAGGTGTGACGCAAAGAGGAAACGAATCAAGATGTGGCCATGGCCAAGGTGGGACTAAAATCCTTTTGGGAGCAGCTTACAATTAGATCTGATTAAGCACACTGTAATACACATACCTGTAATCCAAGCTTTGCTGGAGTTAATGTAAATTAAACAAAACTAAACTTCCTATCTTCCTGTAACTAACCTTCCATGCAGAAGGAAGCACTGCTTAATTAAGTTAATTTTCAAAACAGACCACAAGTACTGTAGTTGCTGCAATACATGAAAACATTTTATAATATTTTGTGCTACTTCAGTTCCTTCAGATTTGTTTTTCACAAGTAAACTGCAGACAACTTTGCTCCGGCAGCACAGCCCCACTACAGTACCTGGAGGCACTGGCCATTCATTAACAATAAATCCCAGCACCAGTAACAAATGGGGTATTCAGTGAGGTGCAAGAAGTAGCCATACTGCATTTGCAAGGGCCAAACTATCAATTTGTTTAAAAGATGTTTGAGAATGAGAAAAAAATATAAAATCAATTTGCTGAACTAATTAAAGAAATTGTATTGTCTTTAACTGTCTTCATCATTTATCACTTTACAAAAGACTTCAGTTTACTGCAGAGGGTAGATTCAAGTTTTGCTGTAGCACCACAAAAATTGCCAAACAAAAATATGAGTACAATGTTTTTGCAGAAGAATTAAAATCAGCAAATATCAGAACAAGATGTAAATATCTAACTATGACAATGCACATAAATATATGTATGAGACAGATGACAAAGCAAGAAACTTGCAGCTTAGCCGCAAGAACAAACTGACCACACAGGAAGACTTTCCTCATCTAGAAAACTGTTTCCACCTTCCACAAATAATCAAAAGGAGTACTGGAAGGAGGGAGAAGAGAGGAGGTTAAATCAAGATCTGTTACGCACAATCCTCTCTTGCCAGAGCCACAAGTATATTTCTTTATGTAAATTTTCAGGTTCCAACAGACCAGTGAACTCTGCAAAGGTCAGTCCAATATTTAGCCTACCCCAAAGACTTCCTGAAACAGCTCTTCTATCTAAATTACCACTTTCAACTGTATGAATTTTCAAAAAATAGCCCTTTTTACATTAGGAAAAAAGGCAAATCAAGTGTGGTTACTGTAATTTAAGTCTACAAAGTACCACTGTGCAAGCTCTCTACAGTTTTATGCTAGACAGCCTCATCATGATCCAAATAACATCGTGCTTCAGGAAGGACCATTTGGAAAAGTCAGTGGTTATCCTTGGCACAGGAAAGTTTTCTCCAATTTTGATGGCTAAGACCACTTCGGGTTATAAAGGTATCAATTTATACCCCAGTCATATATGCAACCTGGAGTTTTCAATCACTTGGTGGTACAGCTCTGCATTACACAAAAGGCTGCTCAGTGCTGGGTTTCATTTTATGGTACTTATTCTAATTACAGGAAAAAAATAAAAACTGGTCAAGAATCTTCACCCTAGCCTCCCATCTATGTTTTGATCTCTGTAAGTCTTTTTATACTTAACAGAAAAGTTCATTAGAATGACTATAATCATATAAAACAGGAGGATGCTCCCTACTTCCAGTTTACAGTAAAACACATTTCCCTTGAAGAATGAGTCCCAGCCTCTTCCACACAAGAATCCCCCAGTCCCTGACAAAGCCCCATCCAAGTCACACAGGATATGTCCATAATCCCACAGCTGCTGCTGCCAGCCCCAAGTTGGTCACAACTCTCCACCTGAGCTCAGAGAGGGTGCTGCTCTTACAGAAGACCTCTTGGGGCAGGGTTGGAAGCAACCGCAGTGACAGTGCTGACAAGCAATTTCTCTCATGACTCAACATTGTTAACACAGCTTCGACATCACAAGTTCTTCCATTCAGGCAGCAGACCTCAGACGACCCTACACTAAAAGCTGACAAAACATAGGAGTTTCTATAATTTGGAGTTAAATATTTGTCCCAGTCCTCACTGCTGCTCCATCTGGAACCGGAAGACAGTGGTAAGCAAATACCTCCTCTCTGCCTCACAATTAAGAGATTCATATTTACTTTGCAGATTATTGCCAAACAATTAATGTACCACTTCTGACAATGTATTCTGTAACACTGTCTACACACACAATAAATTCTGTTTTCACTAAAGGAAAAACAAATGAAAACCAAACCCAGCGTTCTCTCTCAAACAGTCAGAGAACATCAAAACAAGCTCACAGAATTGGACATAGACTTACTTTTGAGTATTTGCAAAGTGTGACACTCAGACTAACTTTTTCTAAATTTAGGAAAGTGGGATAGGAAGACTTCAGCTCTACACCTGTTAATCTCCAGAACTACAAGAAGCTACTTGGTCTGTAGTAGACCCAAAGCTCTACAAGAGTATCAGGTTACTTTGTCAGACACACACACAGAAGTCAAACTAAGTTGAATCAGTCTATTTTCCAAACATACAAATATGATCAAAATGCACATTGATATAAGCAGAAAGTATTATCATTATTCTTGATAACACAAGAAAAAAGTGTTGGTAGGGGTGTTGGGGTTTTCAGTTCTCCTTTTCCTTTTTTTCTCTTAAGGAATTTTACCAATACGTGCTGCTAAGAGACCATAACGACTGTATACTTAAGGGAGACAAAAGACAAGGCCACAGCTCGGGGGAGGGGTCCAGCTGGCTACTCTCTTTTACCTGGGGTTTTCTCATGTAGGGCAGAGATGCCACAAGATTTGGACTGGGGAAAAGGGGGTTAGGGTGAGAGTCCTTAGCTGTCTTGTTCTCTCGGCGTTTGGAGGGGAGAGAGGCTGCAGTCACTGTGGGGAGAATTCATCACCACTGCGGGGTCCTGCCTTCTGCTGCCTTTCTTCTACAGGAAAAAGCCCGGGATCCTGAGCCCGCCTTTCCCTGCCCTGCTGGGAGCCAGGCCATCGCTGACCTGACCCCCCCCCCCCCCCCCCGGTTCCTTTGCTACTGCTCTGAGTCTTCGCTACACTGTAGCGACGCACCCCTTGCCCGCCGAGAAGTCCCGGGCTTCCTGCTGCAGCTGTGGAGTTTGATACATCTTGTCTACCACCCGGGATTTTGTGCCCATTCCTACCGTTTCAGTTTGCTGTTCCTGAGGGTCCAGCCAGACACCGGGATCGGCTGCCCAGGGGTTTGTGAAGCCTTTGTTCCATCCCTCCCCGGGATCCCGGGGCACCGGTGCCGCGTGCTCCCCGAGCTCGCTCCGGAGCGCCCCCTGCAGCCGCGGGGGAACCATCGCACCTGCCCTGCTCACCGGGAGCCGCCAGCGCCCCTGCCGGCTGCGAGCGGAACTGCACCCGAGGGGAAAGGGCCCGACAGCCGAGAAGGCTGGCACTGGGTTTGTGATTGTTTGCTGTTACTGCCATAGTTATTGTTGTTTGTTTGACTGGTTATACACATATAGATATATATATTAGTAAAGAACTGTTATTCCTATTTCTCATATCTCTGCCAGAAAACCCCTAATTTCAAAATTATAATGATTTGGAGGGAAGGGGGTTACATTTTCCATTCCAAGGGAGGCTCCTGCCTTCCTTAGCAGACACCTGTCTTTCAAAACAAGACAAGGGGAAAAATGAGCTTCAAGTAGGTCAAGGAACTACCAGCAATGAATCCAGAAAATGTAAGGTATGTTTCATTTCCTCCTTGAAGCAGAAGCACTGACTGAAACATCCCTACTACTTCGCTATGTAAGTGAAAAAAAGGAAGTTTAAGAAGTTTAAAAAGAAAAAAAATCCCAACAAACAAACCTTCCATGGAGCTAGAATGAAAAGCTTGAAGTAAAATCTCACACCTGTTATATTGTAATGATATTTCATAGTTCTAGTACTTCATTTTTTTAAGAATAATGCACTGCTATTCACAAAACCAGAAATACAATTCTAAAATAAAAAAGCAACATAATTTGCTTTTTGAAAAGCAAATTCAAGACAACTTGCATTACTTGCAACTTTAGTTTTAGTATTGCAATACTAAATATTTGCAGTACGAAGTATTGCAATACTTTCAGTATTGCAACTTGCAGTACTAAACTCCTTTAAACAGGAAAAACAATTAGGATCTACATTACCAATATGTTAAAGAGCAGCTTTTCACTACTGAATAGATCCCACCCAGAGAGAATGCACAAAGGCATATTTGAACACACCATGATTCCCATGATTGGTTCAGTTACAACTGAGGCAGTATAAGGGGGAAATTAAGTTTTGAACTGGAAATTTCCTCCTGTTCTGATGCAAGTCACACCCACAAGCACAGGACACACTCCACAAAGTCTCTTAATCAATGGGAAGAAATTACTACTTTACTTAGCACAGAAGGAAAATCCAAACAAGCAAATGTGTATTTATTAGAGGAGGAAAATTTTTCTGAGCATGAAGCACCAAAATGAGACACTACACACAAATACAGCCAACCAATGCAAAGTATCTGTGCCAAGGGCTGGGTGAATAAGGATATCATGCAGCAGGAAACAGAACTTCAGCTTCAACTATTAGCATGGCACTAAATGCATATAAATAGACTCTAATGCAATTAACTTGTTAAAACTGCATATGATTTACTACAGAAGTCAATTAAGGTTTTACATTATGAGCATTATGATTTCCCCATACTAGTGAGCCTACTAACAACAGTCTTTTGGATAGACACTTCTTTTTTCCTGAGGTGTCCTCTTAATTTCTATTCTTTTGAGTCATGTGGTGTAAGAGCACACAATCCATCCAGCACAGACAGGAGAGAGGACTGCTGAGGGGGAAGGCATACTCAGGTGTGAATTTAGTTTCCGTGTGAGCATAATTATTAGCCTGTCACTGGGATGAGTGCAGAGAAGAGTTTCTAAGACAACTAGGAGAGATAGGAACTGGGTTTATCTAGTCTAGAAAAATACACAATAAGGGGAGAAGCCATCTCGCAGGCAGAAGGAAACACCATATGGGAGAACTATGAGATTAAAATGAGCTAAAACTGTATTACTCACAATAGGGGAACTTACACTCTTTCCCAACACCAAACTGTAAACTGATCCAATTTCCCCCTCAAATCCAATTTCTTTTTCCAATTAACATCTCTGTAGCCACAGAATACTAGTGACAACACAAGAAGTGGCAGTTCTTCAAAGTTTCACCCACTGTGCTTTTTTTTTGGGGGGGGGGGCGGGCAGGGGGGATGACACCAAAACCCACACACACAAAAACCAAGTGGACCGGTTCCAAATGTATTACCCAGTATGCTGTTTTCAGTCTAGAGAAACAAGAAAAAGAAGGAGAACATGTCCTACTGCTCTTTTGTACTCACTTACTCTAAACAGTAGAGGTTTAATTAAATGATAATGTTCAGAGACTATTAGAGGCATCTCACATGCTGAGCTGAGCCCCCAAACGCTGAAATGCTTATTAACAGCAAATTTTCTTATGTCAACATAATTTTCTTATGTCTTCAATATTGCATCGCAGAAACCTTTTGGACAAACTGAAGTATAGGAGTCTTCATGTATGGGACTAAATGAAATCTGTATTTGACCAGCATCAAATTACATCCACTTTAAAATTCTAGTTTTATCAGAGAGATATTGTCATTTCATTATGTATCATTTGCCTTCTACAAACGCAGAACTGAAATGCACACCCCAGATTCAGCATCAGACAACACACTGGGCGAGTCTGTAATATTCTGCAAGCCCAGGGATAACCAGGTTCAAAAGCTACTATAAATCCCAAACAAAACCAAAATATTATTTTTACTGGACAAAATGTTTGCCTTTTAAAAAGCAAATTTCTAGGTAAAGGCATTGAGATAACACTACACAGGAAAATAAGTTCTCTCCTGTTTCAGGTCATCCACTAATTTGCACCAGTCATTCTAAATACACATCTCATTAATTCAAGCTGTACTCCTTTAATGTGTGATTTAGGCTAGAGAAACTGCAACACAGCAGAGATACACTTCAAAAAAGAAGTTTTTCCTTCAGCATTTATTAAATGTCACAGCAGAGTCAGATTACATCTTTACCAGCATAAACCTAACCCAGACAAACCGCCAGTCCAGCCCTGACAGGAGCAGCCACAACAGATTTTTCAGGTGTTAGTAAAAACCATGACACTTACGATCACATGGATAGAAAGGAAAATACATAAATGCGAGCCAGGTTAACTTCTGTTCTTCCCATCTTTAACAGAATTGCTTTGAAATGTGCAAACTGACACTTTAGTATGAATCCTGAACCCACGGAAACAACAGTCTCCAATATTGACATTAATTTAATTTCCCTAAGGATTAGGGAATTAATAGCTCAATTCTTTCAGGAAAAACACAGAACTGCTGGGATCAATAGGGATGTCCATGCAGGAGCAGGCTCAGAATGACTTAATACATGCCTAGCATCCAGGAATTAACTATAAAACAAACACGATGTGGTTTTGAACACAGGCTGCTGATGCCATAGTAGAGGACTGAGCTTTCCAGGGAATTTTACATGCTGGAAGCCTAAATGTTGATCCTTCACCATCTGTTTCTATTCACATTTTCATGTAATGTATGTAGCAAGTAACAAAATACAAATCAAAGTGAGTGACCGGATTTAAGCACTTCAAATAAACAAAACAGTCTTTTCAACTCAGCAACAGTCTCCCGCTATCAACATGCAAACAAGTGAAATCAAACTGTATTTGTGGGGAGAAGCAATCTTTTACCACACCAGCAAATACACAGCTGGAGAGACAGAAGCTTGTCAGCATGTAGACATTAAGAGTTTTGATATCCTCAAGGGGTATATAAAACACCTACTTACCAGTTTTAAAAATCACCTCCCACCAGAAGTAGATTTACCATTTTATCACCACTATTAGAAAACTGGAATAGTTAACCAACATTTGAAAATCTGAAGTTTTCCTCCTTAAGGAAAAAGAGTATAGAGCTAAAGACACTCAAAATATACCCAGAAAATGAAAAAGGGATGTCACAGTTCTCTAAGCAGCACCTGAAAACTGCTGTGGGGGAAAAATAACCCTGAGCTGCAAATACAATGTTTCAGCAATCAATATTTTCATAGAACACTAGAATATTTTCATAAGACTTTTGATTTAGCCATTCAAGGTGCAAACTAGGCAGTCAGAATACATTTTCAAAGCAGTATTCTGTATAATCAAGGGTGTAAGACACCACATATAAAAGAGAAGGCAGCCTCTTTTTGAAGTTATTTCAGTTTTAATTCATTTAACTTTCACAATTTACCTTGAGGGCTTTTTTCCTATACACATACAACATATATGGGAAATACTTAAAATTATTACATACAACTTAAATTTTCTATCCCAAATCCTATATTGTACCTGTACCATTTTTTAAATTTCTGAATCCAGAAAACTGTTTAACACTGATACAGAACAATATTCTGCAATCAAATGATCTCAATCAAAAACTGTTGGGTTTTTTTCAGCCAGAATGCAAATACCTGGAGTCTTAGAAACATTTCAAATATACTCCTTATGTCCCCCCAAAACCACTCCTAATTTGGCACCTCTGCTTGGTTTCATCCCTGCTCTGGATTCCAGTCTCAAAGCCACCTACAAAAATACTACAGAGCTAAATCTTCCCAATATCCTTATGTACACCCAGAGTACTTCAAGCAACAGACCAGTCTGAAAATATCCAAGTTCCCTGAGAAGGCAGAGATTACACTCTGTTGTGCTGCATCTATATTTCTGCTGATACTTCTTGCTCAGAAACAAAATGCTTTCTTGGAAAAAGTTCTGTAGTGAACATGCAGATGTTTAACCTTCCTAAAAATAACCAAGTTCACCCTTGGAACAGTCATAATTCCTGAACACCCTTCAGGCAAAAGCACTCACATCAGAACTAGAACATAAATTAGCTCCAAAAAAGTTAAACTCAGGAAAATGTAGTAGCAAGATGACAAAGCTGATTTGAATGTTAGAATTTTTGGTTGATTGTTGAAGACACCTACTAAATTTAGACACAATTCACAGTGAGTTCGTCACTTTGCATTGATTCTTGTACCTAAAACCAATATGCTATTTTGAGTTATTAAAACGCTATTTCACTTTCATAACATTATTCAGATTTGATTGTACAGAGTGAACAAAGTAAAATGAAAAATTTAAGAATATCCTTTGATCATCCTTAATGTTTTATTTGAAAACTACTTTTGCATAAGAAGTAAAGCACCATGAGGATGTAGCTAACATAAATTTTAAGCTGTTTTTAAAACACTATCTCATCACTGTTTGGCACCAGGGAGGCTTTTTAAGTTAAGATTTAATGTATGAACAACTGCAACTTACATTGCACAGGATTAAGCACAACAACAAAAATCACAACAGCTTAAAATTGCAGACATTTTCCCTGCCTGCTTTGTTGCCTGTATTTTAAGACAGCTCTAAACCTAAGTATCTGAAATGCAAGAAAAGGCAAGTAATTACGTAAAATGAACAAAGTTGGGTAACATTTTAATATGAGAAAAAGAGAAAAATGTGACAAAAAGCTGACAGATATGATTAATGGATGAAAAAAAATGAAGATAATTTTACTTCTAAGTGAACTTTTTTTACTCACGGCTGAACACTAGGTTTGGTCCAAATATTTTTCTCTAATCTCTCCCGAAATTACTAGTAAATATAACAGTATAAGTCTTGGAAAACACATTTTCAGCCCCAAACCAATTATAAAAATACGAAACACTTACAGAACCATGTACCTCTTAAGGCAAGAGCTCACATTTATTAGTGATGCTGCAGGAGGTGTGGAGGTTGCACTTCTGCAAGAAAGAGCCAAGTTCTCAGTCAACAACCAGGTCTTGCTGGCACCTCAGCAGGAAGATGGGAACAACTCCCTTTTTTTTGGAACTGCTGTGCTATCTATAAATCTGCGATGTTCAGTCAAACGGACACAGGTTATTCAAGTCCCTCTTCCTAGGGCACCTGAAGCCCTTCACTTCCAAGACCATGCTCCCTACACAGCCAGTGGAGAAAGACATGCTACTACCCAGGGCTTACAAGTGTCCTCTGGTCTCTCCATTACCTTCAGGTATTTATGCAGTCCTAGAGCTGAAGTTTAAAATTTGATGTGAATAATCACCCCATAATTTCTGATATATTTCTGGTATATACTAGTAAGAATTCAATTAATCTACGTAAGTTTTGTGTAACAGCTGGTATTTTCTTTCTCTGATTAATAACCTATTGCGAAGGAAAGAAACACTGGGATTAAAAGTAGTATGATTTTAAAAACTACATACAAAACATGCATACAATCCCCAAGAGTTTTGGCTCAATTCACCTCATGATGAAGTCGTCTTTCTTTCCTCTTTCAACAGCTCTCACTATGCCCACCTAAGCAACCCCATGGGAAACCACAGACATTACTAAATATTGGAAACTCTGTGGAAGGCAAATGCTGGATTTGACCAGGAATGTGATGACAAAGAGTTTGCTCTAGGTTTCTTTCACATTTTAGAAAGCCAATTTGCTTTCAGTTCCTTTTAGGGGGAGAATGACAGATTCCAGAGATGTAGTCAGCTATATGAAATCTTGTTTCACAAAACAGAAAATATGAACCACAATGTCTGCTCTCCTGGGAACAGAGGATAAATATCTAATCACACAGGCCTTTATAAAGGAAAACATTATCTTTCATTAAGAAGAAAGACTAGAAAAACATTCTTCTTCAATATTAGGCATTTGATTTTCTGCAGTAAGCGTGCAATGGCAGTACAACCCAGTTCCAGACATGATGCAGTATGAACTACCACACCGCCATTGGTAAGGCTGATGATTTTCATCTTTTTGTATTAAACAAGACTTAGTAATAACTGCTGCTGAAGAGAGAAGAGAGTATATGAGTTACCCACCAAATTTCAGACAAGATGGAATTTAATTCATCTTACCTACAACAATAGGAAAAGAAAAAAAGCAGAAATAGCATCTGGCTTGCAATACATAGTCACAACACACCACAGAATTAATAGTTTTAGAGTCTCCACTATTACATGTGGACAACAAAGACACTGCCATCAGCTTCCTTCAGTGTTGATACCTCCCTGGTATTTAATGCACACGTTAATTAGGTCTCCTAACTTCTCTCTGAACTCCAACCAACACCAAAATAGTCTGCTGGATTTATTACTCACTTGCCAGATTGTGCAATGACTTCACATTCATTTCAGAGTTACAAAAGAGTCTTCTTTGGGTTTGCAAGACCTGTGTAAGAAACTCTGCTCAGCATGAAACTGCCAGTCAACAGTTCTTTAGGGAACTCATGGCCTTCCCAGTTTCAAGCCCTCCATTCTGAGCAGAAGGGTCTCTCTCAATGTGTTTCTCTCTTACAGAACACAAATCTAGCTCAGGGCACAATGCTGCTCCTCACCCTGTGCCTCCATACGCACCAGACAAAACACATCTGGCTCTTTTTCCGTCCTACCTTCAGGAGACAGAAACCATGAATCAGGTCATATATCTTCACTGG
Organism: Coloeus monedula; assembly: GCF_965178545.1. Taxonomy (NCBI): domain Eukaryota; kingdom Metazoa; phylum Chordata; class Aves; order Passeriformes; family Corvidae; genus Coloeus; species Coloeus monedula. Next base: position 10,530,991 of record NC_138798.1, on the reverse strand, counting down.
TAAACTGTGAGCTATCTTGGCAGTAAGTGTTCTATAAATTTATAAGACAGATAAATTGTGAGCATAAGTAAGCTATATTCCTTCCCTGCCCATCTTTCTGTGCAATTCTAACAGTGTCTTAATTAGCAGCATGAATTATTTGCCATGGTAATAGGGAGATATTCAAAGCACAGAATGATAATTTCCCAGAAAGTTCAAACAAAACACTGGTGGGAGATGCATCTCCTGAGACATCATTAGGAAAAGACAAAAATATAAGCATCTCTAGCACATCCAAGGCCAGACTATTGCACAAGTAAAAAATTTCTTCACAAAACACAATACAGCTACATGAATGCCGTGATGCTTCTCATGGTGAGCTATGAGAAATGTAAGTAACTAAGCCTGGAAAAGTCCAAGCACAACTGTGCTAGTTCCTAACAATGTTCAACCAATTGTCACAGGCAAGTTGTGGCAAAATAGCAGTGTCTGTAGCAGTTGATGACAGACTTCTGATGCCATAGCATAAGTCATTCAGTAGCAATTATTCTCTTTCAAGAGGTTAAACAATTATCAATTGCTAAAAGAAAAAAAACCCCAGCCCAAGCAAATGCCCCAGCGTATAGAAGCCATTCCACCATACAGAAGCACACACCAGCTCTCTGTAGAGATGGAATATGCCTTAGTGTGGAAACTACACCTGCTACAGAACCCAACACTTGTTAATGAGCAAAGCAGCTAACTGGTTACCCTGTCACTAAACTCTGCTGCTATCATGGACTTCCAATTCTCTCTTAATGTCATGAAAACAACATGGATCTCAAATCCAACTGACACAGTGACAGAAAGGCTTTCTCAGCCATTCTCTTCATATTTTCTGCTTAAGAGAGTTTTTGTAATTTTCCAGCAGCGAAAGCACAGCTTGGCTGGCAGCAAGGAGGGTCTGTCACTGATCTAAACCAGAGGAACACTTCAAGAGGAATTCAGAACCACACCACTACCACACGGCAACCAAAACACAACACCTTCCTTCAGCCTTACCCAGCACACCCTCACATTCATGGGACCTTTCTTCTTGGAAAGAATGGAACCCAACTCAGTTTGGTCAATTCCCTAATTTCAAAATCAAAAGCAAGTTCTGATACATTTAAATCTTACAAAGCGACTTGAAAGAAAATTACTTTTGTGAAGAAATTTGCAAATGGCATTAGAGTTGTGCAGGATTTTTATCACCATTTGGTCTTAGCCTACTTGCCTTGTATCAGAAATGGGTGGGTGGCATATCCTTAAGTTTAGTAAGATTTTTTTTAAAAAGCAAAAAACAGGCCTAGTTACAACATGCTAAAAATTTAACTGAAGACCATCCCCATCATCAAGACAACATCCACTCAGCATTGATTACTAAAAATATCCCAACATATTATATACCCAAGACACTTTTAGTTACAAAACATCTACTACTCAAAGCAACTTTTGTTTCCAAAATAAGCACTGTGAATTTCTATTAGTTGGGCATTTTATAGAGTTACTGTCCTCAGGTGTCTACAACTACAAGAAAATCTAAAAATTTGCTTCATTTTACAGTGCTAAATAGTTTGCACAGAAAAACTACAGGACATCGTTCCCCTGATAAGGCACCACACTAGCTAAGATCTGTCAATTCACATCATTCCTTCAACTATTTTTAAATTATTTCCTTTGTTCCTCTCTCTGTATAAACTGCCAGCAAAATAATTAACAGCCACAGAAATGAAGGATAAGTTGGATCTTTTTGGATGATTTGGGGCATTATTCAGTGTCCAGAGGGGTCAGGAGATTCTGTTATCTCACTTCAACAAATTTGGAAAGACTATAGCACTGCAGCCTTTCCAAATTAGCCATATAGACACTATAAAAAGATTGTCATGGAGTTCTAGAATCCTGCTCATCCAAAGCCATCCATTTCCTACACAGTACCAAGATACAAGACATTCAGCAGCAAGTTTCCTAACAGCACTGAAAAGTTGCATTACAAAAAACCTCCAATAGTTAAACTACAATCAACAAAATAAAGGCTACTATTAGTAACAAGTAATAACAAATTTTCACACTTCACCCTAATGAAAGGAAACTGTATTAGTGTCTTCCACAACTGGAACAGTTATTTGAACCAGGTTCCAGACAACTGAGTCTTTAACATCAGAAAATACAGCCTGTCTTCTATTAATGCAATTCAGCCTCAGCCTAGACACTGTCAGCCATCCAAGTCCAGAAGTGGCATTTTTCTGAATAAGGTTGTTCAGGATAAAAACTCTAGACAACTAATTGCCCAACTCCACCCTTCTCTTCTTGGTCCTCTTACAGCCACATTACCCCAGTCAGAATGTACTGCAGATCCAGGGCTAAGTTCATCTAAAGTGCAGCTAAACCAGATGCATCATCCCGGGCATATTTATTGTCAACGTTCCATCATACACAGAATATTGTGGTTGTCATGGCGCCAGCAAGCAGTCAAAAAAGGACAACGACAAAAGAAAAGAGATCATTATGTGGTAGAAAGCAAGGACTCTCAGGATATACAGGGAAATTCCTGTTGGCCTGCCCTACTCTGCCAAGAGTCCCACAGCAATGCTGTGCTCAGACCATCTCTCAGCCGGATCAGACAAGCACAGACTTTGCATGGCCCCAGTGCTCAGAGCGTCTGACACCTGCCAAGGTGTGAACTGAACTCATTGCTCCATCACAGCACCAAGAGCTGCCCACTGCCCTCAGCTGAACAGTGCAAATAACCCAGCACTAGAGACAGGACAAGCTGTGTCACCCTTGAGGACCTCATGAACGACTTCACCTTGAAAATCTTACTGTAATGTTCTGTAAAACAAATGTGCAATAGTTTTGGCAGCTTTGCTTGGACGGGAAACAACACACTGTGTAAAAGGACTACTTCAATATTTAAGACAATAAATCTTACTAAATCTGTAATCTGACTTCTTAGGGGATGCAGAGAGGCAGGTAACAGACTAAACCAAAGAAGTTCAGACCACAGTATGTATCTCCATCTGAAGCAACACAGAGAAGAACACACAAAAAAGTACATCAGGTTTCCTAATAAGCACACAGAGGAATACCACTACTTGATGCCATATTTGATCACCTGCAGTCATCCAGAAGCTAAAACCAGAAGATGAAGTTGATCCTCTCCAATGCATAGTTTCATTCAAGAAACATAGATGATACTTGAGTGGCCTAACTTGCTCTCAGAGTATTACCTAAACAGTCTATGCATATTCCTGCTTAACTTCTTGACCTTGTGGCCAGCTCCATCCTTTATCCCCAGGCTCTCACTCTAGCCCTATTCCTCATCTTGCACAGGCATCCCAGGGTTCTAATCAAAGCTGCTCCAGGAGACCAAACTGTCTCAGACCACCACAAAGTCTATGCCCAGTTCTGGACTTAGTCACTCTTGACATACCAACGGTAGAGAAATTCTTCCATCTAACCTTGTTCTAACTATCTGGAGTATAGTACTCACTGCAGTGAAGGACTAATAGAAGAAGGGTTTATTCACATTCATAACATTTCTTTTGTAAGTGACAGAACTGGTCATGCAGAGCAGAACTCCGATAGCAGAATGTGCTGCAAATCCCATCTCCTTGCTAAGTCACTGCCTCCTCACAAAGCGAATGCAACAACTGAAGCAAAAACAGTGGTTCAGAGCAAGAAAGTGCAGGAATACTTGTAGTAGAACCATACAGCCGGTTTATCTGTGAGATATAAGTGGTTTTGGCAATGAATGTGACAGAAAAGGTTAACATGCAGGCACTGCTGGGTTAACCCCTAGAACAGCTCCCAGAGAGATACCTTAGCAAAGACTCCAAGGTCTCTATCTTTTCCCTAAACTAGGAATCATCACTTTGTAGATTAAACAGATTCAAAAATGCAGCTGACCTAACTGATGGAAGAACACTCACCCAAGACTTAGTCTACAAAGACACTACAGAGTCCCCTCACATATGGAGGATATTGATCTGAACACTACATTGCTTCCTAGACAAAAACACATCCTTCCATCCCAATATGAAAAAAAAAAAAAACTTATCTGGAGGTTTCATTTCCACAGCAATTCTTGTACTTAAGTTACAAATATGCAGAATATCATGATACTAATAATTTTTTTAAGTTATCAAGTTGTAGTGGGCTCTCTAGTATGAAAGAGGTTAGTTGTTTTTATCACAGAAATCAGAAAACAGGATGTTTTCTTACCTATATTCACTCCACTGTTGACTTAAAAAACCAAACCAAAACCACACCTCATACCTCTGACACTTAGACTGGTATTTATTGATTACGTGCTTAGAAATCCAAACTCTTTTTAGCAATGTATTCAGAAGTCAGATAAAAAAATAAAACCAACAACTAATAGTTTAATCAAAGCATTTAACAATCAGGCCTTACAATCAACAAGCCAGAAGCAAAGTCAAATTGACCAATATGACCTTGTCAGAAAGAACAGCCGAGCGCTACTGATGAGTTGACTTACCGAAACAGTACAGGATTATATACTTTATCATCACATGCCTGGGTAGAATGAAGCACTATTTTATCAACATTCCATAAAAGAATGACTTAACACCATCAGCACCCAACTACAAATCTTCAGTGACAGTGGTAAAAGTACACTCCTGTGAGTCAAAGCCATAGAGTAGTCAGTCTGTCTAGCCAGATTTAAGCAGCTTTCATCATGCTGGCCCTGTATTAAGACAAATTCATGTTGTCAGATGATGGCTGGTGAGATTCTGAAATGAACATGACTATTCACAACTGTACCAAGTCACAAGGGGATTCAGCTGGCATGAAAATACAAAATACTGACCATCAAAACAGGCACCCTGCTTTTGCCACCTTCTACTGAGAGGCAAACTCAAAAAAAAAAAGGGTCTTGAGTTGTCCTGAGCTTGACTGGCCAGGGCCTGATCGCTGCCTCCCAACCTGTGTGCAGAAGCACAGAACATTCACACACCCAAGTGCCAAGTTTAAGACAGCTGAGTCAGTTCCAGGTACCAAAAACAGGTAGCAGAACAGACAGAGGCTGTTTTCAACTAACTCTTGCCTAAATAGCTAAGAAGCTTTGCTTGTGACAACAACAAAAAGTAGGAACATTCTTTAAAGAGGGTGTTTTGGAAACCTTAAGAAACTTTTTCCAGTAAAGCCCCCTGCAGAGAAGTATTTCTGATTTATGGCAGACTCTTTCCATCTTTTGATTTAGCTTTAAGGTAGCATGCTTTTTTAATGTTCTGCAAAAATATAAAAAATAAAGAGAAAGAACTAGCTGGAAAACTAACATTGGGGTTCCTCTAAGGCACTTAAGTATGATAAAGAGGTTCTTTCTGTTCTGTACCATCTGTAACTGCTTACAGCTGCATCTGCTTTAGAAGAAGTCAAGTTAGCATAAAATTAAAGAAAAAAAAAGTTCAGCTCTTCACTATTTAGCTTTAAAGTTTCCCTTTTCTTGAGGGGAAAAAAGCACTCTTTAAACTATTTTCAACATAAAGCTTAATTAGATTCTACTCTTCATCTTCAAAACCCTGCAGAGATCATAATGTTCCCCATGAGAGCTTTTAGCCCTTTGTGGTAACTTCTTGGAGCAGCTATTCAAGTGAAGGTATAGGATCAGCCACTTCAACAAGAGTTCAGAGAGCAGATAATCTTTCCTCCAGCACACAGCCCATCAATCTGAACTTCTAAAAAGGACCAGAGTGACCTTGTGCCATCAAACCTAGAAAGCAAGACACAGACACACCACATCTCACCGGTCTGCAACACAGGCTACAGAAATTCACATAACGCAGCTCTGTTTGCTCCTTTGCCTCCTGCTATTTCACCAACCTCACCTTTAGCTAACAGTGACCTAGAGAAGGGACTTCCCATTGACTAAATAAGTCAAAGTCATGCTACACCTCCTTTATCTTGCCAAATAGGTCTGACACAGATGATGGTGAGATAAATCACAACTGTAACCTGAAAGTAGAACCAGTAAAATCACTTCTTTGTGTAACAACTCACCATTGAGCTTCGGTTTTATACATCCAATATATCTGCACCAACAGCAGGCTGATACTAACTACAATAATTACTCAGAATTTGTGGTTGAACTTCTACTCACTACTAAAGTTTCCAGACAAATTTAAATCAAGTTTTAAACCTGAGGTATCTATCCAACTGGAGAAGGGATGTCAGATGGCCAGGAGCCAAGACACCAGAACTAAGACTAAGCAGAGCCATAATTCAGCTTCTGTGTTCACCTCTGTCCTGCTAATTGCACTACAGCAGAGCTCAAATATTTTGTATTGCTGGTTCTTGTCCACGCTGTGCTATTTCAACTGGAGTCAGCTGAGCTTATTATTCCAGTAATGACTGAAATTAAAATAAATCCTGAGGATACACACTTGCTAGTAGCTTAACCCATGTAGAGAACCCCTCTGCAAAATGTCACTGCTGTAGAGAAAAAACACACCAAATTTACATGCTGAGATCACTTGATTTTTTTGTACCACCTGAAACCACAGTGCACCATGAATCCATGCGTACAAATTTTTGCTATTCTAATATGTAGCTGCTATTCGCAGTACTACTGACATGATAAAATGGTGTAAGCAGAGCTCTCAGACTTCTCTGATTCAGTGCAACACTATCAATTCTTAACATTTGTGCCGATCTCTACCACTCTGAAATATACTTAAAATTATGTACCATTGCAAGTTTACTAGAAGTTATCTTCTGGCTAGTTATCAGATGAACAAAAGGACTTTTTAAAGCTACTTCTGTCCAAAAACCAGCAGAGTCCTTAGGAATGAAGAAGAAAATTTGGACTTTCAAAATTAGCAAGCAGAGAAGCACTGACTGTGTACAACTAAGAGGTCTGAAGGATGCTTAGCTTTAACAGCCAGTAGTTAACACTGCACAAAACTGTTTTTTTCCTTTTAAATGAACTGAAGAATAATCTAGATTCGAGCCTATTTCTGCAGGTAAGCTTGCCAACTCATGGCTAAAGTTCAAGACTGTGTATGAACAGAGGGTGGAACCCCCTGGGTCTCCTCCTGCTTCCCCCACACAACCTCTGCTCTGGAGGCACTTGCAGGAATGAGGTTATGGCATAAAAATGGAAGAGAATCATTTCAAAGTCTTTGGCTAAATACCCACCTGCATGGGAAAATACTTTTTGGGTCTAAAGTCTATGAACTAGCTACAGGAAGTAAAGGAAGACCATCCAAACCTGAGAGTCACAGAAGAAAATACCTGGACCTGAGAGCCCAGAAGGAAAAAAAAAATCAGAGTCAAACAGTGTAATTTTCCCTTTGGATTCCACTGGTCAGGGAAAACACTACCATATATAAACTCTAAGATATGATTTTATCCCTCCAACTTCTACATTGTTAACTTCAGTAATAAAAGAGGAATCTTAAACATAACACTGTGCAGTAGAGAATCATCTTCTTAGTGTGTTCTCCCCTACTTTATGACACTGGCTGTGATGGTTTTAAAGAACCTCCTTTCCGACATCCTGAAAAAAAAAGTCACTTCAACCTTAAACCCTGTCCTCATCCGAGTATAAGGAACGGCTTATTTCATACATTTATTATTTTGAATCCTTGTTGTTGTAGGATATTAACACTGTTCTAGTTTACTTGGTTAGTTATCAGTTACAAAATATCCCTCCAAAAAAAGCCAACAGAACTTTCTGACAGCCCTGTCTATAACGTACCACTTAATATGACACACAGATATGGAGGCTATCCAAGGGAATCTGGGACCTAAGGCATAGGTCTGGCCCTAAAAAGAAATACTCAACAGAATCTAATAATGAAGATGACAGCAACACAGGTCCACGATTATTGAGCTCTGGGATATTGTCATCATGGTGGTTCTAGCGGACAGAGAGACACTTAACGTATCGTGAGAGGTGAGCTTCTCTTGGGGAGCACATGAGGGGAGAACCCTGGTCTGGCAGATCAGAGTATTTCAGGCACAGACACCAAAAGATTTAGAAGAGATCACCAACACAAGCATCCTTGGAAAAATTAAAGAGAAAGGCGATCAGCAAGTGTTGCAACGACACATATGCTCCATTAATCTTATTAAATCATCACCTTTCAAAGTTGGCCTGACTGCCTGGATCCCATCCAGCCACACACCAGCTTGTGCTTCACTCCACGCAACGCCCGTCACTGGCTGACTGGCTGCAAATTTTAATCCTAATCACTGACACTAAAGCAATGTAGCACCAAAAAGAAAATGTGCACAATTTTTTTTTTCCCTACCAATTTCATTCTTGGTTTTTTGTGGAAACCTTCCTCATATGTCACCAGAATCTAATTAGACTGTTTTAACTAAACGACTTGTGCCAATTGTTTGCTTTTAGAGTATATTACAATGCTTAGAGTCATCATGAAATGTCAAAGGGCAATAAAAACAATGGCACCTATGCCACAGATGTTGACACATCACATTACCAAAATAACAAAATAAAATAGCCGAGATACTGAAAAAGACCAGTCTGTTCTGCTCTTCTTCCAAATTTTAGGAAATAAATATCACTGCATTTCAAAAAGCATGACACATTTTTCAAAGTACTTTTCGTAGGAAGATTTCCTAAGTACCCATTTTTTAGCATTGTGTTTTAGTGACAAATGATTGAGTTTTCAGCAACTGAATCAAGTATTAAAAATGGTGGTATTCACCAAAACACAACTTATCTCAAAAGAATTCAATATCCCCAATTAATTTTTCTGGTAGTCCCCACAAAATTCCTCAAATTCCAACAGCATCAGGTCACTTAACTCATACCAAAATCCCAAAGTACAAAAAATAAACCATTTATTGGATCCTACACTTCAGCAGAAGAAAGAGATGCTCTCAGGTTCATCAAACCTCATACAAACCAAAAGAACACATATTGATATTGGTGGATCCACACACCTAAGCACTCACTCACCTGTGACACAGAAAATCATATTAAGGTCAGCTTCTGTTTGCGGAAATTCAACCTTTCATCCCTGCAAAAAGCAGCCTGAACTACTCCCACAAACTACAAACCCTTCAGTCTTCCAAACCAGGTTTTTATCAAGGCAGGAAGTAGAATCCAGGTCCCTGTCAATCCCAGGCAGAAATGTATGCCTACCTCCTGGCCCAGCAAATATTTACAGTATACTATATGAAGTGAAACAGATTTAAGTGGACACACAAAGCTCAGCCTCTGAATAACACATAGTTTGGTGATGAGAACACTCCCCTGTAAGGTGAGAGATGCAAGGCCAGAAACCCTGGGGGATGGAACTGATCTCCTGTACCCTAGCCAAGATCTCCATCTCCAGTCACTGGGTAAAGCTAAAGGAACCATTAACTTTTATTACCACTGTATTCTGAAAAGGTTAAATGCAGAACTGACAGAAATCTTAATTAAAATAGGTGACAGAAATCTTAATTAAAAGAGGTACTGCACACCAGCACCAAGAGAATATTGATTTGTGTTCTTCATTTTAAAATATTTCTTAAAGAATTATCAATATATTAGTAAATACAGCCTTACAATTAGTAAATACTGACAGGAGGATTTTTTTTCCTTGTGCTAATCAGTCACTATACATATGTACCTTCAAGTAACTGTAAACTTCTACTAATCCCATGATCTTTGCTTTATTTGTCTTTCAGCCCAGTGCTGGTAGACAGTGCCCCTGTCTACAGGATACACAGCCGGAGATAGCAAAAGCTCCAGGGAGGGTAACAAACAAGTGAAGTGAGACTGGTCCTGGAAGACAAACAAATGAGCTATAAACCTGATATTCTCAGATTTACTGAGGTTTAAGTCACTTTTCTGATGCCAGATACTCACGTGCATTCATATAATGACATCCTTGTTCTCAGGAGATTCCTAACAATCGTTAAAATGGAATGTGGCCGGTAATTTCAGTTCCTGAAAAATGCAAGATTAAGGACCAAACTCCATGTTTTCATGCCAGGATTTCATGACAGGTTTTTGACAGCAGCGCAACAGAATTTCATCTATGTGCTTTGCAATCGGTTGCCTATCAAGTGCAACATTTTAAAAATTCAGGTGAATTATCTGTTTTCTGTTGTAAACTGCCTCCCATCCTCAAAATACCTTAATTAGTCAGTTAAGGTCTCCCAACCTAAACTGAGCAAACAAGTAAAAAATCTTGAATGCAAAAAATTATTTTACTAGTACTTGACAAGTTTTGTCAACAAGCTGTAGCTCCTCTTACTCCCTGCCCTCCCACATACACATCTAATCCAGCCAACTAAGACTTGAAAGCATCACCTCAGTCTTCTGGAAGAAACTGCATTTTACTTCACGGCAAAAGCACATTAAATGCTTAATTGCAATCAAAGCAAATTCTCAGACCTCTGAATCTAGAAAGACTTCTAATACCAACCAATTTGAATTCTCCCAGGAGCAAAGACTGCACTGTACATTTACACTTATTCCAAAACCCAGTAGTTCTATTGATTACTCTGACACACCATTTGCATTATGAAGAGAAGCTTCTAAATATATCACCATTTCACTCATGAAACATTTGATGGCTAATACAAGAATCATCCCACTGATTATAACATTTAAGAGGGAGTTCAGTTGTTTTTAAGATTAGTGACTCAATACAGTGCCTTCTTTTTTTATTCTTAGCTTGCCCTCCCAGTCTGTCTTCTGATCACCACCCTGAGAGGGCACGCACACATGGCAATCCATATTACTCTTATACAACACTCTCGGAAAGGAAATATTAAAAATATATTCAGCTTTGGTGCAGAAATCCCCTTCTTCGCGCTTCACAAATGAAGGAAGCTGTGAAAATCTTTTGTGCAGTCAAAGGGCAAAAAAAGAACAAAGCAATCTCTATTGCCAGACTGGGCAACAGTAAAAAGGGAGGGGGTGTTACATCAGGCCTTGAAAAACACTAAACACCTACTAACTGAAGATAAACAAGATACAAATGGTGCTGTGCCCTCTCAATAGGCTCCAGCACAAAAATTTCACCACAAAATGCTAGAAATTAAGGAAAGACCAACTATTTCACAAAGTAGGAAATCTAGGTCCTGCTGCGTCCATACTCATCCTACTGTAATACTTCCAACAGCTTGGTGCCTGAAGATAAATTTCTTGGTATTTACTAATCTCTTACACACACACAAATGTGTATTTTGCTCTGCCCATATTTATTCCCTCCTCTGCTGTAGCAGAAACTTTTGTCACTACACAGTTCCATTTCCTTGCTGGAGTACAGACAGGAAGCAAGGGGAAAATGGGTATTCAACAACCTCTTTCCTCTCCCATTCCATTGCACTTGCAGAAAACTAATTTTAGCTCTTATTTAATCTACAAAATCATGAGCAACCTTGCCATGCAGCAGTATCCTACAGAGCTCTCCTTTCCTTCTATTATTGCAGGAACTTGACAAAGAAAGTTTCTCTACTCTCTACTGACAAGCATTTGACTCAAACACCCTTTCTTTTTAAGAAGTCCATATTCTTTGAAAGAGCATTTCCATCTGGCACTTATCCCCCATTTCACATTAAAATTAATTTTTCCAGGATGACAGTATTCTTTTTCACCAGCAAAATTCTCAGCAGAGCCTCCTTTCAGGATAAGACACCTCTATCTGAAATACTGGTTCAGCAAGACTACTTAAGACACTAAAAAAGAGTTAAATAAAAGTACATATGGTTATAGGTGTAGGCATTATGGAAGAAAAAAAGAAGTTGTCAAAAGAAATACCTTACAAGAACAGTGTCAAAAGATAACTCATGTATTTAAAACTATGACAGAGATGGGGAAAAAGCGTAAGCCTCTCCTTCTTATAGTATCTTAATAAAAGAAAGTAATTGCATTCAGTCCACTTGGAAATCAAAAGAAATATAGAAAGCTACCTTAAAATCTAAGATTCATATTTACAAAACAATAAATATAGCAATATGGGAATTAGTTCTCAACTCTTCAAAACAACATCATTAACAAGACTGTCAATCACTGAAAAAAGCCCTATTTTGCATGTTTGCCAATGCTCATGTCCATTAATCACAGCTGGCAAGTATATTTTTTCAAAGTATTTTTAACACAACTGGGACCTTTTCTAAAAAAAAAAAAATCAAACCCACAATAAGAATTTATCATATCTTATGAAGCTACAGTGGTTCAACAATGTGTGCAGACAGTTATGGACAAAAAGATATAATCAAGCCTTATGCACCTGGACAAAAGGGAAGCACTACTGCAGCCAGGAACCAATTCACATCCATGCAAAGACAGGGGTGTGAAAGGATTTTTCTTAATGCCAGATTATGTATTTTCAGATGTGAAATAAGGTATGTGTACAGCAACTGGACACTACACCACAGAACACACCTGTTCTTGGAAAGCTGCCTTTGCAACACAAAGAAAGGACCAGGTCTGGCAAATGGACAGGATGGGATCAGCCAACTTCCAAACTGAACTCCTGCACCAGCTCCTGGGCACAACTCTGCTGCACATGAGCACCAGTCTCCTCAGGTGACAAAATGCACATTTTTCCTGGAAGTGCTGAAGCACTGGCCAATTTTATGCTGAGCTGCATTACCACAACCGCAAATAAACCGAGGCAAGAGCGTTGCTAGAAGTGTAAGTAATGAAATATCCACAGAGAAGAGAACGTGATTGAAATTGGATTTTTGCTCTGTCCACTGCTCCCATAGCTCCCAGGCAAGGCTGATTACAGGTAAAAACGCAAAGTGACTGAAACCTCAGATCCATGAGGACACCATTATGAATAGAGACACAAAATTACGGTGTTTTAAGACATAAGCATCATGTCCTCACTTTGCTACAACCTCAGTACTGAAAAAAAGAACATCCACTCTTCAGATCCACCTAGCATGCAGTGAACACCTTAAATCCCAATTTCATTCCCCTAAAATACACAACTTATAGAAGAGCAAATCCTTCTCCCACCTCTGTTAAAAAATCCTCCCTTTAAACTTATTACTATGGCAAAGACACTCATTAAAAAAAGCAAAGGAGTTAAGATCAAAATAACGTACAAGTGACATTTTGTTTCATTTACTTCTTTCAAGAAAGCTGACAAATTGCAGCGTTTATGAATCTGCAATTTCATTCTGCAATTAAAACACACTAAGACACATTTGGCTGAACTACATTAAACTGCCTAAATCTGTACCAATATTCATTTACTGTGTCAATATGTAAACAATCTTTTAAGTCAGAAGAGTTGTCTTTTTGCTGCTGTTTTAAAGTGGAGCAGACCACTGCCTGAACTGAGCTTGTTTAACAAATAAGAACATCTAAAAAGCAGAAGACCAATACAAATATTGGTTCTTGACAGAGAAGAGACAAGAGGGAAGAAGGGGCTGCCAAAGTCTCAACATGTGGCAGAACAGAAATCCCTCCAAGTTTTGAAAAGTAATGGGACCATTGAGAATAGGGATATTCGTTGCATATTCAATCCCTTCTCCAGATTCAGCACACACCAAGGTCAAAAACTAAGATTTAACTCCTTTTTCAATAAGGGACTTATTTCAAAACAAGTAATTTTTTCATAATATCTAAGAAAGAATTCTGGAGGATCTCGCTGGATTTAAAATGCAGTGAGAATATCACAATAAACTGCTGCAGTGGTCAGGTCAATAGAGATGATGCGCAGGTAAATTAGCTGAGATATTTTGGCTGTGATCCACCACAGTACAAAACCCCCAGAAATATAGAAAGAAACTGCACCCTGTCTCTTTGATCCACTGCCAGCTAGGCCCGAGACAGTGTCAGAACACAGGAAAAAAATGCCCTCTCATTTGCTATACTTCATGTCTTTCCACAGGAACTGGTCTCTTCCTCGTTGTTCTATTTCCTGTACACAGACCAAGCCTATTGTCACTAGGTGAAAACACACACACATGCCGCCGACTTACCAGCCTGCGCTGGCATAAATCTCCCTTTAGGCAGAGGTGACCTGCAGCCTCATAGCCGTGAAGGAGGTCCTGTCCCTCTCCAGGCCCGGCGGATCACAGCGCCGGCCGTGCAGAAAGCAGCTCACACGGAGCCCTCCGGGAACAGGGGGTGACAGCCACGCCAATGCTCCCAGCGATCCTCTCCTGCTGACCGGTTGCCGGTGGGGGGGATCCATACAGCCCGGCCGCCCCGTCCCTCCTCCCTTCCCCCTAATCCCTCCTCCTCAGCCGCGCTGAACCCTCAGCCCGCAGCCCCTCCATGCCCCGGCCCCCACTGCAGGCCCCCACCGCCGGTCCCCGCCCGGGACACCGTCCCCGTGTAGGGCCGCGCTCGGCCTGGCCCGGCCAGTTCGGACCCCCGCGGCCTCGGCTCCGCGGCTCACCAGGAGTAAGTCTGCTCCGCCATGGTTGCGTCTGGGCAGCCGGCGCTGGGCTCTGCGGGGCGGCCGGGCCCGGGCTCCTCCTCCACCTCCTCCTCCGCCTCCTCCTCGCAGGCTCCGGGGCTCAGTGGCGGCCCCGCTGCGGCTCCCGGCCCAACATGGCGGCGGCAGTGTGGAGGGAGGGGAGCCGAGGGGGGGTCCCCGCGCGGGCGGGAAGGGCGATGGTGGTGGCGGGGCGGGTGGAGGCTCAGCAGCCGCGACACGGGGCCGCACTGGGGCGCCGGCGGGGCCTCATGGCCGGCGGAGCGGCGGCGGCAGTGGCGGCGGTGGCGGCGGGGCGGGGCGGGAGGTGATGGCACCGGGCGGCCGGGCCAGGCCGCGCCGCGTGCCCGCGCTCGCGCACGGCGGGGGAGGAGCCACGCCGAGGGGTGGGGCCCGAGGGCGCGCAGGATCACGTGCCCACAACACCTTCACGTGCCGCCGCCGCCAGCCGCGCGCAGGCGCTGTGGGTCGCGGGGAGGACGAAGGGGTGCCGGTGCCCCGGGTGGGTTCGCTGCGGACACTCCGGCTGGAGCCTCGCCGCTCGGGGTACCGTGCCCGGCGGCCGGCGGGAGCGGGGAGTTGGACGGAGCTTCCTCCGGCAGAAAAGCAGTGCGAGCTGCGGGTGGATTTTGGGGCTGGGGGCTTCCGGCAAGGAGCCGCGACTCCTGAGGAGAATCCTAAGCCGTCGTTTCCTTTCCCGCAGCGGCTCCCCCGCCTCGCCGCAGCAAGCGGGGCAGCTCCCTCGGACTTGCGGGGTGCCTGGGGACGGCGATCGCGGCTGGCTCGGCTCGGCTCGGCTCGGCTCGGTCCTGCTGGCCGGAGAGTGACCACGGTGCGCTCTGGGTACCCCTGTAACGCGGGACCCCGGGGGCTCCTCCCGCTGCTCTGGCACGTCGCTGACCTCCTGCATCCCGCAGGAGTCCGTGACTTCCTAGGAGTTTGCGTTGCCGCTCTGGCGAAGGGTTCCTCTGAACGAGGTGGTAAATGCACCGTTCAGGTAAAATATTTTGTAACTCCGGTGTATAATTCATCAAATGCACAGGTGTTTCTGGAGATTGCTGTATTTTTTGAATTTGTGATCTTTGAAACCAAGTAAAATCAATAGGATCAAATGCTAAAAGTGTTTTTTTAAGGAAGAAAAAGAACCTTCCAGATACTTTGACCAAATAAAAATCATGTGCTTCATTTTATTGCCAGCCCTATACTAAACCTGTGCAAGTCCTAGGCAGAGAAACTGATGCGTTGATATTGGTCTTGCCTCTCTCCTCCCTGGTTTCTGCTGCCAACCCCTCAGCCCTTCATTATGTTTCAGCCAAATGCAGAACTAGTGCTTTTTCCTGGGTTTGCTCACGTGAGTAATCCTTACCTCCTGGGAGTTCACTTGCAGCAATTTTGTGCAAGTGGGGCTTTGCAGAGCTCGGATCAATTGTTCCAGTCCAGCTGTGCATTCCCATTCATTGTCCCTTTCAGTGTGGGAGGGAGAACAGCCAGTTTGAACATACAGTTAGAGGTGACGTAACTGTATCAAATATAAATAGAAGAACAAATGCCTGGGGCTGGTAAAATAGGTATTTGTTTTAAAAACAAGTATGAAGAAGTTCTATACCTCAATAGAATTTTGTTAAAATATTCCAAAAAATAATGGGTCATTGGGACATTCTCATTGCATCTACAGGGATGCCAGATGCCTCTGAAATTTGGAGCTCACTTTAGTTTGTTTCTATTAGTGGATTAAATAAATTATTTTCATGCTGTCTATCTCATTTATTCTCTTAAATGGAAAAACCTTTGGCTGGTATGTGGTCATGACAGAGGATTAAAAGTAAGGAACATCTCAGTTCATCTTTGTTCTGTCACCAGCTGCTGTGTAATCCTGGGCAGGTCACTTCATCCCTGCTAGCTCTGCTCCTTCATCAGTACAGAGGAAACTGCAAAGTGTTGCAGCCACCTGTAGTTTTGGGGAGCTGCAGCAGGAAGATGCTGCACACGCAACACAGGTTTACTTGGTCTTGGTGGAGGGAATGCCCGGGATTCCTGTGCTCCAGTTAAACAATACTTTTATTAAGATGGTGCTGGGCTCTGAGGGTTTCTCCCCCTGTATCTTCATGCTTTCAAAACACGTGATTTGGGTTGTGTCACTTCAGTGTCCAAATCCTCTGATTTTCACAGCCCTTTGGCTTTATGGACAGGAATGACCTTAGAGCTCCCGACATAATCAGCACTTTACCCACTTACCAACATCTGTTTGAGAATTGGATTTATCAACCATGAGGTGGAAATGCTCCAAGTACTGTGACTGACAGGTCATGGGATCCCTGCTGGGATCAGTCGTGGCAGCTGGGTGTGCTGGAAGGATGAGAGGGTGAGGAATGCTAACCTTTCCTCCCATCCAGTTAAGGTGGGACTACCTCAGGCTGGAAAAACTTCCTCCCCTATTTGACATCTGGCCTTGGCTTGCACCCGTGCACAGTCCCTTTGCCCATCTCAGCTCCGGAGAGCTTTCATGGATATGACACACAGAGAAGGGAGGAGTCATGCTCAGAACTGGAGATCTGGGGTACACAGCCCAGTCAGTCAGTTTGGGGGGAAACTCTGGTGTTCCCATATACACATATCCCCCATCTAAAAAAACACTCAAGCTCCAGGTAGAATTTGCACAATGGATAAGTTCCCTGCTTTTGTTCTCCTCCACACAGCAGAAAGACCTGCAGAAATGCTTAGATAACTAACAAATAATTTGGAATCCTCACTCAACTGTGATGCAAACCTGAGTGTCTGGAATGCCTGTCTGTGCTACCCTTTTCATTGATTATAACAGAGTAAATGTAAGAAGAGAAAAGAACATCTCTGTCCTTTTAAATCAATGCAGGGAAAGATAAATCAGGGCTTCAGCCTTGTCTTAACACTAAAGAGCCTTTCCTGATTTTTTTTTCTGAGAATAGGATGTAAAACTGATATTGGTATCTATGAAACAATATCTCTGCTTTGTGTTCATATTGAAATAGCTTCCAGTTTCTCAGTCTTGCAAAATTTCCAGCACATTAATTTGGCACAAATGATTTATAGCTGATGAGCAATTAAAGTATAATTTCTTTCCAGCATCTCAGGCTTTGTGACTAGACTATTAAATAATTTTGCAAGCTTGCTCTATCATTACAGGATAGAGGTGGGATGAATTCACAGGAGAAATTTATTCCTCCTAGCAGACACAGCATCTGCTCTCAGTGCAAACTGGAGCACTGCTTGCATTCCCCAGATAATTTTGTCAGTGTATCTTTTGTACAGTCTTTCTTTGGACCCACAAGAGAGCTTTAGTCTGAATTTCAGTGACAGTTTACTCTGACATTACAAACTCCTCCCAAAAAAAAAAAGGTTCTGCCTGGAACCTTTGATGTAGACTGATGCTTTACTTAGACCTATCAAGGTATTTCAGAACTAGTGGCAAACAAAACTGTTTTTAAAATTATTTTTGTATTTGGAAGGGCAGCTCTCAGAGGCATGTGTGGTAGAAAAAAATCAGATGAAAGTACTGGCTACAAAGAGTCCTCACCTCTAAGTTGTTTAAATGTCAGCAGATGATATTTAGCTAACCATGTCTTGATTCTGCTATAATGGAAGTGGAAAGAACCAGAGGAGCTTCATGTAGACACTTCACCTTTCAGGAAAGGACATGACAGGTATAGTTGTCAACCCTGCTTTGTTTAGGAAGGAACAAATAGCATGGAAATGAGCAGAAAAGGAAGGAAAAAAACCCCAAAAATCAAGAGATCCACTTCTGACCGTATAGGTGGAAGCTGCACTAGGCTATTTGCTTGTAAGATCCTTGTGGGATTCCCCTTTATAAACCTAATTAAAACGTGCACTGACCATGTGTGACACGATTCTCTTCACTACCACCTAGTGGGAAAGTCCTTCATAACCCAACTCCAGAGCTGCTCCTGCTCTCCACCCTCAGGCTCAGCCTGTTAGAAACAGGGTGTAAGTGGAGGGAGAAAATGACAGATTACTGGGAAGGGGGACACAGCCTTGTTTCCACATACAGGTAAAGGAATGTGTAGAGAAAGTCTGTAATTTAAACCCATTCTGCCCCATGGATTTACCACACCACAACTCCAAGCTCTGCATCCAGCCCAGCCCACTGATGAAAAAACCTAGCTTCCTTCTCGGTAAAATCACATTTTTCAATTATAATCACATATTTACACCAAAGACTACTACATTTGAATCTAAATGGGTATATATTGGAAACATTAAAACCATGTATTCAAGCAAGTCCTTCCCCACTGAGATACTCAGGGTTTGCACAAATAGCTGAAATACAACCCTATGAAAACAACGTATAAATGATAATTATCTCAGATTTTTCACACTCCTGTGTGCCTTTTGGAACTAAGCTCCCAATGCACAAATAATAATCAGTTTTGGTACTCATGTAGCTTTTTTCCCCCCAATAATAGAAATAAGGATGAACATTATCATAATAGCTCTCACATTTCAAGGAGGGGATTATGTTAATGTCATTCAGGCCAGTAAAGCATTTAGCAGTCGCAGCAGGAAGAACAGTAAAACGGTAAAGAATTATTAAAAGAACCATTTCTCTGTGTATCATTTGCCAATGGCAATTTTACCACCCTATTCAGGGAACTATATGGGCTCCCTCTAGTAGCACTTATAAATATATTTAGGCTGTTTTTCCTTCTCTGTATGCTCCTTGAAGCCACATTACACTGGCTTTGTACCAGCAAATGACTGTATTTTCCATCATGTACACTTAATAACAGATATAATTCAGTAAACTAAGACATCAGAGGTAAAAATGGTGTTGATACAGGAGTCCAGCTTTGGGAGTCTATTCTGCCTTCCATGCTGTTTACAGGACTCTGCTGTCCCTTACTGTGGGTTTGCCCTAGTGCAATAAACAGAATACAGACCAGTACATGTCAAATAAGAATAGTGTTCCTATTGTGTAGCCATTCATACTCTCATGAAGTGTTTTCAGTGTTGAGTAATTCACTTTATTAGATACAGGGGAAAAGAGATTACTTTGAAACAGTTAATACAGAACCAAATACCGCAAGCATGAGAAAAATGAGCAGGTATCACTTGGTGTCTTCAAACTTTAAGTTTCCCCTGCTACAATTAACAAGATCATATCAACCAGAGTGACTTCAGAAGCAAGCCATGGCCTGGGAAATTGTTACAATTAAGGAAATCAACATATAGTAAGCACTGGTAATAGATGAAAATGAGTATAGGAAACCCAAGACACCTTATTTCAAATATTCATCCTCAAGGCACAATCCCTGAGCACAATTCAGCTCCAGGAGAACATTGTCTGGTTATGGCACTCCGCAACTGAGCTCTTCCTCCAATAGAACTATAATCTAGCTGGTTAAAGCCTCCACCCTTGTCCTATGCTATTCTCTCATCACCTCACAACTGCACTTGTAATAATCTGAGAATATGATATTGCAATCCTTAACACCAGGCTATAAAATAGGGACGCTGGCTAATTCACATCAGGAATCCCCTTCAGCCTGACCACTAACTTTTTATAACATTTAAGAAACACTGAAAACCGCACTGGTTTTCCTGCACTGAGGAATCTGAAATACTTAATGGGGCTGAACCAGTCACTGGCACAGCCTGGCAGGTTCCAGTGAATGGAAAGATGAAAGTGGGTAAGTTTACTTGGTTTTTTGCTAATTGTCCAACCTCCTGTAGTTTAAAATGGACAATTCTAATAGACCAAGGGAAAAAGCCCTTCAGGATAAAGTGATAGAGAATATTTACCTCTTCCTCACTATTTGAAAGGTTTCCTTGTTCAGCTAAGTGTTCTCCACATGGCATCCAGTTGTAGCATTCAGGGAGGTCCTATCATACAAACAGATGTTCATTTCTGGTTTTATAGACTTCAAAGATCACTGGTTTCAAAAAATGCTTCTACAGCTGAAGGTCTTCAAGCAGCAGTATCAGGACTTTTGGGTGCATAAGGAATCCTTGAAACCACATAATATAGACATAATTTGTTGCTATGCTTTCTTCTCTTTACAGTTTCCATTGACAAATATTGCTGTTCTTTGTTTAACCTTAATGGTCTGTGTCCCCATCCCCCCTCAAACATTCAACCAGTTTATATACCAACAGAATATTGACAATATTTTAAACAAGAACAGTGGTAATATTTTCCACCTTGGTTTATATAAGAGATCATGATGCCAAAGAGAGGCAGAAATAAGTAACACAGAATGACAACATCTCCTCTGTCACATACTGCAAGAGCTCCACAATCTGTTGTGTCTGCTTGCAAAATCCTTGAATTATAAGGACATAGCATGCAGAAACTGTATGTCATGGTTGGATATTTAATTACAATTGAAAATTACTGTTATCAGCCAGTGATGTTGTCATGTCTACCGGGGGGAGGTGGGGGGAAATAAAGGAAAACTGTAATAACAAATAAAATGTGTGAAAATTGTATCAACACACTGACAGTATAATGCCAAAAAATGCTCACATTCTTGAAGTACTCTTTATTAAGAGTATGACCCCAAAAAATCTTTAGAAGCTGAAGTTGTCTTTTTAATGTTCACATGAATATTTCTTACAATAAATGTTTTTACATGGACTCGGAATTTTTACTCCTTTTTTACTCTTTTTACTCCTTTTTTACTCTTTTTACTCCACACAAAGTCGTCTGTATCCATTAGAGCTTTATTAACGCCCTGCAGGGAGGGGACGTGGTGCTCTGAGCGAAGACCAGATCTGAAATAAAAGACAAGAGTTAACACAGTCCCGCCCGGTGCCTGAAGGGAGGAGGGTCCGTCTGCAGGAACTCTGTCCTGCAGCTGTTGACTCAGGAGCCTGGAGAGCTTGGCCAGTGGTGCCCACAAAGGAAAACAGGGGCCAAAGTCCTCTGCAGCATTGTCTTGGGACACTGCCCGGTCTGGGGACAGCCCTACCAGGCTCTGTTTAGCTCAGGCTTGATGGGAGTGTATAGACACAGGCAGCTGCCCCTGGCAAGCCTCCACTGAGAACAGCTTTACATCCTCCAAGGAATCATTCGCATGAGACACTCGTGCATTGAGTCCACATGTGCACGTCAAGTTACTCCCTAATTTAGCCACTCAAAGTAGATACATTCATCTATATAATTTCAGACCAGAAAAGACAATTTAGTCATAAAGACTCCTGGAGAACTGTATTAAGCGATTTCAGCCAAGCCAGGGATTATGATTAGGAAATCATCCAACAGGTGGGAGCAGAACCTCAGAGCAGGGTTGGTATAAAGAAGAGGTGGAGGTAGATGATAAAGGGGAACCACAAGCCTGCCCTGAGTACGTGCCAGAAGCTGCAGGACAGTTGATGATAGAGCAGGGATTCTGAGCATGACCCAACACTCAGGGCTATCCCTTATCAAATACTTGAATCACAAGCTCAGAGGGGCAAGCCCTGCAATCCCTCAAATTATGGGGGAACAGTGCTCCTGCTCATAATTGAGCAATAAACATAGCAAGTTAAAATGGAGGTACTACTAGTATTTGCACATCAAAATACCCAGCAAGCCAAAGTCAGAATTGAAAAAGTCACTTAAGACTTGATGATCTGCCACAGAAGTCAGCTGGAGCTTCAGAACATCCTGCGAGTCTTGGGAATGTAAAGCCAGTGGTCGCTTCCCCCTCTGCTGGGAGTTGCACAAAGGGCAGTGCAGCTACCAGTGTGGCTCTCTCAGCCCAAAGGCCTGACACTGGCTGTATTTCACCACTGCCAGAGCTTCAAGCAGGTTCTGCAATATTCCAATGGCAGCACCTTGTCCTGAACCATGGGCAGCCAAGCACAGCTTTTCCTTTTGGCTACTCCACTTCCTTCCTTCTCCAAAACTAGTGAAGCCAGAAGTAAGCCATGCTTCTCCGTCCCCACTTTCCTAGTTTTCTTTCCATAGCTCACTTTTCCATGCTGCAGACTTTCTATCCCTTCATTTTCTTCTCCTTCCCTCTCCTGTTTCCCTCCCTTTCCCCCTCCCCCTGCTTTCTCTCCCTCTGCACTTTGTGAACTGCAGCGGCAGTGCTGAAGTCCAAAGTTCAGTAACTTGCTAAAGCACACAGATAAATATGAACCTTGGAGAATTTACATTTGCTCCAATGTAAACAGATAGCCAAGGGTCCCTTTATCAGCACTGGCTCAGGACAGTCGTGGGGGGTCTGAAGTGGCTCAATTTTGTATTTTGTTTTTTTTGGGGGGGGTGTAAAGGCGGGAGGCTGTGCTGTGCCCACTCTCCTGACAGTCGGGCGTGCTACCTCAGGAACATGGTGTAAGGAAGCTGGAAGCAGGATAACCAGAAATTCAAACCCAAGAGACACCAGGCTGAAGACCATGGTCTCAAAGCTGACTCATCTCCAAGTGGAGCTGCTGGAAGCGCTGCTGGAGTCGGGGCTGACCAAGGAGACCTTGATCAAGGCACTGAGTGAAGCGGAACCCTACGGGCTCCAGAGTGAAAGTCAGCGTGCTATCAATGCCCTCCAGACTGAGAAAGGGGAGCCCTGTCCCGACATCCCCAACCTCCCCAACGGAATGGGGGAGTCCAGGTTATCAGAAGATGAAACCTCAGATGACGGGGAGGAATTTACCCCTCCAATAATGAAGGAGCTGGAAAACTTGAGCCCTGAGGAGGCTGCTCACCAGAAGGCTGTGGTGGAAAGACTATTACAGTAAGGACAGATTTACTGCTCCTCTTTGCTGCTTTCTTGCACTCTCCCTCGAGCTCTCTTTTCCTTTCCCCTTCTCCTCAGTGTTCCTAGTATTCACAATTGATCTAGCTGCAGAGTCTTCATCTGTGCCAGGACTAGCAGCCCCCAAACACCCACAAATGCTTTATAAATGCTCAGATTTTTCTTTTATCTCGCTTAAAATGCATAAAGGAAGCTATGGAGCCTAATTACATATTTGACATGCTTATAGCATCAGGCTTCAGAATAGTCCAAGGCCTGTATAACTCCCATCTCTCTGACTGAATGCTAGGGTTTAGGATTTAAATTTTTAATAGAACTCACAATTTCAGTCATCAGGAAAGAAAAAAAAAAAAGCTGGTCACTCTGAGCTGGTGCTATATTTGTACAGATGATACAATGAAGTTTTAATGTTTCCCTGCTGTATTTAAGGAGAATGATATTGTTAATTTCACCGGGGTTTGCTATAGATTATTGACCAAAGACAAATCAAGAGACCTTGTCCTTGTCGTTCTTCTGAGTATGAAGTTCCGTGACTTCGCTGGGGATTTTTCTTGTAAAAAGCACGCACCAAATACATGCAGAGGTTAAAACCTGGACAGAACACTGCTTCTACCATCTACTGCCTGTCACAATTACAAAGTACGTACGCAGCAACAGTTACAGGGTTTGCTGCCACACAAATTTGCCTTTGCATACAAGCATTTTTGAGATCAAAAGACAGGGCAGGGAAAGTTCCCTGAACCAATGGCCTCACAATAGACTCAGAGAAACATTCACTCATTTTCCCATTTGGGATTCTTACTGGGATACAATCCCCGTGGGAGACCCAAGAGGTTTGTCCAAGCAAGGATCAGGCCCAGCCCACCATCTATCACAACAGATTCTTGCCTGTTTTGGGGCTATTTTGAAATGACAAGCTGATAGAAGACAGAGGTGCAGCAACATCCTGCACCTAAAATCTTCACTAGAAATCCAGCTAGGGAATTTCTCAGGCTTCCTGATCACTCTCTTTCACGTGCAAAGGAAATAAACAGAAAATATAGCAGAAGCAAACATCAAATCCCACCATAAAAGGCCAGAGCTAAGAAAGCAGCATGACAAGAGTTAGCATTCCCTGTAAATACTTAAAAGAAAGTTCCCTGGCAGATTGGGAGTTGATGATACTGCAGAACCCAAGAGAGGAAAATTCACTGCTCTTACCTGGGTGGGGAAAACATTCCCAGTAATTCAGTCTTCCTCCTGGCCCAGTATGTCTCGTTTCTTCCCCACTTCCAGCTCTGCCACATCTTCAAGTTTTCTCTACTTCCTTTACATCCTTCAGATTCTTTTTACCTATTTCCCTTCTCTCCTCACTATTGTTTCTGCTGCTATTCCTCCCACTTTGTTGTCTCCTTGCCTGATTCTCTCTCTGCCTCCCACTCTTTTTCCTCCCCTCATCCTAGTCTCCTTCTCATCTTCCTGAGTCTGCGTACAGGTCTTGGGGCAGTTTGAGCCCAGTGGCACCGGGCGGGCCCTGGCTAGTTACTAATTATCCAATGGCTTTATTATTTCTCTTTTGTCTTATAAATTTATAGATGAAAAGACCCTGATAAGCTTTTTGATCATTAACTTTTGATAGTTTATTAAGTATCTCTCCAGAAAGGAAGCCATGGAAGTTGAGGAAGAGCCCCTGACTTTGTCCCTTTTTCATTAATGAATGGGTGAAGCAGGACTGAAGTGACATCCGCTGTGATCTATGAACAGACACACGGATGGAGCGAATTCCTTCCTGTCACCCTCACTTCAGCACAATTTCTGGTTTCTGATCCTCCCTGCCTTTCTAGGAACTTGCTGCCAGTCTTCTCTGTGCTTACCAGCCTCACCACAAGTCTTACCTCTCTTCCAAACCTGTGACATTAACACCTGCTGATGAACAGTCAGACAGTCCACTGAGCAGCATTTCCATTTCACAAATGGAAACTGAGGTACAGACAAATTCTAGAACCTACCTAAACCTCTGAGACAGCATAGAGGAGATTGGGCAAGGACAGGGACCTCCTAAGCCTCACACTGTCTCTTAACTACACAAGCTTTACTCTGAAACATCAGAGTTCTCTGTCATCAGTCTCCCCCACCACAGGATAGAGCAATTCACTTCTGCTGTTGAGGACAGTATGAAGGGACCAGAAGCCTCAGTTTCAGCAAAAAATTACAAGTATACTTATCGAGGTCTATAATAGATAGAAATCAACCAAGTTAAAATGAAAATGGTAGAAAGCCTGCATTGACATGTTTCAAATTTCTCATCAAAGCAACAGTGTGTCTAAAAATCTATTCAAAGCATCTGAACCAGTATCAGGAGTTGAAAATACCCTAAGAAGTTGTTACCTACTAATAAAGTTTTTTTTGGTTTTAAGATCAAACCTTTTCATTAATAGATGCCTACAAGTAACGTCCTTCGAAAAGTGTTAAAATATTGTAAGGCAGGGCAGAACAGTCTATGACAGAAATTACTTCCAGCAATAGAAAAAGAAAGGCGGGCAAGAATTTCCATGCCCAGGGATTCCCAGCTAAAGGTCAATGCTTGCAAAGCTATTTCAGCATCTACACAGGGGTTTCAAAGCAGAAACCAGATGGAGGCAATTCTGCCTTTACACAGAAGCCTCTCCGGGCATTATTAACAATTCCTAGTCTGCAGGCCAGATTTTAACAGAGAGATTGACTTGTGGGCAGCTACTGCTGATAAAAGAAAGTCTTTGTGGTAACTGCAGCCATTGCTTATAAAGAAAAATCAGGAAAACTGTCCGTTATTAGGCTTTCCAGGAGCTGGAAAGGGAAAAAAATGACAGCACCAAGAGACTAACTATGTCCTCACAGGACCACTGAAGTTGAAACCAGTCTTGAAATCTCTGGTCGAAGCTGAGTAGAACAGGGTGTAGAGAAGATACACCCACAGGACTGGGTGCACGCATGGGTGTTGATTAGATTTTGTCCCTACAGAGAAAACATGCTAAAAGCAGTTCATACAAAGGTTTCTCTAGTGGGGAATTAACATAATTTCATTTTGTCCTTTCATATGTCTCACTGATCTCCTGTAGATTTACAGTTTGAATAAAAACATTCTTTCCATATCAATCCACACAGAAAACAAACTGCATCTATGATAAGAAATAAATGACTCAGTAGGGAGGTAGAGCTGTGTGGAGAAACTCCCAGATATTCCTAGAGTATAAAGCAAGAAGGAGGCTACCGTGGGGGAAGGGATCATACTACTGCAGGTAAAGCAAATGGAGAAAGGTATAGCAACAATCCACCTGTAGGGCAAGGGGTGAAATTCCATTAGGAAAGAGAGAAATTGAGATAAGCAACGGATTTCCCCTGGAGGCAGGGATAAAAGCATGTTTTCCAGGAGGAAAAAAGAAAACAAAGATATATAATGACAAAGGTTCAGTCTTTCCCCCTGCTTAGACTCTAGCTGGGGAATCTGGAGATGAAACTGCCACACCCCTTTCATTTCCACATATAAACCAAGATGAGGCAAACCAGGCCAAGTTCAACAGAAAAGAACACTGCCAGGATGGATGGTCTTACCTTCCCTCTGCCTAGCCCGGCTCCAGGCTGTGCACTGGGTTATGTAGCAGCTCCAGAGGAAAGGGCCAGGGGATGATCCTGAGCACTTCACAGCTCTGAACCTGTTTGAGCAGGGTCTGGTCCAAAGCAGCAATTCAGAACCCACCTCAGGGAACTGAAGGCTTCTCTCACCTGAGAATCAGAACAGGAAAGAAGAAGAGAGAGAGAGAGAGAATGAGGAAGAGGATAAGAAAGAAAAGAACAAAGGAAAAAGAAAAAGTCAGGAAGAGTGAAGGAAGGAGAAGGTCCCCTGAATGTTACATCTCCAGCTCTCTGGAATGGGTTTTCTTTAATGCTAACAACTTGATATTTACTTTCCATTTAAATTTGAGATCTTGCTATAAATTATCAACCAGCCTCTTGTTCCCTTTGAGTTTATAACTAACTACCTGGGTTACTTATTGTTCAGGTAACAAAAGGGAGGTGAAAACGCCCTTAAAAAGTGACCTCAGAACGAAGAAAATGGGAAGCTGACATGGAGAGAGGACCCCGGCCCCTGTGGTGGGGATGAGCCATGGGAAAGGGCTATGCTCATATTTTAATAAGCAACTGAGAGCAGGAGAGCAAGACTTCAGAAGAAGGAAGTAAAGCTACCTGTGTGAGACCAACTAGGAGACAGAGATTAGACCTGGAGAACAAGACCCTGGGGAGACAGCTTGCATCTGGGGAAAAAGGGAAACTGAAAGGCAGAAAACAGTCTTGGAGATAAGGAAGGAGAACTTGAGTAAGGCAGACCCATTTGTCTGAAACAATTGGGATTTGACTATAACAACAAGCAGGAGAACTCAGTTTAGAGTGAAATCCTCCCCTCTCACAGTCAATGACAGTCTTATAGCCAGTGAAAGAGAAAAGGTTTCTGATGTCTTAGCCTGTGATGGAGGCTCTGCAGGTGAACTGTGTATTTGGGCAAGGGTTCAGCTGACCACACTGTCATCACTTGGACTGTGGTGTAGCCTTGGGTCTAAAGGACTTGCTGCATTGATTTTGCAGACTGGCCTTTGACAATGTACAAAGTAACCAGGACTTCATACAATTGTCCTAGGAAATCACACTATACTAAGATTCCCTGCACTATTTTGCATCACAAAGCTCCCTGCTGTGTCAAAAGATGACAAAACCCACAAGTCTTTAACCACTGTGAGAAGAGACTCACAGACACTTCCTGGTTTATTCCTGCCACAAAGTGAAGATGTCAACAGGGGAGACAAAACTGACTCGACTGGGGTGTAAAAAGGAATTAACACGTAATAGAGGCTTCCATCAGTGGCAACAGTCTTTCCTCTTCCTATCTGAGCCAGAACTCAAATTTAAGAGACCAGATTCCCAATCAGAGTATTTTCTCCTCTATACAGGGACTTGGACAATGAATGCAGGGTGCAGGTGCTGGCCAGACTATCACAAGTACAAAGGCAGGAGACTGGTTTAGGCAGCAGGAGCAAAAAAAAAAACCACATGAGGAAAGAAAAACTTTCTTAAATTCAGCTCAGTTTGAGCCTTTGAAAGACAAAGATGGTTAAGGGAAGATGCTGAAAACCAGAAGCCTCTATGGCAAGTGCTCCAATGTAAAAGAGAAACAAATGTTCTATTTTAAGCAGGTTCTTCAAAAAGCTGTGATTGACACCATTCGTGTCACACTTTAACTGCTATGGAGTTTGCTCCTTGGACTATGCAGCCACTGGGAGAGGGGCTGCAGGGGAACAGAGATAAGGGTGTTTGTACTGAGAGAACAGGTGTGGACTTTGTCCTCCTTATCACTGTGCAGCCTCCGGCAACCTCCTGAGTCAACAAAGCAATGAACAGCACAGTTGCCTATTGCTCAGATGTGTGTGCTTTTGTGACAGTTTCTGCACAATCCCAGGTACCTTTTTTCTCCCTACTGCTCCTTTGATGCTGGTGTTGAATATGACACCAGCGTCCTCCTACAGCACTGCAAACCATTTCCTCCAGACATTTCACACAGAAGGCACAGAAGGATGCTCTTGTTCAAAGTGAGCCAGGGGCTATTCTGCAGAGGTGCTTTGGCACTGTTTGGATTTAGACTGACGGGTTTCACATCTTTATTTCTACTGTGACTTTCAGCTGTGGTGAAATCAATACACATAAAGTCACAGTTGTGTTTTCTCTATTTTCCTCAAGAACCTTCATGGATATTCCAACTGGAGATCATAAAAAACAGAGATTCACATTAATTATAAAATCCCAAACCGTTTCTCAGATTTTGTGAGCAGGTCTCAAATAGTTCTATTCCCTCAGCTGTTACCCAAAGGAGGGCAGCAATAGGGGGTATTAGTGGTTTGCCTGTAGTTCTATATTGCATTTAGAAGCGCCGGGTAGATCTAGGTGTGAATCAATGTGTTTGAGTAACACATAGCAGAAGTGTAAGAACACAATCCTGGATGATTTGTCATATACATATGCATACAGAGCTGTTATGTCGCAGTATAATGACAGCCTGTTTCCATTTGCTGAATCATTGCAAGGCAACCCAACCTGGACCACAATCAGGGCATGCATCAAGTTCAGTCTAGTATCACAATCAATCTGTCTTGGAAAACTTAGTACATCTGCCCCATATGCCTTAAAGAGAGGGGGATAGAGAAGAAAAGTTACGGGGGGAAAGGGAAGAGAGAGGTTGCCTCTGTGTATTTGGGAAATTACCCTGGTAACCAAAGTCTCTCCTAAGGGCAGACTGAAGTGTGTACAAAGAGCAGTTCAAAGGAAGCCAGTGTTACATCTTTTTGCACTTTGTTTCCAACGCCATGCAGAGTCAAAACTGAGCAAGGTAGCACACTGAGGAACAGCTTTCTCCCCTGCAGCCAATGAACACTCTGGCCTCACCAAACGTGATGGTGATGACTGACAAGTGCCCCTCAGGAGCTACTACTACACTTCCTTGAAATCCAGGTCTGCTGAGAGCAGGTGTTTGATCTGTCTCCCCTGAGAAGTGTTTTCTGTTCCTTCCAGAGAGGATCCCTGGCGAGTAGCAAAGATGGTGAAGTCTTACCTCCAGCAGCACAACATCCCTCAGCGTGAGGTGGTAGACACTACTGGTCTGAACCAATCCCACCTCTCACAACACCTTAACAAGGGCACTCCCATGAAGACCCAAAAACGGGCAGCCCTGTATACCTGGTACGTCCGGAAGCAGCGAGAGGTGGCCCAGCGTAAGTATGGCAACAACTGCTCTCCTGTCTCAGTTTCAGAAACGCCTCTGCTCTCCCTTGCTCGTCCTTACTCCCTATTGTTTTCAAGGAAAAAATTCCCTTGCTCCTTTGTGCTTGCAGAATTCACACACGCTGGCCAGGGTATACTGACAGACGAGCCCATGGGAGATGACCTGCCCACCAAGAAGGGAAGAAGAAACCGCTTTAAGTGGGGTCCTGCCTCACAACAGATACTTTTCCAAGCCTATGAGAGACAGAAAAACCCCAGCAAAGAAGAGAGGGAGGCACTGGTGGAAGAGTGCAACAGGTAAGGGTGGGTGCGTGTCTTTGATGAAGAGGGGCACAGCAGGGTCCCTCTGCATTCTCAGTGTTTGCTGGTGCCACTGGGAGGCAGGCCAAAGGTACAGCACTGAGTGTCACCACTGACACCAGCCACACTTAAATTAAATGCCACAACTGATCATTCCTTGTCCACAGAGCACAAGGAATGCCTCAGGTCTTGCAGGACCCTTCCACACAGTGCCAGACCACAGCCACTTTGGGGCTGTGCACTTACTTTGTGCCTCCGACTAAGCCCAGCTCAGCAAGGCTCTTCTTGTGCTTTCCCCAACAGGGCAGAATGCATTCAGAGAGGTGTTTCCCCATCTCAGGCCCAGGGACTGGGCTCAAACCTGGTGACAGAGGTCAGAGTTTACAACTGGTTTGCCAATCGCAGGAAGGAGGAGGCTTTCCGGCACAAGTTGGCCATGGACACCTTCAGCGGACCACAGCCCACCTCTGCCCCCCCTCTAACTCCCCACAACTCCTCCTCCCTCCAGCCACCACCTGCTCTCTCACCCAGCAAAGTTCATGGTAAGAAACAACCAGAAGGAGATCTGAAAGAGGTATGAATCTCCCCAAACTCAGTCACCCACACTGCCTCCTAAGTCCAGCCCTTTAGGAAACGAATCAACAGATAGAAAAAGCAGATTTGCTATAAGGGAAGAGCAAAGGTGACAAAGAGACCATGTCTCTGAGTGAAGAAGGTGGCTAGAATGTCAAGGGTGATAAAATTCAGTACCAAATTGATAAAATTCAACCCACAGCCAAAGCCTCTCACTTATTTTGAGGCCTCCTAGCTGGCAGGCAGCGATCCCAAACTTCCTGTTCCAGGAATCAACGCTGCATATCAGAAATCAGTTCCATGCCCTTTCAGTCATGTGTGCCCCTTACTCCCTTCAATACCGGCCCCACTGGACTCTGTGACAGAGTTTTCAGGCATGAGGAAAAGTCATTCTCCATCCAAAAAGAGCACAGCTTTTTCAACTTCATAGGCCAGAGCTGGGGGTTGCTCTTGGTCTGGGAAGAGATGATCTCACCAAGACTCCTCTCTACAGCCACATCCAGAAGGGTGGTTTCCAGTGAACCCTGCTTGCTCCCTGCACCACTCATAGCCAGTCAGTATTTGAGGAAGCAGTTACACCAAATTACAGGGGAAAGTCAGGGCAGGGTGCAAGAATGCCTGTTCTTCTGGTTCCCCTATTGACCACTAATATCTGCCCAAACACCTGTGGCAAGTGCCCAAAAAGGAAACTGAATTTAGTGCCTGCCTAAGTTTCTCAGTTTCTCACTTGTAACAACCAGTTTCCCTCCTGTTGTGATGCAGGGGTGAGGTACAACCAACAGCCAGCCAGCGAGGCAGAGTCCTCCAGCAGCAACCACCACGGGAACAGTTCCATGGTGACCACCCAAACCATCCTGCATCAGGTTTCTCCCCCTGGACTGGAGCCCAGCCAGAACCTGCTGAGCACAGACACTAAGCTGGTAAGTGATGGATACTTCAGTTCTGCTGACTGGAAGATGTCAGGCCATCTGCCTGTGGTCATAATATGGACTATTCACGAGTATTTTTTTTTAGAATGTTCTTAAACCCACCTTCTTATGTTACATACTCATATGTAACATATTGATACACAATGCTATGTAATGGTATGTTATATTAGGGTCACTTTGCACTGACCATGTAAGATCAATAGTCCTGAGATACACGTGCCCCTCTAGACTGTGGTGAGGGCAGGTATTAGAGCATGAAAGCAAGAAGACATTTCCTTATGAGCAATTAAAACAGTCTGTTCTGGAAACACACCACTCAGGGTATGACAAGATTCCCTTCTTCCCAGGAAACCATATTCTCTCATCCTTTCCACAGGGAGATTCTCATCTCATGTCTGTCATTTGAACTCTACTCATCTCAAGAGATCAAACCAGTGGGATTACCAGAACACAGATCCATACTTATGTCTATCTTACCTGTAAAAATGAAGGCCAACACTGGATGCAGACATGTACTGGATAACTAGATTGCCTCTTCAAAGCCAATTTCCTTCTGAGATCTGACCAGACCTTTTCCCACATCATTAACAACAAAGCACCAGAACTACATGACTGATCATTTTCAGTTTGCACATGTTACCTTGCTTTCAGGGAAACAGTTAGCAGAAGTTTGCATTAGCACAGGTTGGCCTGAGGCAAAGTTAAAGTCACCAAAAAAAAGTATTATTTAAATCTCATCAGTCACTCACTTTGCTGGCTTTCTGGTCTCTTGCTGAAGTAAGTCAGTCTTTAATGAGGTCCTGAAAATCTTCTATGTCTGTCTTCTAAACCTGATATTAAGGTTGTTTGCCCCACTGTTTAACCTCTTGTTGCTTATTCTTACTAGAGATTCCTTACAGTTTTTTGTCTGAGGGGAGAGAAAAAAAGTATAATATAAGGCACTTCACTTTCTCTATCAGCCAAATCATTAGAATGCTTTTTTGCTCTTCCACAATACTATGACTACAGGTCTCTAAAGGAAAGAGGAACTCCTGGATTCCATGCTGAACTCTGCCACTAGAATTACCATGTAAAGTTACCTGAGCCTCTTAATTTCTCTGAGCATCACCTTCTGCCCTCAGCCATGGAACAGAAGATGATCTTTCCCTATAGAGAATGCAGTGGGCTTAATCTCATTCTTACGATTTCTTAAATGTGAAAGAACTAAACCAGCAGGGATTTACTCTTAGTATGTCAACAGCTGATCTGTGCTAGTTAATTGATGAGCACACAGAAAAGGCAGACAAGGATATGTGAAGCCTTTCCAGTTAGCCAAGGAGAAGAGCAGGCAGCAAGAGAGGTGTTTATCACAGCTTTGGGAGTCGCCTGCTGCAGGTGCCACGTTCAGGATTCTCCTTTCCCACAGGTATCAGCTCCTGGAGGAACTCTCCCTCCTGTCAGCACCCTGACTGCCCTGCACAGCCTAGAGCAAAGCCCACACACGCTGAGCCAGCAGACCCAGAACCTGATCATGGCATCCCTGCCAGGGGTCATGGCAATCGGGGCCAGCGAGACCCCATCCCTGGCACCCGCCTTCACCAACACAGGAGCCTCCACCCTGGTGATCGGTGAGTAGTGGCTGCAGTGACTCTGCTTCCAGCGTTCACAGGAACAGCTGTCTCTAATTGTTACAATTACCAGCCCCATTTTCAAAGCCTTATCACTAAGCTGGCAGTGATACAAACCCAAGGAAATTGTCACCAAAGATCAGCAGCACTGTTTGCAAGTACCAGGGCTATTAAGGACAGATGTTCCTCATTCACATCACAATTAAATTACACACAAACCCACGTTTTAAGAGTTAAGATTCTTACAATCTATTCAGATGCTGATGTTTTGGTTTGCTGCTCTTCATCTTTCCAAGTATAAATGTAGTACTTCCTTAAAACGATGAAAATTGAAGCATGTTCATAGTGCTTGCAAGACAAAACATCCTGTTCCACTTCCTGTGAAGAGCAGCATATGCCTTTGGAATCCACAGCAGTAATTACTGGTTTTTTTGTATTTTTCACTTTGACAGCTTTTTCTGGACTTTTATAAGATTTCTTTTCATTCCAAGACTAGTCTATTGCCAAAGTGCATCTCATGAGAGAAATGAAAATAAAATTTACACTTCTCTTACACTTTCTTCCCAGGAAGAAAGAGGCCTTGTTTTGTTCCATGGTGACAGCTGCGAACTAATTTCCATTTCTTCCCAAGATTATGATATAGATTTTAATTCTGTGCAAACAAAAAAACCCCAAAAAACTGGAGTGCTGGAGAGACCTGCTGATTTACAGGAACAGGGTCGGGACAGTTGTGGGAAATGGGCAGTAATGTGTGAAACCTCACTGATTCAAATTTCTTAATTTGGCAGCCCTAGCAAAAAAGAATTTAAACTCCATTTCATGTGGCTGGACAGCTACAGTCTAGTTCTCTCTGTTGCCAACAGCTTCATAAAATGAGCAGAATTAACTGGGCACTGAGGTGATGCTCTGAATTTAGTTCTGAGCAAGGCCTCCTCAGTGATCGCTAACTGGAAAAGGGGCTATACTGGCACACAAAGATGTAGACAGGAACAAACACTGGAAACCAGAGATGGATTTATGCAGTTTTTGCACATTTCCACTTCACTCTCACATGCATGAAATCTATTCTTAATCACAGACAACCAAGGGAACACCCGAAAAGCAGGATCTGAAATCACCCTGCAGTGCCAGGCTGCCACAATGACCGTTTCAGATGCCCCTATTGCAGAGCAGCCACACTCCTCCTGAAGTGTGGGACACCACTGGCATCAGTCCTTGTTTTCCAGGCCTGGCCTCAACCCAGCCCCAGAGTGTTCCTGTAATAAACAGCATGGGGAGCAGCCTCACTACCCTGCAGCCTGTCCAGTTCTCGCAGCAACTGCACCCATCCTACCAGCAGCCCCTCATGCAGCAAGTCCAGAGTCACATCAACCAGAGCCCCTTCATGGCCACCATGGCTCAGATACAGAACCCTCATGGTAAGAACGTGAACTCATTTGCTCAAGTAAACAAAAATAAAGACAGTTTCCCAAGCAGTGGAACAGTGGTGGAATTTGCTGGGTCCTTGGGCTTACAGCACCGTTTTCCTCCTCTGTTATTGTCACTCTCATTATGAAATTATTTTTCAATTGTATTTATCTCCCTGTCCCTCCACTCGCAGCATTTTGAAGACAGACAGCAGGTCCCAGTGCATGAGGAGAACAACTCAACCAAAGCTCCAGCATCCATATGATGTTGTTTTCTTTCATGTACAGCTCTCTATGGCCCCAAGTCTGAAGTGACCCAATACACACACACAGGCCTCTTACCACAAACCATGGTGATAACAGATACAGCCAATCTCAGTGCCCTGACCAGCCTGACACCAACTAAACAGGTAAGCCTTTATTTAGCCTTTGTTCCCCCACCTGAGAGCAGCACCAGCCCGAAGACCGCTCCTTGCAGGTCAAAGGGTTTTTGGGCGTGTCTAAGCCATCCCAGCAGGATCATCTTTCTTATTGCCTGGCCTTGCTGGTACCAGCTGCAGTATTGGAGGCACTAGAGCAAGTTCTTCACTGCATCATCAACGAGAATTTAATCTCCCCAGAAACTGCACCTGCTCAACTTTTCTCTCACACCTGTTAGAAGGGATGTAGCAGCCAGGCACTATTAACTCTCTTTTCTCTAGGCATTCACACCTGACTCGGAGACTCACACCGAGTCTGGGATGCACACACCAGTGTCACAGGCACCAACAATCCATCTACAGAACCAAGACACAACCATCCAGCACCTTCAGCCAGGCCCACGTCTCACCTCAAGCCCTGCTGGTAAGAGCAGCAGCCACTATTGTGGCTCTTCAGCCATGTATTGCCTAGTTTTTCTTGACAACACTGTAAAATCCAGTTAGAAAATGGTAATTGGGGTTCACAATTCCCTAAAAGGGCTCTGCCAGTGTCCTGAAGGGTTTAAAAAGTTGATATAAGGAAAAGACTCAGAGCAGAGTCCGTGTAAGGCCAGACTGGAAATTAGCCCCTTCAGAATGCAGAAAGGAAAATATCTTGAAAAATATCAACAAAATCAGTGTCAATGAGTACCCAGTCCTGCAGGCAGTTTTCAGGGCTGAGAAGCCCAAGACTCCTTCACGAAGACTTCAATTGGGTCTTCTCAGTTCTAAGAGGAGAACTAGGACATCAGCTAGAATTCTTAGAACTGAACTCTCTGGAGATTGCTGCCCTCAATGTTTTCAGGCTGGCTGTGGAGCCAAGCCAGGTATTTAGCAGTACACAAAACACTCAGACAAAAGCAGTTATGCCCCTAAGCCAGGAGAGCGCAGCCATGCTGGAAATGGGGGGTTGTACATGCACAATAAGGGATGAGAATTTGCAATTGACTTCTGCCTGTACCTTTGACAGTGTCCTCCAGCAGCCTGGTGCTGTACCAAAGCTCCGACTCCACCAACAGCCACAGCCAGCTGCTGCCATCCACTCACAATGTCATCGAGACCTTCATCTCTACACAGATGGCATCTTCCAGCCAGTAACCACAACAAGTAGCTCATGAGTGACTGGCATGACCAACCCGCCAGGTGCAACTCCAGCCGTGTTTGCCACCACTGTCACCACTGCCTCACACAAACCCCTACTCAGCTGCCTCCAGGAGAGAAAACGTCTCAGGCTCAAGACAGAGAACATGGAAAGATGATGCTGGCACTGCTAAAACCCACTGCCTCCACCCTCCCCCAAAACAGCAAACCTAAACCCCAGGAGCCAGCTCAGAATGGTCAGACATCCTTTTGTGGCTGCCCAAGAAGGAATCCCAACAGTGCCAGGGCATACATGGGACTTTCAGCTCAGCTCAAGCTGGGCCTGTACAAACCTGCCAACACCAGACTAAATCATGGGGGAAAGAGCAAAGCTGAGCTGCCAAAGAAGGGACACCACCTTTAAACACTCTCCTCCTTTGCTGCAAGGAAGCACCCAACAAGAACTATGAGAAGTAACAGCACCTTGGAGGTTCCTGACTTTGCAATGAGAATAACCAAGAAACAGATTTGGGAATGGCTTGGCACAAACCTGTCAGTATGGGATCACTCACAAGCTACAAATCCTTAATTAACTACCAAAATACCAAACATTGTCAGTTGAAAACGACCTGCTCTAAAATCATGCTATCCCAGTGGAAATGGCTCGGTTGTTTTTGATATAGCTCTGCTTTGTTTTAAATGCAGAAATTAAAGTTTAACAGCTGCAAGGAGATTCCAGTTCTCTGCATTAACCCCACAGATTCTCATTTGTGTGACTTGCTGAATGATTTGCAGAATGGCATTCCCCACTGGGTCCCTGATGCTGTCCAGCACCTGGGAGGTTCCCATGCTCCCCAGAGAGTAGAGGTTCCCTCAGTTTTCCCTATGAACACTCAGCCTGGATTCATTTTACAGAACATGGCTCATTCTCAGCTTCCCTGTAGGCTTGATTTGTAGTTCTCGATATGCAAACAACTGCCCTGGGGTCTAAGAGTCTTGCTTGCACTAAGTGAAGGGTTTTAGTCCCAAGGATCTACTTATACAATTCCTCTTCTAATTATTCCTCTGTATTTATTCTCAACATCCACATCACTGATACACCATTAGCCAGATGTGAAAAAAGCCCCAGTTAACACGTTTTTGTCTTTGTGATTGAAACTGAGCTACTCTTTCAACTGTGAAATGGATGAAAAACCTTGAGACTAGAAGGGAGAATTGAAAAAGCCCAACAGTGAACTCTTCAGTTATCGTATCTGGGAATGTCAAAACTGCGTATGTCCATTAAAAGTTTCATTGATACGAGCTTCCTCTAGATACCATCAACAATTTCAGTAACTAGATTCTCTGAGGAATTTTACCCTAGAATTGTTTCCCAATTTCCCATGTACATCAGTTGCAAATATATCTAACTTCCAGTTAGCATAAAAATAAACCCAAAACAAAGCAAAAGGAAATGTTTAGGCCACCATGCATTTGAAAGCCCAGGTTTAAACTTCAGTACACTGAAGTTTTAACTGCACATAAGACAAATAACTTCTGCTGGCATATTCTGTTAGATTACAAGCCAAGTTTCTACTTAGCTTTTCTATTTTTGGATGCCAGCTGTGTTTTCTTGACTAAAAACCAGCAATAATCTTACAATTTCCCATGCTCAAAGAGCTACACTTCGCTATTTTGGTTTCTCTAATCTGGTGTTCTGGTCTCCTGAACTGAGCCAATAAATTTGATTTACTGAAACCCAACAATCTTAAAAACAGAAGTATTTATCAATAACAGTTAATTTCCTGAAAGACTGGAAGTATAAACAGACTGTCATACTGAAAACTACCAAACCTCACAGTATTTCAGAGAGACAAAAGTCATTAACTAGCCCAAACAAGGACAGCAAGGTGCTTTTTAAACTAGGCTTAAGTCCTCCCTGCAGCACTTTCATAGCATTGATCATCCAGCAACTAAAGACCCATCCTGAGCCACCTCTATCTCTGCTGGCGAGAATCTGAATACAGCAAGAAAGTCACTGTTGTACAAAACCTATCAAATTAAGTAAGTCCAAGAGCGTAGTAAAATTTAATAACAACAGATGCCATAAAAAAAACCCTATACATGAAAAAAATTTTCAATGGACACAACTGGAACAGTAGGATGCATTTATAACAACCCTGAAATCAGCTCACCACACTGTTTATGTGTAGGGGCCCTGGCGAGGTGCAGATTGCAGAGGGATTAGTAACACAGCAGGTTTTAAAAACAGATTGTTATGATGATCGCAGGGAAAAAATAAGGGCCCTGATTTTTGACAAGATGCTTTTGATAAATGAGTCTCCCACGGGCTGGAGCTATTCTCAGTAGTCTACAAGGAGGCAAAGAGAAAAAGGAGTTGATCACCTGTTGCCATTCAATTCAATGCTAAATTCAATTCATCATATACTTTCTCCAGGAGGGTTTCATGATGTGAAGGAACAGACCAGGAGGGATGCAGCTATGATTACATCCCTCTGCCATGCAAGTCTGGCACAGTATTTAATCCTTTTAGATTGGGCCTGCATAAGCAGCAGCACTGACAACTGCTGTGTGAGGAGAACAATGTTCCCTTCCTTGGGGACGCCAACAGCACAGGAAGTCACTCAGGCCACTGGGCTTTCAGAACAGAAGCTTTGCCAATTAATTTTCCCTCATCTGCAGCAACTCTTGTTAGGTTTTCTTTCAGTTTCCTTCATCCATCACAGCCACTTGCCATTTCCAGAGCAAAATCATAATTCTTTTTTCTTCTTCTTCTTCTTTTTCTTTTTCACAGCTCCTGGCAGCACTCTGTGATTGCTGTCCTGTCTCTCCTGCTGGCCATTTGCAGACACCAACCGAGGCAAATCTTTGCAGATCTGGTCACACTCTGCTGGGTCCATTATTTTCTCTTGAATATTGTTCTCTCTCCTAATTTTCTTCTTCTTCTTTTTTTTCTGGCTGTGCTCTACATAACCCTGACTCTGATCCTGGTTGGAACCCTGGGACAATGCAGGAAAAGCACTTTGCTTCAGAATATCCGCAGCTGACACGGCAGCCTCCTGGTACCTTTGCCACTCTTGGTCACTGTCTGTGTCACTGCAAAGGTAACAAGAGGGAAGGAAGTTGTGTTGCACTTTTGCCTTGAATTCACCCAAAATCTGGACAGCAGAGTAATCTGAGATGAGAATACGTGATAAACACCCAGTGGCTCTGGAACTCCCACACCTCCAGTTTGCATTTAACCAGTCTGAAGGCCAAGGTGTTCTTTACACACAGTAGGAGGGGAAAGAAAATCTCCCACAAACTTTTCTAGTTCCCCGACACTAAAAAAGAAACAAAATTCTGGTCTAGTCAAATATAAGGAGTCATAAATACAGACTTCTCAAGCTCTTCAGCTTCCTATTTCCTTGTGGGAGTCCCAGCTGCCTCTGAAATGTGGGATGCAACAGAACTTGAGGAGCAAAGCAGCTGCCAGCACCTTACCTGGAGCTAACTGGCTGCCTCCTCCTTGCTGCAGGGCAAGGCTCCGGTTTCCCGCAGTCTCCAGGGACAGAGGAAGAAAAGAGGCGAAAACCTGAAGTATGGAAAAGGGGGGTTTAAGCACAATATAAAACAGAGGTAGAAGCAATCAATTGCCATTTCCCTAGAATCCTCAGTGCTGTTATTGTATTTCCACAGTGCTTGACAGCAATTATTTGGGATCATGTGGGAGGACTTGGGGCACAGAGGTCAGAGCTGCAAAGTAACAGCTCTCACAGA
The DNA here is from genome assembly GCF_965178545.1 of Coloeus monedula. Lineage (NCBI taxonomy): Eukaryota > Metazoa > Chordata > Aves > Passeriformes > Corvidae > Coloeus > Coloeus monedula. Next base: position 10,490,977 of record NC_138798.1, on the reverse strand, counting down.
CACCAACAGAAACTCTTTTACAGCAAATGTTTATTAGTTAGTTGGATGTACAGCTGGTGACATACAGGATCCATCTCACTTGTCCGCAGTTAACAGTCACAAAACAAACAGCCACAATGGCTGAGACTGGAACTCACCATCATCTTCAGAGTCAGACTGTGCCACCGAAGTCTGTGATGGTCCTGATGAGTCCTTCAAGACAGTGATGAAACTAAACAGAAAAGTCCAGTCAGATCTTAGACAGGTTTGTGCAAACCAAGCTAAAGTTGTGTATTTCTGGGAAACAAGACTAGAGGGAGATGTTGCATAGATCCTTTTTTGTTTGTGAGGCTGCCTCAGCTCCCTGTTTCCAGAGCAGATCAGGCCTTCTCTTCTCAGCAATGCATGCCACAAGAATAGTTAAAAACAGCATTTCTAAAGCCAACTCTAAACACCAGGAATTCCAGTTCTCCAGGGCTATGCTTGAACAATACACAGACAGTGGCAGCCCAGTTCCACACATTCTGCCAGCACAACCCTGAATCAAGTACTGGTTTAGGTTGTAAAAATAAATCAAAGATTCTCCTGCTAGCCATTACAGCATGGAAGTGCTAAGGCACTCAAATTATCTTTCCTCCCCACAAGACATTCACCACAGAGGCAAATGGAGACAAGCAGTGCTGCACAGAGAGTTTTACCAGATGGGCACAGCATATCAGCAAGGTTAGGTCACAGAATATTGGAAGCTTGTACTTAATACAGGAGTGAAGGAGACAAGATGTTGAATTTCCTGGGTTTAGCACACAAAAACATCAGTGTAACTGACCCACAGAACAAACGTTTTTAGCCTTGCATGCCAGTACCTGTCTAGCATAGTTCCCAGTTTCTTTGCAACGTGTGCTCTGAACTCTGGAGTCGTCTGGAGCTCATTGTCACCATCCTCGCAGCTGATCGCCTCACACCCGTTTGAAATAAGAACAAAGATTATCTCTTTCAAGGCAAATAACATCCGGCCCTCTCACCCAAACACTTAAAAAACATATTAGTCTTTCCAGATTCAAGCATAATTTCAGATTCTGATTGGACAAATTCCCCAAACAGAATTGGCCCTTTCAGTATGAAGTATCACAAGGTACAAAGTAGAAGCAGCACAAATATTACACATTAATTCTTTCTTCAGGGAAACATTAAGTCTGAAACCAGAAGCAAAAATACCTCAGGTTTGGCTGATCTTTAGGCTGCAACCGATCCTTTCTAATGCCCCCTGAAAAGGAAGTAGCAAAGGCACGTTTAGAACCCTGCAGCCAGGACCTCTTTAACCCCTGTCAGGCACATGTTAGACCATAAAGAATAATGCCTGAAAGACAAGCCTGGCCCACCTTCGGGGGAGAACAGTTATGAGGGGAAAGGGAAACTTCCCACAGGCCAGCACTGCCAAGAAGGGGCTCTGGGCCCAGCTGAAGGCCGGGCATGGCCTCGGGAGGGCCGGGCAGAGCCCTCTTCAGTTCTGACACCGGCACCGCGACAAAGAGGAGTCGCCGCCTGAACACGGCTCCCCGCGGGTCAGGAGGAGCTGCGGAGGGGGCCGGACCGGAGCGGCGGGGCGGGGAAGAGAGAGGAGGGCACGCCGCAGTGGGGGAGCAGAGCACTGCCTGTCCACCGCTCCTCACCGCCGCGCGGCTCCGCCCGCGTCGCCATCGCCGCCTGCGCGGCGCAGTCCCAGGCAGCCTCCCGGAACCGCGCGGCCGCTTCGCCAGCGCTGTCCGAGTCCGAGCTGGTGTCGCTGTCCGGGCCCGAGCCGCCACTGGGCGCCACCATCTTGCAAGCGCGGGACACGGTGGGCGTTGTGGTACAGCCGCGGTGCATGCCGGGAGCTGTAGTCCGGCTGCATAGCATGCCGGGAGCTGTAGTCCGACACGGCCCCCTCATACCCGAATTTCACAAACTCATCCTTGTTTCAATCAGCATCTGGAGGATACGGTTCATACCTTTGGGGCCCTGTTAACCTCTTAATCAGCTACTACACTGAGACGACAAACTTTTTGCTTTTTGCTTGAATGTAGAAGCTGTGCCAAACCCTGCTGCTTTACTGACTGGTTGGAAACAAGAAAGCTGCTTTGTTAGAGATTTTCACTGCTCGTGCAGGTAGGACTGCTTTGTGTGTTCCTCATGCCGTCAGCACTATCCTGTTACGTACTATATCTTCATTGCAACTAGAAATTTTCTGGTGCGATACAATAACGTGTTTGGTGATCCCAGGTGGGCTTCTGGATGACCATTTTGCCGTAGGTTTTGCTAAGCCTATGTGCTGCTGAAAGCAGCAGGAAGACTCAGTATAACTGTGTTTTTATCCTCCTGGGCACTTCCTGGCTTGCACCTTCCAACCTTTACCCTAGAGCTGTGCAGTCTCAGGCCACCTGTCAGCAGACAGGCCGCTGACAATATCCTTGGGCTCTTTCTGACAGGCTCCCTTGGCACTATCTTCCCTTCATTTCTTCACTGTTCCCTCATAAGGCTCACCTTCAGTGGAAGACGTTGGTTTAGGATTCATCCATTCTCCCCTGTGTAAAAGAACAAGCAATTCTGGACTCTTTTGTACCTTGGAGTCCTCAGGACTGATGGGGTGCCCCGCAGAGCTGGGACAAACCCTCCAGAAGTGCCTTCTCGGGTAGGCCACCTCCTCTCCCTCCCTTTGGTCCCTCTGCTTCTTTGGTTTCTCACAACTGTATAAATACCTTTATCAAGCTCTCTGTTTCCAACCTGGAGATGTTTCTCAGCTCAGATTCTAGCACTCTGCACTCGTAAGTCAACAATTTGTTTCCCTCAAACTTCTTCCCTTCCCTTTCCGTCCTTCCTTCCTTTTCCGTCCTTCCTTTTCTTTCCTCCCTTCCTGCTCTGGCCGAGCATTCGATACCAACTTCTTGCTGTCCCCGGAGGCCGCCGTTTGGACGCGGCCCCGGGCAGCAGAGCCGCACACACCCGCAGAGCTGCGGCCGCGGGGGTCGCGGCGGGGGCCGAGCAGGTGCGGAGCAGCCCCGGCCGTTCGTCCCGGAGCCCGAGGTAACGAGCGACCGCGGACTCTGCGTGGGGCCCGGGTGAGGGGGGCCGCCAGGCAGCGACACCCGCCCGCCACGGCCCCCCCGAGCCGCCACCCCGGTTCGCGGAGCCGCCGTCGGTGGGGCGGGGGCCGGTCCCTTCCGCGGGCCGCGCTTCCGGGCGGTCAGGTGACGGGCCCCGGCGGAGCGGTGGCTCGGCGCGGGTGCTGCGGGGAGCTTGGACCCGCCGGTGAGCAGAGCAGGGCCGGGCCGGGCCGGGCGGGGAGGGGGGGGTGGTGGTGGTGGTAGGGGCAGTCGGGCCCGGGCGGCTGCTCCGAGGCCGAGCCGAGCAGGGCAGGGCCGTGCCCGGGCGCTGGGAGGCCGGAGCCTCCTGCGCCTGCTCCAAATGAGCGGGGCGGGGGCGCCGCGGGACCCTCGGCCTCGCTCGGTGCCTTTGGAACCGCGGCTGCGGTGCCTCCGGCGGGAGCTCCAGCCCGCGGCCCGGAGCTGCCGGCGGGGTTTTCCCTCCGAAAGCCCCGTCCTAGGGGCCGTAGGTGCTCGGTGTTGCTCTGTGTAGGGCCGCACCCGCTGCCGAGAGCGGCGCCTCTGTCGCGATACATGGGTCTGGCTCTGGGTATGTCGCGAGGCGTCAGCTGCTGGTATATGACATTACTTATATTTTGAGAATTATTCATATATTAAGACTCGCTTGTTACGCCTTAAATCTCCTCTGTTGTAAATAATAACTGTTGTATTTGATATTTTCACGTTTTGCTGCTAACCTGGGTTAGCCAGACACGTCTGTCTCACGCGGCACTGCAGACCAGGAGAACGCTCGGGCAGCGTTACCCAACTGGTTATAGCAGTTCTCTTTGGTGTGTTTGTTTGTTGTTTTGGTTTTTTGTTTATTTATTTGTTGGCTTTTTTTCGTGTTTGGTTTTCTTTCCTTTGGACTTTGTGAGGTAAGAGGATAAAATCTTTGTTGAAAGATTTTTCTTGGCGTCTATATTAAACCTTTATGGAATGGATAAAAAAGTAATTACTTTAATCACCTAAGCGTTTTTACTGTTTGCATTTGCAAGGTACGTGGACTCCTTAGTGTTCTTGGAACAGCCCTTCTGCTGGGCTTTTACCCTGGAAGCACTGACTATAACACAGATGTGCATTACAGAATCCTAGTTAATGAAACGAGGCCAAGCAAGGGCACGTTGGACTGGAAGGGAAATGCCTGGTTTTGCAAGAGCAAGTGATCATATGAATTCATGTTTTGGGACCACCTTATCGTAATGTTAAAAAGCAGGTGCCTAACGCTGTATAGGTTACAGGAAGTGAAAAGATGAACTCGAGAAATGTTTCCAAGGAGTTAAACTGTAACATGTTTGGGGGACAGAAAAGAGTAAAAAGGTAGTGAGAGATAAATACATATTTAATGATTAACAGCAGGATAGTCACGCGTTTGTTAAGAATACGTAAATTGACTGTCAAGAAGCCACTGCACTTTCTTCTAGGCACTGTCAGCAATTTTCAGCTAAGGTTACTTGGTTGTTGTACTTGAAACCCAGGCAATTGTAGTATGTTAAGTATCAGTTTGTTGTTAAACTTATGAGTCGGCATATTAATATAAACTCTGAGTAGTAGTTTTAGATTTAGATAGAATTTTTGATGTTAATATTCATTTTCTAAAATTTTTTAAGTGTCAGAAAATGACACTGTCACCTTAGTGATAAGAAAAATACATGGACAAGTATTTTTGATTTAAACTGCAGAAGGTTCAGGGACTAAATCAGAACTTGTTTTGTAAACAAACTAGATTTGGATTATTTCAATTTCAGTAATCTCAGCTAAAATAAGATTCATTAGGAAAGACATATGGAAAAGGGTCTTTCCAGTGGAATTTGCATCCAAAAATGCTGTTCTTTGTATTTCATCGTTACGGTAAAAAGGAACAAACTTTGGGTTTTGTTAATAAACTAGCCAGACTTCTATATCCTCACCAGAACTTTTTCTCATTGTTCATGAAAAAAATTAAATATTTGAGCCATCCTAACATCATGCTGTGAACACGTATTCCAGGACTGTTTTGTATAGGTGACATTAGCTTCTAATTAATATTCCCTCTCTGCCTTTCTCAGGTTGAATTAATGTTCACCTGCTGTTTCAAGCAGATTTTTTTTGTGTACTTTAACTTATGGTGAAAACTCTTCTAGTCTGCCTTGTAGTGTTTTTCCTGTATTTTTAGGATTGGACCAGTGTACTTTGGCAAATGCAGTCATTGTCATTTGCTGAGTTCAAAAGTGTGATCTTTGACAGTAGCCACTCAGCTTGTGCTCTCCTGGTGTGCAGTTGCTCCCAGTAGATTTATAGATTAGGTTTTTAAAGTATTAGAGGAAAATGTCTTTCTTACTGGCTGTTAGAGAGATCTCTGCCCAGTATTTACACCCAGCACATGGACATCCCTAGTCCCCTGCACTTACTTCTGTCGTGGACCTCCTGTGCTCTCTGCTATCATGACACATTCAGGTCCCAGTCTGCCTTTTGGAGCTTCACCCTCTCATGTATTTCCACTTCCATGTGTTCACGCTCCACCAGATTTCTGTATTTATTTAGGAAGCCTACTTGCAAATGAGTTCCTTGCTCCTTAACCATTCATCTGCTGCCACTCTTGATTCTTGGATGCAGTAAATGTCAGTCATTTTCAAAACAACCTGTTGGGATGTAACATAGGGATCGTAGTTTAAAGGAAATAAACAGCTAATCTAGATGGCTTTTATGAAACAAAGATACTGTTTTCCTGTAATTATGTAGAGAGCAAAGAAGTAAGAAAAAGACAAGATCTCTGAATCCCTGCAGTTAGGTGTCAGCTGATTTTTGTACCCTTTCCCTTGTTTTGTTTGCTGCCCATCATCCCTCTAGGGTTGATTTGGAGACCTGATATAAAGGACAAGGATGTGGCAAACCTTGACTGGCATCCCTCGATTGCGTTTACTTAACCCCAGAAGTCATATTCTACCCCAGTGTACTCACAGTCTTCCTCCCAAACTCTAAGGTGACATGAAAATGGGATTAGTTTGACCTGTTGTGTTAGTTGTTGGTTTTTTTAGTTTGTGATTTTCTTATGGTTTGTTGGGGTTTTTTTCCCTAGAGAGTTTTGTCTCAGAGTTTAAGTAGTTTGAGTGACTGTTCAATTTTGGGCTCATTCTACACTCAGAACAAGTTCCATTTGCAGTTGAATTCATACTTTAGGATTCAGAGTACACTCAAAAGCAACACAATATATGATTATCAAATGTAAATTTAGCCACTGGAAGTTGTTTCATGTTTGCTTCTTTGTATATGTGCAGATGTACAGAGTCCAGCAGCACTTGTTACAGACTCAGTTATGTTAAATGATATTCCAGGGACAAGAACAAATGTTTGAGAAGGCTTTTCAGAATAAATTTTTTTATTTTTACTGTTGTGTTTTGCTATATTTTTGATATTTTAAATTGGTTATATCCTAATAGGTCACTGGGCCTCATCAGCCCATGTAAAACTACTTAGGGGAGGGTCCCCAGTGCAGATTAAGGAATGACCCTCTTCTAGGAGAGGAGATTCAGTGCCTGTTGCATTATGTCATTTTAATCTTTCTTCTATCTCAGCCATCTCGTTTCCATTTCATTTCTGATATTTCTCTGTCATCCTTCTTCATAACATTTTATTTATTCATTGTAGTTACTAAAAACTGAGGGTTTTTTTTCAATAAGTTTTTGTGGAGATACAGGTTTTATCTTTTTGACAGGTCTCCAGATTCATTGTGTTAATATATGGAACTTAATTTGGAAAAAGGAACTTTTTTTCCACATTGGTATTAGGGACACAGAATTTATTTATTTGCCTCTTGTACCCATCCTTTCATTGTTTTATATGTCAAGATATGAGCCAGATGTTTCTTGTGACCATTCCATAAAGGGATGCTCTATTTTTTACAGTGTGTTGGACTCCTTAGTTTTAAGGACGTTTTCTCAATTTTTATAATATATATAGGTCCAAGTTGATAAGTTTTCACTTAAACTACTGAGCAAGACAGGCTGAAGATTCTGGTTGTAAGGATGTGTGTAAAATCCAAGTGTCTTTGGCTTATAGTTTGTGGGTTGGCAGTATTTCCATCTGCCTTGAGCTAACATGGATTTGAATTTTGTACAATGAACTGAGTGTAAATGGAGTCATGGTGTGAAATGCTGAGAGTCAGCACTGCTGAAAGCAGTGTATGTTGAAGTGCAGCATCTGTGAATACAAATCTGCCCTTCTGGGACACTGTGCAAAATGATGTAACTGAGTGAAAAAGCTCTGCAGAAATAGATTTTACCTACTGTAACTGAGTCTTTGCTGCAGTACTTTACAAGGCTTGAGTGTGATGCTTTCCTGACTGTGCAGTGGAATTGTATTGTATGAAAAAAGCTGTTTGCAATAACAGCTGAAGATCCTGAGGCTTTAGTTTGCTGCCCTGCACCTGTGCTGCAGCTCTGCTACAAAGAGGCAACACTAAGAAAAGCCTTTAATGCTTGGGGGGTAAGTTTGCAAAGAAATAACCTTCTGAAAAATTCAGGTTGCCCTTTGAAAGTGCTTCACTGTTTGTACACATGCAGAACATTCAGATAATCACCTGTTTGTTTCTCATGGCTTTATCTAAGTATTGCTGTTCCTGCAGCATCAACATGATATCAGAGTTTAATGAAAAGCACAGTGGAATATTTTAAACATTTTTGTTTTAGTGAATTAATTTCTGTAGCTACTGAAACTCTCTTAGTTCTTGGATTAAAAATCTTGTAGTGGTAAAAGTGTTTCTGGAAATGTTAATGCTTTGTGCTGAGTCTCAAAGCTTTAGGTACTGTGGAATTCACATATCAAGGAATTATGCTGTAGAGGTTGTTGCTACTGAAATAAAATAAATGCTGTTCTTTGGTAAATATGATTATGTTAATGAGAGGTGAAAGCATGGAAAAAAAATGAAAGCATATTAAGGTAAAATTTTTAATACTTCTGCATTACTACCTTACTACTAGATTAGAAATGTTTGGAAGTACTAGGAATGTTTGATAGTCATTATCAACACTGCTGTGATAGCAGCAATATACTGCTCAGAAGACAATTCAAGTTCTAAGCTGCCTTTGCTTGCCATTATTATCATTAATATTCCAAACGAATGAACATTGAACTTAAAACTCTGCATTGTCAGTCTGTTCAAACTGAATTCATTATTAAATTCTGCTTCAGACTACATTGTCAGTTATAAGCTGTGTTGAATTTGGAAGAGCATATATAACTAGGTGAGCTCATTCTCCTTACAGCAAATGGCATTTATGAGAAAATGCAGGGGGGTTGTTTTGTCTGTGGATGTTTATCAGTAACGGTAAAATACAGGTCACACATCAGCCAGGTCATACTATGGGACTGTAAAGTAGCTTAGTTTCTAAAAAAAGATCCCCCTTGGCTACGTTAAACTAAAACCATCAACAACAGGATTCAAGAGCTTCTTAGATAAATCACTACCAATTTGGAATGGGACCAGAATGCAGTGTTAAAATGCCAAGAAGTTTTTTGGGTTTGTTTGTTTTTTTCCCTTTCTCACTGCTAGGATTCCAACAGGAAAATTTTCTTGACCTTGTCTGGGTAGTTCTTGAGGATGGCAAGCAAAGGACCCACGACTTCTGCATCAACAAAGAACTCCAGTACTGGAGGGACCAGTGGCAGCAGTAGCAGTAATGGTTCTGGGGACAACACTAATCAGGACAACACTTTTGAATGTAACATCTGTTTGGACACTGCCAAGGATGCAGTTATCAGCTTGTGTGGGCACCTCTTCTGGTAAGTGCTCCAGCCCCACACATCAGCCAGAACACCATCTATCAGATCCCATAAAAACCAGTGATGCTTATAATTCTAGAGGAGGGACCATGGGTTTGGTTTAGGAGAAGCTTGGATTTGCTCCTCAGCTGTTTTTCTTTGCTTGTGTTCCAGGGAGCAGGTTTCCTGTGTCTTAAACTCTCTGTACTTCTGGATTATTGTGTAAAAGCAAACAAACAAGCAGCCCCACACAGACAGTTCAGTGCTCATTGATACTGTTTGTTTACGTGTGTTATTTTATTTGTCCTGTCTGGCCTAGCATAGATATCTTCTTTAGACCTAAATTCCTTTCTAACCTCTACATACCTAAACCTGGATACGAATCTAGGTTCTGAAGGCCAAACTGTAGTTTCTCCTACAAGCTTGCTCTTTTTTTCCTTTGAAACCATAAAAAAAAGAAAAAAATAGGCAATAAGCTTTTATATGTGGGCTATTTCTCTTTTCCCATGATATTGCACTTGTGCTAGGAACTTTTCAGTTCTTTAATTTGACTTGGAAATAATGTACAGCACAGACATAATACATGTGCATCATTTCTGATGTGAGTAACCTGGTTTGTATATAACCTTTCTTGAATATTAAGAAGTTAAAGATTGACATGGCCAAATGTCGGGGGGGTTGGGGTTTATTTTACACAGTGGGCTAAAACTTTAATAAAATGAGGCCTGAAAGTGCTTTTCTCCTGTGTAAACATACGTAACATCTGAAAATCCAGATTTTTATTTGAGGAGATGGAAAATTACTGGCTGAGGGCTTGTTAAGATAAAATAAGATTAAATTATTGCACAAAAGGATTTGGAAGAATGGAACCTTGAAAATACCAGGTGTCTTGTCTGAATAGCGTTGTTGAGACCATTTTGAAAGCAGATGGCTTATTAGCAGTTTTATCTTGTAGCTTGCTTGTCTTTGACCTTTTTTTTAATTTGCCATAGTAATTTAATCTGTATAATGGGAATTTCTCTGCCCTGAGCGACTGAGTCTGATCACAATAGCTGACCCTGCTCTGTGCATAAGGTTGGACTAGAGGCTACCTGAGGTAGTCTCCAGCCCGAGTTATTCCATGATTCTGTGAATGTGGCTGATGTTCCAGCTCAATCTTTTAAGATCCTAAAGTCTCATTACTGACATCTTGCTTACTTGCATCTTGGCTCAGGGATATCTTTTCATGGTATCAGAAGACAAAATTTGTACAATAAACCCTAAGATTAATGCAGCCTCTGTCTGGGCCTTTGGTATGGATGAGGACCCAGGAATGGGAGATGCACAGAACCATATTAGCAATTTAAATTGTGTAACCTGAAAAAAAACCAGTGGAGATCAGTCTTGGGCTGTGCTTTCAAAAATAATGGGAGGCTGTAGAACTGGCCCAGCTGGATTCCAGGAGTCTGTTGTCACCAAGCTGCACTATCCCTGTACACTGCACATTTGTCATATCAAGTTCAGTAACTAATGCTATTTTCCTCTTTTTTTCTGCTCTGTGAACAAATTGTCCTGGGAATGCTCACAGTTGGCCTTGTTTACATCAGGTAAGACAGGTTTCCTTTTACTTTGTCTTTCATCAGCTGCTATTGCTCAATAAAGCCCTTGGTTCTCTGGAGTATCCCCTTCTTTTCAAGTGTGCTTTTCTCTCCAGGGCAAGCACAACCTGTTCATGCAGCTTCATGTGCAACACCTTGCAATCTGCTCTTTGAGCAACAAGAAAACTTAAATTCTCTTCCACTTGCCTCCCACTTTTGAGTTTCTTAAACCCTGAGTAATTCCACTGGTACAATTACTGTTGGAGCTTGCAGGGTTTAGTTTGCAGTTTTAAGTGCTGAGTGTACTTCTCTTTGCATATGTACTGTTTTACGTTGTGGTACCATGATAGAAAAGGTGGATGATGGGAGAGTATCTGCACTGACCCTTGGCCTATGCAGGACTACTGGTACTCTTTATTTCTTATTTTACTCCAGTGCAGATCTGAATATGTACACATTAGCAGGTTGATCCTGCCAGAACAACAGCCAGAATGCCAACTCCACTTCGGGGAGTACTTGGCACTTACTAAAATATTTTGTTCCAGACCTTTGTGAGAAATTGCTGAAGTCTTTCTGCCTGGCTGCAAGTGAGGTTTGCATAGTTGTTTTCATGGTATTTTACTAGTTTTCTTATAATTTCTTTTCTTTTAGTGGCTAGAGACCAGGCCAAACAGACAAGTGTGTCCTGTATGCAAAGCAGGAATCAGTCGAGATAAAGTTATTCCTCTCTATGGAAGAGGTAGCACTGGGCAACAGGACCCCAGGTAAGAAACCTAAATGCAACTGTTTTTATTTGAAAATTAAAGATGAAACTTTAGGGTCTTAAGATTAAACTGTTAAAGTGTTGAATTCACAGTTTTAAATATTTTGTCAAAAGACATAGATCTGATATTTCTACGAAATATTTCTGGCTTTTCCAGGGCCTGCATTTGCACACATTTCTTGTTCAACTGGCAGTTCATTTTAATTTAAATGAAGTGTTAATTATCAGTTACAAGTGGCAGGTTGCAATGATTGTTATCTGACTGGAGAAGCTTATATTAAATGTTCATGTCCTCAGTTTTTAGCCTTTGCAATGGGCTTTTGTTATTCAAAAGTGCAGCATTAATTCAGTGATGTGCAGCTGAAGGTCCAAAGCTGCATGGTTGGCTCTCTCACACACTGCTCCAGCTCTGCTGGATGGCCCCAGGAGACTGTTTTATGGTTGTTCTGCATTATTAGCCGGGCTACTGCAGATACTGTTGTCACATGTCCTTGCACTTGAGCTAATTTCACAACTTCCTGCAGAGAGAAAACTCCACCACGACCCCAAGGACAGAGACCTGAACCAGAGAACAGAGGGGTAAGTGTTCAAACAAGCTCAAGCAGTTTAGTTGTTTTTATTGATAGTGGTTTTTATTCATCCTTGACAACATAATGCGTGTGAGAGATCCTGCATGAGGATACTGCAGCTTACACATCCTGCTCTTCCTCAGTCGGTTGTTCGTGAATCATTGATAGCTGTGGTGTGGCAGAGAGCTCCATTCCTATGGTACTCTTTAGCATCCCAAAGAACAGGCCAGCTTTGCTCATGCTTTATGAACACAAACCAGTGTGGTATCACTGGAAATGCTCTTCATACTTGATTGTTCTCCATGTTTTAATACAAGGAACACTTTGCTTTGAAAATTCTTTGTGGAAGGGTATTTCTGTCAAAATATACGTGTCATTGAAATACATAATCCATGTATGAATTTAGGTTTTTTACACTGACATCTGCTTCTCTCATTTCTATGGGATGTTACTGTACCGTGGCATTAAAAGCAAGAGAAAGTTGATGTCTCTATTGGATACATGTTAACTTGAAGAGGGATCTGTGGTGTTGTTGAGGAGATTACATAGGGTGAATGTAAACAGCAGCTGGCACAGATGGAGCAGACATGGGAGTAGGCGGTAGGACCCCAGTGTTCTTCAGCACGATGGCAGTGAGCATAACCTGATGAAACAATGGCACATTTCTCTGTAACTCAGTTTGGGGTCCTTGGAGAGGATTGTCTCCCTCATGCTTCAAGCAAACAACTCTGCTGGGTGTGATTAAGATGCATTTCTGTATTGAATGTATTGGGAGCTCAGCTGTTCTCTTTCACTAGGGCATTGCTGCCTTATTAAAGCAGCTCCTGTACCTTGTTTGAACTTTTCAGCTGGTGCTGCTGTAAATCAGAGGGATGGGGTATGAAGGCAGGACAGTAGTGATGCTGCTCCCCTGTTCTCTACAGAACCTGGTACCTGCCACACAGAGAGCTTTGCTGTCCCTCAGAGTTAGTGGCAAAATGCTTGAGAATAATCAAAAGACCAACTCCTCAAATCAAGGCTCAACCCAGAAATGTTTGACTTTTATTATATGTGTAAAATCATCTTTGTCCTCCCAATTGTTGGTGCCGATAAACCAGAGGGTCTTTCATAGCTGGTATCACTGTTTTAATTCTGAGAGGACAGATCCACTGTATTACAGAACTGTGGGCTCTCCACAGCTCTTAGACATGGCACAAGCCCTTAGATTCACACACACACGGTCAGTTCTCAAGCAGCACACTGCTTCTGCAGAGCAGGATTCATCTTGATTCAGAAGACTTATCTTTTGGCTTGATGTGGTATTTTAGTCTGGACCCCATGGGGTCAATGTTATTGCATTGTAACTTCCTCTTTTTCTCCTTTCCCTATGTCTTGCATTCCTGCCCCAGGTGATTTTGCCACCTTAATTTGAGTCCCCCTGGTAAATTTTTTTGGGTGCTTTTTCTTCAAATGCTCTATGCATCCCACTGGCAATTTATCATTTCACTGAGTGTTTAAATGATGCACATGTATCACAAAAATCAATTTAGGCTATTTTAAAGTACATTTTTAGTTACAGCCGTTAGCATGCAATACTTTGTTAAGACATTCTGAATAGAATTCTTTCTGTTGATTTTGATATATTGGCAGATATCTACTACTTTAGGTTGAGAAAGGTTACAGAAACACTTTTGTTAATTTGTGGCCCTCAAGCAAGAACTGCAGTTGCTAGTTTTCATCTTCTCAAGCCTTTGTGTTGCTTGGCAAATTTGCTACTGTCTGAAACATTTTAAACCCAGGAGAACTAAGGGAATATTTACAAAAGTGTGTCAGAAAGTTGCCAGACAGCAGGGCCCTCCTTTAGCCATAGGAAAACCAGCGAGAGGGAGTGTCTGCACTTCCACAAAATACTCTGAAATAGGGTTTAAGTGATTGGTACCTTTTTTGTCTTCTGTTCTTTGTTCTCTGCAGGGATTCCAGGGCTTTGGGTTTGGCGATGGTGGCTTCCAGATGTCATTTGGAATTGGGGCATTTCCCTTTGGTATATTTGCAACAGCCTTCAACATAAATGATGGGCGACCTCCTCCAGGTACCACAGATCCTTCTCCTGTCCTGTCATAAACACACATTTTACAAACTCTTAAATAACCTGCTAAATGACAGGTTAGCATTGTTGTCAATAGAAACACAAAATAGAGCAAACACTCAGTAGAGAACATGGTCTGTGGCTGACACGTTTTGTACACAGGCTTATAAAAGAAGCAAGTTTGTCACTTCCATATAGTTTCCTGAAGGCGCTCCTGGGAGACCAGTGACTCTGGAGAGAAACAGTGGCACTGGAGACTACTCTCCTTTAATTCAGGTGTCTCCTCTGGTACACCAGCAGACTCCTTCTGAAAAACGAGACAAATTGGACTAGACTTTCTAATAATAATGATAAAAAGGAGTCACTAGGGGTGTATGAAGGAGACACAGATTTTAAAAACAGCAGGAAGGGACCATTTCCTGAAAGATGAGACAGAAAAATTTCAACTGGTGCTCTGTACCACAAAATAATGAATGCAAAGGCTGTTAATTTTTCTGAAATTTGTCTCTGAGACCATCATCCGTATTCCACAAGAAGTAACATTCCAGTGAAATTACTTAACATTTTTGATTAACAAAAAGCAGTTGGGTTACTCCAAGTGGTGACCTTGCTCTCTAACAATTAAGCAATCCCTAGAGAACGTCCTCCCCATCTTCACTGTAGACAAACTGAATCTGTTTTGAACAAGAGCACCTACTGCCCAGGGTTTTCTGAACTTACTCTGTGAAAGGTTGTGCCTGACCATATGGCACAGGAATTATGAGGAGCAAACTCATTCTTCACATGTCACACCAGTGTTGCCATGGTCCTGTGCTGTCCAATCTGTTGGGGGTGGGACTGAGCTAAGGAGTCCTGCTTCAGAGACCTGACACTTACCTTCCTTGTCATCTTCCCATGCAGCTAGCCAGGCTGAGGGTAGGAAATAGCAACTTTCTCACCAAGGAGATTCTTTGCATATTTTTCAATGTATGAATATACTATATTCAAAATATACACAATCCCAGAGAAGAGGAAGGAACTAACTGTTGTTCTTTTTTTTTTACTTCCTGTTTTCCAGCTGTTCCAGGGACTCCTCAATATGTGGATGAGCAGTTCCTTTCCCGCCTTTTCCTGTTTGTGGCACTGGTGATAATGTTCTGGCTGTTGATTGCATAAGTCTTTTCCATTATTCTATATATTCATGACCAACAAGGCCACTGAAACAGTTACAAACTGCATCCCCATCCCATTTTAAACATCTTCGTGTCTGGTTCCATAGCTAACTATGGGCTTCTGGAATTGGTGGTACCACAGCACAATGAGGAATCTCACATTTTGCACCAGAGTTGGAAATTAAAACATTGGTTAAAAAGTGTATTTCAGCTCGGATACCTTGTACAACAGGTTCCTTCCACAAACCACGGGCCTAGTGTTGAGCTGCACTCTGAAAGGGAGTGCTGCTTTGAAATCCTGTGCCAGTCAGTGACACCAGGTCTGTGGGACAGGCAGTTATCCCAAGGGAGACTGGGCAGGTAAGGAAACTTCTCCAGTGTGACCAGTATCTCCTGCTTTGCAACCACGATGGATCTGCCAGAGCTGCAGATGTTATTTAATGTCTTCATCAACATCCGACCTTCCCCAGGAAATCATCTGCATCACTGTTGAGACTCTCTGGGGCACAGCACGTGATGCAAATGGAACCAGGTCTGGAGACTGGTTTCTTTTCCTGCTGTTATTTCCCGGTGTGATGGAAAACCCTTCCTGATGGTTCTTATGGCTGTTAGAAGAAGGGATACAAATTTATGCTGCAGTTTTTTAAAGCCCGAGCATGCTGGAGCCAGACACTGGAAGATTCGCTGGCTGTGGAGCCAGGTGGGGCTGCTGGACCCAGCCCAGTTCCTCATTGACAAGCAGTGTTACCTTCCTGGGCTCTGTGCAGCACCTGTGGCTGCACTCATGGATAATCCCCTCACAACCTCATCGCTGTAGCGACATTTATTCTTCCCAAGGCTTTGAGACTTTCTACACAAGGTCGTGTACTCCAAATAAAATCCTATTACAGATCTGAGATCAGCTCATTTGGGGAGAGGAACAAAAGGCATCTTTACATGAGTTTTGAGGTTAAACTTGTCATACTGTAAAATTACACAGGAGAAATGAGATCCTGCCTTTGCCAGCACATGCCCAGTAGGGAACATTTGGAAGACCTTCTCTCTGCAGGTGCACAAAGATCTTCTCCTGTGCCACAGCAGAACAGCTACAGCGCAAGAGTCTCTGCAGTATCTACCAAAGATTTTAATTTAAAGTGCTGGAGGAGACCACAACCATTAATGCGCTGAGGGGATATTTCAGAAGGTGAGCACTCTGTAGGCACTTTGGAATCCTGTTGGGTATTCAGCTTTAAAGAGTACTCCTGATGTATTTGTGTAGATTCCTTTGAAACAGATACGAGAGATTCCCTAGTGAGATGAACAGTTCGTATTTCTCCAACTAGGCAATTCCATTTTTTTTTCTCTTACTGTTTTTATTTTGAATCAGGTCGCTCCTAATGATTTCCTGCAAGATGAATGTTGTTACTTCCCTGGCAGTAGACAGAAAACTGACAAACGAATCAATTAATAGAAACTTTGTTTCAATAGCTTGGATTTTTTTAGTGTATGGAAGAGTTTCCTGAGCAGGACACCTTTAATTACTTGCTGTAGAAGTTTATTTATGTAATTATAAACTGTTCACTTTTAGTATCAAGACAGAGGATGACTGAAGTTTAACTTGCCTACCTCCAAAATTCCATCTGGCAAGTAGAATGTTGCAAAGCTTCTGCAGTATTTTGTCACGTCAGATTTATACCTGACTCGATGATAATCGGACAGGATATATTATTGCTCAACTATTTATAGTTGAGGTGGTGCTTCAACTTTTGTTGTGCAACACTTCTGAGAAGCTGAACTTTGGCATACAGTTCTTCTTAAGTTCATAACTTGGTAGCTGGGGCCCTTCCCAGGAGAAAGGCTGTTTTTGTTTGGTTGTCCTACAATGTCGCAGCTTTGGGTTCCTCTCCTGCGCAGTCAGCACCACCTGCTGATGGGAAGGGAAGGTTCATGTGATAGTAAGGGATGGATTCCTTCTTTTTGTATGGAAAAACTCGATGCTGAGAAGTTATGCGGGGGTGAGAAAGGTATCCCTTTGAAGCCTTTATCCCATGAAGAGGATAGAGAAATGACTGCAATAGATTCAAGAGGTATTGAAACGTATTTAAGTAATACATTTTAAAATACAGAATTTTAATGGATCCGGGGGGTTCCATCTATGAGTGAGAGATAGTGGATTTAGGGAAGGCTGCAGAAACATGACTGAGAGCTCTTATTTTCCGGCAATTCAAGGATGAGATAGTCTGCAAGTGTTAACGCTTGGTTCTCCCTTTCCCTGGTGTGCTTTTGTATGTACCCCTTCCCCACAACCCGACCGCACGCGGCCCGGACGGCTCGGCTAGTGCGTTATCGTTCCTCCTCACTAATTTTCACTGTTGTGAAAGTGATTTAGAATTAAAAAATGGTTTTACATTGACCGAAGTGCGCCGCCGTTCCTTTGCGCTGCCTCGGGGCCGGGAGCGCGGGGCCGGTCCGGCAGCGGGAGCGGCAGGGCCCGCCCGGGCCCGCGGCCGCTGTGGCACGTGCGGGGCGGGGCTGCGGGCGGGCCGGCGCTGCCACTGGCCCCCGGCGCGGAGAGGGCGGGGCGGCCGGGGCGGGGCAGCGCGGGCATTGGCGGGTGCGCGGAGGAGAGGATGCCGATTGGCCCGCGGCGGGGCGGGGGGCGGCGCGGGGCCGCGGGGAGGCGGGCCCAGGTGCGGCGGGACCCGCTGGCGTCGCGCGGGCGGCGGGCGCGGGATGGAGGCGCTGCCAGGTGAGCTCGGGCCGCGCCAGCCGCGCCTCCGCGGGAGGAGCCGTCTTCCGCCACCGCGGGGCGGGTGCGCGTACGCGAGGCCGTGGCTCCCGTCGGCCGCACCGCCCTTATGCGGCCGCCGGTGCATCGGCGGTGTTGCGGGGCGGCCCCTGCGGGGCTCGACCGGGCCGCTGCCTCCTGAGCCCGCGCCCCGGCCGGATGTCAGCCCCTGGCTGGGGAGCATTCTGAAGCCGGCCCGCGGCTCTATCCAGCGGGTGGCATCGCCGGTTCGCGGCCACACGCGCGGCCCGGGGGGTTCCCGGCGGGTCTCCGGGGCCGCTGTGCAATCAGGTTCGCGGGAGGGTGGCGGGTGATGAGGCGCGCCCCGCCCCGAGGCGGCCGCAGCCTGGTGCCCGCGCGGCCCGCCGGTGCCACGCACCCTGTCCCCGTTGTCCTCCTCGAGGTCCTGCGGTGCCCCCGAAGTTCGGCTGGTGCCCGCCGGGGCCCCTGCGGCTGCCCCTCGCTGGCCGTCTCTGACACATTCCTCCCGTCCTAGGGAACTCGACAGACCTGTTACATGGATTATGTCCATTTGCTTTTCCTTCGCACTATTTCCTGCTCTGTTTTGTTCATTTCCGTCGTTTCTCCTGCATACTGAAGCAATTTTTGTTGGATTGAGACTGTTCGTTTCCGTTCGTGGGCTAATCAGCCTTCCTGGGTACATTTAAACAGATGTAGCACTACAGCTGAGAGTAGGTGACTGCTTTGTGGAGTTTGGGAGCTGATGGGTCATATTCTGTAAGATGGCTGGGGAGGAAAATGTTGCTTTTAGTCGGCTGTGGTGTAGTCGTTAGTCTTTAAATGTATTTAGGAGGATCCACAGACCATTTTGACACGTGTGTCTTGTGCTGATGACACTGAATGAGAGGGGATGGAGCTGCAGAATGTTTGGTTTGCAGGTGGTTTTGGCCTGCAGCTATTTCAGAAGTTCAGCTGACTTCCAGGGCTTGCTCTGCTTGGAGAGGAGAGCGTTGGCTGCCTGTGCACGGAGGTACAGGCACACGTAGTTTTGCCTTTTATTCCCAAGCCCGTTTGATGTGCTGAAAAGCCATTTGCTTTATAGAACAACACGGGTAGGGTCAGGTTTTTCCAAGGTTCTCCCAACCCTTACTCTGCCGTGCAGTTCTGAGCTCAGGTGGAGTTCTTGGTGTTCTGGATTAGCAGGAGGGCACAGAGGCAGGTGCTTCAAGTGTGGAGCTGATGCACACTTGGGAACTAAAGCAGCAACTGACACCACTGTGTCACATTTGAAGGAACCCTTTGAGCCCTATAGTTTGCATGGAGACCTGAGTACTACTGGTCAGCTGGTGACAGTGGTGCTTGTGGCTGAGCAGCAAGTGTTTTATTCCCTGAAATAGCCATTCATAGAAAAAGTGCAAGATCTTCACCTTGGTTAATTTTAAACATTGTCATTGACCTACACAGTGGGGTAAAGGTGCATGGAAGGCTGATGCCTTCTGTTTTGTGTAGCTTCAAGGAACTTTACCGTGGTATCAGCTTGCCTAAGCAACTACCAAGTTGTAACGTTCTTTGGAAAATGGAAGTCCGTGGTTTGTGGTTTTCCTTCTCTTAAGTGCACCTTTTTCTTTATGCAGCCTTACTGCAAGCAAACTTTTGGTAGCAGGAAGAAACAGGTTTGAGATCTGCTCAGCTCTGTGGCACATATCTTGTGCCATCCTGTGCTGAGATTCTTGACTCTTTAATATGCCTGCATTGCCCTTGGGATTTTGGATAGCATTTATCTGTGTGCCAAATGTTCTTTGTGCACAAGCTTTCATTCTGTTTTCCTAGCTTGCTTGCATCTAAGTAACCAGCTCTCTCTGGGGCTTTCTGGCAGTTCTAGCAGAAACTATTATAGCTCTATTATAACTATTATAAGTATTTTCTGAAAGGGCAATAGGCCAGTAGCATCAGTCCCTCTTCCAAAGTCTGATAGTAGTCTGGTGTTGGCTGTACAGTCTCTATGGGAATATTCATTCAAGAGTGTAATTCCTTCCTGGTAGTCTAGTTGTTCTCTACTGAATAAAGTTTGCCTTTCCTTTCTTTGAGTTCTGGGAAATCCAGTTAATTATACAAATGAGAGCAAACGTTATGTGCTGAGTCAGTGGTGTGGGGGAAGCAGTAATGTGGCTTCCTGGCCTAGCGTGGTTCTCTGTGGGAATTGTTGTACTTGATCAGTGTTGCCTTCCTGAAATCTCTGCTCTGACAGAGCTATACTATAACTGAGCTGTTTTATGTGAAAAGTCATATTTCTTTCTTCTGCAGAATGTGAAGGAGCAGATGTCACGTCTGGAGAAAAACAAAAAAAATATAAGATGTCAAGAGTTTGATTTGGGAGCTCCACTCTGGGGTTACAGACTGTAGCTTTCCATGTGGGAAGGCTTTCCTGTCAATTACTTAATTTAAGGTTGTTCTTTATGAAGGATGTAACAATCTTTTGTTTTCTCTGGTGTAAACTGGTTGCTGTTTGTCACCTTATTGCTGCATGCAGGTGAAGAAGTCTGGAGATGTCTGGGATGTGGGGACAGCATTGCTGCTGGGCAGCGCCTCCACAAGACTGTCAATGAAGCTTGGCACATTTCCTGTTTCCGGTAGGTAAAGCTTTAGCCTGTTAAACCCTCCTTGTGTTGTTCCACTGGTTGGGACCTGGTGGTGAAGTACAAACGTGAATGGGAATTCCTGCAGTGATCTCTGTGCCTGACCTGTTCCGAGCTCTTGTTTGTGGACTATCTTAGGGACAACATCCAGTCCCAACAGCAGCTGACACTGCCTGGCTGAGTGTGGCTGTGCTGACGCAAATGAGATACAGATAAAGTGCAAATAAAAGCTCTGATTTACTGGTGGTGGCAGAAGCCATGGGTTGAATGTTTGTCTTCTGCAGCATTCCAAAGTAGTGCCCAGGCAGTTTGCACAGCCTGTTGCTTTTTCCATATGTGGTAGGTGCAAGGGTGTTATCAGGGTGCTGATAGAGAGGAGGGAAGGGAGAAAGATCTTGCCTATTGCTTTCTATCCTTTGCAGACTCTTAAGACACATAAACTTAAGAAATCTGTTGGATGATGTTGCTGTCAGCAAGGACAAAAAGGGATGTCTGCCATGATTTTTCCTGGTGGTAGGAGTGATGCCTCTTTTTGGTGTTCCATGAATACTCAGTCCAGTTTTCATGCTCCAGAATCAATGTTTCTGAAGGGGTCTATATTTTTGAGAGGGATTGAGTACCTGCAGCTTCTGCTGGCTTCAATGTTGGCTTGAATACGGGGAGGCTAGTGTTTTGGATACTGTCAAAGAAAATGGGGGAAAAGGAAGCCAAAGTGTGGCTTTGGAGGAATGTTTTCTGTGCCAAAACAAGCATCTATTGTCCTCGTTTAAAGAACAAAAAAAAGCCCAACAAAATACCCCAACTTTGTTGAAGTGAGAATTGTGGTTGTTGGTAAATTTAAAAAAAAGAAAGCATCTCATGCTGCCAAAGCAGTGCAGGCTCAGTTGACTTGGAAAATGCTGTTACAATGATACATTAGTAATCACAATTACAGTTTGATATCATGACAAATCCCAGTATTTTGGATTTCTATTGGTTTTAGTATTCATGTTTAGCTATACTGAAGCAGCTTTTTTTAATACTGTTTTTTTCTTCTCCCTGAAGGTCTAGTATCCTGTTGTTCAGCTTCCCTAGGTTGAGCCAGTAGCCAAACCCAAAGCTGTGTGTGCTGGGAAGTCTGTCTCTTTTGCCATTGAATATATTTCTCTTGTGGGTCTTGATTTGCAAGTGTCTTGGTGCTTCTTGCTATTGGGGTTGTTGAGGTGAGGAACAGCTGAGCTGGAGGCAAATCCTGCTTTTGGGACACTTCACAGGGGATTTGTTTTCATAGGTTATATTGTATAATGGAAGTTTGGTTTTTGGTTCTGGGCTGGTTTGTTTTATACAAGTGAAGACATCAACTTCGAGCTGTGTAGTAACTTTGTGTATTTGCTGATTCACTTCTTGTGCTGTGTGCTTTTGGTGAGCTTGAGTACCCACTGAGGCTGTTGTGCTCAGTGAACAGTTGGAACCCGCAGTAAAGGAAGCTGCCCTTCCCTTTTTCCTAGTTCCAGGGTAGGACTGTACATGAAAACAAGTTTCCAGTTTGCACTGTGTTCCTCCTTTTCTTCTGCTGTCCCTAAATCATGCTGAGCAGCAGTCTTGTGCCTGATATCCCAAAGCCAAACTTTAAAAAGCCTCTGTGTGTAGGAGGCTTTGGCAGCTGGTAGCTGTGAGTTCCAGCAGCTCTTGTGGAGTGTTTTTTACAGTCTTCCTGTGGATTAGCTGACTCCCTGGACTGGCACATAATTTCTCTAATGCTGATTGGCACTGGTCCAGGCTCGTTAGCTCTGTTTATTCTTGGTCAGGCTTGGCACTGGCAGGAGCTGACGTACATGAGCGTCTCTGAGGATTTAAGTTTTTGTCACTTCCCTCCTTCCTCAAACTGCATGTATATAGGAGCTTTGTCTCAGAAATCTGCATTTTCCCTGCTGTGGCTTGAGGAAAGAGCAAATCCCTGTTTGTATATCTCGGATACTTTAAACCGTTCTTTGGCCAGCTGGTCCTTAGGCTTGAATCTGATGGGTTGTATCTGGCTGAGGAAGTTTCTTAGATGTTTCTGTCACAGTGTCTGTTGTGAATTAACTCTGAATGTACTTCTGTGCCTCTGAGTTCTGTTGAGACAGCACACGCTTTCAAAGGTCACTGCTTTTCACAGTTTGACTGGATTTGGAAATTGCATTGCACAGAACTTCAAACATTACACCAAGAAAGGGAAATACAGAAGTGAAAAGCTGTATTTTTCCTAGCTCTAGATCACTTTTACCTCAGGGGATTATTGGAAGAGCTTTTTTTGACCAAGAGCTTGCTGCTTTTATTGTTTTCAGTCCAACTTTTTTCCATATTGGAAAATAGAAGGTAATGCCTTGAATTATACTTTTGAATAAAGTATTATTACCAGTGTTTATTTTTGGTGTTTTTTGTTGTTTTTGTTTTTCTGCAGTTAATGACAAATGAAATTAAAGACAGTCCCCACTTTCTGTAGGGCTATTGCATATTTGAATTGGAGTAGGATGGAATGAGAAGACCCAGACATAGCAGTATGGCTTTATCCTAAGGACATGGTATTTGTAAAAAATCCAGTTTTGACTATTTGAAACCACAAATTCAGGTCACCCCAAGACAAGCCTGTAGACTACATCCAGGTGGAAAATGGATACATAGAAAGAAAATAATTGGAAATGGTGGCAGGAATTCTTACTGTAGCAGGGTGCTTAAGCACTTTTTAGGAAGGAAGAGAGCTGAGGCTCAGTTCCTTCCTAACCGTGAAATAACAGAGCATGTCTAGTACTGTGGTCTATAAAATAAACCTAATTTAATTTAGTAATAATTTAAGTAGCCAAGCAACACTGGCTTGCTGCAGAAATCTCAACCAAAAGCCAAAGCCACAAAAAATGTTCACAGTATATCTTCAAAAGTAGCAGAAGGTGATGGATTACTGGTGATTTTACAGTTGCAGATTTAAAATATACCATTTAGTTTATATCCAAACCAGTTAATTAAAAGCTGAAAAATGATCAGGAGTTTGAAGAGCGCTGGATTAGCTATCCATGGATCAAGGGAGTGCCCTAAGCTCCAGCCTACTGAACAGAAAAGAAGCACTACTAATTTCCCAGCTCTAGTGATTTGATTGTCTTACAAAGATGTGATTTTTTTATACTGAATGCCATATTTTGTGTGCTACAGAAATATTTTTTTTCTTAGCAAAACTTAGTAAATCACTTTGATTCTTTTTACATTTAGGGGGAGGGGAAAGCAAGCCAGGCAAACTTGTATGAAGACTATATCTAATTAAATGTGGTCTGGGGGTGCAGGCTACACTAGATGATTTCTGAGAGTGTTTTTATAAATGTTTTCCATTTTTAGTGTATCTACTATCAACTTATATTTGAAGCAAGTAATTTTTGTGGCTTAGGGATGATCAAGAAATTGGTCACCTTACAAACTCCAGTGACTGTAGGGTTTTTGTCTCCCAGACTGTCCATTATACTCAGGGTTAGAACCTTCTGCCTACTATCTTCAGAAATCCCGTGTTGCAATTTAAATCCATTTCTTCTAGCCATGGTCATGAAAAACAAACTTTCTCCCCTGTTCTGTTATCCACATAACCTTCCCCTGTCAGAAAGCAGATTGTGTCTCCCATCAGTTCCTCCTAGATAGCAGAAACCCTAGACTTAGTGGACTTAGCCTTTTCTCCAGACTGTGTTTTCTAGACTTAAGATCACTGCTGTTGGTTTAAACTCTTTGGCACAGGCCTCAATTTTCCAAAAGCAGCTCCGTCCCCAAAGGACAAACGGATGAACAGGATCCGAAGCACAAATGTGGACAAATGAAGATGTAAGCAAAGGTGTGTATTAGGAGGAATTTAAATTGTGGGGATGTTTGGTGCTTTGACTTTTCCTTTAGCTTTTCACCTGTGAGCACAAGGCAGGTTTATACACACAGCAGCTGAGCTTGAGAGCAGGGGAAAGATCAGTAGTAATAAAAGGCAGCTGAATTAAGGTAGAAGCGGGAAGACAAAAATTTCCTCTTCCCTGTCTTCTCCAGTTTCTGGCAGTTACAGAAAGCTAATGATAGGGGCCTCAGAGGTGAGAACTCTTCACTAATCCTGCAGACTCCTGGGAGTGTTCCTTTGGTGGTGTCTTCTTCAGCATTGAAATTCAGGAGCTCACTATCAGATTCAGGGAGAAATAGTTGCCTATTGGCACACAGATCAGTATGACTGTTCAAGAGCTTACAAATTCAAAGGAACAATGAAGCACTTTGCAGGTGGCCTCATTCCTCAGAGGAATCTATCAGATACGGGGCATCAATGACCAGGCTTTATATTTAAGGAGGAATGGGGCATTCCTTAAACTTTCTTTTGGTTGAATTGGCAGCTTGTCCTTTAGGGCACTGTTATCGAGCATTATTATATCAAGGTAATTAAAATTACTCACACAGCCCAGAATGTGGTACGCTTTCACAGGGGTGAGACAGGATCCTTCCCTGAGGAGTTCCTGGTCTTCACAGACCCAAAGCAGCATGTTAAGGAGGAGCGAGGATGCAGTGTGCAGTGGTGTAAGTGCCAGTCTTACTGCCATATGTGCTGCGTTTACAGAGCAGAAGTTACTGCTTCCCAAACTATATATAACCTATGAAGTTTCAGTGGGTTGAAGTTCCTTGGTTTGCTTCTCAGCCCGCACTCATTCAGGAGGGCTGCAGCCATCAGGTGAGTGTGGTGGAGATAAAAATTCTCCTTCCTAATGTGCTTGGTGATGTGAGGTACTGAGAAGCATCACGGTGTTGTTCTGAAGTTGTGCTACTGTTTAGAAGTGAGATGCAGTGATGGAGCTTCACTTCACTTTTCGTTTTAGTTTACTCAAGATCCGAGTGCAAGAGCTCTCGGAGGTACGTGCGGATCCAAACGGTGTCGGTTTCAGGAGCTGACTCTGTCTTTCAACAGCAGCAAAGCACGTGTTACATGTTAAGTGCCTTGGAAATACAATGAGGTGTTGGGATTGCACTGAAGTATTTGGAATGCCTCCAAGCTGCGCCCATGCTAAAGGAAAGGTTTGCTGCAAACTCTTCAGGCACCAAGCAGATTCCTCTTCCCTCAATCCCACACATATAGAAGTGTCTGTTAGTGCCAGGATAAGTTTGTGTATCTTAGGGCTGGCGGATGTGCTGAGCAATACATCTGTCTGCAGATATGCTACTGAGCAGCGTGAGATGTGTGGCAAAGAGTATCGAGAGGCTGCCCAGCTGGCTCGAGCTATTAATTACTGGAATATCACAATAGCTGTGTGATTGATGCATGTCTATGGGGATAAATATCATGTAAGTCGTTGTCAAGGTTTTTCATGTGTTCTTTTTCATTTGTTAGTTACAGTCTTCCTGGCAAAAGTTACTGCAGAATTCTAAACCATAATGAGGAAAAAAGCTCTCCCCGTGATGACTACCTGTTTGTAGTGGACATGCTGTCAGCATTTGCAAGAGAGAAGATGATGATGTCTGACTTGGTGAAAAAGAAATTTGTTCCTGTGCATTTTGGCCCCCAGAGATGGTATCAGTAAAATTACACAAGGTCCCCCCCACGCCCCCCACACACCTGTTTATCGGCATTTTTGAAGTACAGTCATTCTGGCAGGAATTCAGATCTAGAATGTATGAACACATTAACACCTTTCCAGAGCCCTTTTATCAGAGACAGTGTGTTCTCAAATAGGTCATAGAGACAACAGAAAAAGCAAGAATTAACAAGACATTTCTGTGTAGCCAAAAGTAATTTACTGGCTGGTCTTGCTGCAGAAGTAAAATCATTTTGATAAGAAGTTTCCTGTTTAAGTAGACATTTGACTATGTGTCCTTTGGCTTTAAGGAAGTCTTAAAATCCTTTCCTAGTTGCTTAGCTGTCTGGGTGGTTTTTATTACTTTGAAGTTAGGCTTTATCTGCTGGCTTCATTCACAGACTAGCTGGCTGCTTATCACATCTGTGGATCAAATCTTCAAAGGTTTTGTCTGAAGAGTTGGGATTTATGAGGTCACGTGGAATGCCCCTCGGAGGGCATTCAGCCCATGGCAGCAGAACTGTGGGGAAAGGCTTTTGTGTGTAAGTGATAGAGGCGGGAGGGGCTTGGGCTGCACGGGAGGTGTTGTGTGTGTGGTGGGGAGGTGCTGATAGCCAGAGAAGCGCAGGATTGCGAGCACTGGCCCCTTTTCAGCACGCAACATACAGAGAATGTGGGAGACCAGAGCGCATTCCTAGACACAGACTCACCGTGTTGCTGCTTCCAGTAGAGCTGTATGAAATGTCAGAAGGAATTAGACCCGTGCTGGAACTGACAAGCACATCGGGCTCTGCAGCACTAGGCTTCACTGCACTTTTACAGCCAGGCTTACCTACACTGAATGGGGAAAATGGAGATTTTTTTTTTCCCCTTCAGAAAGATGGCTTCTTATTAAAAATTAAATTTTAAAAAAAGTTTAAAAAAGGAGTAAAAAAGAATGTTAAAAGCTGCCTAGGTTTCTGTGCACTTCAACAGTGAGCAGCAGCTGTCAAGTCTGCAGCCAAGACTGCCTTCTTCCAGCCCTAAGCATCCCTGAACAGTGTGCCAGCTGAGATGAGCATCTCCAGGAAAAGCACATTTGAGTGCTCTTGCCTCTGGAACAGACAGAGCATGGTTTTCAGGCTGTGTTCAGGCATGCCAGGCTTTGCTGACTACAAAAATGGGCAGGCTCAGTGCAGCGGAATATGTTTGTTGCATTTTTGCGTGTCTTGCGAGCAGCTTTAGCTGATTAGGTCACTGGAGATTGTGCTTGGCTTCAGACAAGCACAATGATACAACTGTATGTGCTGTGAGCAGGAGAGAGTACTCCGTGCTGATTTATGCCTATCAGCTTCCATTCAGGAGATGATGATTCAGTTAAAGGATTGTAATGATTTCTTAAAACAGTATTGGAAAGAAAGCAGTTTTTCCTTGGATGAAGCACACTGTGAGTTACCTCCTGCAGCAAGGTGAATGGATTGTAGGTGCTGTAAAGGCAGGATAACCCCACTCACTGTGAAGGGTTTAGGAATGTACATAGTTAATTTGATATATTTGGAGATGTGGCTCATTGCTGTCTTTGACTTCTCCATTAGAACGTGCGGCTGCTGCAAAGACAAGTTTCACGTGTGTGTGCTTGTATTCTTTGGCCAAAGCTGCTCTCTTTCAGCACTAAGTACGCAGCCCCTCTTTTGGTCAGAGCTCCAACCCTGTGAAGGAGCGAGAGCCTGTTGAGGCTCTGGAGCCGCCGCTGTCTGCCTGCCATGGCTCCTCCTCCCCTCCCACCCTTGGGTGGAACCAGAGAAGGGAAAACTTGCCAGTAGTTAGCAGGCAGCAGAGCTCGCAAAACTACTGCAGCAGCATGTCCCACTAGCCCGGTTAGCAGTGATTCTGTCCTTCCCGAGGTGCTGCTGCTGCTGAGCACAGGAGAAGATGGTTATAGCAATGGGAGCCAGGAAAAATCTGAAAAGGAATGAGCAGCCAGGAGACCTGGCATTCCTTGGGCAGCTTCAAAGGGAGGTGAAGTATCTGAATCAGCACAAGAGTAAATGAGCACTGGCTGCTGCCATGTTGGCAGAACAGAGCTGTTCAGAGGCAGTTGGACAAGTTTGTGGCTGATCCGGTTTATCCAGTGTTGAAGATGGGAAGTTACTTGTCTGCTCCAGCTTACTTCGCTCCCAAGGATCCTTTTCGGTAAGTCTTGCATAGGATTAGCAGTGGGCCTCCAAAGTGTGGTTTCCCCCCTGCGATGCCATCCTAAGCAGTCTGTGTGTGAGGCTGGAAGAATGAGGTCCCATGCTCGTGTGCCAGAAACAGCTGGCCTCAAACTGGGATCCCATATTGCTTCGAGGAGGTGACAGGGAAGATTCTTATTGTCAGTCCCTTCCTAGCTCCCTAGTTTGAGGGAACAGCTCCAATGTGCGCGTAGCCAGGCAGGCTCCCTTCCAGAGAGCACTAGATATGCCGCTGTACCCTGTGCCCCTGTGCTTTGCTCACCAGCAGAGGAATGAGATTAATGTGGCTGCTGCTGCTTCTCTTCCAAAGCTCCTTGTGTCTGGGTGAGGTGAGGTGCTGCTGTGGGAGTTCAGGAGGGTGATGTAATCTGCAGCAAGGCAGCACATAATCCTGTTTGAGAAAAGAAACCAGGTACTTTGCAGGTAACTAGGGATGAGCAACACACTTTCCTTACATGGAAAGGATACTTTGGTGATATTTTGGTTAATTCAACTTTTATTCGGTTTTGGTCCAGTTGAACAAATGAGAATTGAGAAGGGTGATAGTTCCAGAATAACACTTTGGTTGCATTGCATCTCCACAGTGAGAAAAGTCAGTGGGGCTGAACACAGCCAGGCTGGTGATTGACACTGATGTGCTGATTAGGTGGACGGATGAGGGAAGGCACAGCTTGCACTTTCATTGTCTCCCTCCTATCCCCTCTGCTCGGGTTTGCTTGTTATTGATCCTATTCTGCAAACACTATTGTACTGATTTGGGAGTAAGAAGCCTTTTGGTAAAACAGTCTAGGTTAGGAGTAAATACTGCTGCCCAGTTGCTGAGCTTCTTTAGGCAACTTTGTGAAACAGCAGCTGCTTTCAGAAGAAAGAAAGTGAGCAGACACTCGTTATTTGTAATATGTGTAGGATATTATGCTGAACCATAGATACACCTTCTCCTGAATGTGTGGAAATGGTTTTGCATAGTCAGAATTTAATCACTCTGTCTTTCTAGTAGTCTGTTTTCTAGCGTCTGTTTTTCTTTGTCTGGTGTCTCTTATGTAGCCAGTGCGCACACTGCTGCTAAGCCCGGGTGAGTAAGCCTTTGGGTTAGCTACAGGCTGGGGTAATGCTTTATTCTGCAGCTCTCTGTCTGCCTGACTGTCCTCTCCCTGCCCTGCCTGCAGAATTGGAACCACGGCTCTCCTGAGCTTGTCTAGCGTAAACTGATCTGGCCTGACAGTGTGTGTGAGGGGGGCATCTGGTTAATGAGCCCTTCTCAAAGGGATCTGTCTCTTCAATACTGGGGAAATCTTTGCTTCCATGAAGGTATTGGCTTTCATTTAGCTGTAAAACAGATGCCACATCAATTGAAACCATGCTGGTTACCTGTTGTGACCTGATCCTCCTACCACCCCCCCTAAAACTAAGAGTCCGTGGAGCAGTGATTTGTGAGCTCTTTCTGCACCTGCTGGGCTGCAGAGCATCAGGGCTGAACTCTGCATCCAGATGCTGCCTGTAGTCCCTGGAGGATGGCTGTGGGAGGCAGATTAATTTATTCTGTACAGCCAAAACTGGAAAGTGAAGAATCATAATGTCTGGTCTGTATAATCAGAGTAGGGTTCTGCAGGTCTGAAAATGGTGGCTGGGCAGCAAGAGGAAGCACGTCAGGTATGGCTGTTACCGTTCCTCCGTGAAACTTGATTACCATGGTTTGCTATTCTGTAATAAGAATAATCTAGGAGAAGATTAGTTGTTTCTAATCTATAAAAGATAGAGGAGCATGGCATACTCCTTTCCTTTGGTTGTGGTGACTGGCAAAGGTTAGCTTCCTTAATGCTTGTAGCAGTAATTGCATTCCTGTCTCAGCTGATGTGAACCTTGGTGCAATGGCACAGCTCCAGTGAGGCAGGAGAGGAAGAAATGGCAACTCTTGTATCTTCTGGGATAAAATTCTGATATATCTCTTCAATGAGAGCCTTGTGGAACAATTACGTGATATCATTTGGTGAAGGCATTGAAGCCATCCATACCTGTGCTGTCAGACAGTTTCCCACACCTGTCAAAACTAAAGCCTTTTCAAGGTTACAGAATGCATGGTAAGTAACAAAGGTGCTGTTTGGCATCATGGGCTGCAGCCATGCCCTGTTCCTGGCAGTGAAGCAGCCAGTTAGACCCATTCCCAGCTTCCAGCCTCTCCAGGGCTGCTTGCTCTATTCCTGTTGCCTCATTGCCCAGGGTGGGGTTCTGAGCCTTAAGCTGCAAACTCGTCCTGCCCAGATTTGTTTAATTACATAGCAGAGAACTGACTGCTGGCTCCACCTCCTCACCTTCATTTTCCTATGGGTGTATTCAAGATTAGATACCAGTGCTTACTTCCGGATGGAAGCAAACTTAACTAAGTGCTCTGAGGTTGAATCAAACCATTTAGTACTAGAGGAAGGGTAAAGGGAAGACAAATGCACATGATCCCATGGAGCCCACCTAAACAGAATTGCAGTCTGTATTGCTTTTGCAGAAATTTTACATTTACTTAGGGAGAAAAAGGAAGTGTGAAATTGAAGAGGGGTGAGGAGGGGAAGGTGATGTGCTTAAAAACAAATAAGTGACCCACCTGCTTGGAGAGAACACAGACAGAAAGTCAAGTCCTGAATTT
Organism: Coloeus monedula; assembly: GCF_965178545.1. NCBI lineage: Eukaryota > Metazoa > Chordata > Aves > Passeriformes > Corvidae > Coloeus > Coloeus monedula. Next base: position 10,460,275 of record NC_138798.1, on the reverse strand, counting down.
CTGGTGAAGCAGTCTCCAGCACTGCTGTCTGCATCCCAAGTGCAGGCCTGATCACAGCTCCCTGTTTGAAGATGTAATCACTCCTGGAGCACACACACTGGTATAGGCATGCATGGAGGAGTTGGATAAGTCTGAGGGATCCGATTTGTCAGTACTTAGCCAGATATTCCTGCCACAAAATGATAGAAATCTTTGCTGTTAGTCTCCACTTGCTCTTTTTTCCCTCCCACTCACCTACTTACTCATTCAGCATGGGGTATTTACTGCAAATGGAAGCCAAAGGCCAGTGGTTGAAGGCAGAATGCACTGGGATGCCCTCTGGGTCTCTTGCATACCAGGAGCAGGGTGTAACCATGACAGTGCCCCCAGACTGGGACTGTAGTGATGTAGGAACCATGTGCAGCAATCTTAAATTACTGCTCCCTATGCTTCACACAAAATTGGCAGGGCCTCTCGCATATGCTGGCGTTCTTTCCCATCACTTGGAGGGGGGACAGGATTTGATGCTCCTCAGCTGGGATAACAAACACTACAAAAGCCAAATACATTTTAAGGAGCAATCTTCCTGAGGGGAGGGTACAGCGCTGAATACTCCATGAGGTGTGTTTTTCCCTAAAGCTTACAAGCAGCTTTACCTTGTTGCTTTGCAGTCTCTTGAGATGGAGCAAATAACTCTCTCCGTATCGGAGCATGACCAGCTTCACATATCATCACACTCATTACAAGCTGGTGGAGTTTACAAGGAATGTCTTTGGCACAAATAAGCTTCCAGAAAGCTTGTGAGAGGTGAAGTCAACTGTAGCTCTCATCTTAGCCCTGGGAGCATGTAAAAAGTGCTCCTCCAGTGCCACCAGCAGTCTCCAGCATACTGGGTGCTGAGGGAGACTGGCTGTCCGGAGAGACACCCACCTAAACCCCCATCTCCCTGCAGTGGTTCCCCCCCCCAGTGTAGTAACTGAGACAGGTGTTGGGGTAAGGGGCAGAAGAAACGCTTCTTCCCATATATGGGAAAACATCGTGCTGATGATCGCATTGATCCTCAAGGTGTTTCTTTGAACCAGTTATTGGTGACTAACTGGCTTTGGATTCTGCCCTCAGAAATGGCCAGTGCCAGATTTATTTTCCTTTTAAAGTCTGAGAGCATGCTGCCCAGGGCTAATGGAATAATCCTTAGTGATGCAACTGCTGCCTTATCTCTCCAGTAAGTTACACCTCCATGCTGCTGAAGTTAAACTCCCTTGCCCAGTGCATCTTGCTGAGGCAGGATTATTTTGTATTTAGCAAACCTGGGTTCTGTTTGTGATTTGCTAGAAGATATCTGCAGTAGAATTGCTGCATTTTTTTCCTTGATTTTTTTTTTTTTTTTTTGCTGGGGGGAGGAGGGGGAAGTTTGTTTCTTGAAAGGACATTAATAGAGGATTAATAATGGTTGCTTGTTGAAATAGAGGCTGACTGATATGTGAAGGATTTCGGGATTCTCTTAATGAAATCAGAGAATTAATTTTATTTAGGGTTTTTTTGGTGGGTTGCTTGTGGTGTTTATTTTCTCATGCACTGTCATCAGCAGAAGGGAGAACAATTGGCTGAGAGAGGTGGACTTTCATCACAGTTAATTGGTGGATGCAGTAAGTATATGGAGCTCAGGGGATGAACTGCTTTGAAAACTCTCCCTCAAATGCACAGTGCTGCAGTTTACCTTTTGGGAGAGGTCTGCTTACAGATCAATAGAAAAGCTTTCCAGAAAGGTTGGTGCAAAACTGGCTTTGCATTTCAAAGGGAAGTGGATCCTGCCTCTCTGTCCCGCTTCCTAAACTGGCTGAGGAGGCAGGTGCCCTGGCACAAGACAGGTGATGCTATAGAAACACTAAGTAGAAACCGAGCAGAGCTCTCTATGCTGGGCAGCTCTGCAGCTGAAAATTTGCATCCAGAAAGAGGGAGAAAGTAGAGGAGCAAAATTTACAAAGCAGAATTTATAAACCTACTGATGTGTTTCAATGTGTGGGATTTGTTTTAAACTTTGGAAGCTTCTTTTTCTTTGTGCTGGTTGATTTCACCTCCTCTTACAAACCTTGGGTTTGGTGCTAATTTTCAGTTCAAAGAGCACTGGGAAGTGGAAGGGTTTAGTACATCCATAACTGGCAGACCTACCTGGTGGTGAGCTGCTGCTGGATGTCTGTGTTCTCCATGCAGGAAAGGACCATTGATTTGTGACTTGTTGCCAACTGGAACTTTGTTCCTTTGTTTCCTTCAAGGTGCTCTGAATGCCAGGATCCCCTCACTAACTGGTACTATGAGAAAGATGGGAAGCTGTACTGTCACAAAGACTACTGGGGGAAGTTTGGGGAATCTTGCCATGGCTGCTCTCTGCTGATGACTGGACCTGTGATGGTAAGGACTTTGAAGGACTCCTGCTTGGAGGCAGGACGTCCCTGCCTCCAACTCCTCAAAATTACTTGGGAGTTGTCTTAGATATTCAGATAACCAAATAAACTGAGGATAATAATCTCCTTGTTACTCTAATCTCAGATTAGAAATGAAGATTGTGTGTTCATCTTCTACATAAAGATTAATTTTGAATGGGGGTAGCTGTTAAAGGAGGGCGATGTGAGGATCTGAAGCATATGAACAAATAAGGTGCTGAAAAGTACAGACCTGAGAAGTAGAAAGGTGATTCAGGGGACATCTGTTCAGTTTCTGTAGCACAGTGCCTCAGTGTCTCCACGGGGTGATTTTCCACTGCAGTGTGGAGTCAAAGCTCTCGGCCCAGGATAAGCAGCAGGTTCTGGCTGTGGGAAGGTTACCATCCACATCCCACCTGGGTTGTGGCCAGAGTGCTTTTTCAGGCTGATGGTGTCTTGAAGCAGTGTTAGCCCCAACTGCTTTGATGCATTGAACTCTGCCTGCACGATATGGGCTCACCTAAATGTTCCCCTCCTGCACAACCTTGCAAATATTTAAACTTTAAAACTGCCAAGAATGAAACATAACCATTATTTTTCTGGAGCCTAAATAAAAAGCAGAATGGTACTCAGTAATATGATTGCTAACTCAAAAGGAAATACTGAGAAATGTGCAGACAGTTTCTCATTGCCTGCAAAAGTCTTTGCATAATACTGTCACTAAAGAAATTCTCATAAGGAAAATAGAAAAACAGACCAATTAATAAAAATATTCTTTAAAGGATTTATTGTCTCAGTTCGTACTTTTTTTTCTGTCAGCTGGCTGGTTAAATATCTGAATTTGTGCATTGCCTGTCTGCCAAAAAAAAAGCCCTTTCAGCTTTATTAATTCAGGCATAACGTTAGTTATCTTGCCAAGAGCAACTGAACAGGAAGGTTTAATACCTTGTTTACTAGTCTGAAGCAGACTATCAACTATTTTTGATAGTTGAACAGCTGCCAAATACAGCAGAGGTTCCTGGGACGCAAGCTTTGCTTAGCTTGTTGATGTGTTTGTTTTGGAGTTCTGCAAACAAGGTGCCAATGATGGGGTTCAGGAAAGACAGAATGGACTAATATAACTCTCCAGTAAAAAACTGCCACTTGCCTTAGAGACTTGAATGTGAATGAACATGTTAATTGGAGAGGCTAGCAGGAGCTGCATCTGCTGATGGGTTTTGGCCCTCCTAAGCTACTCCCTTTTCTGTCTGTAGGTGGCTGGCGAATACAAGTATCACCCCGAGTGCTTTGCTTGTATGAGCTGCAAAGTGATCATCGAAGATGGGGACACTTATGCACTGGTGCAACATTCCACTCTCTACTGGTAAGAGGAGCTGAACGTAGCCACAGAGCTGCTCCCTGCTGAGTGTAAGCCGAGTGCAGCTGGCTCAGAGTGGTTCAGCTGAATGCTACTCTGTGGAATGCCAGGAAAGCTGCCTTTGAGGGAGGGAAGAAGTAGTGGTGTGAACACTAAAACTATGGCTTGTGGTCAGTGAGAGAGCTCAGACATGTGAGTTTGGCAGGGAGGGATGGGACATTGCCATAATGACTTTCTTCACTTCTTCCAGTGGAAAATGCCATAACCAGATTGTGCTGACACCGATGATAGAAAAACACTCCACTGAGTCTCTGCGTGAGCAGCTGCCCTATACACTGACCCTCATCTCCATGCCAGCAGCCACGGATGGCAAGAGGGGGTTCTCTGTGTCTGTTGAAGGTGGCTGCTCCAGCTATGCCACTGGTGTCCAGGTGAAAGAGTGAGTATGACCGGACTGTGTGCAACGTACATGTTTGTGCAGAGGGAGCTGGTAAAAATCCTGCAGCACTGTTGTCCTGAGGGAATCTTGGCATTACAGGGACATATGTGGGCTAAGTGTCATTTGTGTTTCATCTTCAGTCTTGTGACAGCCTTAACTGATAATTGTATCTCTCAGTGCTGTCTCCTTCAGTGAACACAAAACATTTGAACTATCAATTTTACCACTGGTGATATGAAGAGCTCTCTCCACACCTGCTCAGACCTAAGCACTTGGTGTAATAGTAGCTCCCCATGTTGGTAGATTAGCATTGTTTTATTTCAAAATATCAATATGAAGGGGAGCATATTTTTGATAATTTTGGCTAAACTGACTTCACATACAGACTGTACTTCCCATATTTAGAGTTAACAGGATGCACATCAGCCCAGATGTCCGAAATGCCATCCACCCTGCAGATCGTATCCTGGAGATCAATGGAGCTCCTATTCGCACATTACAGGTGGAGGAGGTGGGTAGAGTTCTATTCTGAAGCCTCCTTCTCCTCTGCCTTCCTGCATCTTTTCTCTTTCCTGACACTGTTCTCCCACCCTACATACAGTGTGTGTACACTACTAGTACTCGTGCTGACAGTAGGAATCAACATGAAGACAAGCTTTGCCTTCCAGCTGGAGAGGAAAATGTAACAGATGGAAATGCAATTAGGATTCAGTCCTGATTTTGTGGCATTCAAACGTGAAGGGAGGTAATAGGAAAAGTCGAGGGCTGTGACAGAGGACGGGGAGGCTGTGAAGACTTTACCATGTACTGCTGGTGAAGTGCACAGTTCTGATCCTTTTAGAGGCACTGATAATACAAGGGCCCAGCTGATCCTAGGTATGTTTCCCATTGCAAAATACCTATTTGCTGTCTGTATTTACAAGTAGATGCTTTCTACAGATATCAGGTGATGCTGCAAGAGTGTAGGGTGGGGTACCATTACCTTCACTTCCCAAGGGTTTTATTTACTGTTGGTGCTGAAGAGAACATGAGGAGCACAAGGCATCTCTCAGATAAATTTCCATGTAGCTCTTGCTAAGCTATTTTTTGCAGCACTGTTCAAGGTGGAAACTTGTGTAGTTTTTGAACACTTCTCAGAAAAAGTATTTAATAGAGTCATAAAATACCAGACTGGAAAGCACCTCAAGGATCATCTGGTCCAATCTTTCTTGGCAAAAGCACCATCTAGAGCACTATGTCCAGCTGAAACATAAACGTGTCCAGTGTTGGGGAATCCACTGCTTTGCTGGGAAGATTATTCCAAGGGCTGATTGTTCGTTGTAAAAAACTATCTTTGTGTCTACCTGGAATCTTTCCAGGATTAATTTGTACCCATTACCACTTGTATTTTCCATGTAACTCCTTGTAAAAAGGGAGTCTCCATCTTCTTTGTAGCCACTCTTTAAATACTGGAACATGGTGATGAGGTCTCCTGTAAGCCTTCTTTTCTCAAGGCTGAACAGACTCGGTTCTCTCAGCCTTTCCTCACGTGGCAGCTTCACAACCTTCAGTCATCTTTGTGGCCCATCTCTGGACCCTCCCCAGCCTGTCCACATCTTTTTTATATAGGTTACTTGTAGCTGACCAGAAAGAAGTATTGGATAACATCAGGAACTTCTGTGTTGCCAGCTTGATTTGTTTGGTAGACAGTTGTGGTGCACACAACTGAACCACAACTATGGAGTGATCTCACTGAACTCTCTCTGATTCCTGAGGGCCATTCCCTGTGTCTCCTCTATCTCCTGTCATTTGCATTCCTCCTGCCTGCTGCTGTTCTGCCCTTTGGTTTGATTTCAGGTGGAGGAATTGATTCGCAAGACAAGCCAGACCCTTCAGCTGCTGATAGAGCATGACCCTGTCTCGCAGCGCTTGGACAGGCTTCGTTTGGACTCCCGTCTTCCCACCCACATAAAGACACCCATCTCCCCACGCTCCCTCTCTCCACTGGACATCAAGGAGAACCTGGAAGGAACACTCCGACGGCGCTCCCTCAGGTAAAGACTTGGAAGCACTGCCTCTGATCTATCTTGCCTTTGCCATGTGCTCCCTGACTGGGCAGCTTAGGCCTTGTGATCACAATGACTGTGGGGACAGGGCTTATCTCTGATGTGAGCCGTGGTGTAAACCATTGGAGAAGTCATGGAGAGCTTTGGATTCTGCTATATATGTATACTCTCTCTCTATTCCCTTTCAGGATGACAAGCTTTCCTTAATAAAAATAAGGAGCTCTACTGTTAACAGAGAAAAGATACTAAGTTTCAGAGTTAGGAAATCTAAAGGTCAGGTTTTTACCAGCCTTAAATGACTGGGGAAGAACATGTCCTTAAGGGGAATCTGGGTGAGGCCTGGGACTTGGGAAAAAGTCTAAGACTGGAACACTCAGTTGCTCATTTAGTCATTTACCAGTACTTTGTTCAGAGATATCAAGTAATGTGACTTCACAGCTTCCTCCCCTTGGTCTCAGAGCTCCACCTCAGACTGCCAGTGCAGGAGATGTTGTTGTTGTTAGGTAGCTCTGATTTGGAATCTGCTCTGGATTCATAAGGAGCTTCCACAGTGCAGGGAGAGCATCTGGCTTTGGAGATAGTAAAAGCACTGGACCACATTAGAAACTGCTCCCTTAGCAGTGAATGATGGGGTATGCTGGACCAAAAGTTTCCCAGCAGATTCCCTGATCTTCCTGTCATCCTTGTTTTCCAGGCGAAGTAACAGCATTTCTAAGTCTCCCGGCCCCAGCTCTCCAAAGGAGCCGCTCCTTCTGAGCCGTGACATCAGTCGTTCTGAATCCCTGCGCTCCTCTTCCAGCTGCTCCCAGCAAATCTTCCGGCCCTGTGACCTGATTCATGGAGAAGTTCTAGGAAAAGGATTTTTTGGACAAGCGATCAAGGTGAGGGAGGTCCTCAAACATTCATCAGTTATTTTGAGTACAGCAATGTCTGCCTATCTTGGGATCCTTCACCGTAGGTCTTGGTGGTTTTGCCTTGCCAATAGTGATCAGTCCTGGATCTTCCCTGGTTTGCTCTGAGATCCATTCCCTGACCATGAGTGTCTCTGACTGCTGATGGTTTTGACTTTGTCCCCTTTGAATGTCAACCTTGGCCATACATGTTCATCTCCTGAGTCAGATTTAGCACTCCAGAGTGCCTGTCACAGCAACCTCCTGGGTGAGGTGGGGAGAACAGGGAACAGGCTACACTTTCCTCTTACGAGCATCTTTCTTATGATGGGGTGCATTCAGCACAGCATTTCTTACCCACCCTTAGTGTGGCATATTTGGGGGCTTGCTAGGCTGATGTAGTGACCAAATCTGAACCTCTGGCACAGCCTAAATGACTAGTCAGCGTGGGGGTAGTGGTCAGGTCTTGTATGACTCTCACAGTTAAAATCTCAATCAGTAGCTCTTACCTTGACTGAGGGTACTCCAGCAGTTCTATCCCAGCATTCCTGACAGCATCAGGGGGCAGCTTCTTCTGCCTTGTTAAGGTACTGTGAGTTCCTCAGTGCTCAGATTGCACTCACCATGGGATGGGACTTCTCCCCTTACACTGGTATGAGCTTGAGATGTCCAGCACAGGAGGTGATGAGCCAGCACTACAAACCCAGTGCTTGATCCATACTAATGAGCATATTTCTCTTCTCCTCTACTCATAGAGAAATAACAGGTGCAGGTAAGTGGAACCTTTGCTCTGTCGCATGCTTTTGTCATCTGTGTCCCAGCAGTTACTGGCACAAAGGTGTTTCATTTCTGCTCAAATTACCCCATGGCCATCCTGTTCTGGTGCATGCTCTGGGAGTTAGATTTGCCTCCTAGGACTTCCATGTGACACTTGTTTCAGTTTTGCTGATACGTCAGCTTTAAGAATTCCACTTAGTCTTGCCTTTGTCTCTTCGCTTCCCTTTATCATTGGATATTAGATGTCCCTGGCTTTCATATGCCTGGCTAAAACATGCAGTGTTCCCTGGCTCATTACTTGTGTATGGATGCTTGATTTCAGATGAGAGCAGAATAATATTGTATTCTTGCTTCTGTTGTGTTATTCCATGCACTCACATTCCACCTATGTCCAGCTTTGTTATGTCCATGGCTCCAAACAGAACTAGTTTGTCACAGTGTTTGCAAGAACTCATGAGCTTCCTAAATACAATAACTGGGTCTTGTGTTCTGGATTTCAGTTTTAGAGGTTTTCTGAAGGTTTTGGTTTTTTTTTTTAAAGCTAGGAGGCAAAAAAGTGGCATTTTTCTTAAGCTTCACATTGACTGGGTGTGATGCAGCAAATACTGTATCTGGTCACATAATTCTCTTCTGATCTGAGAGACAAGGTGGTTGTTTAGTTCCCTGGAGATCTTAGGGAGCCAGAGCTGTCCAAGTTAAGCAAACGAAGAGGAGAGAATTTCCAGGAAAACATTCTCATAGGAATTTGGACCCTTTCTACTCACTCCTGCACCCCATGCAAGCAAGCCTGAGCTGGTTACAAAAAACCTCCATAACACAGCAAAATGCCAGGAACTAGTTGGAGACAGGCAAGCAGTTCTTGAAGAACTGGAAATGCTTTCCATGTCAAGAGCCAGGAAATTTATTACCTTATTATTATGATGGATTTCTCTGTGTTTTCCACTGTTCTAGGACATTCCTTGCAGGTTGAAACACACTGCTTGAAAGGAGCAAGGTAACATTAACTTCTTCCTGCCTTAACTGAACAGCCTGTGCACTCTAGTTCCACTTGCATGTGGATGAGATTCAGATTCCCAATAAAACCAAAGCATTTATAATGCAGTTTTGGGTTGTTTGGTTTGGTTCTGCATAGTGACATTGATTCCTTTGTTGATACAGAATGTAGTTGGTAAGCCTGTGTACAAAATGTGAACATCCTGCTGGGGAAATGAGTTTCATAAGGGAACTTTGAGGCATGCACCAGTGTGGAACTGGTGCCTTTGGAGGCTTTGGCAGCCCATGTGCATGCTCAGCCCTGTGCTACCCAAACTGGAGCCTTCAACTCTGGGTCTTGGCTTGATCCTCTGTCAGCTTTAGGTAGTTTCTGTTTCACATACAGCATCTTTGGTGGATCCTGAAATTTCCTCTGCTCTGAATTTCCTCCCATCTCTATTCTTCTCTGGATGGAGGGGAATGTTACACTTTTCCCAAGGAGTCACAGGAGCATTGGAGCTGTGTGTTCTTGAACCTTACCTGCAGCTGTGGGTTTTGTTTCCACCAGGTGACTCACAAAGCAACAGGAAAGGTGATGGTGATGAAGGAGCTGATTCGCTGTGATGAGGAAACACAGAAGACTTTCTTGACAGAGGTACGAGCAGATTTCAAAAAGCTTCTGAGCCAGTAGTGTGGTGGAACTCTCTCCCATCTTCTGCAGAGAGAGATCCTGCCAGCAACCTGGCAGGAATGAGGGTGCTGAGGAGGGAGACATTGCATAGGGAAAAGCTGACATGAGCTGAATGTTTGCTGCAGTGAAGTGTGACTCATACTGGGCAACAGACATTGCTTCAGCTCCAGTTCATTAATTTTTCAGTGACAAGAGCAGCCTCAGTCTGAGACAAATTGATCTGTGCAGTACATAAAGGATTTATCCCTTGAGCCTTGTGCATAAGTACAAAGGATGAGGGCCAATATCTGTAAGATATTTAAGACTCACGCTGTATTTAAGGAAAACTATTTTCTTGGTGGCTGCTTACTATGTTTTTCAAAGTCAGATTTAGCTTAAAGGCAGCTCCCTAAACACCTGATACTGCTGTTGTTGCCCTGACACATATAGCACAGACCCAATAGCTGCCCTGGAGAGCTTCTCACTCTGAAAAGTTAGCTAAACTCAAGGGTGCTCTCCTTAAAGACTAAGATCAGGTTAATTGCACAGCATGAAAATGAAAAGGCAACAGTTAATTGACTGCCTTAAAGTTGGGGTTTGAGTGTTCTCTGTCACCCCAGAACAGAACTTTGAATACTGGAGTGCTTTTCACCACAGAATGGATCTGTCAGGACTTGTTCCATTCACTTTTTGGAGTGGGCTGTGTCTGCTTGCAGGTGAAAGTGATGCGCAGCCTGGACCACCCCAATGTGCTGAAGTTCATTGGTGTGTTGTACAAGGACAAGAAGCTGAATCTCCTCACCGAGTACATTGAGGGGGGCACGCTGAAGGACTTCCTCCGCAATGCAGTGAGTATGGACACCTGGGAGACCTGCCCTCAGTGAGCCTGACTGTGTTGGTGGTTGTACCAGCCTTATGTACTTGTTGTTAGTTGTCTTTGGAGCTTTGTGGTAAAGCTGCTTCTTAGCTGTGGGTGAGCTTGAGGCAGGAAGCCTTTTCTTTCCAGGGCTGTATCATGTGTCTCTTGACTGCTGTAAGAGTCCCTGTTGTGAAGGAACTGCTGTCACCATCTGCTTGGTAAGATAGTCCCTGACCATTGAGGATTTGTCTTTCAGGACCCATTTCCCTGGCAGCAGAAGGTCAGCTTTGCCAAAGGAATTGCCTCTGGAATGGTGAGTTGACTGTCACTTCCTCACAGAGCAAACTCAGGGGTGTCAGGGTTAGTGGCTTCAGCAGGGTGTATGAGGGGCTGTGGACACTGCCTGACTACTGGAATTGGGTTGTTGAGGCTGTAAATGCTCAACTGGGAATCCCTAACACCATCTTTTCTCCTGTTCCAGGCTTACTTGCACTCCATGTGCATCATTCACAGAGACCTGAATTCACACAATTGCCTGATCAAGTTGGTGAGTTACACCTCTGTCCCCACAGCATGCTGCTCCTCTCCTTGGCATCCTCCTCCCTTGGTTTTCTCCACATGATGTTCCTTCTTTTGTCAGGGTGGAACTGATTTCAGAGAGGCTTTGTGCCCCAAGCAAAGGAGCTTCATTCTGACACATGATTTTCCAGACTGATCTAGATTCACTGTTTCTGTGTTCTGTTCTCTTACTACCTTTCCTTTGGTAGCAGCTCCTGTAACAGTCACCTTCTGAGAGTTAGTACAGCTCTGTTCTTTATCTCAAATATGAGATGTTCTCTGCAGCTGTTTCTGTTCTTTTAACCACTTTATGACTTTTTATTGGTACTCAAGATTCAGACAAGTGTGTAGGTGTGTGCACATGTGTTTTCTCTCTTTCTTAAATGCTGGGTCACAAGATTTTTGTGTAGCTTCATTCCCTCAAGCCTGCCCTTGTTCATTTGGCTTCAGACAACCCAGGATGAAAGTCCAAGTTAATTCCTGACCAGGTAAAAGAGGAAGATCTAAAAGGAAAGGTCCAGGTATCCCCTGGCAAGTGTAGCCACATTGATGGGATAAGTGCTAGCAACCACACAGGAAATAAGACAATGAAGGGAGGAAGTGATGAGTTGGGATCCTGAATTGGGTATTTTACACCTGTCTGGACATCTTGCTATGCTCATGTGGCTGCAGAAAACCTGGATAGTTGACCTTAGACTATAGTTGGTAATGAACAGGAATTGCAGCCTCTTTGCTCCTGAAAGGAGCTGAAAATAATCAGTGGCGTGTACTAAATCCCCTGTGCAGGATAAGACAGTGGTGGTGGCTGACTTCGGTCTGTCTCGGCTGATTGTGGAAGAAAGGAAAAAGCCCACTTTAGAGAAGCCATCTGCCAAGAAACGAATGCTCCGCAAGAGTGACAGGAAAAAGCGCTACACGGTGGTTGGGAACCCATACTGGATGGCCCCAGAGATGCTGAATGGTAAGAGTTCAGTAGCAAGGAGCAGGCCAGGAGACAGCCTGTGACAAGGTACAGAGATGACAGGATTACTGAAAGCTTCTGTGCCCCAGTAACAATCAAACCTTTCAGAGCCTGTGGTTTTAGACCTGCTAATGTGGAAGCTTATTTATACACACAGAGGCCATAGCTGCAGTCCTGCAGTACCTGACCTGGTAAGCCTTTGTACTAGCCCAGGTAATGTTTCTGGCTTGACAACAGGATTCTTCAGGAGGGCAACAGAAGGGATGAAGCTTATGTGTGCTGTTGCATAGATCTAGGGAGAGGCCATCTGCTGCCAGGTTGCTGAAGCCTCAGGATTGAGGTGGGAGTTGTCCAAGTGCAGGGAAATCTGGTTTTTGGCATGCAGCCCTCAGTTGCATTAAGGTTGAGCTGTGACCCTTAAGAGGAAAAGCTGCCCCTGCAGGAGTTGAGGTGAGGGCAAAATACAGTGGATAAAATTTCTTTCTAACTAGCTGGTCTCTCTGACCAGGTTGGGCAGTTTGGTTGGCTGGGGTTATCAGCATTGTCCAGCGCAGTCTATTGGGGAAGGGAGGACTGGGCTCCTCTCCCCCCTCTCAGTTCTCCATGTTGCTTTCTTGTGTGCTGTTCTGTTTGCCTTTCCTCAGGGCCTCCAGCCCTGAAGGAGTCTGAGGCTGCTTCTCAGTTTGTCTCAGTCCTGGTATTTGTCAAGAAAACAGCAAGAGCATAGTCTGACATCACCTCTGAAAGCAAGGCTGTTTACCAGCTACTGGCTTGGGAGGGGTGTGTCTGTAAGCAGAGCATGGCATGCTGGAGCCTGCCAGCTTTCCCAGGATCAAAGTGCTGCTGGTGTGTAATTTATTATCTCTGCAGTCACTGCAGCAGGGACTTGCTGGCTGCTGGGGACACTGAGCACTGCCTCCTTGCACTAGAGATGCACAAGAACAGCAATCAATGGAAATGGGCAGAAGCTTTCCATAGTTATCCGTAGCATTTTCTCAGATCTGATACATAAGGTTTCCCAGTGTTGTCCTGTAATTCCCCAGTACAAGAGAGAAGTAGGGTTAAAATCTGTCATGGCAGTGTAATGCAGTTGGTATATACATATCTTGGGGTGACTGACCCTGCTCAGGTTTAAGCCTTGCTTTGTCTCCTGTTTTAGGGCCCTCCAGGGAATAGGTTTAGTTAAGCTTTGTACTGGCAGCTCCTGAAATAGCAGGATGGGTAACTCTCTCTTCATAGAGCTGAATGTCTCATGTTTCCTACAGGACAGAGCTACGATGAGATGGTGGACATTTTTTCATTTGGGATTGTTCTCTGTGAGGTAAGACAAGGACATTACATGGCATCTTTAATGGACCTTGTCCCCATCTCTGTGCACACATGGTATTGCCCAGATCTCTGTGTCTGAGTGTGCAGCCTGTGACCTAACAGCACATTATTAGTGAATTAGACTGGGAGAACAAGCTTACCTTGCCTCTGTTTCCTCAAGGAAGGTAACTGTCTTGTAGTTTTTCTGGTCCCAGTTTCTTCCTCGTCTGTGGACATTCCTGAGTGCTTGAGCTTTTGGCCTGTAGATGTGAGGTGACAGAAATGGCAGCAGAAGGTGCTTGTCAGAAAGCCAAAGGTTTGAAGTGGCTCAGACCTTGGGCATGGACAATGGCAAAGGGCAACTTGCCCAAGCTTAATTCAAGGATGGACTTGTCATGAATAGAATAGTCTGGTGTGAAATGCAGAGGTTGCTCCTGGACTGAGAGAAGCTGTAAAAAAGTCATCAGGTTCTGGTTGAACCCTGGTATCCATTTGAAATTAGATGTATTCCCTAGAACTGCAATACTTTTTTCTTTTTCTACTGCCTCATTAAAAGAACAATCAACTGCATAATCACAGCAAATTCAGGGCCTCCACTGGGGATGGCACTTCACTTCAAAGAAGTGGAAACAAAATCCTCTTTGCAGGTCGATTAATGAAGCTTGCACCCTGACGTCTGTTGGCTTAGTTTATTTCTGAGCCAGTGCAGAGTCTGACTGTTAAATCAGGCTTTTCTATCTGCAGAACAAAAAGCAGCACTTGAAAGCTGCAAGACCCTTATTTTCAGTTTAAAAGGTGTGTATGACAGTGGAAATACAGATGAAGGCAGGGTGTTATGTGTCACACAGCAGTTGCAGGAACACCAGGGGATGCCAGCAAGTTTCATCTTCTGGGTTTGGATGAAGAGGACAAAGAAAATGTCTGTGCATAAATCTTTGTGGCCTCATCTGGAGCTCTGTTTACACTGGGCCCTCCTCTCAGAGAATGTTGTGGTTGTGAGTGATAGATTTAGGAACTTGAAAAATCTGTATGTGGGATTAAAACAATTGTTTCATCTAGAAAAAAAGACAAATAAAAGGGTAGTAGCATATGAACATTTCCTTGTCACCAAAATGATGCTAAAAAAAAAAAAAAAACAACAAAAAACCAACATTAAACACTCAAACAGATAAGGAAATAAATGTGCCAAAATACATAATGGGTATTTCTGTCTAGTTACAGGATGTGGTTGTTGTGCTGAGTTATTGGCATAGAAAAGCCAGAGTGGTTATAAATAACACCCTTTCTGTGATACCCAATGAGGCTTTAAACCTAATAACTCTGTCCATGTGAAAGTTTGTATTGACCTTGTGAGTCCAGATCACCCCAGAGCTCTCTGCTGTGGGCTCCTTTACTCCTTCTACACTTGTGCTGGAGGTGGTGAGCACTGGGGCAATGCTGGGGCAGGGCTTCCCTGTCCACCCAGCCCTTACCTGGCTCTCCTTTACCTGCAGCCTCCTGGGTGTCAGTAATGGTAGTTCTTACTTGTCCCAACCCTCTGGCTCTGGTGGGGGTTGAATCTGTCACTGGCAGAACAACTCAGAATTAGGGGTGCTGTTGGCTTCCCAGCACTGCTTAGGACAGACTCTGTACCAAGGGGCTTTGCTGATGTTGTGGTAAGATGGTTAGAAAGAGGAGGTGATGCAGGTTGCCTTGATTACCTGCAGTCAGGAGGGGCTGCATCATCCCCTGCTACAAGACACTGTCAAGCTCCCTGAGAGGGGGCACATCATCCTGTGTCTTCTGGCAGAGAGACCCTGGACAGAAGGAGAAGGCATCTGGGACCTCCTTCACAGCCATGGACTTATCACCAGGTCTTGAAAAAGTTTCCAGTGAAGTTTGTCTGTACATAGTGCCATGAGCAAGTGGCTTCATTGGAAAGGTGGAACAGTGTTTTTGTTCTTTCCACCATAATACTTTGAAGGAGCCCCTGCCTGATGCAGTTCCCTGTTTGTTAACACTCTGGAACTGGTGGAGTACTTAAGTGCTTCTCTCATTTTTCCCTAGATCATAGGCCAGGTTTATGCCGACCCAGACTGTCTCCCACGCACACTGGATTTTGGCCTTAATGTCAAGCTGTTCTGGGAGAAGTTCGTTCCTCCTGATTGTCCTCCAGCCTTTTTCCCTCTGGCTGCTATTTGCTGCAGACTGGAACCAGAGAGCAGGTAGGTTTGGGGTCTGGAGGACTCTTCTTTGAAAGCCCTCAGGGTGTGTCTGTATTCCCATTGTGGAAGGACTGCTCTGCACAGAGGACAATTCCAGCCTTCTGTGGGAATGCTCAAAGGCTTCCATGAGTGGAGAGACTTCAGGCCCAACAGTTTGGGAGAGAGACTGCTGTATATGGTGGAGATCTGTGAAACAATTCCAAGATAGAGAGAGTAAAGGAGGAATGATTGTTCAGGATTTCTCAGGTACAAAAAGTAAGGGCAGACTTTATTAGTAAGGTAAATACTTCATTTGATTTCAGTTATGAAACTTGTAGCTTCAGAACAGTGTTGCTGCCAAATAGGTTCCAAAGAGCCAGACCTCCCACTGGCTCACTGGCTATAAAAACAGGTAGCCCATACAGATGGGGGCTTTGCAGTCTTTGAAGCTGAATGGGTAGGAAATCATGTCCCTGTTCACCACTCTGTACATGGTACAGGGACCTGGATGGCTTTCTAGGTGCTGTTCTGCTTCCTCTTTCCTACTCATGTTTCATCACTTCTGCTTCTAGGCCCCCTTTTTCCAAGCTGGAAGATTCCTTTGAAGCTCTTTCTCTGTACCTGGGAGAACTTGCCATCCCCCTTCCATCTGAGCTGGAGGAACTGGACCACAATGTGAGTGTGCAGTATGGACTGAACCGTGACAAGCTACCTGAAAACACAACCTAGTCCACTCATCCTACTGCCTGCATCACTTCCATTGGAGCTGGGATGAGCGTCAGGGAGGGAGATGCACTTCAGCCACTTCCAGGGCATTAACGGGGCACCACACTGTGCATTTGCTGCACTGCCTCTCTCTCCCCACCCAGCTTCCCTCGTCTTGGATATCTTGACTCACTGTGGATTTCTGGTGTGTTTCAGAAGCAAAAAGGACCATTTCCTGCCAGCTGCACCTAGGAAAGCTGCTGAACGCTATTTTTCTGGCTTGAGAAATATTTTTCTGGCCTTTTCAGGCTTCTTTACTGTGGTGCCTTAGAACTTGGCTGCAAGCTGTGAAGCCACCCTGGCCTCTCTGCCAGGGAGGGAATTGCTATAGGAGATTCTCCTGGGTAAGGACCAGCACTTCTGGAACAGCTTCTCCCACTGACTGCTCAGAAAGGTGGGGGAATTGGACATCCAGCAACATGTCCCACCAGGACAGCACATGTATGTATTTGCATGTGTTTCCCAGAACAACCCACTGAGATTTTGGCCTCTGACACGTATCAGAGGAGGGAGTGAAAAGCCCTAGGAACTGGGCAGCTCTCCTGAAATACCTTGTCTCTGGGGAAGCACATATGAATTGTTTTGGTTTTGTGGGCTTTTATTCCTTCTGTGTCTCTGAATACCTCCAAAAGCCTGCCTAGAAACACTAAGACTGAGCTCTGCTTGGCCCTCCTGATGGCAAATGAGGCAGGCAGCAAATAAGCCACTGGAGCATCTTCAGACCCTGCGCCTGCAGTGAGTTTGCTTGCCCGAAAGTGAAAGGTGAAAGTTTTTGAGCCTGAATGTGTAGTTCTGCACTAGGCAGCACTGGCTGTGGACATTCCTGAGTGCTTGAGCTTTTGGCCTGTGGATGTGAGGTGACAGAAATGGCAGCAGAAGGTGCTTGTCAGAAAGCCAAAGGTTTGAAGTGGCTCAGACCTTGGGCACAGACAATGGCAAAGGGCAACTTGCCCAAGGTTAATTCAAGGATGGACTTGTCATGAATAGAATAGTGCTGGAGAATGTCCCATCCTCCCTGGAGTGGCAGCTGGAGAACTAATTCAGTTGCCATTACCTCATCCTTTTCTGCAGATTGTGCAAGTTGCACCCTTTGAAGGTCCTTCTTGCAGTTGCTGCTGCAGCACCTGAGCTCATTCTCCAAACAGAAATTTTCCTCAGGGTCATTCCCTGCTCTGGGGGAGGAAAAAAGGGCTTGGAGTCATTGGGAGGTGGGTCTCTTCTGCTTCTTTTCTTTCTCCCTTAGTGGGAGAAGGAAGGAAGAAAGCTACTGCTGCAGTAGCTCACATTGTTGGCAGAACTGAACAAAAAGCTGGATCAAGGTCTGCTTGTAAGTCTCACAAACATCATGGTTTAACTGGATTTTTAGTGTGTTCCTTTCTCCCTCCTCCTCCTTTCAGCATTGAATGGTGGGGAATGGGTGTTAGTCTTTGCTGTTACTTTGGTTTCTTCCCCCTACCCATGGATTTAAAGTATTATGTAAAATAACATGGGACCAGCCATCACCTGACATCAGGTATGCAAGGGGGGCGTTTTTAGTCTGTGTAGTGGTGTTTTAGAAACACTGGGGGCTCCCTGTGCTGTGAGTCAGGCAGGAGCCTCTCTAAACTGGGTCCAGTGGATCCAGGATTGTTAATAGGATTTGCCCTTTCATTCCCCCACCCAGGCTAGTTTGTGAGGGGACCCCTGAAGGGAAAGTTCCGGGTGATGTGTGGGTGGGGTTTATGAACTGTGATTTGCACCGCTTCACATTCTAACTAAATTAAAAAGCAGTAACTGAATGCTGTTGAAAACAAGATTTTGTGGTCTCTGTGCTAAATAAAGCCGGAAGCTGTAACTTTCTCGGGTTTCTGCTGTAGTCATAAAATGGCAACATCAAAACTGCCCAGATGCGGTACCATGTAGAACACCCTTTTCTGAGTCAGTGGACTCTGCCATGTTCACAGAACTGCAGAATCACAGTGCAGTGCTCTGAAGGATTATTTACCTGGAGTGAGGGAAAGGGAAGAAGTTGTTAAGTTCTGTTCATTCGTTGGTTGGGTTTTAAGGGTGGACAGGAGTCAGCAGATCATGGAGCCTCTCTCCATTTTCCTTTTCTAATCCAGGGATAAAAATAGAGCCTGTTCTTGGAAACCTTGTATTCTGAAATATGTAGTTCAAGGGGCATTTGTTAAGACAACAACTGAAAAAAAATGCTGCCTCTCCTGTAACCTGCTGTGCTCTGTCTCCACTGTACTTCTCAAGGGATGGAGCTGCTGCTGAGCAGCACCAAAGCAGAACTGACCCAGGTCAGTGCAAGAAGGGGCTGTAACCAAGAGTGTGTTCCCACAGGCCAGCCTGCTGAGTCACCCACAGCTCACATCCCTACAGCTGCTTTTCAGGAACAGTGTGCAGTCCAAGGCCAGCTGCTGGCAGCAAGAAGACAAGCTCCATGCCCCTTATCAGTGCTGGCGAGTGCAGGCATTGCTTGTAGGGATTTACCTTTGGGCCTGGCAAACTGAAGGCGTCTTCCCTTCTCCTCAGTTCAAAGTCTGAAACAAGGCAAAGGATGCTGCTCTGGCAGGAGGAGTGCACAGATGAGCCACAGTCCACACAGATCTACAGAGCATTTTTCTTTTAAGCTTTAATACAAGGTAGCACAGTCTGCACCTTCTCATAATGAGGTATTTAAAACATTTTACAAAGAAATGGTATTCAAAGGCATTTAAAAATAAAATATTTCCCTTTTCTGAATCAAACATTAACACTAAAACCCCTGCTGCCAAGTGCTGCTCCCTGTTAGGCCCACAGCTATAAACCAGATGGCTAGAAAACTTACTTGAATGGCTTGAATCCCCTGAAGTGGGGACAGATGTTTCCCTGAACTGGCCTTGCCTTGGTGTCATTAGGGAGACACTGCAGCAACCATCCCTCCCAAACCCCCTGAAACACTAATAAAAGTTGTTACAAAACCTCTCTAATAGGACCAGGCTCTGTTAAGTAAGTAGTCTTGCTGCACAAGCTGAGTTGTGACAGAGGCTGGGCCAGGAGCCATGCCAGAACTTCACTCTTACAAAACAGCTGTCTTGTTCTGCCCTTAGAGCCAGAACTGCCGCACTGTGATCAGGCTGACCTCCACAGCTTGGCCACTCAGTCCAGCACTGGCTCTGTAGGAAGCCAAGGGAGTTCAAAAGAGTATGTTAGCTATCCTGTGTTTAACCTGCTGTAAGTAACCAAAGGGCAGTTTGTTTTCTTCACAACTATCTACCACTGGCCCTTGCTTTCCTGATCTGTGTGAGAAGGAGGCACAGACAGACCCCCTGGACACCTACAACTGTGGCTGTGCATGTAGCACCACAGGGGAATGGAGAAGTGGCCTCAGCCCTGGAAGACCTGGATTTGTAAAGAGCTTGAGGAGAGCTTTTCTAAACTGGCACTGGCATTAAACATACTGCTTCTGGCCAAAGACATTCCTCAAATAAACTCTTCCTTGGAAAAAACCCTGATCCACTAAAAGGATTCTGGACAGTGCTTCCAGCTCTCAGCCACTAAAGCAAAAACGTAGGAACTATAATCAGAGTGTAATTATCTAGCTAAGTCTGACATGAAGCTCCCCTCAGTCCCTGCAGTACTGTTCTCTCCTAAGGTTCCAGGCTGAAACTTAAGTAACAGTGCACACTGTTAAATAAGAAAAGAACAGAAAAAGAGGAAGCCACGACCACACTCTGGGCTATGGGATCTGTGGCCAGTTGTAAGCCTGGCCTATCATCCCCCCAGCTCCCTGGCACACCATGGAGATAGGTGGGAGGAAGCAGCAGGGTCTACTACACCAGTCGCCAGCTGATCATGCACTGAATGGTGCCCCTCAAGCAGATGATGAATAGCCCATTGTTCTGTTCCTCTACATCACCTTCATCTGGCGTTCATCAAAAAGAAAACAAAATAGAAATGAACACACACAACCCCTGCACTCACAGTGGGAAGCTGGAGGCTTTGCTTAGCCTGTAGTGCTCCTGCCCGAGCTGCTCAGGCACCGGGAGTCCCTGCCTGCCCCATGAGAGGGCCGCTGCCATCCCGCGTGTCCTCCACAGGCGTCTGGTTGGTACGCACCACAATGGTGTTCTCATCCACAAGCTCGCACACAGGGTTGGTGAACGCTGACAGAGGCAGTGTGATGCGCTGCATTTCACGCTCATAAACCTTCTGTTCGTGCTTCTCCTTCAGGTCTTTCCCCCTGCATTAAAACAAAAACCAAAACACTTACATGGAATGAGTGCTGATGCTTGGAGGGAGAGTCTCAGTAAAACTGATACAGTAGAGAAGAAGGGACTCCGCTCTTTAAGATAAACAAAGGTTTTAGCTGCATACAAAGGGCCAGAAATATTCCCTACTGTAAGCAGAGGACCACAGCTGAGCATCCTTAAAAAACAAGTAGCCAGCCAAGTGAAGTCTGTCCCTCCCTCAAACTGGCTTATTCACTGACACTGCTGCTGGTAAGTGACTGTAAAGCCAGGCCCCTCCTTCAAGCCACGGAGCTGCCATCTGTTTCCTTATCCTTTACAGTCCCACAGCACTGCCAGGTGCAGGCCCAGTGAGGCAGCGCAGGGGCCACTGCTGTGGAAAAGAGCTGTAACCTGCTTCATTTGAAACACTCGAGGTGGTGACAGCTTCTGCCTTTTGTTGCAGCAAATTAAGCTGTCCAGAAAGTACTAAAGCTGACTTCAGAGCTGGCCCTGCCTTCTGCCACTGCAGCTGTAAGAGCTTAATGCCACAACCAGCTCCTCAAACTTACCTCAGTCTCCAGCCTGTTGCTAAGGGAAGAAACACCTCTGTAATCTGTGCTGCGGAAGAACTGCCTTGCTTTAAAAATGGATTTGGCATTAATAGCATGTTGTCTCCAGAAAAGCTATGTATACCAAAAACTACTAAACCCATTAAAGGTTTCTCACCACACCTACTACCCAAACCTGCCAGCTTGCACATGCAATTCTGAGATCAAGGCAAGGAGGGAGACAGTAAACCTGCACTACATCCCTGCTGTGAGCTCTCTGTGACTGGAGAAGCAAAGCTGCATTCGGACAAAGCCCAGCACTGGTCTATTGCTTCCTCCCGCCGAAGATAGGAGAGAGGTGGGACAGGCAGCACTTGCTCCGCCTGGGACATGTGATCTCAACCAGGCAGAGCTGCTGGGGTTTCCTGTCAGCACGTTGGCTGCTTTTCAAAGCTGCCTACAAGCGTGCAGCAGTGGCTGCCATTCCTGCCAGCACACAAGACAGCGTTTTCTGAAGTGACACCTCAAATCAGATTACTCGACAAGCAGCGCTCTGTGTTTTGTCCCTTATGTAACACTCCTCCTCTGCTTTTTTTCCGTCAGCATTTATTATAAACACTTACATAAGGACATGTCCCAGCTTGGGACAGGGCTTCTTCTGCTTGGCTGTGTCAGACTGTTTTGTAAAACAGCCAAAACATAGAACAAACCCTCCCAGAGGAGGGAGCCTGGGCCTTTGCATGTGCAGTGACAATCACTGCTGTTTGTTAATCCTGCCCTCTCTCTTAAAACTAAGCAGCTTGCTACTGCCACTACCCTCAAACACTGCTGAGCTACAGAAACATTTCTGTTCAACACAGTGAAGTGGCTGAAAAAATAGTAACTGAAGTGCAAATCAAAACTGACCTTAAAGTATACAGGAGTTTTGCTAAAATGAACTTTGACCAAAAAAAAGAGTGCTACTTGATAGTCAACTTCAAAGGATACAATGCATGAGTAACGAAAAAAATTGCCAATTGTTTTTCTTCTAGACTAGAGAAATCAGGGGAACAGGTGGCCTGCTAGAAGGATTGTTCTTTTCCTGATCAAAAGAAACTTCCTGTGAGGGCACCTGGGATCTGCTCTTTCCAGTTCTGACAAAATCCAGCTCCCCAGGATACATCTGAAAAAGCCACATGAAGGTGCACATGCACACACAAAACCCCAAATATTAAAGAGGGCCATTTGAAACTTTAAGTGGGACAGAACATCACAATGATGCAGGAAATAGAGAACAGAATTAACTCTTCAGTAGTTCTTTCCTCAGTGTGACAAGCAAACTTGCTCAATGTGCCACAACCAAACATATGCTTCTGTCCCTTTTCCTTGGGATCTGGTTGGGTCTGCAGGTGCTCAGACATTCCTGCTTTATGTACACCAGCTTTTGAAAAGAACAGCCACTCACCTCTTATAGATGTATCCCAGGACAATGCCAGCCCCGATGGCAATGATTATCACCATCATGATCAGCCCCAGGACATAACCTGTGAAAAGAGGAAAAAAAAAGAGACAAAATTAGAGGCAGCAGATCCAGCTATAATGTTGCTTTTAGAGCCTCAAAACAGATCTGTCCTGCCAGAATTACAGGAATGGATCCATCACATGGTCCTGGGTTTGTACCTAGTATCCCTAAGTCCTTCTTTTCTTTGGAGTTCATCTGCACTCTCTGACTGATCCCAATGACGGGCTGCACTGCGGCTGCCTCGCTCCGGGAGGGCAAGGTATCAGCTGGTTCAAACACCTGCTCATCCTCCTGGGAAGGACCAACTTCTGCTGTAGGGACTGGGGCTGTGGTAGCTGTAGCATCTGTTGAGAGGGGAAAAAAAGTATATATACAACATACCAAGCACTTATGAGTACTTCAAAACAACATGTGCCTTGCGAGTGGGACAGATCTAGACTGGTATCACTGAACTGCCTTCAAAACACACTGAAAAACACTTGTTCCCACTTAAGTTGTTGCCAGAAATCCTACCAAAGTAGACAAGAAATGTACTCCTCTATTACAGCTAGTGTGGGGTCAGTAGCTCTGACTGAGGAAGAGGTGACTGGTCAGGGTAGATGGTCCCAAAAGAAATCACCTTCCCGAGGCCCGGTGTCTTCCCTCAGCTGCTGGCAGGAGGGCCCTTGCAGAGAATGTCAGCTCTTTAGTGATTATCAGCTCGTGATTTCAGATCAGCTCTGCAGGGCAGCCTCCAGGCCAAGCCAGACCAGAGAGAGACGAGGCTCATGGGGCTGGTTCTGCATGAAGGTAGCTTTATTGATGGTCCCCTTCGGCGAAGGGGAAAGCCAGGGAAAAAGCTCTCTCCTCGAAGGGGCAGAGGGCTAGCTTTGATAGGGATACAGGGGGTGGGTGCCACAGGGTAAAGGCCAATGGGTTACAAAGGATCTGCATAGGGTCTCCCAGACGATTCTGGGTCTGTCTTTTCTTACCATAACTGAAAAGTTAGCTGCCTTCCCAGGGAGTCCTGCTGGGAGATTGTGCAATCTCCTTATCTCAGCAGACATCCCTCCAGGGCAGTGGCTGGGCATACCCTACACTCCTCCCCCCCCCCCACTTTCCTTTGATATCAACCTATTTAACTGAGAGTCCAAGGCATCACCACAGATGAGAGAAGTCAGACAGCAGAATGAAACCCAACTTCAGGGCATGAGTTCAACGGATGCACAATGACTTCATTCAGTGTATAGATCGATATACAGGCTGGAGCTTCAATCATGCTGAACAGACATGAACAAAATTATGAGAATCTCCATCCCAAATCTCCCAGGAGCCTATTTATCTCTCTTCTGCGTCAATCTTCCTGACACAGGGAAGTTTGACAGGAGACTCCAGCTGTGTGAAAACAACCTGGGGATATTCTTCCCCAGCCCCTCTTTGCAGTGGTGTACCAAACTCTGATAGCATGTTGGACAAGCTAACTCAGAGCAGCCCTCAGGCAGCACAGACACTAAGGACAAGTTCCTCCTCAGCCAAGGCCTAGGCAAAGGCACCCAAGGATACAGGTTCCTTCCCAGGCCTGTTTTTTATCAATGCTCTTTTTTATCAACAGCACTGAGGTAGCTCCTTCTTTCATGACACAGTTTAAATGGAAGCTGTAACACTGTAAAAGCTGTGACAGTGTAAAGTAGGTATCTGTTATCTGTTCTACACAAACCCCCCTCCTTTTTGGAAATGCTATTCACAGTATGCATCCACACCTGAGAACTCCCTCCACCTACATCTCCCCCCACAGCAGGCAGTAACTCCATGTGGATTTTCTATCTGCAGCCATTTTGAGTCCTCAGTGGAATGTGAAATGGAAGTACAGAATGGAGTCAGAAACAGGAAATCAGGGTCCTGCACAGTAACTTCACAGTGGGTCAACCAGGGCAACTCGACTAAAGTGAGCTGTTGGACCATGAAAAGGTGCCCACTCTGAGATGCAAAAATACCAAACCTATTAAACATGTAAATGGATGAAAGGTCAAGTAACTCTTCTGATCCTAAAGCTGCAAGAATGTTTTGAGTAAGGGTCTTGTCAGCAGAACATTTTTTTTGCTTCATCTTTAGGGAAAAGCAAGCAAAAAAAGAGCAAAGTGAGAAAAAGGAGAGGGTGTATGTGTGTGGGAAAAGTATTTATATGCAAGGATAGCAATCTCAAGGGACAGTGGTGTGAGTAAATCTTGCAGGGCTCAGAAAGTAGTAAACAGTTCAAAAAACCCCAAGTGGTAACTCTGGCATCAGTCAATACTGACACCTCCTCTCCCTGAAACAGGCTTCAACTACAATTCTTTTCGCAAACTGTTTCTCACTGTGACTATCCAGGAGGAATCCAGTGTTTAGGGTTTTCCATTTCGTACTGTCCTCCCTTCTAGTTCTCATTTTTAACAAGTTCTTCCCCTCCACCCCGTACTCAAATTCTCACTGGCAATCCTTTAACAGAAGGAAGCTTCTTTAGTCAGCCGTAACGTGCCCCACAGTAACAATCTACCCACAACTCAGCAGTTCCTAGATGTCCAGACTTCAGCCTTTTGCAACACAGCTAAAGAGCTCTATAGTGTAAGTGAATTATGGGGGAGTGGGGGCTTTTCACAGGCCTTTTCTGGCACTAATGGCAAAGCTCTAGGGGCGGAGCAAAGTACAGCTGGGAGGCAGATGTGCACACACAGGCGGGGGCTGGTGGGGAGCCCCGGGTACGCGGTGTTCCCGGGGGAGGTGCTGGCGTAGCCCGGGGTTGTTTGTGCGCGGAGGGGACCCCACCCTGGTGACAAACCCAGCCCCCGGGGTAGAAGACAGGCCGGGGAGGGCAGGAAGAGAGGGGGACCGGTGGCGGCCGCTCTTACCTGAGCACTGGGCGATGTCGCAGGATCGCCGCTCTGGGATCCCGGTAGCGCCTCGGATGTAGCACCAGGGCGCGGCGTCGCCGTCCGGGTTCCTGCAGCTGTTGTGGTCCTCATCGACTGCTGGGGAACAGCGGGCCGTCAGCGCGGCCCCGGCACCGTCCGCTCCCCCGAGAGCCCCCCCGCCGCGTCCCCCGGCCCCGGACCCACCTGCCGGGAGCGCGGCGCCGGGGCCGCTCTGCACCGTCAGCCAGTTGAGGCACGGGGCGCCGCCGGAGGCCACTTGCCGGCTGCCGCGGTAGGACTCGCCGTTGCCGCGGAGGCACTCTGCGGAGAGACGAGACGAGCCGAGCCTTGCGGGCGGCCCGGGCAGCCCCCGCCGCCTCGGGCCGCTCCCCAGCACGGCCCCCCACCTCACCCGCGGGAGTGTTCCCCCTCCCGAGCCCGGCCTTTGTCCCCCACAAAGCCGGGCCGGCACTCACCCTCGGCGCCGCGGGCGGCCCCCAGCACCAGCGAGCCCAGCAGCAGCACAGCGCCCAGCGCCCGCCGCGGGCCCCGGGGCAGCATCCTCGGCGCTGAGGGCGAGGAGCCGCCGCCAGCCCGGCCGCGCAGCTCGGCTCCACTCGGCGCCGAGGCAAGACCTGCCCAGCGCTCCCCTCCCCGGTAAACAACCTCCGGGCTGCGCTTCACCCCCCCCCCCGCCCCGCAGCCGCCGCCGGGTCCTAACGCTGCCGCCGCCGCCGCCCGCCCCCAGGAGGGGAAGGGGCGGCTGCTGCGGGGCAGGGCTCGGGGCAGCCGGGAACCTGCTGCAGAGGGTACTTCGCCCCGGGACCGAGCGCGGCGGCGGGTGCTCGGTGCCACGGGGCTCTTTGGCTCGAGAGGAACTCCGCGTCCCTGGGCTTGTCTCCTACAGTCGCAGGAAAAGTCTTAGACCAGAAGAGGAGACTTCCCACACGGAACTACATTTGAATCGCTGCCTGTGGCAGGGAAAGTGTTTCCCTTCAGAGACCTAAAACTGCTATCTCCCCTAGAGAATTACCATGAAGGACTAAATCCTGATGCCCTTATTTTCTCCCTTTGGGTTCTCTTAGCTCTCAAGAGACATTGTGGGGGGTACAGGGAGGCTGTGCACCTCTACCTTAAAGGGGTTTACATTCTTGCCTCTGCTAATCTATTACTTTTCACTGACTCCATGTACTTACTCTAAGAGCTGTGCCTGCTTATAGAAAAAAACAAGGTAAACAGCATGAAGATGGTTTAGAGTAGTTCTACTGCAGGCATCCAGCCACGGTGATAAAGCCTCTCTGCAGACATTTCACATGGCTTACAATAGATACTTCTGTTTCTGAACATGTCAAGGGATTCAGACAGTGCAGTGCCAGTCCCTGCACACCAGCATCAGGAGTCCTCAGCACTGTTTCTATTTTACACCAGTGAAAAACAAGCCACTGAATAGTTGGTCCTGTTCAACAATGAGCTTGCAAAGGCAGCCTGGGCCAACTGATGGGTTTGTAGCCAAGGCACAGGCCTGGAGCACAAGGTGCTATTTCTGGCTTTCCCACAGTTCTTCCTGACCTTGGCTGATCTGCCTGCCTCACTTCTTTGCGCTTTCCCTTCCTTTCTGTTACATGAGGTACAATCAAACCTTCCTTCTTAGATTAGGACAGGGAAGTTCCCTTCTTTTAAAGTTCTTTGAAATCACATGGAAACCACTGAACACATAAGTATTTCTATGCCAGGAAAGTCCCAGATGTTTCCATCCTGGCAGTGCTCTCTGTTAGGCTGCTACAGGTACTTTTATGACAAAGCTGCTCAAGATGCTGATCCAACCCAACTTTTGCCCCTTTTTCACCAGGTGATGAACACTTTAACCCCTTTACAGCCAGGTCACCTGCTGCATCCAGTCCACAATGGAGCCACAAAAACACAGATATACCAGCATGATAGATGGGTAATGAGGAAACAGGTCAATTAAACAACACTACTGCCAAGTATGAAACCACGAGTCTTAGCACACATTTGTGTGTGATTCACACTTTAACGATCTGATTTACCACTACAGAAAATTTAGTTTAGTAATGTCAGATTAAAAAAAAATTGTAAAAAATCAAAACAGGAAACCAACTGTTTGTGCCAGTCCTGACTGACATCACCAGCTAAGATGCAGCCTTTGTGCCATTATGCTCATTGTCTGCACAGACACCCTGTAACTGCATTCTTGATGCTCTCCAGTTACTCTCTGTAAAGGCAAGGCTAACTGGAGTCAGCAAGAATTTTTAATGAGGGCTATTGAATCAAGCTGCCTGTTTGTAATAGCTCTTCATCACAGATTTTATGGGACAAATTCCCTTCAGCAGAAACTGCAGGGGCACACATGCATCAAGAGGCACTGCCTGTCTAAAACTGTTTGCAGATGGACTGCCAACCTGCACAATTAATTTCTTTTTGCTCATTTCATGAGACTAACTAATGCTTCCATGCCACCTAGCAGAGAAAGCACCTCCTTCTGTACATACTGATCCCAGAACTGCAGTAATTTCTCTGGAAACAAATCTCAGACCTTCCCTCTCTCCTTCTATGTAACAAGATAAATTTGCACTTTTCATTATACTCAGCCAAGTTCCAGCAATTTGAGTTTCTAGTCCACAGAAAGACAATGGGGAATCTGGGAGAAATGCAAAAACCTTCACATTAATAGTAAAGATCAAAGTCTTTCCCACAACTGACTTCTAAGCATAATTTTCTCTTTCATCTCTAGCTTTCTCCAGGATGAGGGAAGATTTATGCCTGGTAGTTTCACAGAGTTAAGTTTAATAGGATGCCAGGTGGCACATGTCAGAGGCAGACTCAATTGCTCTTTCTGCTTCTTGGGAATGGGTTTGCTTTTCTTGCTACACTTTTAGAGATTAAACATGACATTATTTCCTAGGACTTGATTTTAAACTACCCAAACTATAAGTAAGTTAATAGCTCTGCAGCTACTTCCTCACACTTAGATGTCTGTAGGTATATACACGTACATGTATCACGATACATCCCCATGTTTCACAGGAGAATATATACACTATTTTTAGGAATGAGGGACATTAAGCATCCTCCCTAAATTCAGTGTGAACCAGTTTCAGCTGTGAGCTGGTACCTTTCTGCTGTTTACTTTATACAGGTTCCAGAATGAACAATGTCTGCTTTCTCTCTCTCCTGTCTGTCAGCTGCTCTTTCTTGTTTGTTTGTTCTATTTTTTCACCTGTGGAAAAATTCAAAGTGCTTTGAGATTTTTATTAAAAAAAAAAAAAAAGGAATCTAACATACAGCACAGCACTCTGTGCCAAGGGAGGCACCATAGATGCACACAGCTCTGCAAGAAGCCATAAACCCACCCTCCTTCTCTGGCCACAGCCAAGTGTGTTCAGATCTTGCCAGGCAGAAGTTCATCTAACCTCCTATGCAAGCACTAACATGCTTTATTGCTTAATCTTACTAAATAAGACACTGGGGGGAGTAAACAAAATGAGTTTTCTAATCTGAGTAATCTTTCCCAGCCAAATGAACATGGGTTGCTTAAAATGGAAAAAGTTGACCATTGCCCTCCTTGTAACAGGACATATGTCATGTTCCCATATCCTCCTCTTTCTTCTTCCTAGGTAACCAAAATAATTGTTCCGATTTTTCCTCAAAACTAGTTTTTCTCAATTTTCTGCTTCTTTCACAAATAGCAATGCTTGAGAATAAAGACAGATTCCAAGACCTCATTTACCATGAACAGAGTATTAGAACAATTTGTGCTTAAGCTTAAAAAGCTGCGAGCATCAAATCTTACTAAACACCATTAAGCACTTGCAACTCCAACAAAATCAGGGGTTTTATTTCTTTGTTGCCTGTCTTGATCATTAAAATAACTGTGGGTCTCACCTGTAAAAAGCCTTTTGGAAGCACAGATTTAGGAGTTGGAAAAAAATGTGTTTCCTTTCTAATCTAGATACAATTTGAATGTAACAAAAGAACATCAGGGCTGCAACAAAAGGATCAGATGTTGAGTTTATGAAACTGAGCCGAATATAACCAAAAATCAAAACAGAGACAGTGACTACAAAAGAGTTGGTGTGGAGCGACAGGAGTATCTGCTGGCACTGTTGCGTCGCGCTGCTGACATGCTCAAGGAGAGGCTTTCTCCTCCCCTTTCAGTCTGACAGCATAAGCTATTGCTAAGTAAATGTCAGCCACAGCCTCCGAGGACTAACAAGGAAGTCTGCAGAAGCAAAGCAACCATATGCGATATTTGAACTGGTTCAGACTGGTTCAGAGTTTGCTCCACTAACTCAGAGTGCTTTCTCAGATGAGCTTTCTGTGTGGGCTGTAATAAAAGGCCAGAGGCCTCGGGAGGGCAATCTGGGCCCTATTGTTTACTGGGGAGAAGCACCACAGCTACACTTCTCCAGCATTAAGAGATTAGCACTACATGCTCTCGGCAATCATTGACTTACGAAATTTCACACACTGAGTCCTCTCTGACAGCATCAATTCTTTGTCCTTTTTTTTCCCCCAAGAACTGCCCAGTGCCTTTTCACAGTTTTCTCAGCAGTTTTGAAGGGCCCAAGTGCCAACAGACATCTGTGTTCACGCTGGCCCACTGTAGCAGTTGTGAAGGTCCCCATGGATCTTACCTCAGCTCTTTCCCTGGCAGCAGCATTCCAATCTTGGTATCTGGATCACAGACTGCTTTACCTGCTATCCAACAGGTGGGTGTGTCTCGTAGCAGAATACCATAAAACCATAGCAATATTGTTAGGAATTGGGTACAGCTGTCTAAAGATGTTTCAGGCTCCAACTGCACTGGTTTTTGTTGGGTTTTTTGTTTGTTTGATTGTTTGGTTTTTTGCTACAGATGCAGGCTGCTACTGACAAAAAACAGAGCAGACATTTCTAAGGGTGGATGAAGGGAAGCTATTTTGAAAGATACTGTGATCTACTCAGAGAACACGTAAGTCTGAGCCAAGAACAGGAGCCTTACTCAAAATTCTTTAACTGATCTTTGCCTGACCTTAGGCAAGCTTCTGCCTTGGTTTCCCATGTTAATATTACTTGTGTCACAGAGGCAGAAATGATTGTATGTCTGCAAGGACTTTGAAAGTCATGCAATATCTACCTTATGAAATGGTTTTGTAGGGGAAGGAATCCTGAAGACAGATATGCATGCAATGTTCTCAAGTTCTACATGTGTAGTGCTGACTTAGATGAAAGTACAAATAAGCATTAATGCAGGAATTCATTAAAATAGGAGAATGTGTTGTTTGGTTGTTTTTTAAGGTATAAAAGTACTTTTGTAACTTTCTTGTTTCTCAAACCACTGTTGTGCCCAGCAGTACCTGGCAAAGCTAAGCAGTCTGATAAACCAATTCATTCTTGTTAGAAAATGCCTATCTAAAAAGAATTGTTTATCTGCATATGAGAAATGTGAGAAGACAGCATGAAAACATCCGGACATTTCAGTCAAATGGAAGAGATTTCTGTTCTGATATCTGTTCAAATTAACTTCTAGTGAATTGGATGGGGTTATTAAATATCCTTCTACCAATCTTTCACTCACCATGGAAGCCAATTTCACAGTCAAACAGAAGTAAAAGAGTCTGCTGTTCAAACTTCAATAATAATGGAATATTACCACAGAAATAGTTAGATTTCATTATGGAAAACATAAGGTCAGAGTTGCACTTAAATGTGCAAAACTCCTACTCTAAATAGCACAACCACTCATGTGACTTATATCCCAAGCCATCAGAAAGGCTGTAAAGTTATAAACTTGATCACATAAAAAACCCAAATATGTATTTTCTTATGTCTCTGGGGTTTTGGGACTAGGACTAGAGTAATCAACATAAGAGCAGAAGCAGAGACTCATTTTGTAATGGGTCTCTGTAATTCAACATGTGAGCAGAGAAGCAGAGACCAAACCTTGCACTGGAGCTACTACTGTTTCCTCATAAAGTATAGGATTCATGGGCATTTACAATGCAGAGCGCACACCTCTGGATTTTATTTCTTAGCTGACCTGAAAGCAGATAAAACCATTGGCACACAGGTATGGTGAAAGACCTATCTCCACAGGTGGTGTTGGGAGGAGTTGTTTATTTTGGGAAGCTGCCCTTTCTTTCCTGTGTAGAAAGGCAAATCTCTCTTTTCTTTGGGTCACACACATGCCATAAGCATGCAGAGATAGCCTTTTTCATGACTGACATAGGCACGTGGACATTTTTGTATCTATTTACAAAAGTAAAGACTCTGTTCCTTTAAGTATGTTTACAGAACAGGGCAAACCTTTGTTGTTATTTTGGTCTTGAGTTTGCCATTCTTTTAGAAAGTTAAAGCTCCAACTGCTAACACCATGAGGAGGTAAAAAGTCAGGAACGAACAAAGACTTAGTTAAGTTTCACTTAATACTTGCACTTATTTCTTTAGTAAGGGTGTGGAGCTAAAACACATTTGACCAATTAAACATTGACAATTAAAACATTTGACCAATGCGCCAGCACCTGAGGTAGGCAGGCCAGAAGCAAAAATCTGTTTATATGACCTCAGTTTTATTTCACTGCCATTCAGTGAGGACAATACCAAATTTCACAGTTACTTGTTACTCCATCCACTTATGCTAAAACAAGAAATCTCACCACACAGTGCCAGAGAAAGGATTTCCTAGTTAAAATAAGGCCATCCTGATACACAGTGTTGCAACCTGCCCACCATACTATGAATTCTCACATAGAGCTGTGGAGATGTGCAAAGGCAGAAATGTCTCTGAAAAAGGGAAGATTTTGAGATATGAGAAGTCCAGGCCATCTCTCTGTGCACTCATGGTCTCTACTCTCCATCTCCAGGAAATGAATGCATGCAGCCTGCAGAGTTTAATTCTCTTTTGGTTTATTACTATTTAAAAATCAGGTTTTGTATCCCCTTCTACAGAGGCTTCACCTTCCAACAAAACATACAAAAAATACACACAATAGAAAAAAAAAAGATAGGTAGGTAAGTTGCTTTATACAAACAGGTCCCTAAGAACCCAAAAAGGCTAAAACAGGCTCGGTTTCAATAGAAGCAGGCCCATAAATAGGCAAGAGACTTCATTCAAGTAGGGAAAGAGTCATCCATCCTCACCTAAGATCCTTTCTTGCTCACACTGAAGACAATGGGAAGATTCCCAACAACTTCAGTAGAAGCAGGATTGGGATTCATCAGAGCCAATGGCAAACTTTTCTGCTCCTTCCCTTCCAAGGCACTGTCTCTTCCATATGGCATGCAGCCAGGGAAAAATGCCAGTTTTCCTGGCTCATCCCACACTCATGTTTCAGTTGTTCACTCTACAGGACATCTAAGAACAGCCTTTTATTTTCTCTCTTACTCTGGTATTTGCACGAATTGCAGCAAACTTTCAAATTACAACAGTACCGAAGAAAAATTCTGAGCCCAAGAGCAAGGCTTGGTTGATTCCTTAAGAGCCAGCAGTCAGTCTGACACTTTGCAGAGGACATGTAAAATTTGCCTGGAGAAGGCACCAGTTTGTAGACACAGCAGCCAAAAAGGTATTAGCAAGCATGAGATTGATTTATTATAAAATCACTTACCCAAGGTCACAATGTGATTGCAGGATGCTCAAGAGCATTTATGGCTGCCAGTGGCTGCATGAAGTGACTCCATGGTCCACATGGAACACAGGAGCTGGGAGGGAGTCACTAGAACATCAGTGAGACTCCAGTTACCTCCTTCCTTCAGCATATCTCGCCAGGTCTCCAAAATTGCAGTACAAGTATGGAGGCCACCCAGGAAAAGCTTCATTCAAATAAACCCTGAGAGCAGATCAATAGTGCCAGGCAGTCTTTAAATAAATTTAAATATCACACCTTTCAGGAAAAATGTGGCCAAATGTTTGTTTAACTTTGCATTACACCTTACATCAGTGAGGCCAAACATTTGTGACAGAGTTCAGCAGCAAAATTGTGCAGCACAATTTGGCATATCAATTAAATATTGGCACATTCTTACCCAAGGGTTATCATAATCTCATTTTACAGACAGGAACACAACACAGAAGAGGCTAGAGATGACACAGGGTGTTAATTCTTGGCAAACAGGCTGTCACTACCTGCTACCACAGAGTGCACAGCTGTGGTTTTTCACTGATGTGCCATAACCATTCCAACCATCACCACAATCCCTCACAGCTAGGGCTCCTGCTCCTGGGCTGCATCACTCTGCAGTTATGTCGTATCACTATTTTTAAGTGGTGCTTTCTCTTTTTTCTTTTCAGCCAAATAGCTCCCTGCTTTGTTTTATAGCCAACAGAGTTATTTGCAGAGCTGCGCACATCTGAGTAGGCACCACACTGGCACAGGGATGTGTGGAGGGTGAGGGTCAAAGGAGCAGAAAGATGACACTTTGCCAGTATTGGTGCTGACTCTGTAGCAGTACCTGTGGCTGCAGCCCAGGAGCACTGCCTGCCTCCCTCCCTCTGGGTCCCAGGCTCAGTGCTCTGGAACATGCTGCCTTCTCATGGGGCCGGGGAGCTGCAGCAGACTGGGCTGAAAGCCAAATCTGTTCCCAAGGGCTCATTCACAACAGCTGAAGGATCTTGTTTTGAAAAGGATGTTCAAGATAAAAAAATTGTGGCTCTTTGAGGAGACACTGGATTCCAGAATCTGTTTTCCTTTTTAAGTTTTCCTAGTAGGTTTTCTTCCCCCCCTCTCTTTGCTCATTTGTTTTCTCTCAGGCTAGAACTGAGAGCCCAAGCTCAGAGATTCACTGTGAGCTTCTGTTCTGTTCAAATAAAACTCAGGTATTGTGCCCAAGAAAAGTTGAACAGTACTAAGCTGGCTTAATTTACATGTGGGTATTGATAATGCTGTTAAGGTATAATCATAATGCTGAAAAAGCCAGCACATTCCATGGTGTTGTTTGGCACTTGCTCTCAGACTTTCTGCCACAGTGACAATTGAAAATATCTTATTATTTTTGCTGGTGGTAAAGAAAAGCCTTTCCTGTTTCATTACTTAGAATTCTGGTGGCTGTTTTTTACTTTGTCATTTATCTCTCATGAAACCCAAGGAGAGCTCTTGCTCTCCAGTCATTCTTCCAACACTGAAGTCTGGAGTTCCTTTGAAGTTTACTTTGGCATCTACTTCCTCAAGCAAGCACCTTAAAAAAACTTAAAGCTAAAAGTGGTACCCCACTCCCAAATCAAGACGTAAGTTTAGATATTGAATTCTAGGAACAAGGATTTAGTGAAAAAACAAGACACTAAAGTTACAACAGAGCCTACAAAATCTAGGTTAGCTTTCATACTAGCAATTCAATTAGTTGAGTTAGATAGACATTCAGTTACACAGCTCTTCTATTCAAGTCATTCCTTACTGCTGACAGCAGTTGAGGGAGGAACAATAATTTCAGGGAATACATGGGAAATAACAAATATTCCCTAAGTCACTGGCACTCAAACAGGTCTAAATTTGTGACTGGGCATTTACAATTATTCAAAAGATTGGTAGGAAGACCAACTCCACACCATCTTAATAGTTCTAGACTTTAAAAACAAAAAAATTCACCCCCCCCCCCAACATATAATACTTTGCCCTACTATAATTAAGGCACTGGATTGAGAGAAGGAAAAATCTGTGTTCAATTTCTGGTTCTGCTATCAATTTCCCACATCATCATGGGCAAATCACTTAGGATTTAAAGCTCACATGTACATTGGCATGTGTCAGGTGAGCCACACTGTTTGCACACATTTAAGACATGACAAATGCAAGGCCACGTCACCTAATTTAACTCAGTATGGAATGAATTCACATTAAATTGCTTTACCTTGCATTTGTTGTGGATTAACATTTATGAACGTTAATTCAGGCAAAAAAAGAAGCCTGAAAAGTCTGGGCCCTCACATTTAACACAACACTTAAGCATGAATGCAAGTGGTTTTTAGTCCTTTATCTTACACTCATTCTCTTTTAAGCATCTATTCCTTTCCTGTCTGTCTTTAATATATGAATGACTGAAGATGTTTTCATCATACATAATACACAAGGCTCTGAGCCTCAGATGAGAGGTTATGGGACTCCTATAATACAAACAAATACTAGAAGTCTGATTATATAAATTTGCATGAACTGAAGTTTCCTTCTTGACATGTGCACCAACTCAAACACTGGCTCATAGTCTTTCCAAAGGAAAAGGCAAGGAAAGGAGGGTGGCCCAAAATCAGAACTATCATCTATACACTTACACACCAATTAAAAATAAAGTGTAATAGCAACAAGCTGCAGCTCAGGGCATGTCACATACTTCCCTTTGAACTCTGAGCTTGTGAGGCTGAGTTTTCTGTTTGGATCTGTCTCATGTTCTATGAGAAACAGGCATTTCCCAAAGTACAGAATAGAAAGAATTTGCATGTAGATTAAATTACTGTCCAGAATGGAACAGTATGCCCCCAAAGAAGCAAAAAACACTGAAAACACACCACAGCTAAAGATCTGCCCAACTTCCTACTGGCACTAGCCTGCACCAGCCTCCTATGTTGGTACAGATCTCTCCCATTTACACTAGGATGATCTAGAACTGTCATTTCAGGATTGTTAACCTCCTGCCTAATTGTTTCCCTGTCCACTAGACTGAGAAGTAAGTAGTTTTAATTCAGTGTATTCATGACAACTTAGTAAGCATTTTCTTTGATAAGCAGAACACACTGTTCTAGAAAGCTTCGTTTTTAGTTCAAGGCTTTTGTTTCACAAAGTCAAATTCTGTAGCATTCAAAATTAAATTCTAATAGATATAGCCAAAATTCAACCCACTTGTAACACTGAAGTCATGGGAGCTAAATGCAGGATGAAAGAATCCTATACTCTGGACTTAGCTTTTGGAGTTGAATTTTATGACTAATGTACCTTCTTTGAGTGCACAGAACACTGGGGGGGACAAACTTCTCTCTTTCAGCATACAGCCTCAGTTCAACAGAAATTACCCTTGTGGATTAATTATGAGCTATTAGTAAATCAGTGACTGCAGCTGCATTTGCTAATCCCAACAAATTGTTAGGCTGACTGGAAAGCCTGCTCTCTCCTGATTTGCTTGCAAGGTTGTCTCAGCACTAGATTTGTAAGGTATTTTAAAATGTTTTGTCACTTTTCTAAGCTGTTCTGTTTCTACCTGTCCACTAATCTTACCAGTACAAGAGCAATTCTATGAAGCTTTAGTGGTGGGGTTGGTTTGTTTCACTGGTTTTTCCTTTTAAATGAGGTTCATACCTATTCCAGGATTCTGGGAGGAGGTGACTGGAGAAGAACATGTCCTTCAGTCTCCCAACACAGATTAATAGCAAAACATCAAGTCCACCGCAACATGCTCTCAATTTAGAAAGTGCTGGTGCTATAAAGAGAAAGCCATTGATTATTCATCCTTGATTTATAATAGTCAAGAGCAAGTACAAAAAGTAGCTTCTTACAAGAGGGAATCTGGGTCTTCTAACTCTGTAGAATTTAGAATGTAATTCCAAAATCCATATACCTACAAAGGATTCTCTAATTATAACATAAAACCAAAATGGGAATATCAGTTAAGCATCAGCTGCAGGGTTTGAATTAAGAGCACCTGGGCAATGCAGGCTGTGGTACAAGGGTTTGTGTCTCTGTGCATGTTTATGCAGGCAGGTGTCCTACAGGAAATGAGAACCTGGTCTGAGGGGCTCTGTCCTGCTCCAGCACGGTATTAATGATGGAGATAGATATTGTTTCATAGGATGCAAGTTTCGTGCAGGACATGGGCTCTTGAGAGTGGCCTTTTTAGAAACACTCAATACACAAAGCAGTTTACCAAATCACTGCTGAAACCTTTGCTCAATAACCCTCTCAACAATTGTGATGTAAAGAAGATTCTTCACAGATAGAAATTAAGGAATAAATTCAGGAAACTGTTCTATGTGACCTCAAGCATCAACAGCAGAACCATAATTAAAACTCAGAGTATTCCTAACTCCTAACCCTGTGTTAAACAACATTTATACCTGGGTTTGGTACATAAAACCTTGACTAATTACATGGAAGGAATGGGAGGGCCAAGAAAGGACATTATTTCTGCACAAGTGGTATTTTCAGATTAAATGTAATGTCCAACAGCCTAGAGTCCAGCTTCTTTGCATTTTGTAATCAATGCTTTTTCAAAGATATGCTGTTTGCAATTCCCACCTCTTATACTAGAAACCCTTCTCATTTGGAAAAGAAAGGAGTAACAGTGGCTTTTGCAAACCTGACTAGAGACAGATCAGGAGAGCACGACTGTGGCCAGAAAGCCCAGCTCACTGAGAATACAGCACAGTGAAGAGTGGGATTCACATATTATTTACTGTCTCTCGTTTGCACACCTTTTTGGACAGGTGGCTAAATTGCTCAAAAACCAGACAAAACGAGGGGATGCAAAGTAACATACTAACTTCTTTAATAGAGTCCAATCCAATTAAACCAAAATCACTCTGTGAACCCCTGGGTTTATTCACACTAAACAAGTCAGTGGTACATAGTGTTAACCCGATAGCTGATCGTGTTCATCCCCTAGGTCCCCACATGTAAAATGAGCACCAGTCAACCAGACTATAATGGTATTTTTCCTTCCTTTTTTTTTTTCTTTTTTCTTTTTTTTCATAAAAACTATTTCTTTCATAGACTTAAAACAACCAACTAGCCAAGTTATTAATTATGGTACATCTAAAAAAAAAAAATTAATACTAACCCTAATGTGACTGCTGCTTTACGAGTGCTCTGTGTATCGCCTTAGACTGGCTTTTCAGTAGCAATTCACTACAACAGGTCCTAAAATAATAATAATAATAATAAAGAATTAAAAACCTGACAGCAAGTTTAATGGTCAAAAGTAATAAAAAAACCTGTTCTGAAAGGTGATTTTTCTCAGCAGTTCAGTCCTGCTGCAGCACTCACAGCCTCACAAAGGCAGAAGGGATTCAAATTTTCTCACCTTCTTTAAATTTTTCTGTTTTTAAAAGGACAACTGCATTGTAAACTGCTAGGAACCACAGGGCATTTTACTTAACATTATATTCAATAATGGGTCTGCTTTTAAAACTTACTGTTTTTCTGGGGGAGTTTACAGAGGGCGGGGGAATAGAGAGAGAACAAAATCACAGCTCCCTGTAGCTGCAGCCCCCCAGGTGCCTTGACACTAGGACTTGTCTCATTCTCAAACCAGTGCTGGTAACTTTTGATTATTCTAGAAGAACATGAAGAAAACACCAGCAGCAGCCTCTAAAGCTCCATTTGTTTTGGGTCATTTCTCCTATTCAAGGCCACCATCTTCTGTAATTTATCAGCTAAAGAAGCATTTTCTCCCTCTCCCCAGTGAAGATTTAAAGGTGGGGTAGGGCATGAGTCAAAGAGGGAAGCTAAAATGAATAAAAAATTCTCAGCTATAGAACCAAATTTCATTATTTCCTCTTTCATTCACAGCATCTTATCATTATAGCCAGACTGCTGCTTTGCTTTGTCAAGATCCAACTGATCTCATTTCCCCTCTGGCCCCATTGGTTGCTGGTCGACCTCTGGATCCACTAAGGAGGATGCAAATGCTGACTGGACGATCTGAAACCCAAACGACTCCAGAAGAGACATGTTCTGTTGAGGTGAGAAGGGGGATCCTAGAGCAGGACCCAGGTCCCCCAATGGGCCACCAAGGGCCCTGACGTGAACTTTCTGTATGTGTTTGTTCAGATAAGACTTTGATCTGAAAAAGCTGCCACATTCAGGGCATGGGTACTTCTTCTCTCCTTCCGTTTCCATTTTGTTTTTGCTGACTGCCAGGTCACACGAGAAGGACCCATTGGTGCTCTGTTTCTCGGGAGTCTTGAGGTCACTGGTGTCAGAGAGGTCTCCATATGAATCAGAACTCTCAATCGGGTCCGAATGTGAACATTTCTGGCCTTCTATGGGAAAAAGAAAAGAGAGGAGTTTTCAGAATCTTAGCTCCCAAAGGAAGATATTTAACATGCATTAAAATAAATTAGATTGGTTACCACCTGATCACATTAATGCCTGTCACAACAGAATGTGTTCTTAACAGCCAATCCCTCATATTCTAACGCCCTTGAGCATAGGTCCCCTTTCCAAACCACCAGGCTGCTATCAGAGCAACAGCTGGGGTTCCATTAGGGATTTGTCATGATACTGAATGCAACCATAATGGGTCTCTGGTTTGTATAACACTTCTTGAATCCCAAGGATGTCTCACAATGTTTACACCTCAGACACTACAAAAGGATGGACCTAATGACGAGTTCTTAACTGTGCAATTCACTTGCACACTTCTGAAATACTGTTGATACTTTGGGGGAGAGCCTAGAAACTTCATGAAGTACAACAGGCTGCAGCAAGATGCGAAGAAACCTGGAAATACTCAGCAAAACAGCAGTGAGCTACTGCAATTTAAGAAGTGCAATTCCATTTAGTCTCATGGAACTCTTTTTTACAAACGCAACACTGTAGAAGCGAACTTCACAACCTAAAATTGTTCTATCTTTAAATACTGTAGTGTGAAACAGCAGAGAGGTTAGGGATGTTATTTAAGTTATTTGGATATATGCCCTGGCAAAGCCATTGGTACGTTTGGAGTCTTCCCCATTTTCCTATGGCATCATGCCAAGGAAGTTTGTCCATACTTTTTTGCTCAGTGCATGTGAATGAGTGTGAGAAACCCAGACGTGCTCACTGAACGAGTCTCTGAATACAAATAGGCTGTACCTACTATTAACTCTAAGAGACCAAAGAACCACTTGGCACAACCCAAAAGACAGATTTGCTCTGGACTCAGCATAACAAACCTAACAGGATATGCATGAAATCAATACACCACTGAGCTGGAATAAATCTCTTGTTAAGTCAGCACACCACCCAAAACTAAAGGGCTTCTGCAGTAACTCTATCAAGACTTCAACAGAAAAAATTACACAACTCTAGCTTTCTGCTGGCACAGACTTTGTTTAACCCAGCCCACTGTGTTCTCCTGGGCAAGAAAACAACCAGAATAACTGTGGCTTTGAAGAATTTTCTGATATTTCACCTTCACCGGGAATAGTGACAGCTCAAACCAAGAAGCAAAAACCTATGCTACACAGGTAAACACACTGGTTTACTTATTCAGCAGTTAAATACTCTTTAGCTATGCTTACAGTAACATCTTTTTCTTCCCCACCCCCACCCCCAAGTTAAATTAACGTTAAAAACAACAAAAAAGCACCAGTACTATTACCACCCTTTACCTCTCCTCCCCAACAAATGCATTGAGAAGTGTAAGTTTAGCTACAGACAGCTGGTTGCACGTACAGTACAGCTCCTCACCAAAACCAGAAATGGGGTTTGACTGACATGAGATTCAAGTGGAGTGGGACTAATGAACTCGCCCTCAGGCAAAATCCAGGTGCTGACTGCTGCTCCAAGGAAGACGGTCAAGATGAACTAACCTGGCTTTTTCAATCTTCCAAATCAAAGAAGCTGCCAAAAAATCACATACTCTTCTGTGTCCATCTCCTTCCCCTAAACTTTGTTAAATCAGCTATCCAATGACAGGTATTACATCCTATGTGATGCTATGGAATTTCTCTGCATCTCCCTAAGCTTCTCTCCAGTATTGTCCCTGTCCTTCCTCCCTCCCCTTTCTTGTGCCCAGCCCAACACCCCACAACACAAAGTTCTGCACAGAGCAGCAAGGTGCAGAGCAGCGAGTCTCTTGCCTTTGATGCCATAGGTCCTGACGCAGTGGAACGCTGCTCCCCCATTCGGGATGGACTCCTGGTGCCTGGAGACCTGGGGAAGGGGAACACCGTGGTGGGTTTTAACATGGACCTTTAAGTAGGAGGCAGAGGAGAAACCTAAACAAGATAAAAGGAGATGAGATCCTGCCACCAGCAAAGACACACATCTGCCTTCCCTGTTCCTTTAATCTTTCTCTTGCTCCTGCTCCCTATTGCAAAGCTGCTGTTCCACCAGTTCCCTCTGACATGCTCAGGTAAGATTCCTGTCATCATCAGGCAGTAATGCAACGCACGCTTTTCATCAGACTGAGTTTGCTTTTTGTTAGAAAAAAGAAAACAGCCTCCTTGAGAAACAAATTCTGTGGTAGCAAACCTAGCAGGTGACATGAAACTTTCTGGGAAAAAAGGCAGAAGAGACATCATACAAAAAGGCACCCATGTCTCTTCATCATTTTTGTGCTGTTTTATTTATTTTAATTAAAAATGCTTTTGTGATCTGATAATACTTTGGAAGATAGTTCCAATTAGTTTATTTTATGCTGTTAAGATTTGAAAGAATGCTATCTAGTAACACCCCTTGTTGGCTTTTAGTGTGATTTCCCCTTGGGTTTCTAGCACTTACAGTGACTTCTAGAAGGCAGAAAGCTGAAACTATTGAGTTTTAAGATATACAGTTTTGTTCTATAGTAATTTTTGAAAAACATTTCCTGCAGTCAGCTCATTCTGAGTTTTAAAAAATATACTAGAACTCACATTTTGTCTACAGTTAACAAAAAATATTAAAAATAAATTTCAGTATTTTTAATAGCCCTGATTGGTAAGCGCCAAACACTGAAAATAAATAAATATATATATCAAACAATTGCTTTCTGAACAAAATAGTTTTTTGTGCATGTGCTTTTTAAAATGTTTTTTTAAGTCTCAGAAATATGTCCCTCTTCTTTAATGCAATAAATTATCTCACATATACTTTGAAATGTTTTTAAATTCAACCTTAATAAGATTTGCAATTACTATTAGTACATTTGGACCATATATGAGGCACAAGGAGGACAGAGTTTTAAAGACTTCCTACAGAGGTAAAGCTACTACCAACAACCAGCTTAATTTTCTGTTATATTTTGAACAGAATATTATGGCACTTTCATGTTAGAAACACTTTCCACTAACAACTAAGAACACAACACAAGGTTCACCATCACAGACCCAGAGCTGCAGGTTCCCCTTCTGGAGAGAGAAAACCCAAGCCCTAGATTTTTTTTAAACCAAAATAGCATTTACAGCAGAAGACCTTGCAAGAGAACTTCCATAACAATACTTTGCTTAAAATATGAATTGATATTCTACCATAAAGCCATTTTTGTAGTGCTATAACTGCATTTACATTTGATGATGTATAATAATATATTAGGAAGGATGCAAACCAAATACTGCACACCTCTCTGGGGTGGATTTTCTGACTGCTGCTGTTAGTTTCAGGCGCTGAATTTAATAATGAATGTGGCTTTACACTAGATTTCCCTGTGCCTAGCACACAGAATATCCCTCTACCCAGACTTTTATCCAGGGGTTATTAAGAATTATATATACAGGACCTGCAAAGCAAGACAGAACTCCACAGCAACCTGCTGAAGGGAAAAAAGGCAGGTTGCTGAGAATGAACAAGAGGTAGTTACTGTGGACCCCTGAGCTGAAGATAAAAGTACAGAAAAGTAGATACATCACAACTGAAGAAACCAAGAACATACAACTCTCAAACTACAATGGAGCAGAATCACCAAGGCCAAGTCATCCAGGGAATTAATGTAACGATATTATCCTCCGAAACAATGCAAGACCTACCCTCAGACATGAAATGCCACATTGAAAATCTCACTGGGCAACAAGAGAATATACTCTTACAAATACCAAAAATTCACTGTAGACCTGAAAGAGCCAGTCCTTGACTTGTAGAGAAAAGGGCACAGTGTACAAATATAATGGTGACACTCCAACCTATGCGGTACATTCCTTATTTCACACATGGCTAATAACCACATGCATGCTGAGATCAACCTCTTTGATGCAGCAATGCATTAAAATCTCACTGCCAACCATTAAAAAAGGACTACATGCAGGTCTTCAGTGTTTTTCTATACTACAACTGACACAGAGAAATCTGAACTTGTAATCTCTGCTACACAATTATCTTTTCTCAACTCTGCAGTTCTATTTATAGAGTACATGGTTTTATATAATGAAAACTGCTGAAAAGTGTGTTAGCTCCCCTTTATGCACTTGGCAGATGAACATATGAGTCATCAACTTCCATCGAAACCGTAAGAATGCCAACTGCTTCATGGGAAATTGTTTAAAATGATACTTTTTTGGGGTTGTTTTCATCCTAATTTCTTCCTGAAGCACTTAACACTGGCCTTTTTATCTCCACCGGACTTTAATTATGAATGCCTGTCCTAGGAAGATGGGGGTTCATAGACAATAATCCTTCACTCTTAGAAGTCTCTTTCAGACCAAAGTCCGACTAATCCACAGGATAAAGTGGCAGTATTTTTCAGAGAAGGAATGTATTTATTGCTTTACTCATACACATCTCTCCACTTAGCAGAGCAGATTATTTCTTCATACCAGAAGAACCAATATTAAAACATGTATAGAAAGGAAATGATCTGCTTTATATAAATGGGACCTATCCCTTGATCTCAGCTAACATCTATAAGGAGATAAACTATAGAAATAATTGCATGATGCTCCTTGCTCAAAAATTGTAATTTGGATTTAGCTGGAACATGAGGAGAATGTGTCTTGCTTTAATGGACTCTGTCCACCAGGAAACATACAAGAACTCAGTGTGAAAAATAAATTCTCATTTGTCAATTTGTAATTGGAATCACCCTTTTCCTAACAATGTGTATGTGTTTGAAACACAACCCCAAATTTCTGAGTTGCATGTGTTATTACTAAGTACCAACTCTAGACCTGCCAAAGTCATTAATCTCTTGAATTCTTTGAAAAAACCCACACAAGCAAATAAAGTTCCTAAGGATAGTGATAGAAGATTGTATAACAGTGCAACGAGAGCATGCCTCTTTTATTTATACTGATTAAAGAGAATTTGTCTTAAAAAGTGAGGCTTGAGGATTAGTTTTTTTAAACACATTTTAGAGGATTTCTTTAAAAAAAAAAAAAAAGAAAATACCAAACCAAAAAAGAAAAACAAACAAACCAACCAAAACAACCCCCAAAATCCCAGGAGAAAAAGAAACAACAACACAAAACCCCTCAAAACCACTTCACTGTTTCCCTGATTTAACAAGATTTAATTGCTTCCATGACTATTCTAAGCATAAAGACCCCAAGTAAGAAAATAACCTGGAAAAAAACATCAAATCACAGCTGGTAGCTTAAAAAAATTATACTGCCACATTGTAAAAGAAATAAGTACGATCAACAAATGGGTACACACATGACATGGCAAACCATTGGCTACTGCTTTCTGTCAGGTACTGAGTTCCATCCCCATCTCCTAAACCCATTAAACCTTTAAAACAACATGAGACACTTGATTACGTTTCACAGAAAAGCCTTCAGTCCAATGGGATAAAGTGAGGGAGTCTAAGCTCTGCCATTAACACTGGGAATGTTTAGCTGTGTAAAGCGTCACCTTTTCATCCACTTTTTTTTAAGTGGGCCAACATCCAAAATCCGCTCCACAAGCAGCTTGAGCTTGTAGAGCATTCTTGCTTGACAATTACTATATCCAGAACCAGCTAAGTTTCAATTAAAAAAATACATCAGCACATTAGCCAAGGGAAGAATAAACAAAATCCCACTGCACAAGCACTGCAGCCACGGCAGAGGTGTGATCAGGTTACTGTGTGTGGCTTCTGACTGTACCAATGCCTATCAAATAGA
Organism: Coloeus monedula; assembly: GCF_965178545.1. Taxonomy (NCBI): domain Eukaryota; kingdom Metazoa; phylum Chordata; class Aves; order Passeriformes; family Corvidae; genus Coloeus; species Coloeus monedula. Next base: position 10,415,281 of record NC_138798.1, on the reverse strand, counting down.
TGTTTCTAATCCAGAAATTTTCCATTAGACTTCATCTTGCCAGGCTCTACAATTTAAAAAATAACTATTTAAAACAATGAACATTATACTTTGATTCTAGGACACCCAGGATTACAAATTCTGCTGTCATTGATCATAAATCTATAATCAAAATTCACACCATAAAACAATGAGTGTACAACACAACTGTTTGACAAATCCAGTCTGTAGCTTCCCCTTTCTATGAATTTTAACACTTCCTATAAAATGTAACATTATTCATTATTATAATTACAATTTTTATATCCTGATGTAAACTGAAATTCACAGCAGACAATTCTGACAACTCCCATGAAATACACAAACTGTAAGAAGAAAATAGTTGCTTACAGTTTGCTGTACAAGGGGTTCCCTGTCCTTCTACAGATAAGTGTATATTTTATTTAAATTGCCACTGTACATTTAGACTTGTAAAATGTGAGTAAAACTTAGTCATTTTATTGTTTGAATGCTGAGTCTGTCTTTGTCACACTGGTTCCATTTCCAAAGAGCTGCAGTGACATCCAGTGGTAGTTAAGTTGAAACTCAAGCTTACAATTGTAGAAACAAGACAATTCCTCCCAACCCATCTGAGTTTCTGTTTGGCACCATGTTCAACGGAAGGAGAGCAGGACAGCACCTGGATCTCGAACAGTTATCTTCCATGTTGTTGTCACAAAAATAATCGGGATAAGCTTAAACAGTTCTTCAGAAGCCAGGCCTTCAGCTGAAAAGGAGGGCAAGCTTCATTTCACGCTATCTACCTGGAGCTTCAAAACCTGAAGATTTTCAACCCTGATGCCTTTTCCACTCTCACTGATAAGAGCACTTTCAGGACCTTACAGACTGTTCAACTAGTGGAAACACCTCCCTTGCAATTTAATGTTTTATTACTCATCAACTCCAAAAGCTCCGTGTACAGTCTCCACATTGAACACAGAAGAGCTTTATTTTCTCAAAAGATTTCACCTCTCTTAAACTAGAAGAGAACCCATTGTCAGGAAAAAAGACTCACCAGAAAAAACAAGATCCCAAAACACAGCAGCAATCTCTTCTAACACCTACTAGCTATGTATACCTGTGTGAGCCAACAAGGCACTTTGAAGTTGTGTATTAATCACTCAAAAGCAAAGACACTAGTAAGTCAAAATAATTTTTCCAGCTTGGCTTACATCCCACAAAGCCTAAATTTCCAACTCTCTCCAGCTGAAGAGTACCACAAACAGATGGAAAAGCTTCACAAGCTCTTAGTCATATGGTTTAGTTTTACATAGTGCTGCAAGGAGCAGGGAGTTGGATTCAGTGATCTTTATGGATCCCTTCCAACTGTGAAAAGCTGTATTTGTACAAATAAAGATAAAGCACATTTCTAGTGCTCTTTTAAAAATATGTTTTAGATATGTACATTAATACAAAGCAATTTCTTGTGTTAAGATGGAGAAGCAGCTTGACTCTATTGCACCAGGAGGTTAAGTAAGACTTAGAAATATAATGCAGATTTACGTTCAGTGTATAATTTTCACCTTGATGTGCATTTCAAAGATTCTTCTTCCAAACTGACTGCAAGGGCTCAAGTCTAATCAGGTATAGAAAAAAAAAAGATGTATGTTGAACAGCAGCAAGGCAACTTATCATGGTTATTATATAGGGGTCTGGCTACTTAGCAAATAAAATTTGCTTCAGATTTCAACTGAGTTTCTTTGGGAACCATCTGCTATCTGAAAAGGCCAGACCTATACTCCACCAGTTTCAGGATTAAGTATTCAGTGGGAAAAGCACAGTATGTACACATACAGGGTATAACCTCCTCCTGTTGCAGAGAGAATCACGCAGCCTTACAGCTCCCCTCGAGTGCTGTCCCATCCCACTGGAATAAAAAAATAATTTCTTCATTACCTCGGTTACAGATAGTGCAGAAATTGCTTGGTCCTTCACTATGCTTCTTCAAGTGATCTGCCATATATGCTGCTCGCAAGTACTTCCCACACACCTGGCATGGAACTTTGTCTTCATGACATGCCAGGTGTGAGCGCAGCCGGTCACGAGTGGCAAAGGAAGCATTACAAGTCTGCAGGTATAACAAGAACCATGTGACTCATCAACTCCGCTAACAGCACTGATATTGTGAATATATTTAGTATTCTTTAGAGTAAATACCTTAGATCCTGTGCAAACACAAAAATAACATGATGCACAAGCCATTTTCCCCCAAATAAAAAATTCAGAACATCAACACATTGCACAAGATGTAATGTTACTACTCAGAAGAATTAAGGCAGCAAGAAAACAGCTCTGACACACTACAGACAGTAAAACTTACATCAAGATAGACTCATAAGGCTTTAGCTCCTTTCTGAGGATGAAGATACTAAAATTTTAAGTAATATTTAACAAAAGAAATAGCACAAACCACTTTGTTCCATTTACAGTAAGTTCTGCCATTTCACTGAGCCGCCATAATCACTTTAGATCACTCAAAATGTCCTCTCTGTCATCTTCCTAAATTCTACTCTTTGATGAGATAAATATAATTTCAGCACACAGAATTCTTTTGGAGTGTGAAGATGTACAAACAAAGGACCAGAGAATTATCTGGGATGACAATATGACGAGAGACAATAGAAGAGTCATCCTGGTATCCACAGCAGCAGTGCAGACAAACTGTAGAAGTGAAGCCTCAAAACTGAGCAGGTATCAAAATAACTGCATGACATTGTAATCTGTTTTAACTTACCCCTGGGTCAAGGTATCATATTCAACTTACTACCACAAAACAGGTTTGATTTGGCATAAGATAATATTGATTCTATTTGCCCACTTCCCAGCTGAAATCCATATGATGAGTGAAGGCTCCCTCCCATTTTTATAACTCCAGCAATGGGCAGGCAGGCAGGCTGTGCCCACAGCCTGTTACAATGCCTTGCCAGTTCTGAAAGGCTTGCTCTGTCTCTTAATGTGTGAAGAGAAATAAATCACCAGCAATATGCTGCACAAGTTATTAGAGTTATAGTCTAAAGCATTTCACAAGTGCAAGAGGAGAAACAAAAGCAAACACACATCAGAATGACCAGACCAAGCGGGAGCAGTGACATTCAAGAGTGTAGTATTTTGCTTATACCAACTTCATGTAAAATAACACCGTTTTAAGATATATAAACAGAACCCCCAAAGAAACAATATGAGGCTGTTCAGTGTCTTGGGAATTGGATATTGTCTGTATTTTAAAATATCAGTGTGTAATTAAACCACTGTTTCAAAAGAGGTAAGACTTGTTAATGTAACAATCTTAGTAAAATTCCTAAATTATAAATCAAGTAAATGAAATTGACAATACAGAGGAGGATAACATGTATATAAAATTCAGTTAATCAAGAGCTTAATCCAAAAAACATTAAAGGCAGCTGGAAAAGCACCTATCCATTTCAACAGGCTTTACACTCATTTGATCCTGTGAGATGCTTAAGTGTGGAAAACTCCCATGGAGCTGAGGCTGCTCTACAGCAAGCACAAGACTTAACACCTCAGAGGATCAGGATTTAATGAAATTAAAAAGGCAACAGTGAAATTATCTGGATTTCTGTGATATACACAGTTTAACTAGGCCCACCAGACAAAGATTTATAAATTACAAGTGTTGAAGTTTAAGAGGCAAATTCTTGAACATGAAAAATTTCTCTTCATTTGAAATCTCAGTACACAGCGCTGAGCAAAACAGGTGCAACTTTCACTTACTAAAACGTTCTTAGAGGTAAGCACTCTCTTAAGGCAGGATTGCAGCACTGATACTAATCAATCTGTTGGATATCAACTAAAGATATATAACTAGACTATCAACAATGACAGCCAAGAGATCCACCATCAATAACTCTAAAGCTATGGAGCCACAGGAAGGCCCATACCCAAGCATGGGGAGTGTGTACTCCCCATGTGTACCGGGATGCCACACCAACAAATTAGCTGATGAAGCAGACCAGAGACAAATCACATAAATACAGGATGCCAGAAGTAAAACTATATCTATCCCACAGTGAACTCAGCAAGTTGAAAGCTTAGGAAGAAGTAATATAATAATTTATGTATTTCATTTCCCACTCTTGCTGCTGAGTTGTGTAAAGCTCACATTTGGATAAGCTATAGAGTAAATATATCTGCAATGAAGCTTAAAAACAATAATTAAGTTGAGTGGAGAAAGCAAGAACCAGTTTAGCTGAATTACAACAATGGGAGACAGGACTAGGGTTAAAGAAAACCCTGAAGTTAATATTCAAATAGTTAATATTTATAAAAGGTATAGAGAAAAAAAAGTTTTATTTTATGAAAGATGTGAAGTGCTAAATGAGCGCTAAGTATTTATCATTAATTGTTAATCACAGAAGAAAACTCTCCAGTGCTTTCCTATCAAACATTGCACAGGTATATAAATAGATCAAAAAGAATATATAAAGTTTAAAAAACATTGTTTAAGAAATACCTCTTGAAGTTTCAACTTTTCTATGGATGTGGATGTCTCTGAGCTTATTCCATGGTGGCTGCCATTTTCCTGCTAATAGGCAGGAAGTAAGAGAAATTAGGACAGGAAGAAACTCATTCTGCATTGAAATCAATGGGATATGCACTGGACTTGGGATGCCAGTTAAGTTGTGCTTTAATTTAACCTGCATTTTTATTTTTTATTTAATTTGCCAGAAGAACAACCTCTCTTGTCTTGTAGAGGAGCAAACTTCTTTTTTCTCCCCTTGTTCTTTCACGTCCACAGATTTTCAGATCACCGTTTGCTCCCAATCTGCAGCCTGACTTTCATACATTGACACGCAAGACGACAGCTTCACCCAGTCCCGTGGAGCCAGTAGCTGAGCTACTCCATTCTGGCTATAAAACTGACTTACCCCTTCTCCTATATCCAGAACTCCTATATCCGCGGGGCAGGGGGGGGAAGCAATTCACCAGTGCAACAATCCAATGGAAAAGATCCAGAGTGCCATTTGCTAGGACACCAAAGCACCTTCTTGGATCTGATTTCTCAGCTGCTTTAACTCTGTGGAGACCTTCCCTAATCTGAGTCTATCTTAACAGTAATGAAAAAGCTGGAGTCAAGACTTAGGCATCAGGTGCTAGAGGTGCTGGAACTTAGGACACTCCTGAAAGATCTGTGAAGCACAGCCATTATTTCAGGTGGATGAGTGCAGGATTACAAACTGAGCACTGAAAACTACAGCTGTTGCAGGGATGCTCAGCTTAAAACTGTCCTGTTTCTCATACTTTCCTTTATTCTGAAGTTGGGCTGACACCTTCCCACTTTTGTTTTGGTACTCCAAAGTGTATCGGGATGCCACACCAACAAAACATTACATATCACCAGTTTGCAAAGCTACGTAAGAGCTCAGGTAAATGGTCAGTTTGTTTAAATCATAACAGAGCACAAATTCCAAAAATGCCATCACAATAGAGGATTCTGGAATGCTCCTCTGTTTACTGACAGAGTACTTCTCTTTTCCAGTAAAGATAAAGTATGACAATAACAGGAATTTTCAACAGGAACTGAACAGATTCAAAAAGGACGCTCAATGCTGTTCAGGCTGCTCTCATGGGGAGCTAATGTGCCAAACAAAATCAATGGAAAACAGGCAAAAAACATGCCAGTATTAAGCCATTTTCCTTCTTGGCGGCCAGATCTTGTGTTCGATACATATCATGGAACAGACACATAACAGGTTATGAGATAATCACAAGGAGAACTTTATCAATTTATACATCAGCTTTCATATTTGAAACAAGTTTTCAGTGACTGCATCCCTTCTGTGATTTCTACAATGTATAGCGGATCTGTGCATATTCAAGAAGATTTTCTAAATCTGATAGGATATTACAAAGCATTTTCTGCAAAGACATACAACAGGTCATTAACAAATTTTCTACGCCTTAGGATTTATGAAAAATTAACTTTGCAGGGCTAAGCAATCAAAAATCAAGAACAAACCAAGCCTGAAGGACAATCTCAACTCTGTCCTGATGATTGTAACCTATAGCCTGTACCTTTTAACTGAAATGAACAGTGCATACAATATTATGGCACTTTAGAGAACACATGATAAGAAAGACTGTTCTTGGAAACTGCTATCACAAAATATATGCGTGCAAGGAAACGGGAGTTGAGCTTGGCTGTGCCATCTTAGCTTCCATGTTTCTTTACTTTTGAGCTCTTAGCGTACACTCTGATTCACACAGAGTTGATATTTAATACTCTTAAATCGATGTTAAACTATAAAAAAAATTATCGGTCATCAGCTGGCAAAGGACAATTCATAGCTATCAGTGTTATTTGTAAACAGTGTTCATCCAGTAATCTTGGTATCAACTAGCAAAAGACTGATGAGCATCTGTTCATGTTGGGACGCAAACATTCACCATCAGTTCATCCACAGGCCTCTTGCTGTCCCCACATTTTGAATTCTTTTTATGAGCGGAATTCTCCGATTTGTATGAATCTGTAACGCATAAATCGTCTTAAGAAGCTTGAGCCAATCTAAGGCTTTATACAGGACATAAAGTCAAATCAATGTGACAGCTCTATGGCCTGACTTTCCAATGTGCTGGGCTTTCACAGATCATATGGATGTCAACAGAAACCTTTAGATGGCTCCAGCTGTCTGGAAAACTGTTCTCAGGATTCTTAAAACTGCAAAATGTTTCAAAACTCTCACAATTTGAAGATAATATAGGTGTGTCAAAACACATGCAAAAATGCAGATCAGGAGGCAGCAGTCACATAGGAATGACTAGGCTCATAAAAGATGGTTAAATATTTTAGAAGAAAACATTCTCTAACCTTCACTGTCTTCAAAAGAGAAAAAAAGAGAAGAATATTGCTCCAGTTTTTTAAAATAGATATTAAATATTTCTTCTAAAGCCAAGCATGGAGACTGTTAGCCCAAAAACTGTTTTAAAAGTTTGCCCAACATCTCTCTGATGGCAGTGTGTGATGGTGGAAGCTGATTCTCAACTTTGGTTTCAATTGATACTTCCAGGCACCTTTTAAATCTCTCTATAAATGAATTACAAAATATATTCCTTCATTTGATCTTTCAAACCTTATTAACTGTAAAAAACTATATACAACATTATGACATTGTACAACAACAGATACTGTGATGTCATTATTTATATTCTCCCTAAGATAAAAAAAGCTTCCAATTTTGCTCAGTGCAATGTTCTGAAGGCTATGCAATTTTTAAAAATAGTATCTTGACAAGTTATGAAAATTACAATTTACTAATTTTTTATTGAAATTATTCTAAAAAAAAATGACGTCAGCATTGGAGCCTCCTGATGGCAACAACTGCAATTAAAAAAAAGGGAAGGAATCATCAATAACACTGACTCCAAGCCCAGGTGGCTGGGTAAGAGATCCAGGGTGAGACTGGGACAGCACAGTAGGGAAGAACATCTGGTAGAAGGGGGGGAGGCAGGAGGACCAAAGCTGTAGATGAGATGAGGTGGGATGGGAGGGATGTAAAGCAGATGTCACTGTGGAGCACTGTTCTTTACAAACATTTATCCCAATTCACATATACATGGTATTTCTACTGGTACTTCAAAATTGTCTGCAAACATAAATGCAATGCCAAAGATTACCCACAAAACCAGTCTAAACCCCTCTGGCTCCTACCTGACACTTGTGAGGTCTCTCTGAGGTATGCACCTGTTTGATGTGTCCATTCAAGTGGTCTGGCCTTAAAGGAAAATACACATAAGCACACTTAGAACAAATACTAAAAATAAAGTTACAGTTTTAACAAAAACCCCCCCAAAAAACCAAACCAAAAAAACAACAACAAAAAAAAATAAAAAAAAGAAAAAAAAAATCCCAGTGCTGTATCTATTACAAATGTAGTGACATGTAACTTTCCAAGAACGAGATCACCAACAACTGGGACTCTACCTTGTTATGTACCCTCTCCAACTTGCTAAAAAGGCAGCATTTTCTCAGGAAGAAATCATGCTGAATGATCAGAGGAAACAGGAAGTACAAGTTGCGATTTTCAAGCCTTCATGTCCCCATCCAAAACCCTATTTAGACCTTAATAATCAGGGCACTTTGATTTACAGTTGCTGAGTATTTGAAAATCAGACCCTTCTGGTTTACGTCCCAAACACAGATGTAAAAAGCAAACTTAAAGCACCTCTGCAAAAAAACTCTCTAAACTCTGTTGCTGTGACACATTTTCCACCTGAAACATAAAAAAAATACTCCCAACTTACAATTTGGTGGGGAGACTGCATTAATACAAATAAAGTGCTCCGAACATTTCAACTAGAAGGTGCAATGGAAGAGCAAATTGTTACTGTAAAAGGTTAGACCATTCTTCACAACCGGCAAAGCCTACTTTGAAGAAGAAAGGGCTGTAGAGCTGCAGATTGTCCTGGTGGGAGTTTCTCCTAGTGGGAAGAAAGCTTTTCATTGTATGAGACCAAAACTGCTTGGAAACAAGTTCTCCACCCTCTCCTCCCCCAACTTCCCAGCTGCACCAATGAGAGGGCGCGGGAATGGAATTCACCCACTGCAGACAGAAAATAGGCTGAACTTTGCAGTGAGGCTCTTAAACCCGATGCTCTTTCAGCGGTGTAACCGGACAGACTGGTTGGGGGTCCTTCTGGGTACCTCAAGCCCAGCAACCTCACATGCTGCGCTACTGAATATAGGAAAGGACACTAAAATTAGACACCACGCTTCCAACTTCCTCTGGCTGCTCCTAAGACTGTATACTGAAACTTAAGAGTCTCTGTTTTCATTCATACTTCGGTTTTACAGATATGCAAACGGTTTTGTTGTTTACTGTAGTAACAGCATTCCCACCTGTTCGCGTTAATTTACTGGGAAAAATGAGAACTCAACATGTATTTCTTACTTTCCCTTAATGACAAAAACCATTCATACAGCAACAGCAGAAATCTCTGAGTGTCAATAAAACCCGTAAAACTTGGTACACGACCCCAGGTAGTGCTATAATAAGAAAAGTACTTTCACTTCTAGCCACAGATGAAATTTTCATTTTGTGACCTTCCATCACTGAATCTGCAGCCCTTATGAAGATGCATCCCTAATTACTGACGATTTTTTAAAAAAGGGGGAGTGTTCGTAATTTGTTTCAGTAACAAAAAGTCCCTCTATCAAAAAGAGAGCAGGGGCACAATTCCACAATTTACATAGCCTGATGGCCTTTTGATTTGTTTTCAGATCTCGATTCCTTCCCTCACATTAGAGCAAATCAACTGCTGTAGAAGACCGACTGCTGGTACAGAAATAGCAGAGTGTATGCATCCCCCTCCCCCCCACTACTTCTACACTCAAAGCGAGAGGCAAACTTCCAAAAAAGTTTTGAATTCATTAACTCAGACTATAAGATACCACTAACACAACTACGTGTACCAAACTACTTATTAAATTAGCTCCCACAAACAGCGACAACAAAAAATCAGCAACATTAAATGCACGGATCTTACGTATGTTGCAGGGCAGAAACAGGATCCCCTTCAGAAGGATGTAAACCCAAAGGACACAAAGATCATGTATTTAAAAGATACTTGATGCTGCAGCCTTTGAAATCTCACCTCTTCCTTCACATTTGGGTGATAAAAAACATTACGAACTAAGAGAAATGAAGGGAAGTTAAGAAAAAGAAAATTTAAAATGGATACGATAAAAATAATCTTGAGATGTTTTATTTTGCACTTCAACAGCACCTTCAAACTACCTCCACATCAGTGATCTCAAAGACACTTCTGCGAGGCAGGTAATTATTTCAGTACCCATTTCACAGAAGAGTCATTTGAGGGAGAGACTAACTGATTTGCCCAAGGACACGTATACACCAACTCTGGGACAAAGCTAGGAACCTTAGCCAGAAGCCAGCTGACTCCCAGTTCTACGTCTTAATTACTTTTAAACCCTTCCAAGAGCCTGCAGAATAGCATCCCAGAGGAAATGATGGCAGTCTCATTCCTTGAAACATTTAAAGTGGAACAGTCAAACTATCCTCAAGTACATTTCCAAGGCATAGGAAAGTCAACTTCCTAGGTCTCTGTTTGTGTCAATGGTCCATACGAGCGCGCTCTTACCTGGAAAAGCCTTTTCCACAGCTCTGGCAGATGTAGGGCTTTCCCACAGAGCCATCATGAGATCGAACATGATAGGACATCCTGTCTTTTCGCTTGAACCGCAAGCCACACACCGGACAAGAGTAAGGCTTTTCACCAGAGTGTGACAGCTTGTGCCGATTCAGGTGGTACACGTCCCGAAAAATCTTGCCACAGATCTCACAGGCCACCTGTTTCCTCGTCCTGCTTCTTTTTCGGGGTGCATCAGGGTCATCCTGACCAGGAACACCATTTTCACCCAGTCGTGGGGGTGGGATGTCTATGTAGCCCAGCTGTAAGCTTGTCACCCCATGTTGAGCCTCGTGCTGACGAAGACGATTAGCATCAGTGAATACTTTCCCACAGAGACCACAAGGCAGGATACCAGCCTCTCGCAGGCCCCCTGGGGCACCAAACATCATGGAGTCCAAGAGATTGGCTTTACGGGGACGCCCTCTGCCCCTCTTCGTGCTTAAAGTGGGGGCACTAGCAGCAACATTCTGGAAGGGTGAGGCCAGCAGTGGTGGGGACAGAGGTCCTGCCACCATGGGCAGGCGGTCCACACCCTGCAGGACAGGTAGGGAGGACTGTGCAGCGGTGAGCGCAGCCCGTGTGGCCTCGTCTTCAGGCATGCCAGCAATGCCATTGCCATTAGGTGCCAAAGTGGCACCGTTGGTCATGTCAAGAGGGAAGCCGAGGTCAGCAGCCCCCGGACGGAAGAGCATAATGTCAGGGCGTGCAGGGGGCACGAGGAGCTGCACGTTGGACTGCTTGATGACCTCCTGGCAGATGTCAATCACAGAGCGCATCAGCAGGAACTTGGCGGCCGTCATGAGCTCCGGGAAGCTCTCCAGCCGCACCACGATGCGCGACGTGTAGGCGAAGTCCAGGATGTCTCCGAACACCTTGGAGCTGATGGTGTGCATCTCCAGCTCCCGCCCGCCGCCGGGGGCCCCGCCGGCCGCCGCCGCAGCCCCGCCGGCCGCCGCCTCCGCCGCGTTCCCTTCCGCGCCGCCGCCACCTGCCCCGTCGCCCAGCTGAGCGCTGAACACCGACTCGAAGTACTCGCTGCAAGCGGCCAGCACGGCGCGGTGCGCCGGGAAGCTCTCGTCGCCCACGCGTAGGAGCACGTCGCAGAAGCGGCCGCCGTTCTTGCGCTGCTGGTTGAGGCTGTGCAGCACGTCGGCGCTGTGCCGGCTCACCTGGTACGTGTAGCAGCCCGACGAGGGGCCGCAGGCGGCGGCCTCGCTCACCCGCTCCATGGGGGCTGCGCCGCCCCGCCGGCGCCCGCAGGGGGCGCGCGCGCTCTCGGGCCGCCCGGCGGCGCGCGCCGCCTCCTCCTGCTCGTTCCCCGCCCCTGCCCGGGCCGGCGGCGGCGCGCGCGCGGCGCTCCCTGCACGGCGCGAGGGGCTCGCGCGGCGCGGGGGGGGCGAGACAAAAGGCTTGGGCGGCCGAGGCGCGCGCGCGGCCGCGCGAGCCCCGCCCGGGCCCGGCCGCCACGAGGCGCTGCGGCCGCGGGGCCGCCGCGGGAAGGGCTGTGCGCGGCGCGGCGGCAGCAGCCGGGAGGGACGGGGGTCCGGCGGCGGCTCCGGGCTGCCGGCTCCGTCCGTCCCTGTGTGTTTGGAGCGGAGGAAAGATGGCAGCGGCTGCACTTCCTCTTGCACTTTCACCCCTGGGGGGAGGAGAAGGAGGGGGCGATACCACCCCCCCTACAAAAATCCAGCGGGGGCCCCCCGGCTGCTGCTCCCCGACCAAGCGCCGCCGCCGCCGGCCCCGGTCCGGGCCCCGCCCGCTTCGACGCACCCTCACCACCGGCGCCGCAAACTTTCCTCTCTTCTTTGGACGAGAAGACCCCCACCCTATTCACAGAGACCCCCCTCCAGCCACTCGGGCTCCCCCCCTGCCCCCCCGCTTCCTGCCCCCCTCCCTCCCCGCATCCGCCAATGCAAGAGCAGCCAGAGCCAGCAGGCCGGCCCCCACCCCGCCCGCCCGCGGGGGCTGGGGGCTGCAGTCTCCCCCTTCCCCAGCACCGATCCTCCAATGCCGAGCCAGCAGCGAGGCCCCCGCCCGCGGCACACGGGGGTGGTGGGGCTGCGCTTGCCCCCTCCCCCAAATATCCGGGCTGCAGCTCGCCCCCCAGGCCCCCCTCCCGCTGGAGAGAAAAGGAGGGGCCGGCGGGGGGGGGGGGGCTGCTGGCAACCTCCCCCCCTCCCCAGGCACGAATCGTCCAATGCAAACCCTCCCGGAGCTGCAGAGGCGCAGAGCGGCCCCCACCTCCTCGGCTCGCCTGAGGAGAGCCGATCCCAGAGGGGCCAGGGGCTGCAGAGCTGACTGGCCTCCCCCCGGTCTTTCATTGCATTTCTCACCCCCACCCCCCGTACCACGATCAACTCTCAGCCTCGCTAGGAGAGCGAGGCGCCGGCATTGTGGGGGAGGGAAGGGGTACAGCGTGAATTCTTCCAGTGCGAAAATGCCCTCCCCTCAGGACCAATTGGGAGGAACGGTAGCCGCGGGCCGGGGGCTGCGGGAGGCACGGGCACTTCACAGCCCCAAGTGCGTCCATGTTGGGGAAAGTACTGCCCGCGGAGCCCCTCCTGCGCACCCGGGGTTCCCACGGCATCCGCCGCGCCTCACGCCCCAGCGCGGCGAGGCTCCCGCTCCTTCAAGTTACCCTTCCCCGGGCCCAGGTTAAACGCTCCAAAATGCATTGCCGAGTTCACTGCACGGGGCTGCCTGGACTGTTCTAGTGCTGAATCTTCTCTGTGTGCTCGAGGTCTCTCTATGCTATTTCAACATCATCATCATCATCATTACTCATTTGCAGCTGAAATCTGCTTTCTGTCTCAGGGAAGAATTTTTCTCTACTTTTGAAGAAATATCTCTCACACACACACCCCCCAAACAGAGTTCTTTGTTTTGTTAAGCAACACTTGGAAAAAAGTGTACAAAGACACTTTTTTGCATTTGTAACATCAAGTCTAATTAAGAATGCTTGGACCACCTATTCACGATCTAATATCGTCACTTAAACTATTCTGTGGAAAATACTGAACTTGGCACATGTGAGGGCATCACAAACTACAGAGCCTTCCAAAAGCTCAAACCCAGCACTTGAATTAAACAGTGGTGGAACTGAAAAAAGCATTCTGGGTACTGATGTGCAAATGAGTGCACCAAGCTTCCAACTTCCAAAATATTACATTAACACTTAAGGCCACACAGTGCCCTCAGCCTGTACACCAGATTTCTCCTGATTTTGATAGGAATTGTTTGTCTCTACTGCAGTCAGAGTATTACCAGTAACTTTTTATTACTGCACTATGTGTGCACACACCCTGATATGAACATATACTTTGAGAAATTCGAGGTGGAGTGGTAGCAATGCTGACAAACCCAGCTTAAATACACCCTATTATATAGATAACACAGTGCCCTTATTCTCTTAAGTCTGTGTGCCACAGACACACGAGTTGTACTTGCTACAGTGGGGAAAATGATTATGTTTAACTCACTAGCCAGGCTGCAAGCATGCACACACACGGAGCAGTTACATAATCTGGAATTTGCTTATCTTTCCTAGTGGCTGTGGACAGTTGTGTGCCTTTCCCCCAGTGGTTTGTTAATTTGCTTTCTTTTAGCCCCCAGCCTCCTGACATGGTTCCTGCTTGCTATTTCAGTTCCCTCCTCGCGTGTTCTTTGTCTCTCCTCTAAGCAGGGGGAGGGGGGTCCTGCCTCTCTCATAGCACTTTCCTCAGAACTTTCCCCAGTTGCCACGGAATGTTCTGGTTTCAGCTTCCAGCCCTCCTTTTTAAAATACACCATCCAACACACCTTGCTTGCTTTTTTAGGTAAAAGCTCAAACAACCCCAAAGCATGGCTGTTTCTTGGCAAGTGTCCCATTTAGTTGCCACGAGGGTGCCAGATCAGCACACTGGGAGCTCACACTCCGAGTAGTTGCTGGATGCTCGTTCAAGATGACCACCAGCACCTTTCACCCCCGGGTAATCACAAGGACACCGACCCAGCCCTTTGCCTTGGCTCTTCAGCACTCTGCCATGGCAGTGGCTGCAGCTCTCGTCTTGGTAGTTACAGTCTTTCTACACTGGTTTCCCACACCCTACAGCTCCACCAACACATTTAAAGGACTGCTGCTTAGAACATTTTCTGGTCCTGTCTCAGAATATGGGACTATTGAAGTAGCCACTCAAATAGCAATTCTTATAACATAGCCAAATTTCTTCTGAAAATGAACAGGACCTAAACACACTGAGCCAAAATTTGGCTCACTATGAACAGACTTATAAGGTGAAGTTCCCTAAATTTAATGTGATGACTAAAAGCCATTTCTCCATACATAACTCTGTAAGCAGACAGGAATGATTACCTTTGAACTCAATTACCATCACAACTAGCTAGTTACCTTTGAAGACAAAGTTCCAGATGATGTGATAGAAAGTTTTAAATTTCAGTTTTAAAATTTATGTTTTCTGTATCCAGTATTTCCTCCCTTTTTCAGATGATTCCTAATCTATTTTCTTTGATATCTTCTGCCCTGGGATGTGCTGAACTTCTTTGAATCCATCTCTCTTTTAAATAAAGGCATTTTTCTCAGCTACTTTATTCAGCTCTCACTGTTTCCTGTCTCACTTCTGCTCAAGGGAATTCCTGAGGTGTCCCTAAATGTTTTGCAGCTGCCTTGTGCCTGCTGAAGCACTTTGATTGGTATTTCAATAGTATTAATAATCCTCCTTTTCTCTGGACATGTGTGTACCATTTGGGACTGCACACTGTACATTGCTCGCTTCACTGCAGATCAATTGCTACTGGCCTTCCTCAGAAGTGCAGGCCTTAAACTTGTGTGCAAATATAGGACGTAACAAAAGACTGTTACAGTTGAATCTATTCAAACATATTTGGGTATATGTTAATTAGAGTTGAGTCATACCTATTTATTCGACACTCAACTTGTGAATCCGTGCAGGTCTTGAGGCTACTGAAATTTTTCAGAATAGTCCCATTATTATACTCTTTAAGAAGGTTAGTCACTATTTCACATGGATTATAATATTAGCAGAGACATTTGTGCATAGCACTTGTGCCAGCTAATCAGTCATATGAACCATTTCCTTTCTATGTGTGTTCCACAGAAATACACAACACTGTGCAGTTCATGGCACACTTGCAATTTCAGTGAGTAGCTGTCAGTTTTTCTGAGCTTTCACTGGTATTTTAATTAACTGCTACTGATATAACAAGCAATTAATTCAGCATTCATTACTTACTAGGTTGATTATTACTTAAATTTAGTTTTTAAAGCTTGCTCAGTTTTTCATTTGGAATCATCCCATGAGAATGCCAACCGTAGCAGCAAGGATTCTCAGACTTGGCGACAGCAGTTTCCTCTGTAACCCAGATGTGGGTTTAGTGATTTGTCAGCTTTCTCCTCTAGAAGCAGATGAAAACTCTTTAAAAATACTCAGTACCCCCACAAAACCGACAGCAATAGGATGGTATATGATGCTGTGGAAAGTACACAGAAAGACTTACTTTAAAAAGGGAAAACAGCACTGTTTGTTTTTCCTCTTTTTGATCACTCTCCAAACTGCACTCATGTGCTATGTAGTGTATGTGTTGCATGGCAGTCCATGACAAAGTCTCGGGAGCTGATGCTAAACTATACAACTTTTAGTTGTTATACTAATTTTACATAGTCTTGGAAGCCAACCTTTGATACCTAATCTCCCTTTTGTTCCTCCTTATTTCTTCAGTCTGCCCAGTTTAACTTATTCTAGACTGCCTGGAACCAAAGCTACCTGACCTATTCAAAACAAGATTGCCACATTAGGGATCTGGGCAACACGGAAATACAACCTAGGATTCCATCTCTTTGACTCCCAGTGAATTAGGCATTCATGCCTAGCTAAGCAAACCTGCCAGACAACTTTTTCTCCTCAAACATACATTACAATACAACCCTAAATATGCAATGCAAGTAACAAAGATTTGGTATTTACAGATTAACAGCTGAACTACTGTGTTGTCCCCAGGAAAATTCTTCCCTAGATAACAAGTAAACTGGCATAAAAAAAAGTTAATCTTAGAAGACAACTAGGAACGGCTACATGTGTACATTTTACAACATTCAAAAGAAACACAACTTTCTGTCTATTGCCTCAAGAGTTAATTAAGATGTGAATTGCATCAACTCTCAGAGTCACTTCACCTCAGGCAATCAGTATTATGCTTCCATTGAAGGTTCAGTACTATGGATATAAAAAATCTTACCTTTTGATAGAGGGTTTTCAAGATCTCTTTGCTACAAACAGGCATGAAGCTGGCCCTTAGTCAACTCATTATAGCTCATTATAGTTTTGTCTCCTCTTCAGCATGAGCAGTTCTTCCCTGAAATACAATAATAGGGTTAATTAGCAGCTAGTTCTCAAATCAAAGTACAATTCATAGGGTAAATTTGCAAAACTGTAAAAATTAAAAAAAAAAAACAACAAAAAACCAAACCAAACAAAAACCCACAGAAAAACCACCTTAAAATGAACCAATTCTCTATATGCCTTAACTTGCAGTTACCCTTTCTTCATGAGGAAACTCTGGCAGGTTGGTTAGAGTCCCACACCCATAATTCTTAAAATCATAAGTACCCAGGCCACCGTTATAATTCGATACAGATTTTTCACTGGGCTGTTGATCATTTCTGAGAGGATATGAAACTTCAAGACCCTTGCTTCACCTGAAATCATTATTTCATTTCCTCCCTGTCACCTTCTCCCCACTTTCTGAAATCCTGCAGAAATCCCGCCTCTAATCTAGAAATGCAGTCCTGTAGCAAGCCCACAAACACGCAGCATCAGCTAGTTGCCAGTTTAGTCTGCAGCTTCTGGCATGAGGTATATTACCAAAACCACAAGTGCTGTACTACCAGAGTGGCTCTTAGACTAAAATGACCTTCTCAGTGCACTGTGAATAAACTTGATATCCAGAAGTAATTGAGTTATTTATTAGAATATAAAAGAGGGGGAAAAAACCCCAAACCTAACTAGGTGAGCATGCACTGCTTATTTTTAACAAGGTACTTTATGTGATTTTAATGAAGCATACACAAGTTATCACAATTCGTTTCTTACTCACAGTATTTACCATGTATTTTACAATGATAAATTTTACATGGTTATCCAAACGACCTGTAAGCCTCTTCTCAATAGAGGTCATTTGCATCTCACCATCTCATGTAAGTAAACTCTTATTCAAGCTACAATACTGGTTGTTTTAGAAAGAATTTGACCCATAATGACGTAGCTTACTCAAAACTAGTAGTTTGACATAAAACCCACTAAATGCATTAGCTTCTAAGCATTCCTATGGAAGTGAGTTACAGTTATCATACTTGCAGGGCAATGCTATGGAAACATGAAAGTTTCAATCATTCTGCGGCAACTGCACATTCCTGTTGTGCAAAAATAAAACTGAAGCACAAGTAAAGGAAATTACTTGCTCAAAATCAGTCTCAGCAGGACTGGAGTGTGTAGAATATGAATTTCTGAAACCCATTTTTCTACAGCCCCCCATCATTCAGATCTTGCTGATGAGGTGTGCACCATTTTAGTCACATTCCTGTCATTGTAGCTTGATGAAACAAACCAGTTTTTTTCCCAATCACTGATTCCATACTGTGTCATGTTCCTTAAGTGTTTGATGAGACAGCCTTTACGTCAGATGCAGTCTTTGTCCACTTGCTGAATACCCTTTAGTATATTGCTTTCCTTATCTTATTAAGAATATTATTAGAAAAGTGCTGAAGTTATATACTTCCAGTTTATCAGTTAGTCATTCATATGGCTTCTTAATCATTTGTGGGTTTTACTCCAGATCTGAACCTTCATTCTGTGTCATCTGACTTGATAAGCAGTGGGTCCCAGGGGAGATTGTTGTGCAAGTTACAGCCTTTGGAAGTGTTCCCCCTGTTGCACTTCATCTAGATTTCCTAAATGGAATTATTGCAATTTAAAAACACACATATATGTTTTAGTCAAAAAGATGGCAATTCACATACTCCATCTTCCATCAGTGCTCACAATAAAGCTCAATTAACCTTTTGAGCAGATCTCAGTCTCTTGCATCTCCTTTCATTTTCTCTCTGGTTCTACTGGGGGCTTTTTTCTCTCCTGACATTATATCCAATTTTCTATTAATATTTTCCTTGATTTTTGCCTTCTCTGACTGACTTTTTTTTTCTTTTTCTCTACTAAGATTTTATCATTTGCAATCTATTTTCTAGTTTTGACTGCAGTCCTCAGGGGACATAATTCATCCATTCCCAGTCACCCACCCTTCAGTCATTTTTTTCTTTTCACTGTTGCACCTTATTTCCCATGGTCAGAAGCACCCTGTTCTCTAAGCACCACATCACATAAAACACCTTTATATTAAAAAATTCACAGCAGTACTCACAATAAATAAAAGTAACATTACCCTATTCACAACCTGGAAACAATCTCTGTTGAACAAGCCTTTCTGAAGCTTAAAGATGGTGCTGTTACAAATTAATATAAGCTACTTTAAATATCCTAACGAATTAGAAAGTGTTAATTTGGCTACCAAAAACCAGACTAATTATCTTTATTAATTAAATTCTTTCTCCCTTCAGGTAATTAAAGACAATACTTGACATGAAAGGAGTTTTTAGGTGCCTAAATTCCTTATAGCCTTTGCTTGAGTAACTTTCAGAGAAAAAAAGAATTTAAGAGCTTACTGAGCAGCTGTATGTTAAGAACATTATGGAAACATAAACCAGGAACACAAGAACCAGCCAGTAACTAAATTTTCAAGCCATGCATTTTATTGACATCTTTGTTCATTCAGCCCCCACTTTGGAAAATAATTTTTAGTTAGACTCGGTTTACGAGATTGGGAGTGAGTTTCTAAGAACAACTAGCAACAAGTTCTGAAGTTAACCACAATCTACTGCACAAAAGAGGGGAGGTCTTAAACCCTGAGTGAGCATTCAGAATTTGTATTTTTCTCCATGTTTTTTCCTTTTACTAAAAAAGACCACAAATGTAGACTGATTGTATGGCTGAATTCAGTTGAGGCATAAACAAGTCCAACTCCATCTAAAGTAAGTAGGAAAAAATTTATACCAGAGTCAAATCTCTGTCCCATGTTGGAAAAAGATATTGTTAACGAGGAATAATTAGAAAACCATGAACAAATATACAGTGGTAGGTGCATTTATATTTACCCTAGCTTATCTGAACTAACATTACCAGGAACAGTAATCCCATTTTATTTGAGATTTTATTTTAGTAAGGTCTGTATAAGCTTATATTAATGACAGTTCCTACTATAAAGAGTTTATAACAATAAAGGCTGTTTTTTTGATTAAGATGGGATAAGAAGGGAAATGCAGGCAGAAAGAGACCACAAATAGCAATGTGGTTCCCATTGCACTAGCGCTCTTTTTTTTCTTTTCACTGTAAGTTAAAGAAGATTTAACGATTCCATAACAATTCTATCACCAAAACTGTTATAAAGTTAGTTAAATTTTGTCAGTTGTACCATACTCAGAATTCTGTCTGAAGATGTGGCAGGTGCGTCTGTAAGTGCTCACACTATGGGCTATGGGGAGTGTATTTTTAGTTAAAAAAAAAAAAAAAGTTAAGCTTTACATTCAGGTACACCATATAAAAACAGACTTTGCAATAAATTGAGGTAGAAGAGCCTTCCTGGAAAGGATACTGAATATGGACAAAAAGGTTTCTATAAATATTCGAATTCAGACAAAATATGACACGGAAACAAACCTGGAAACCAAAATCCTGAACAATGATTAAATTGTATTTCCTTGTCATAAAAGTACTTTTAATTTGAAATCCAATTGTTTGGCTTCTTGTGAAACAGCCAAAAGCTGGAAATACTTGGCATTTTAAAGTTTGAACGGGCCATTTAAAAAATCCTTTCTCTATTTAATTAGCCTGCATTCAGTGGAGTTAGAGATGTCCCTGGGGCAAAGTGGTACGGCCAGGGCTCAGCTGAAAGAAGCCGTGAGAAAGCTCCAGCATGAAATCCCGGTTTGACAAAGCACCAGCTCGGGAAGGATCCGCCGCGGGCGGTGCGGGAGCGCCGCCCGGTCCAGCAGCACTGCCGAACACGGAGTGCCACAAACACACACCTGGCCTGAGCGCGCTGTGGGAAGGACCGCGGAGAGGCTGGTCCGGTTTAACCCCAGGGAAGTGCACACGCCACCTCCCCTCGCGGCCCCTCGCGGGCAGCGAGACCCCCGGCTCCTCACACACCTGCGGGGCCGCTGCCTCAGCGCACAGCTCCGCTCGCACCATTCTCTCTCACAGCTTCTTTCGGCGCCGCAGCCCGGGTGCCGCTCACGGCAAAGCGCCTCAGCCTCGCCAACACCGTCCCCGGGCCCCCGTCCGGGCTCTCGCACAACCCGGCTCATGCCGGCTCCGACAGCCCCGCAGCCGCCACAGCCGCCCTCTGCCTCGCACACATCACACGGACACTGGGCACAGACACACACGGATCTCCCATACACATATTACATGCACGCGGGTCTCTTAAAATACATGGCTCACACACGCAGGGATCTCTCACACGCACGGACCTCACAGACTCAGATCTCACGGATACACGAATCTCTCGCACACACTTGGATCTCACAGGCACACGATCTCTCACATACACACGGATCCCTCACACACATGGACCTCACAAGCACACGGATCTCTCACACGCACGGATCTCTCAACACACATGGATCTCACTGGCACATGGATCCCTCACACACACGGACCTCACACACATGGATCTCACTAGCACATGGATCTCACTAGCACATGGATCCCTCACACACACGGATCTCTCACACACATGGATCTCACACTCATTTCTCCCTCCCACTCGCCCCTCGCAGCGCTGCCCGCTCTTTCTGTGAGGCAGCGCGCGCTCTGCACACGGCCCAGGGCACCCTCCGCCGCACCCCCCCAGGGCAGCGCGCGAAGGCGGCGGCGCGCCGCGGGTCCTTTCCCGCCCGCCGCCGAGGCGCGTGCCCGCCGCCTCTCGCGAGAGGTCGCCACGCGCGTGCGCGGGCACGATCGGTGCGGAAGGAGCGGCGGCGCTGAGGGGCGGCCGGGCGGGCCGGGCCTGGCGCCACCATGAGTGGCACCCTGGCCAAGATCGCGGAGATTGAGGCGGAGGTACTGCACCGCTGCCCTCCGCCTCCCTCGCGGCGGGCCGGGCACGGAGCGCCGAACGGGGCGGACGGGGGGCTCGGACCGGAGAGGGGGACGGCCGCTGGGCCACGCGGTGAAGGGGTGGCGGGACCCTGTCCCCAGGCGTCGCGCAGGGGCTGGGGTCGGCAGAGCCCTCCCGGTGTGAGCCCTCGGTCTTGTGCCCTTGCAGATGGCCCGGACGCAAAAGAACAAGGCCACCGCCCACCACCTGGGGCTGCTGAAGGCCCGTCTGGCCAAGCTACGCCGGGAGCTCATCACCCCCAAGGGAGGCGGCGGCGGCGGCCCCGGGGAAGGTGCGTTATCTATGCGGGTGCTGTCGAAGTGCGGGAGGTATGACGGAAGTCGATCTAACGTGGGGGCTCTTGTCCTCTCAAATCATGTCAGATTATCTGCTAAATAGTCGTAGAATCACAGAAGGGTTTGGATTGGAAGCGACCTTAAAGATCATTTCGTTTTACCCCCCTGTCATGGCAGGGACACCTTCCACTAGATCAGGTTGCTCGGAGCCCCATTCAACCTAGCCTTGAACACTTGCAGCGATGGGGCAGCCACAGCTTCTCTAAGGCAACCTGTTCCATCCTCACTGCCTCTTGTCCTACCCGGTACAAGACCTCTAACCATGATTTGTGGCCCTTCTTAGGGCTGTGGGGTGGAACCCTTCCTGAAGTTCAGATGAAAGTGCTTTTGTATTTCGGCTCATATAATCTTTTATTTGCAGAAGTCTTAAGGTTTTTACCTGAAGAAGCACCTTTGCAGCAGCCACCTGTTTTTATATAAAGGTGTCATTTGCCTAAGCTGCAATGCTTAAAGGGAATGCTACACTTACACTCAAGTCAAATACAGTCCCCTGTGAAGCTTTGCAGCCAGGACTTTATTAGACAGGTACATGTCATGGAGTGTTAAAAGACAAATTGGTGCAAGGCAATAAAGATTGTGAACAATCTGTTTCTCACTTCCTTCTTCTAGGAAAGCTTACTTGGCTTTTGCTCAGGCAGTATTAAACATAGTAGTGTGTCTGCTGTCCAGAACATTAGAAGATAAAAAATGTCAATCATTAGACAAATATTTCTACTCCTTTGTAGGTTTTGATGTTGCAAAGACAGGTGATGCCCGCATTGGGTTTGTGGGTTTTCCATCAGTGGGGAAATCTACTCTTCTAAGTAATCTTGCTGGTGTGTACTCTGAAGTGGCAGCCTATGAATTCACTACACTGACTACTGTGCCTGGAGTCATTAGGTACAAAGGAGCAAAGATCCAGGTGAGCTCTTGTGTCTGTGAGGGTCAGATGGGCTATATAGATGCTGTGCTGTTAGGGTTGAGTGGTCTGCCCTGACATTAGCAGGTTAGAAGTGATTTGTAGAAGTGCTTGAGAATACCTTGGAAATGTTTCCATGAGGTATGGATTTTCCCCTGCTTTTCACTTTGCTCTGGGAAGAAGTTCTGTGGTGGTTTTAATTATTGCCTATGAGATGATCTGTTCCACTGTACTAAATGGGCACATGGGATAATACAGTATATAACAATCAAGTGGGAAACAGTCTTGTCATAGTTTGTTCAGATTTGCAGTAGAGTCAGCTGGTTTGGAACGGTAAAAGTAGGATTGATTTAATCAAGAATACTTTTCTCATGTGGTACTTTCCTTCCTGTGAACAAATAGCTGCTTGATCTGCCAGGAATTATTGAAGGTGCCAAAGATGGTAAAGGCAGAGGACGGCAGGTCATTGCAGGTGAGTATATTAGAGCTGGAGACAGCAACCTATCACTGGTTCATTTAACACAGTACAGGAGAAGGGTTGAATCACTCTTTCTGATGTCTTTAAAAAGCTGGATTGTTTGCTGGACTTGAGCTGCCTGCTGAGAAGCAGTAGCTGCTTTCATATTGTTGTTTTCAGTTCTGGCTTTTTGCACTTGCTGGGTTTGTGTCCTGCATTGACACTTGAGTGAAAGTACATTGGAAATTTTGCAGGCAGATATGATCGCATCCTAAACAAGGCTGCTGTTTTCATTTCCTCACCCAGTTAAGTGTCCTCAGTCTGGTGTCTGAATGGAAGATGTTTTCCAGCCTCTGTCATTCTTACGACATGTAAAGATCTGTCTGGCAGTGATGCTTGGCCAGCACAATAAACTTCAGTCCTACACTGGTATTTAAAAATAACCAGTGTGCTGGCCTTCAGGGTTTCATAGTGTCATCAGTCCACCGAGCCATATTGTGGTTGTTTTGTCTCAGGTTGTGTGAGCATGCTTTTTGTGAGATGACTTTCTTTTTGTAATTCTTAGTTGCTCGAACCTGTAATCTCATTCTGATTGTTCTGGATGTGCTGAAACCCCTTGGCCACAAGAAAATAATTGAGAATGAACTGGAGGGGTTTGGAATTCGTCTGAATAGTAAGCCCCCCAATATTGGCTTTAAAAAAAAGGATAAAGGAGGCATTAACCTTACAGCCACAGTAAGTTGGAAGTTTTCTTTAACCAAAATTAAAAAACAAATTGCTTGAAGAAAGAGGCATTTGTAGTTGATGATATGCCTGGGACTACGCTGTGCTGTGACTTCTTTAGGAGCTGAACTGCTGTACTGTGCTGCTTAGTTAGTTACTTTCCTTAGAGGCTATCCACACCTCTCCTGGAACCTGACCACTTCCTTGCCCCCAAAACAGAGCCTCGGTTGCTTTCCACATTTAACAAGTGTGAGATCCAAAGGAGAGTGCAAAAACTGTGTCTTACTTGGTGGCTACAATGTTCTTTTGGAGAGGATTGCTCAAGAGTTCCAGGCCTTGCAACCTGTTTACCTGAATCTTTAAAAGCATAGAGATAGCCAGAGATACCAAAAATCATAACTCTGTGCTCTCAGTACCTGAAGTGTAGATGTCTGGGCTCTGAACTAGTAGATACGTGGGTTTGTATTGCATCTGGTCCCAAACTGAAAGGAAACACTGCTGCTGAAATGTCTGATTGCATCTCTCAGTGGGGCATTAATATAAATGAAGCTGTTAGGATTTAAATCTGTTTTTCCCTCTCCTCAGACCAGCTATGGTGAAATCAGAGTCAAGTCCAATAACTTAAAATGCATCTATTCTTTCTAGTAATGTATATGCAGTGGTTGCTATGTGAGAGCACTGTTAATTTTAATACTTGATTTGGCTGTTAGCTCTTCCATTCCTTAATACTGCGTCTGTCTATGTTCAGTGTCCTCAGAGTGAGCTGGATACTGAGACAGTGAAGAGCATCTTGGCAGAGTATAAAATCCACAATGCTGATGTCACACTGCGGAGTGATGCCACTGCTGATGATCTGATTGACGTTGTTGAAGGAAACAGGTATTGTTGGCTCCCTGGCTTTGGCACATATGCAGTCTGTATTACAAAGAAAACAACTGACTTTCAGGTTTGCTTCCCAGAGCAGCTGAGCCAGCAATGTGGCATCAACATAGAGATAAGCTTTTTAAAAATGTTCTTGCTTTCCAGTGAAGGTAGCAGTATGCTGCTGTCAGGTTGTTCTAACAATTTCTTTCTTTCTGCAGGGTTTACATTCCATGCATTTATGTCCTAAATAAAATTGACCAAATTTCCATTGAAGAACTAGATATCATTTACAAAGTACCCCACTGTGTTCCTATATCCGCTCATCATCGCTGGAACTTTGATGATCTGCTGGAGAAAATCTGGGACTACTTAAAACTAGTCCGAATGTGAGTCAAAATTGCTGCCTTCTGTGGAGTTAAGTGTAAGGCTGAGACTGCAAAAGGTCTCAGGAATGGATGAGGAATATTCTATAATGCTTTTCTTCTAACTGGTGTTTGCTTTGCAACCCAGAAATGGTGCTCTTCTTAGCTGTTGTGTGATAGCCACAAGTGCTCTTTTGAATTTGTAGGGGAATTAAATGAGAACCTTGTGAAACCAAGACCAGAGCACATCTTAAAAAATTCCTGAAAACATGAAACTCTAGTCAAACTTAGTGGTAACATTGTGATTCCAGATGTAATCATCATTTCAGTCTGTCATGGATGCAGCTCTCTTAACAGAGCTTACTTCTCCATCTAGAATTTCAGGTATTTTTACTACAAATTATTCCAGATTTACCTCATAAGTCTTATGCATTTTTGGATGAACTTATGAATGAATTTACTAATACTCATAATACAATAATTGTCTTTTAAATTTATATCTATCTTCTTGTGATAATATAGAATGTATTGTAAAAAGGGATTTAGTGGGTATAGGTATCTGTGCTATAGATTTTATCAGGTACTTTTTAAAATGTATGTTGAGATTTTCACAGAAAAAAAAAAGGCAAGTTGGAACCATAATACTAAAGATGTTCTTTTCCAACAACTATTGGCATTTGGCTTTTTTTTTAAGCATCTTCAGAAAGCTCACAAGTGAGAAACCTTTGCAGTTACAAGGGAGAACCTGCTGCAGCCACTGCTGCCCAGATGCATTTTCAGTTTAGGTCTGCCAAACTTTTTGCAGTGTATCCATTGTCACCACTGAAGCAGCAGGACTTGGCACATGTGCTGGGGGTGACAGTGCAAGTCACTGATGAAATATCATTATGGGTTTGAAAAGGTTTTGGTATTGACTGATAGTTCCATCTGTGTTACAGCTACACCAAACCTAAAGGGCAGCTCCCAGACTACACCTCTCCTGTGGTGCTACCTTACTGCAAGACCACAGTGGAGGATTTTTGCATGAAGATCCACAAAAATCTCATAAAAGACTTTAAATAGTAAGTGTTATTGTAAAAGAATATATAGAATAGAAAATAACTTGCATTCAGGTATATTATTTTATCTTCCTCTAAACTAGAAGGGAGTAACAGGACTTTTTTTTCATGTTGAATTGAATAGATCTGCCTATGACAATCAAACTTAGTACTTCAGTTGCTGTGTTTGATGTTCTCATGCTCTTTCCTACATAAAGGTCTTGTGTAGAGAAAAATTTATTTTGCTGTTTTAAAGTAGCACTATACACAGCATTGCAAGCTGTACACTTTGGTACTTGGGACAACTTCATGCTTTGTTTTGATCTGCTTGTAACCCTGGTTCACACAGACCACTCAGCCAGGTACTTGTAGGAGAATAAAAATAGCTCTGAAGCATTGCTTTCTGTATTAGCTTTGTGACAGAAATAGCTGCTGTTCTGCTTGCATATCATACTTCTAAGCCTTTTAAATTTGATTTTTCTTTCAGTGCACTGGTCTGGGGTTCATCTGTTAAACACAACCCTCAAAAAGTTGGTAAAGACCACACTCTTGAAGATGAGGATGTTATTCAGATTGTGAAGAAATAAAGTTATTCTTACATGGTTTGTTGCTGTGCCTGAAATTGGTCATTAATTGTAAGTGACAAACCCCTCCCCCCAATTTTGATTTAGAAATAGCCTTTTATTATAGTACCTTGCTGCATGGTAAAACTGATGTTTCTGGCCAATTTATACTGCAGTGTCTTGTTCCAGCAGAACTTACAGATGAGCAGCTCTCGTTAAGTGACTCACAAGGGCAAAATCTTACAAGAAGCTTTGATGGCAGGGATGAGGTTCTGCTGCATGTACATGTCTTTCCACATCAGAAAAAAGTTAACACATCAAGAATTATTTTGTTCTAAGTTAGAACAAAACATGAAAAGCAGAGACTAGAGAACCGTATCTTATAAAACTGCTAGAGGACAGAGTTCCAGCTGCCTTAATCTGAAAGTGTTTTTGTTGGAATACTCCAAGGCTATTAATAGTCCTGCAGTTGTGGAAAAGCTGGTCAGTTCTGCTCAGGAGCAGTTGCTTTTTCAGTTGTTTAGTCTAGTGGAAGTGAGCGAGCTGCTTGTGTCTGTATGACTGAAGGCTTTTAAGTTTTCTTAAAAGAATTTCCTGCCTAGCTAGAGAAGTACATAGCTCTTAGAGTGGTTCTGTTGCTTAATAAAGATGAAGAAGCTTTTAGCTCATGTCAAGAGTGCTATCAAATGCATCAGCCTCTAGCATTTGCTCTCCTACAAAAAGGAACTAGGGGTGTTTAATTATAGGGGTGTTTATTTAGCTGCTTCAAAAACACTCCCCCTCATGTTATTATACATTCAAGAAGACAAAGTGATTAGAGACACCCACTCAAGCACTAAATCCTTAGAACAGTGGATGCTATTCAGCCTGGTAGGGAAACATCCAAGCCTTGATTCTACTCCAAGCATTTCCACATGTACTTTTTCTAGATCTCTGCATAAATGAGCTGAACTGCTGCAGGTGTGCTTGGGTTTATCAGCCTGAGTGGAAGGGGCAGAAGATGAGGCTGTTACTGAGACTGTGAGGAAAAGAGCAGTGAAACCCATTCACACTTGGTTTAGAGCTGGTTAGTTTTACAGCTTCTAATACACTGAGCCTCATTCCTCACACTTAACTGTGACATTTAAATGCAGCAATTCCATCCTTGGTCTTCAGTGAGGCCAGTTACTCTTATCAAAGCAGATTGATCCTCCCCACCCACAGACTAATTGAAGTTTTCTACAGCTCAACTCAAACCTTGGTTCCATCTTACCCAGAAGAAGAATTACAAAAATTAATCAATATTCTGACAATTTAGTACAAGAAAATTGATACAGACAGCTGGTAGAATCAACTTTATTTACAGAATGTTACTGGGAAAGTGTCAAGTTAAAAAAGTATGAAAACAATCTTACAAGGACAAGCTGGTGATTGCATGTTTTACAGGGATTGTTTTAGGAACAACCACTAGAAGTATAGGTGACCTCCAACAGCTTCCATGTTGGAGATTTCAGCTTGCTGTTTCCATACAACACTGTCTCTGCTGGACTGAAACAAACCCACCACAGCACGATGGCAAGGGTTACAATACAGACAAAGTGATTTTTTTTTTTCTTCCTGCTGCTGGTTTTGCTTTCAGTGAGACCTAAGAAAGAGCAAGTCTGTGAGAATTCTGGTTTTACTTTCACCTCTTAAAAGAGCACAATGGCCTAAGCTAGGTAGAGGACATGACAGCAGTACTAGACTCAACACAAGTGAGGGAGTGAAGTGAGGAACCATGCAGAAGGATGGAAGAGAACATTTAACTGTTCAGGGAAGTGAAACAAGCTTAAAAGGAACATAGTATTTTAAAACCAAGTATACACAGTAAGATCACAAAACTACCCCATCCTCCCCCTTTCAAGCCACAGAACAAGACTCCAAAGGCAGGTTTCACAGTAATCGCATCACCAGATGCACACTAGATTCGAGGACAGTTCTTGGGACTTCCTTCTATAAACAACACTGAAGGCCGTACAGAATATTCCACAGCTTTGACTGAGGAGTTGAAGGGTGAGGATTCCAAGGCTCCATTTTGATGACCTTTAGTAACTGGCTTGAAAGATTAAAACAAGGAAAAATACTGCAGCTAAACAAGGACCAGCACCAGCCCTCTTGAAAGGGCAACAACCAGTAGGTACCTACAGACTGATTTTCTGGCTTTATCATGACTGCACCAGATCCCATCCTCAAGGCTTTTGAAGACTAAACAATTCTCTCATTTGGTGGCAAGAGTCACAGGGAATCAGACCTTTGTTACATAGACAGCAAGATGTGGGCTTTTACTTTGACACTTTAGCTACACTGAGTGCACAGTACTGACAGAAAAATATGAGAGGGAGACCTAGAGGAGATGAGCAGCAAGAAAAGGCAAAGGAACTTCATCCTGTTCACTCACACTTAGGATATGCAACTTTAATCTTAAAGAAAGTCCCACACGTACAATGGAGAAAGGTCCAAACCATAGGCACAACTAAAGCTCAACTGTTATCAGCTACTCTTATGTACAGCTGTATAGCTTCAAAAAGGCTATTCTAGGTGTGTATGTACAAAAGATTGTTTATACACAAGTCTGTACAGAAGGGTCTATACATGTAGTTTTCTGCAGAAGGAATCCATAGCTGCTACCTCTACACTAGAGAATATCAGCACTTCATTCACATATCTTACAAAAACAAACAAAAAAAATTAGACACTTCCAGGATTAAACTGGCTTTGTCGTGCATCTAAATTTCTTCAGGCTTCACTATCCAAGCCATTATGGATCCTTTAGTCTTGATGCAGACATGAGACCAGGACAGGTGCCATGTGCTTTAGTCTCTCAAAAAGAAATTTTGCACAGAGTGCTAAAAATAAAAGCCCCAAAAAATCAAACAGAGGTGAAGTCCTGACTATGGACATTTTCATCCAGTCTAAAGAATCACAAGTGTTCCACCCAGTGGTCACTGTTCACTGCCGGTATTCCAGTTCATCTACACTGATGACTTTAGATGGCATGGATGGAAGAGGCTGCTGCAAGACATCTGAACCAAACCATTTTGCAAGGCCAATGGGAGAGCCACTTCTCTGGCTGGGGCGATGGTCAAGCTGTGTGTGCCCATGAGATAATCCAGTCCGAGGCAGCACATTTTGAGGGGTTGTTTGTGCACCAGCAGGTGATCCCTGTGCTCCAGAGCCTGTGAAATGTAAAGCTATTAGAGGTGGAATAAAAACCCAGCACAGATTTGCCCTTGAACTATCACCTGATAAGGCATGCGAGCTGAATGTGGCTTTTATTCATTCTGAGCCCCAGGAAGTCCAGGTAGCAGTGTTTATTTTCATTAGTACTCCCATAAATGGCCTGACATTGCCAGTTCCAGACACAGTATCACATGGGTTTGAAGGGAAGACCAGGATCAAATAGCATTTCCCTGGAGAAGGTGGGTGGCCTGTGGCCCAGGAAGGCTGAAAGCCTGCACACATGCTGCAAGAGTCAGATCTGTCAGTAGCAACGTATGTTCTGAAACCAAACACTTCACTTGGACTTTGTTCTGGCAGAACAGCCTGCAGTGGCCCAAACCACCTGAGACCCACACAAGGTTAGTGATTATGAATAACTAAAGTAGCTTCCTGCTAGCACAGGATACTCAAACCCCCAGGAAGTACAGCACCTGGACAGGCTCATCAGCCTTCTAAAACTCACACTCCTGGTGTCTGTTTTAGCCTACCTGATCGTTGTAGCTGCTGTTGCATCATGGCGAGCTGCAAAGGTGTCCCCGAGCGTGGATTTAAGATGTGATGGCTTGCTGTTGGTAGTGGATAAAAAGGCTGGCCAAGGATGGGAGCAGATATTCCCTGCAAGTGAGACAGGTCCACTCCAGGAGGAAGCATACCTGTTGAACATGAGCAAGAAAACGTCTTACCTGATAAGCATAAGAAACTCAATGCAAAACAAAATATATGTATTTAGATGGGTTGGGATTTATTGTCTGATCTTAAACGTAAGTTCTGATATAATAAAGACTACCAGTAGTATCAGTTTGTGCTGTTCCTAACACAAAGTCAGTCTCAAAGAGAACATGCATAAACAGGAAAAAAGTATGGATTACCTGCTTGCAGCAGAGGAAGATGTTGTGGATGGACCCCCTGTGCCATCATTCTCTGGACCAATCCTGGGTGCAGTTGATGAGCAGGTCGTACAAGTGGTACATGGGGAACAAGGGGTACTTGATGAACAGGACGAAGAAAAGGGCCTCCTGGTACTGGGGAGGCCATTGTAGGAGTCTTCCTACCAGCTGATTTGGGCCTGTAGTCTTGCTCTTTGGTGCAACGATTTGCTTGGGTAAGAGGTGTGGAACATGCAGAGCGTTGCAGTGCAGGTAGTTTGGTACCTAAGGTGGGCAAAGTTCCTTGATCTGCATTCTCCACAGAACTAGACAGTAGGTTATCTGTAGCTAGAATTGAATACAGCTATTACAGTCCACAGCTAGAGATGAAAATTAAAGCTTAATGACTGGATTTGATAGTTAAGATTCCAGGACTAGCTGAACTGTAATCATATATATTTAATAGTAAGCATCTTTTTTCTGGATGCTTCTGGCCAAATTATTTCAAAAGAGTAATGAGAAGGAATATGTTCCACAGAAATCCCTTTACAGGAAACCTAAATTAGACCAGAATCAGCAGTAACTCCCCTTTTAATTCTTATTTTTCCTTTTTCTTAGGAATTTTGAACTGGCAGCATGGATGACTCAGTGCCAAAGGTGACAGGAGGTACAAGAGATTCTCCCTAGACAAGATTATAAATGGGAGTTGTGCCAGAAATCTAGCTGAAGGTGGTTTTTCAATTTAGCTGTGTTTGGGGGTTAACAGCAGCCTTCTATGTCTGGTATCTGCTTAGCAAGATTTGGAACACTAAAGCACCTCTAGAAGCTACTTCCACAGACCATCCAGATGAGCCAGACAAGGCCTAAAATACCTTGGCATCAACTATTACCAGTGGAGATGTTTCAGTTGGACTGCTACCACAAACTGCAAGCTACCTCTGCAGTTACCAGTGCTGAAGCACAATGTCATGGCCATTGGCCATGTCAATCTGACTGGGTCAGGCAACTGGTGTTGAGCATTTCCTTTTAATAGCCCCTTACATCACTTTGGGTGACAAAATGCTTCCCTAATCTGCTACACTTAAGAGCTTAATTGGTCTCAGCTTTGACTGTTCAGTTGTCTCAAGAGAACTCTTAAGATTTCAATTACTGGTACAGAGAGCTATGGAAGCATTATTGTTACTGTGCTTGTTCATCAAGAGAAGTTGCAAACAGTTATGGTCCAGGCCTCTCAGTGTTGCTCAGAAATTGACAGGAAATAGGGATTAAGCCCCAGCACTACTGTAAGAGTGCACTTGGGAGTGTACCCCTCCCCCCATAGCTCTAGCCCCTCCTCTCATAGGCTCCCTCACTTCTACACCCTCCTCATCTCCACGCATCAGGAATGTCTAAAGGTAACTTGGGTGTATTATACGCTGAGACAATCTGAGTCTATTCCAAATCCCTTTTGTTTGTGGTATTTTAAAGCCATTACAATACCTTCATTTGGTCTCTGATTTTCATCTTTAACATCACTGACTTTCATTTTCCCAGAAGCTGGATCCTCTTTGCTTTTCTCCTTGCTCTCATACATCTTGCGAATCACCGAGGTAGGTGTGAAGGAAGGAGACAGCTGCAGAGAACACAGTAAGAAGCAATGCCTCACCCAGTGCTCATTATCCAGGCCACAATACCTCAGCTGTGGGTGGACACCAATTCTAGCACATCCTTTCCATTTAAAGCTCTTTTAAATCATCATCTGTGTGCCCATTATTTTACTTTCCCTCATTTCATAGCTTTATTCTATAGTTTAAGCATTTCTCTTTAGCTTTTTTGGAAGTCCAATATCAAAATCCGCAGCTGCTCTCAAAGTTAAATGTACCTTAACAGGCTTGAAACAAAATAGCTGAGCTGTAGTGTAAGTTACAGCTGTTTTACTCTTTGCTATTGGTTCAAAAGAGCAGCTCCACAGGAATTCCTATAGAGCTGCTTCATCTGCATTAACTCAGGGCTGATGTTCTGCAGAGAACTATTGCCTCATTTGGGTTTTCCCCAATTTATAAGTTCCACAGCACCTGTGGAGTCACTCATTTGGAATACAAACTCGTATTACTTGTTTCATTTGGCAGGTGATAGTCTGAGTCAGTCCTGAGCTGCAAGTACTTGACTGATTAACTGGAAAATTTAGATCAAAACTGCATTCTACACAGTACTGAAGGCAGAGAGGCAACAGGTCAGCTTTGAGATTTTACTCATTTTGAAAGTGACCCTGGAGCTCCTAAGCATTATTTCAACCCACAGACACTTAGGTCAAACACTGCATACCCAAACACCAGTGTTCTCTGAAGCATCTCATGGCTTTCAGCACTTGTCTTCTGAAAACTTAAGCACCAAAATATAATGGCTTGAGTTTTCATAATCACCTTCATTTAGTTTCAGAAGATGAGGTCAAGGTAACATTAATGCTATTTCTTCAGTTTTAGATAAGACAGTAGTCAGAAAACACTCTTTTCCAAGGTGAAGACATCCAGTTAAACATGAAGTGTAACTCATTCTTGTATCACGTGGACACAGATACAACATGAATAAGATTAACTTGATGGCCTCCCTTTCTCCCATCGATTACCATTGCTATAATTTGGTTACTGCAGATACTTTTACAGTTCTCCCTACAACCACTGTACATCAGGTACTGACCATGCTTGTAATGGATGCTGCAGGGGCTGGAGAAGATGCATTCCCTCTGTGTCCTGGTGCAGGGGATTTAGTCACTCGCTGCTGCCTGTTAAGGGACAGGGAGTCAGAAGAGATTCTTGCCACAGAATCAAAGGCAGTATTGCCAAGAACCAACGCAATCCTGAGTGACTAGTGCTAATATCTAGTGAAAGACAATTTTCACATTAAAAATCAGTTAAGAGCATATCCCTTAAATTTTGCAGTCAGGTGCTCACCTGTTTCTGTAGCCATCTCTGCTTTTGTCCATTTGTGGTTTACCAAAGCCATGCTGATAGAAATTTGCTGCATGTATGGCCAAGTCATGTGGGAGTGCCAGTCCCTCTAACGCAGCTTGCTGTATCTCCAGGGGACTCATCTGAGGTAGAGTTGCATAAAGAACACACAAGTCAAAGCCTGTATTTGGTTGGGGTTTTTTTAAGATACTGAAGATTGACTGCTATAGCCACTAATGCCTTCACCAGCGTCCGCCCACCAACAGTCTGTTTTATTAACAGGCAATAGAAGTTTCAAAAAATCTTGTACTTTAGATACCCTTAGATGGGCCAAATTGCAATGAGGTTTTGAGACTGTACTAAATTAGACTTTGCATCCTCACACTCAGAGTAAACTTAATGAAGCACAAACATCTGGATTCAACAGCTTAGTGTTTCCACAAGTTAGTTCTAGACCACAGAACACAAAGAGATGCACATACATTAAGTAAAAAGCATGTCACCTAACCTGTGCAGCAACTGGGCTCATGGGCTTCCTTACACCTGGAAATGGATCACCAAGCAATTGCTGAGAACCTTGTCCAAAACCTAAAGAATATTTAACCATTATATTTAAAAGTACTAACAGTTTCTTTGAATACGTAGAATACATATCCCAAAGTAAAATAATTCTACATCAATTAAGGATTCCTTGTGAAGACTCTCAGCTCACCCCTTAAATCCACACATCTCTTCCCTGTCACAGAGCTGAAGAGCTACAAAGGAGGCTGCTGGTAGTGTTTCGTAATGCAAATGGCCAAGCAGACCTTGAAAGTTATTCTTACACAGTAGCTGAGCACATTATTCCACACCAGAACTCACTGTGAGGTCTGGGTGATGAATTTCACATTAGAGACTAGTAAGTAAAGGGCACTTTGCACTCAAAAGGCAGACACTACCCTAGTTGCCCACCAAATGCCAGGAAGTTCTTATAGTTCTGAAAAGCACTCTTAAAAAAACCTCAAGTAATAAAAACCCACTTTTCAACCAGTCTCACCAATGGGTGAAGATATTCTGTGGCGCAGGTAATCTGCAGAAGCAGCTCGTGTTGGGAACACAGGTGGAATGGGGGGAGATGGGGCTCTTTGTGTCAGCAAAGAGGCTGCAGGTTCCAAACCACCTATCAGGCCACTTAAGACATTCGATGAAGCAGGTCTGGTAATGGGTGGACCAAGGAGTTCCTAATACGTAAAGAAAGAACATTCAAAATATGACCAATTTACACAAACAAGCTCATTTTACTACACTGCAGGCTACCCTATTTATAGCAAGTTAGGGACAAGGGGGACTCGTACAACCAGATACACCAATCCTGGTTTGCCCAGAATTAGGCACTCAGCAAGCTTTTGATTTTCAAGCTGTGATTACAAGAAATAGCATGACAAGACAAATTTTTAGGTAAACTGATCTAGTGCCTGGCTCTTTCTTCTCCATAGTATGATGTCAGACTACTGATCCCATAATTGCCTTAAATGCCTTATTTTCAAATAATTTTTGTTTTCCCATTGAGGATATGCTTTTAAATAGTTCCCTCCCCCAGTAATAATACCTGCAGAATATTCTTTGATAGAGGCTGGCCTGACATCTCTGGAGGTGACATTAAGTGGCTTTCAAGGCTCTGCTAAGAAAATGAAAATGCTGTAAATTAGACATAGATACAACCAAACTCATTAAGAGACTATCTACATTTATCTCAGTTATAGAAATAATTTCACCTGCTCGGTTAGAACAGTAGTTTATGCATCAGCCAAATAAAATTCCAGCAAAGTTAAGGGCTGAGCTGGCTCACAGATCTTCCCTAGCTAAGAAAAATGCCCTGTGCTAGACTGCATACAGGTGTGCCTCATTCAAGTTTGGGTCAAATATATGAATTTATGTAATTGTGTAAACTGGAGATGGAACATTTGGCCAGTGGTTAACTGAAAAAAAGCACAAACTCCAAAGTGTTTGTGTATTAAAGAAATTAAATAAGATATTCTTCTGTGCATTAAAATTGCACACTAATGTAAAGAGACAGCCAGAAGCAAAAGTCTTGATTTAAGTCTGAAATCAATCTGCAAATTCTTCAAAGGGCAAATTTACATTCTTCACTATCTTTCAGTGAAGTGAGATGAGTCTAAAAGTCCTTGGGCATAGTTTGGCAGGAAAAACGCATGCTTTAGACCTACTCAGTTGTTAGAAGTATTTTCTGGTGCCAGAAGTATTTACTGACAGCTTCTGGGTCACGCATACTGTTTAGGCAGTTAGTGGCAGGATGAAATTTCATCCTCCAATCCCTTGCAGTCTAAACTTTACTAT
Organism: Coloeus monedula; assembly: GCF_965178545.1. Taxonomy (NCBI): domain Eukaryota; kingdom Metazoa; phylum Chordata; class Aves; order Passeriformes; family Corvidae; genus Coloeus; species Coloeus monedula. The sequence continues at coordinate 10,379,243 of NC_138798.1, read as the reverse complement.
CATCTGTTGTTTAGTATTAATCTTCCAGGTAACGAGTATTCAGTTCAGTTTCATCTTAGTACAAATGATGTTAAAAGCCAAGTGTGAAATAATAGATTGCTCACTGACATACCTCTACTAAACAAAAGTCACTAAAAACATCTGAGCTTCAGGTAAGGGTTGGCTGTTATCCCCCTGTTAACACAGGTCACAAGAGCCACTGGCTGCTACTTACATTGACTTTGGGCTGTGAAGGCAGAGTCCCGCTTGCCTTCATGCTGCTGACGAGTTTGTTAAACGCAGTCATATCTCCATCCTTCTTCATCTGTCTGGAGCCAGTGACATTCAAGGCTTCTTCCATTTGCTCAGCCATAAAGGGAGTGGCAATTTTCCCCTCCTGATCCACCTTCAGGCCTTTTAGCCCAGCTTCAACTTCCTCCACTGAAAGTACAACTCCTGAATGTGCTGAGAAATACAGGAGAAATACTGGTAAACCACAGTTCTGTTCTCAATTGAGCTAATAATTCTTGTGCAGGTGTTGAATAGGTTGTTTGAAAACTAGGAACAGCCAAAACCTTATTGATATTGATCTGTAAATATTTTGATATTGAGCTGTCAAACCATGACTGACCTGTGTTTAGGCTGACATTCTAATATATCCAAATTCTGAGAATTGATATGCACAAATACTGCCATGTAAGACTCCACAAGAACCTGTTTTGGCTTCAGCTACTAAGTTCTCACTATTTTTCATTTATCCTGCAAGACATGTTGTTACTACATTTTACAACTTTGCCTGAATTTAACAGAGAATATTTGTGTGACGACTGAGTTGGTTCTTTTTCAACTAGCAAAGTTGAAAGAAAATCTTATACTCCAGGAGACCAGATGGTTTTACAGCCACAGTGCAAGCCATGTCAAATTGTCCGAAGCTATCACAAGTAGAAAGAATACATACCTGGAAAATCTAGATACTATAGAGACTCAGTTACACACTTAAACTCAGTGTGTATAAAGTTGGAAGCATATTTTTGCTCAGAAATTAAAGCCTCTATAGAAGGATTTCACTGGCATAACCAGCATAAGGCACAGTGCTCTCAGCAGTACTTTTTTCCTGTATATGCATATCTATATAAACACCTACTGGTGCCCAACATCAAAGCTAAACATGCTTTATGGACCAGCTAACACCCATCACAAGGTATGACACCTTAAAAGAAAAGGAAGAAGAGACAGAAGCATGCCATGGGTTGCAGATATTGACCCAAAGAAACAAGATTTACTGGAAATTTGGGCAAGAAGGTGGAGAAAAACTATGATGCAGACATGCAGAATAGAACATGAGTAAAATATGATGATGGTGGAGAGGAATTGCCCTGAAACCTCCACAACACTCGAAGAACTGCACAGCATTTTATGGGAATACAGAGCCCCACATCAGGTACTTTTGAGTGAATGGAAGCTTCCCCACGGATTTTTATTCCTTCATCCTTGGTTTGTGAGGATCAAAGTTGAGAAAGTTTTTAGTAGGAAAGTCAGACTAAGCAGAACAAAAATAGAACTACAAGTCTTTTTTAAGTCAAATTAAGGAAGTTCTCTGTATGTTAGCCAACACTCCCTACTCTCAGATGGATGCTTAAGAATATTTGCAGTGCTTAGATGCTTTCTTTCCTAGCTGCTTCACACTAATCCCAGGGGCACCACCTTTTCTTCAGTCCAGTTTACATGGCAATACATGCTGCTTGCCAAAGAGAAACCAATTTGGAATTAGACCTCAAGATTTCACAGAACACATGCATATTGTCCACTCTGTGCATGCTATGGGCCCAGACATGCAAATCCCTAACCTGAAGAAAAAGAGGGGAGAGGAAAAAAAGAGAGGGGAGAGGAAAAAAAGAGAGGGGAGAGGAAAAAAAGAGAGGGGAGAGGAAAAAAAGAGAGGGGAGAGGAAAAAAAGAGAAAAAGGATCACATTATCAAGCCACTATTCAACTTCTTAAGATACTGACACTTAATGGATCAATGTGATCCATCATTGACACTTTCAAGGATGACTTACACCACCAGTTTTTGATAAAGCCAGAGTTTAAATGCCACAGTTTCAGAGCTGACATTACCAGTTGCCAGTATGAAAAAACCTATGCAAATGCCATACACAAAGCTGGAAACACAGATCAAGACTTGCATCATCTTATAATTGTTTCTGGCCACTAAAGCAGTCTGATAAAGTCCTGATGTCATCCTGTGACTAGGATGAAAAGAGTCAGTGATGATATTGACATAACTGAGAGCTGTTGAATTAGTTTTCAGTACTGTTAGTAAATCTGTAACACTGCCTACTCCTGGATTCGGCAGTTGAGGTTTCCAGAATTACCAAGCCTCTTGCTGGGAGATACTGAATCACAAGAACTTGATAATAGCTGAAGAGGCACTTACTGCTCTCTCTAAGCTTTTCCTTGTTGGCTGAAAGACTTGAGAGAAGAGGTTTTAAGTCCACTTTGGCTTTCTGTAGCATTTCTAGGATGTCCACTTTGTTTTCAGAGTGGTCTTCCAATGGAATGGGAGCAAAGTAGTTTCCAGAGTTCTGGCCAGGGGAGAGAATGGCTTGCTCTAGACCTGAAACAGCAAAACCAGGAGCACTGCGACATCAGTTTACCAACCCAATGGCTCAAGATGAACATACACTGGCAACCAACTTCAATATGTCACTGGAAAGTTATGCTTCACACCCCTTGCCCAAGATCAGCTGGAAAGTCACCAGGAAGCACTGACAAGAACATTTACTAAAAAAGAACTTAAGAGCTGCTTACTCTAAGAGCTTCCAAAAGAATATCAGGTGCTTAAACTGTGAGAGAATTCACTGTCCTAAAGCCTTATCTGCCATGTTCTTACTGAATGAGTAAGAAAGAATGTGGAAGGAGGCTACATGACCCTGCATTGTCCTGCAGCCTTACCTGCTAGCCTCTCCAGTTCCTCATGAGGGGTAGATCTCAAGCTGCTTGACCGACTTCCAGAACGACTGGGATTAGAAAACCACCTGCTGAACCTGCTGGCAGACACTGAACCTTCCCCCAGCACATCCTCTATCATCTAAGGGAGGGGAAAAAAAGAAAAAAAAAAAATCTTAACATAAGCAAGATCAGCAACATCTTTGAGAAGCTTGTGCAAACAAGATTCTTCTGCTACAGATGCTGCTGCCAGAGTTTCAAAGCTTTGATCTGCTTTTTTCCTGCAGTCAGTTAACATAACCCAGTGTACATCTCTAAATTACACCAAATATTTACTCACAGTGAAACTGTACCTGAAACAGCACAATCAGAGCACCCAAAGATCATTAGCTACACCATTTCAAAATCAACATGTCAAAAGAACCCCAAGTATTTAAAAAACAGTGCATTATAAAAATGTAACTCAAACTAAAGCTTCTCCTATCCTGCAAGACAGCACCCAGTTAAAGCCTGGCTCAATAGGCACAGATGCAGCTTCACCAGGCAGCTGTTTTTAGACAAAAGGAAGAACAGCTTCCTCCTTTCAGAGAAACTGTTCTTCCTGAAACAAGGAGCTCTCAACCCTATTTACAACAGAGAAAAGAAATAGTATTGATCCATTTGGTTTTGACTGTTTGATTCTAACACATTAGAAGAATCAAGACAAGAAATGCACAACCCTATCGTAACACTTGTCACAGACATATCACCAGTACAAAGAAACTCACTTTTATGACAAGTTATAACATCTGCCCATCTGTTTCACCAGCAGGTATTTTCACTTGGGAATTCCCTGCTTTTGAAAGGAGTCACCACCTTCCATGTATGCTGAAAATCAGATTATCAAATCTAAAGACATCATTTACAACTTCTATAGGGAGAATGAACTCTCCTCCATGTATTTGTCAAATTACTACCACCACCATATGATGAATCTTTTCTAATGCAAGCAGCTTGTCCAGATTAAAGATTAGGTCAGAGGTCCTTTTTTTTTTTTTTTAAACCTCAATGTGTCTAAACCATGTCAGGTCTTTTTCTCTGCAATCAGAACACAATTTTTGACTTTTGACTGAATTAGTAGGCCGTGTTTATCCAACACAGGCGTAATAGTCCTAAAAAATTAATTCACCTCTTAAAGGTTTAAGTAATAAAGATTCAAACCCTTTCAGACATACATCTTTTCAGTCACATTACCACTAGTGTCTCCAGGCTCACTGTCTGCCAGGAAGTCTGCACAAAAGATCTGTTTGCTGCAATTCCCATACTTAGATGGAAAAGGTTGTCTTCAGCTAAACTAAATTTGTACAGTGAATCTTCTCTGAACATATCTTTAATAATTCCAAAGAAGATCCATTCAGAACGTCAATTTTGAGCCTTCAAGTAGTGACCAAAAGAAAGGAAAAACAGTCAGCTAGTCTGCCTCAAACACTTTGGAGATGGAGCCAGTCCCAGGGATAACACTTTGGCAGAAACATCCTAACATTCCAAAGCTAAATCTCTGCAAATTCATCTTAAACTTATACACTTCATAAAGGAACTTCCACAAAGCAAGAAGTCTTAACTTTCACAGAATGCAGATGCAGCAAAAATGCTTATCATGAATATACCCAGTCTTAAAAACCAGAAAACTCACTGAAGCCAGGCCAGGAACACTTTTATCCAAGTTAAAGAACTCATTGAAGTCAAACTCTCCTGGAGCTGGTTCTTGTAAAACAGCTTCTCTAGGAACTTCTTGATCTGCTGGAGTTTCATTGGCAAGGACAGTTTGCACTTCATCCTCTTCTGCCACTCCACCATTGCATTCTATGCCTTAGAAAGAAAATCAAGTGATGAATCAGTGAACTTGATCATTTCATGTGGGAACAGTGCCTGACAGCCAATGCACTTGCCTAGGGATTAGAAGCACAGGCCCAAAGGAACCCAGCCCCCAAATGATACCTCATCAGTTATACTGTGCTGACTGCTGCAAGAGAAAACAGCACCCACTACAACTCTTAGCACTGAGCTTCTAGTCTGTTAAGACTATCTAGCTAAAAAAATAAGAATTGCCATTGAACTGTGCACAAACAACTGCATCCTGATCAGCCCGGGCTGTTATGCTACACCAAGCACATACAGCTGTTGCAGAAAGTCAACAGCTGCTGCTGTTTTTCCATCAAGAATCCTTTGGCATCTCCTGCCTTCTTGACATGGGTTCTTAATATTCCACATATGATAAATACTGCTTCTCCTCCATCAGGAACAAGGCACTTCTCACTTTAAAGACTTCTCAACAAGGTTGCACAGACACTGCCAAAAAGCTGTGACATGGCTACAAACTCCTGTGCTTAGAACTGCACCATAATTCAGTTATGTTGTCCACCTGCAGAATTTCTAGCATTAAAAACTCATCTTCTCTCTTGCCATACTGCAGCTTTTTTTTAATAATCCAATGACTGCACACAAATTCAAGTCTCCAAATTCATCTTAAAGCTACATTACTGGCAGCTGTATACCCAGATCAGTTACCCTAATGTTAGTATTACCATAAAGAAAAAAAAATATTTCAAGTACCTCAGAGCATTAGCTTAGTTTAAACACGACCTATAGCACCCAGCAGGATACAGAAATGAACAAGAGCTTTAGAAAAATGCATCAACTCCTGATTATCATTCAACATCCACACAATGTTCTTCTCCAGCCTCTCAATCCTGCCTTTCTTTGGGGAAAGAAATGGTAATTTATCACCTAAATCATCTTTCAGATTACAAATACCATTACAGGCTTTACATCTTGTGCTTCAGGATGACCAAAAGCTATGCAAGTTTAAGATAAAGGTTGGTAAACCGTGTTTTTATTTACACTTGTCTGGATCTGTACCAGTCACCTCAATACCCAGCAATCTGCCCCACCAGCAGACAAACAGAGCTTTTGTGAAATTTGCCCTTACCTTCTTTCAGTGAGGCCGTGCGTCGCCTCGTACGTTTTCTCCCTTTGTGATCTTCCTCCAAAATTTTATCATCAAAGCCTGTGAGCTCAATGGTTTCAGACTGACTTGTAGGACCAGCAGAGAACCACTCAGGTTCCTCTTCAGTGTAGGAATCATTCCTTCTTCGCTCCCCAAAGACACGCTTACTGTCACCAAATTCCCTCTGAAGTGGGATAATAAAAACATTAACATTAATAAAATGCTGCTTCATAAGATTCTTCCCCAACTTCCAAAGCAAACGACCACCTTTCACACCAGTTCTGGGGATTTTTAAAGCTTTATACAACCTCCCTGTATGCTCAGAATTTTAGAGCTTCACAGCTGAATTTCTGCCTCATTACACCAAAAGCTATTGATCTGCAAGTGCTTCTTAAAAACTCCGTTTTGTACCCTGAGAGTTAGTGGTTCTTCTTTAAGAAAAAAAAAGACAAAAGCCTGAAAGCATTGAAAGCTTCCATTTGCTGGTTAAAGACAATGCTTGCTGACAACTGTCAGGCCAAGAACTACAAATGAACTAATAGACTTTTGATTATCTTGCTAGTAGAAGTCAGCCACAGGCAAGGTTTGTCAGATAAACAGTATTACATGCATCCCTGTGGAAGTTCTCTGAAGAAATGTAAGTTTTGAAGCACCAAGTGCCCACCCTTCACGCCCTAAGAATAAATGGCCTGCTTGCACAGAGCACTTAACTGCTGGATGCAGCTCACCTGCCCCTGGTGCTTTTAGTGCCAAGTGTCCAAACCCCCTGATTTAACATGCAACCAGGAAAAGAAGGAACAAACCCTGAAGCGTTTATCTTTGTAGTCCCTGTCACGATCCCGGTCTCTTGCATCTCTGGAATCACCACCCCTATGGTCTTTGTCGAAGTTGCGAGAGGAGATGATTCTGCCACTGCCAATCCTGCGGCCGCCAATCACACGGACACCATCACTGTCCTTTTCCAGGGGGCTCCCTGCCCGACGGGAGCTGACGGGTGCAGTTACATGACAGCCACCTCCAAAGCTTCGCCTCTGGGGACTCAGGACTACATCCAAGTCATCTTCTTTCACTCGCTCTCTTGGATCTGCAAGTCAAAGACCACACAAAAAGCACTAAATTTAATGCATTAGTAAAGACAAGTGAATTGTCTGTATATCAGCCTTCTGTTCCACAGCCCTTCTGCTATCCCAAGGCTTTTAAAGAAAAATGCTCATGATTTATTTCTGTGAAGCTAATCTAGCTGAGACTACAGGAAGTGCAAGCAAAAAATTTACAGCTGGGTATTGAGGAACCACTGTGGTCTCCTGGGAAGTACCTGCTTTCCCACTATAGACCTTCTCAGTACTCAGCCTTGAGTTGCAGGGAAATTGACCCAGCACTTGCATTTTATGTACATATTCACTATTACATGGCAAGAATAGGAGAATATAACTGACTGCTACCCATGTTTGTTCTTAGGTAACAGTCACCAGAAAATCCACTACAGCCTAGTTGGAACAACCAAGATTTCTTTGCCACTTATCCTATGCAGTCAAACAATTTTCAGAAAGACTTTGTTTAGCTTCCTTTGTGTTATCCCAACAGAAAGGTTTTGCCAACAGCCCAGGTTCAGTTTTGAGCAATGTACTGTAGAACACACTCACCTATTATCCTACGCATAAGAGAAGTCCGATCTGAATCCAAATCTTTCTTAAAGCTTTCCACCGGTGAAGTTCTTCCTGAAGCTGGATATAAAGATGCATGCCACTTCTCTGGATCCCAGACACCATCACTAGGAAAAAAAAATTTCACAATTGTTTGCAACCTTGTAGTCTAATAAATACTTCATAGTGCTGCTGCTGGAAACCTAGAATTTACTGGTTAGCAACCTGTACAAGTGAATTATCTTTCATACCCAACTTCTAAATTTGCCTTACTATGGTTTACTACCTCACACATGGTATTTGGATCTCTTCTGTAACAGCAAGGAAGTATAATACCCAGTATCAGATTTTAAAAGACTAGCTATTGCTGAAGCTTGCCTGGTATGCTGAAAAACAGTTCAAGTAGATCATATGGTGCTGCTCTTAAGCATTCAGGTAATTTTACCTCAATCTCACACTTACTTGTACAATAAATTCGTTGGAATAGTAAAGAAACTGCTGCTTAATAAACTTACAAACACCAGCCAAGAACACTCACCTTCATTTTTTAAACGAGGTACAGTGTCAACATGGGAGATTAATGCATTAAGCAAGGCAGCTTGTTACAGCCTGACCCAGTCGGTGCTACACATCCGTCTATGTTCTTGGTACTTTTTCCTGCAAGTCTGTAAGACTTGGGTTGTGTGAAGTTGAGATTCAGCACAAAATAATCTCTGTTCAAAGAACAGAATCCATAGCCAGAGCATTGGGCCTTTCCTAGTAGATTAGTACTTCTGAAAAAACTGAACTCTGTAGCAGTCTGAACTTTGTAGCACATATATCTCCCATCAACATTAAGAGTACTTCTCACCTAAGAGTTTTTTGCAATTTAAACTTCTATTTTGAAAGATATGTATATAGGCTTTGCATAATCAAGAAAATACCTGTCATATTTTTCAGAAAGACAAGAAGGTCTTTTCTTAGAGTAGGGACGCTCTTTAATATCCAGCAGCTCCTCCTAGGGAAAAAAAAAAACCCCAAAACCAAAAACATGAGTTTCAATTCACACCCAGACAAGATTTAAGTGACTCAAACCATCTATTCCAGACTGCCTGTTCAATTTAGTGTTTTAATTTGACAACCCAGGTTTCCCAATATGCTGTTTCATACTCTGTGAAATACAGCACTGAAAGTTTATATTTCAGTTGTTCTGTCAGTGGCCACTGACCAAACACTTATTTGAACCATTAAGTCTTACTAGGCCAGGTTCAGTCCTCATGAACACTCCAAGGCTGTTCACAATCATAAATGTTTATGTATTCACTTCCCTGGACAGTTCAGCTTATAAGCAACACAAGCATCATGGACACCGTAGCTGGCAAGTCCCCAAGAAGGAATCAAAATTGCTGTGGTTAATGCTATATAAGGTTCAGCAGGTAAAAAAAAGCATTAGCACAATTCCAATTACTGGTGTAGATCTGGAAATTCCAGACAAGCTTGCCATTTCCAACCACCACCAACTCCAAGATACCATAATGTGTTATACAATTACCCATTCACCGAACACCAAATCGATGCTGAATGATAACTTGTTTTCCCACCTTCTACCAGCTTTGAACAGCCCTTAGTTTACCAGTGCACACCCTGAGCAGTCAGTCATTTGACTAGCAACCAACGCAGTCTCACTGCAGTTTGCTACATTCAGAAAGCATAATTAATGGTATGACCATCAGTGCTTTAAATCATCATTAACTCTACTGCACTTAAGATGCACATTTCTAGTTAGACTTATTCATTCTCCCAAGATCACCTTTCTTCAACCTGCCTCACTCCCAACTGTACTGAATTGATTCGGAACTGTGCCAAAATCAGTGGGCAGCTAGAAGAATAAAGAAATCCTAACAGTGGACACCACACATCAGCCAAACTGAAAGAAATCTCTTTACCCTTTCCCCCCAAGAATACAATATCCTTCAGAACTTTTACATCATTTTTCCCACGTGATTAAAATCAGTTCATTAACTATGTGAGTTTGACACTTGTTCCAGATGGCAATTTGGTAGCTGGACAAAACCTTAACATCCCCCTCCAAGTATCACCCTGTACTAGTCCTTGGCAAGAAAGGCTCCATTAAAGGGACAAACACTGGCCTCCCTGCCCACAGCTTCCCAAAATAAACCTCAATCTGTGAGGAACATCAGTGCTGTAATACTATCAGAGCCTGGTGCAGATACTACAAATATTAACAGCCCTGTCCACCACCAGAGTAGGAATGGGTTGTTTTGCTGGCCACGAGAGGGAGTACATAGGCTCTCATTCACATCCTATCGCAATTCTTCTACTCAAGTGAGGAAAATTTGAATTGTTTCTTGCCTTTCTCTCATTAGCTCTGCACCCTTGGAGGAACAGCTTCCCAAGAACTAGGAAAGACACAGCTTAAACTATACAGCACTCCTGTAACAGAGGAGATAAATGCTGGCATTTCCAGGTGTGTTTTTTTTTTAATTCACACACTAGTACTTTTAAACAGGCTAGGGGAAAAGTGTGCCTAGCTGTTATCAAACAGTTTCAATCAAACAGCTTGGAACTACTCATAGTATGAGCCAGATGTTTTCCTAGTGGTAGTAAGTAAATATAAACATTAAAGGAAATCACTCCCCTTTCCAAATCAACAGCACATACCCCAAAACAGTGTTCCCTCAATCCCTAATTAGGAGGAAACTGGAACACATGAAAATACCCTACAATGTCGATTACCTCAGCACCTTAAATCAGCTATATTTGAACTGTTACACATTGTGAAACCATATGATGCAAGGTATTTTAAAACAGACTGATTTCTGGTATTTCTTGATTTAGGCTCCTTGGAAACCAACTGATAAACAAGACTAGTTCTGGCACTGGTTCTGCAACTTTATCCTGATCAGAAACTATAGGTACTGAATTACAAAACTGAAGCTACAACTACATTGGTTTCAGTATACAGCCACCACCAGCATGGGCTGAACACTGCCCCAAAAAGTAGAGCAGAAATTGAAGCTGCATTCAGTTACTACACAAGAAGTTAGGCAAGACTGAATGAGAATAGATACCACTTTTCCAGCAGGGGAAGTTTAAAAACAGCTCCTCTCCTTAACTTAGCAGTTAACTAATAAGGTCTGAACAACAGTATACCTTGCATCCCCAAAAGTTAAGGGCACATCTTTTCTAAGAAGTTAGATTTAGAAAGCTGTACTATTCCCATAAAGTTTTGCCAATTCTGAAGTACGTGGTTTATTGTTGATGTCTACTTAAAATAAGCCAGAGCTCCACTATCTCAACAGAACAGAGCCACAATGATAATTTTTTTTTCCTTTAAAAAACAACCTACTAAAAAGCCAACAGCTCCGAATTCCTCAAGAAAGATAACACAGTCAGCAACAGTAAACTGTCTCACCCTGTTCCACACTTCAGGCCATTTGCTGCAAAGTATCTTAACAGCTTTCCACAAAGCAATGACCACCTGTTCCCACAGCTTGCAGCCATGGGAAAAATCAACCACCATTACAGACTCTTTCCAAAGGCATTTTTCAGCAGTGGTACCAAAACCCCAAACAAGATTTGAATCCTAAATCCCACAGCATATCAAACTCGCTTAGTACTGGAACAATCTTGATTTGCAAGTTATTTGGCTGTTCTTCTTCCACTCATGCACATATTTAGGCGTCACAGTTAAACAAAGGCACCTGTGTTAACATTTTAACACTAAGCATTGTTTGGAGTCACAACTGTTTAAGATTCCAGCAATCAAATACGAGCAATTCTAAGCTTACAAAAGGCATCCAGTAAACATATTATAGGTTCTGATAAGATCTAGTGTGCTACACCTTCCTAGGAAATGATATCTACTGCAAGGAAACATTTTGGTCTACTTCTTAAAAGAACATTGCCGGAAGCAGGACTATGAAGTGTAAGTGCTTGAGAAAGCTGGTAGAACAACATATTTCAGCCTCTACCATATCTCTCAGCACATGCTGTGGGGTGCTCAGATTTATTAAAATAAGGTGGTGGGAATCAAAAACATATCGAGGACAAGATTGCACAACCGCATCACATTTAACAAGCTGCTCATTTTATACCACCTTGCAAATCCTAATCCAGGCAAAGGCTTTTCAGCTTTCACCTCACTCTTTCCCTCTCACAGGAGCCTCCACCTCCCACTCTACTCCTGGGACCGACAGTTCCACGCACAACTCAGAGAGGAAAGGAGAGTCAGCTGACCTTTGTGTAACGATGGGGGTATTTAGTTGTAATTCTGTTCAGCTCGAGGAAAGCATCGCCATTTTCAGTTTCTGTTGCACCTCCTCTTTTATCCATGGTTACTTCAAAACCTTTGACCGCGGAGCTAATTAAAACAAAACCAACCCGTCAGATTTCAAGACGTACCTTTCTAGAGGGTGCATTTTCTCTCCAGCCTGTCAGTTTAACACTTGGGCACAGCAGAGTAGAGCCGCGTTCTCCAACAGCGCCTATCTCCTCCCAGCCCTGCCCGTTTCCCCGGCCCAGCCAGGCGGCTCTTGCTGAAGGGTCCGAGCCGCTCCTGCAGCCCGGCCAGCCCTACCCCGCGCTCCAGCGGCTTTAGCACAAGGAACATCCGTCTGCGGGCACGGGTGGGGCGCGTGGCTGCCAGGACTCGCACCCCCACACACCCCGCGGGGCCCTGAGGGGTCGGGCGCCGCTGGCCCCGTGGCGCGGGAGGCAGCGCGGCCCAGGCGCCGTCCCGAGGTGCCGGAGCCGCGGGGGCAACAGCGGCAGTGGAGCAGGTGACTCAGCGGATCCCCGCCCGGCCGCACTCACCGGCGGGTGTCCCGCGCCGCTCCGCTCAAGGCCTCACCGCCGCCCGCGGCGTTTCCTGCTCTGGCCACCGGCCCCACTTCGCCCCCGCCCGCCCCCACTGAGGGGCCGCGCGCGCCCCGGGCCGGCGCTGCCACCGCCGCCCCCCCAGCCCCGGCCGCTCCGCGCGCCGCCGCCGCCGCTCCCGCTCCACCCGGCGCCACCTCCGCTCAGCCGCCGTAGCCGGGGCCTCGCGCCGCCCGCTCCGCACCCATTTAACGCCCCGCGCGCAGGCGCGTCGGGCGCGCGCGCCGGGGGCTCGCCCGCCTGGCGCCTGACCGGGAATAGGCGGTGGGAGGCAGTGATGGCGGTGGGGTCGTGCTCCTGCCGTGTGTCTCTGCCGCCGGCTGCCCGCGGAACCGGCGTCTCACCTTGCGAGCGGTGCGATGGGTGAGGAGAGGCGCTGAACTCGGCGAGGGCCTTCAGGCAGTCTGGGCGGGCAGCCCTGCGGGGGAGGCGGCCGCTGGCGGGATGCGGTGCGCGCCATGTGCGGGGCGGCGGCGGGATCGGCCCGTCCATGTCCCGGGACTGTCCCTGTGTCCCCGTCCCCGTCTCGCCTCACGGGAGGCGCGGGGTGAGAGAAGGGCGGGAAGCGGCGGGGCGATCGCGGCCCCTCGGCGGCGATGGCGGGCTGACAGCGCGCTCGGTGGGCGCTCCCGCTCTCCCCGCGCGTTCGCCGTGGTCACTGGAGGGCTCGGGGGGGCTCCCCGAGAGCGCCTTTCGCGTCCCGCCGTGTGCGGCCCGGCTCCCGCGGGTGTGGGGAGCGGTCTGGCCGAGACTGCACCGCTGCCCAGCTCGGGAGTGTGAGCGCAGGGTCCCGGTGTTCTCAACCCATACCGGTCTCCTGTCAAGTTGAAGTCTGGCATTTCCGTGGGACACCAGGACTAGGTTGCTGCAGGAGCGGAGCAGCTTATTCGGAGGCACCGGACAAATCTTTCAGGTTTTGCTGATAAGGAGCAGACATTGTTTTCAGTATCAGTTTTAAGGAATTATCAGTTATCAGTTTTAAGTTTTACTGAGCGCGGTCGCCTGCTACGTTTGCCCACAGCTCTGTCCCCAGCACTTGCATTCATTGTGCCGCAGGAACCCAGCGGGGCCACAGGGTTTCCAAACACCTTGAGCAGAGAGGTTTGTGTAGGAACAACGAATTTCCTGTAGGATCTGGTGAATAAAGTGTTCTCTTCCCTGATCTCTAATGAAGTTGATTACCAGCATTAAAAACTGGTTACCTGTGGAATGAGAGAAATATACGAGAAATAAACATTTCTCACCTTTTTCGTGACGAAGTGCTGAATTATTAATGAAACAGCACTGTAAGTATTGCCGAGTCTGTTGAAGCCAACAAGTACTTTCCAAAGAAATGCACAGGGAGACTCCATAGCAACCAGTGGTTGCTACGCACCAGCCTCTAGCTGAGTGGTTGTTACGAGATGCTGTAGGCTTTGAGAAGGCCTGAACTATGAGAAGTTGTGCTTCACTGTCGCCTTTCTGTACATCGCTGTTGTGAGCTAAACCAGGGTTTTTTGGCTCCCAAAGGCACATTTGCCATAGGTGCCTGTTAATTGATGCTCACAGCAGAAAAGTCCAGTGGCACAGAAGCGGCAGAACACTGTTTTTTTTGCCCAAGTGCAGCAACAGCTTCCTGCCACAGCCCGCTCAGCCCGTTTCCCTGCGCGGGCTCGATCTGTGCCCGTAGTCGGTAAATCCTGGTCACACCGGGGCCGCACGGGGGCGGTGGCGCCCGCCCCGCCGCACGGGGGCGCCACCGCGCCTGCCCAGCAGCACCCGGCCCTTACGGCGGGGCCGCCTCCGGCGCTGCGGGTGCGTCCCTTCGCTTCTCTCCCCTTTGCGGTCGATCTCTCCGCTGCTGGCCCCGTGTTTCGTGTGCCGGTGCCTCATCCGCAGGTGCCGGGATCTGGGGCGCCCTCAGCTGGGCGGGAGCCGCTGCCGCAGTCCCTCACGGCGGGGTTGTGAAGCAGTGTCGTGTGGGTCTCAAGTGTTTGGCCATAAGCACAAAAAGCTTATTCAGGGTGTAGTTACCTGCTGAAAGGAATTTCGTGCAGTAAAGCTGCAGGAAAATTGTGTAGGGTTTTGGTTTAGTTTGTTTTTGGGGTTTTTTTGGTTGTTGCCTTTTTTTTTTTTTTTTCTGTCACACCCTAACCAATGCTTATAGAAAAATCCACTTTGGATCTCACACTTAAGAGGAGATGCCATAATTCCAGATGCTTTCACAGAGTTGGACAATTCCTGGGACCTTTGGAAGTCACGGGGTTCCATGCATATAGAAGTTCTTGATGGAGCTAGGTGGAACTCATTGTTTTCTTAATTTTTAAGTGCTTGTGAAGGAGAGGAACTTAGTATTTAAAAAAAAAAAAACAACGGGTGAGAAGGAGTCAGCTGCTGATTGTGTCACCCTTGCTTATTAATTTTAGTAGGGGCATATAACTTGGAGCAGTTACCTTTTAACAGCACCTTCCTAGCACATTTGGTGTGGGCAGAATTGCTGCCTTAGGATTCAAATGGGTATAAATTTATTAGCCTTAGATTAAGCCAGCACAGTGTTGCTCAGGGCAGTGAGGCTGTGAGACACACAGATACTTTCCATATTAAACATCTGGAATTGCGTTATGCTGTTTGAGTGCAGGTTGTCTGAGTGGAAGTCATGCCATTTTTATGATACAGACTGCATTTAGCATAGATCCATGTGATGAATCCATCACAAAGTAACAGGCGCCAATTTGTGATTTGTCCAGAGTTAATAGACAACATTGCAGAGCAGAGTGTGCATTTGTACTGCAGGCTTGGAACTACAGTGAAATGGAGAACTTCAGGAGCAGGTAAGCAGTAATGAGAAGCTACCATGTTAAAGACCTCAGCTGTAATTTATTTTGATTCTATATTTATGACATCTTAAGATTTCCATGGGACAGAAGAAAGTTGAGTTGTTCTCACAGAAGGGCTTATTGATCTCTATGGAATTTTGTTAACCAGAAAATGTTCTCTTAAAAGCAAAGTAAAAAAAAGAGCACCCCACCCCCAAACTGATCATGAAAGACATCTTCATGTGGGTTTACATTATTATAACATTTAAATATAAAACTGATGTTAGTGAGCTTGAGATATGAGACTGGAACATAAGATACTTGGACACAGTTGTTGGCCCAACCACAGATTTACTCCATGTTGTTGGTTCTCTTCCCATGCTTTCATTTTCCAACTTGACAGGGGAGAAATGATCCTTCTTTGACTCTTATTTTTCATGGTCACTTGCCATAAATTTTGGGGGACATAGGCTGTCATCGTTAAATATGTCCAGCACATAACAATGTTTCAAATAGAGAAATAATCCACTTAAAAGTAAATATGTTGGGAAATTATTAAATATTCATACACCTTAGACTTTACTACAAAAATTCTGCATTGTTTAACTGAAGTTTGATTTTTTTTTTTACTCCTTTTTGTAAGGTTGTCATTGCATATGATCAGACCAGGCTTACCTTTGGAGCAGATGAAATAGTTTTAAAGGGAGTTGGGCCTAATAGGTGTGTACAATTTGAACTGAAAATTTGCATAAATTTTAAAGTGCCTGAAACTCCTCTTCAAAAGTGCTTAGAGTTGCTTTAACTGTACATCTTGATGTGAACAGAATTCTTTTGTCTGCTGGACGGGGCCTACCTCTTTCAGAAAACATTCAGATAATATTTTATAGAGCAAGAATTTCTCACACAAAATATAGGTCTTGTTTTCTTCCATTAACTTTTTTTTTTTTTTAACTCTTTGCAGCCTGCTGGAACAAGCCAAAAATACTGTATTTCTTCCCAGTGATTTGTTGTTAATAGTGGTTATTCAGCTGAAATTTTGAAACTTGCATTGTTCAATCACTTTGACATTTTTTTCTGCCTGCAGCTGTGTTTTCCCTAGCTCAGTTCAGGAGATTATTAGGGTGGGATTTCAGATTATCCCCTTCTGTTGCCTCTTCTGGAACTCAAGAATGTGTTTGTGGTTTTAATGTGCAAAGTTTCAGAGTGGCGGCAGCATTTGTTTTGGGAAAGAAGCTTCAATAGAACTGGTTCAGCAAGTTTTATCTGCATATGAGTTTTTTTAATTCTTGTTTTCAGAAAATTACTGAGAAAAAATACTTAGAATTCATAAAAACACCCTTGTTATTTTTCAAATTAGAACTACACATGAAAATAAGCTGTGTGATGGAAAAATACGTCTAATTTTGGTTTTTAATGACAAATACGTAAAAACAACAAGAGATTTTCAGGGGTTTTTTTTAAAGGAAAAACACAGTTAAAATATGAACAAAACTAGGAAAGAGTTCCTTGTGAAAGAGCATTTTATGTTAAAATGGAAAATTCTCACTTCAGTTCACTAGTGCGTAAGAGAATTTGTCAGCAGTAGACAGAATACCTTGATATGTTTGAGACTAAAAGGCAGAAAACCACAGTCAGGTCTTCTCTGTCAAGACACCCTGTGTGTACACACATAAATGCATTTGAGTGCTTTTTCATTTCAACATTAGAGGAGAAAAGGTTTGTCTGTGACATGATTGCACTGAAATGTATCTTCCTGGTTGTGTTGGGGAAAGTTTAAAATTCCAGATACTGCAGAACACCTGATAAAGAAACAATAAATGTTTTAGCATTTTGTAGCTGTCATGTTCTGTATGGGATTAGATACCTTTGTTACAGAGCAAGGTATTGAAATAGTGCCACTTCTTTGCAGATAATACAATTTTCTACAAAATATATCTCTTTTCCTTTTAAGTTCAAAACCCTGATGATGCATGAAATCCAACAACCACCTGAGCATCATGTTCATGCAGCTGGGCGATCTGTTGCTCCCCAGTCTGCAACACATGAATTTCAGGACAGAGGTCATGATAAGCCAGGTCAAGTTTGGTATACCCAGATTCAAAGAAGAATGTTAAAAAAATTCCAAAGCAGGTGATAAGTACAAAACATATTTTTCATAAAATGGAGCAGGGGATCAGATGTAAAAATGTCTGGGTTTAGTACTACCAGTGTAGGTTACAGCAGAAGCTTTAGCTCATGGCCATGGTAGACAGTTCTGAAGATGCTTTGTGGTTACTTGAGGACGAGGACTGACAGTCAGATTTCACATATTTTTTATTTTCAAAGGCAAATTTAAAAATGGCTATTTAACAATATTCTTTAATACACTGCCAGGTGTAATGATTTCTTCTTGCCCTCTAATTTTTTTTGTTGTTGTTTCTTTTGTTTGTTGAAAGAAACTTGACAAAGGTGGGATGTAATTGTTTAGAGATTAAAAGCCTATCATTTGTTGAGCAGCTGGAGCTGATGGAGCAGCTCAGAGCTGCTGGAAGAGGGGAGGCCCCCCCTTTCTGGCTGTATGCTTTAACTAATTACCCTGTGAAGCTTTTGGTGCTTATTGGGGTCCTCCGTGTGCCAATTAACTATGAAGTGCATTGGGAAAAAAGGGGAGAAGGGTGATAGTGTCACAGTAAAACTTTAATGAGCTGAGCTGGTGTTAAGAGAACCTTGTGGAGGTATGGAACTGCTGAGGGGAGGTGGGAAGAAGGAAGATCTGCTGGCTTCAGACAGGGCCAGACATTAGATTGGCTCAAGTGTTCTGGACTCAGCTGGTCTACTTGAGGGAAACAGTGATGTTACCATATTGAAATCTCAGAAAGGGCCCCCAGTCAGCCAGCACCCTGCTCAGTAGTGTCACTGGGTGTAAGAGGGATGCTCAGAATGCATTTTGGCTACCCAGCATTCCTAAAGAAGTACATCCCAATTCAAGTTTTGCAGTAATGCTTGGGCCTCTTTATACTTTATGAATTGCTCTGTTACAGGTACTAATTTCAGGGTCTAAATACTTCATATATGCATTGATCTCTGAAAACCAGACCCTTACTTTTATTACTGAAACTAGAATAAAAGTTCCTATTTTCACGGCTGCCTGGGAATTTGCAGAGGAGGAGTACAAAGGCAACTAACATTTCCTTATATTCCAGATATCTAGCAAGGAAATTCTTCTGTCTGTGGGCAAAAAAGACATTTGCACAAGTTCTCCCTTCCAAAGCCAGGTACATAAAATTTCAGAACTCGGGGTGGTTTTTTTGGGTGGTTTTTTTTGTGGTTTGTTTTGTTTTGTTTTGTTTTTTGTTTTTTGTTTTTTTGTCGTTGTTTGTTTGTTTTTGTGTTTTTTTCTTTTTAATGGCTTAGTGGTAAACCATTGGGCTAAGAGAGTACTGGCTGGCAAAAAAATACTTGGATGTATTTTGAGATCACTTGAAGGTTTTCTTTGGGTACCTTTCTTGCTTATGCTTTTTTGTTTTTAATAATCGTGGTTAAACTTTTATTAACCAAATTCATAGGAATTGTGTTTTGATAAAATTGAACAGTATGTGCATATAAATGATGGGATGTGATTGGGATACCTGCTTTAAATTTAACTATTTCCCAAAGTTAAGATGGCAGAGATTTCACAGAATATTCTGAGTTGGAAGGGATCCACAAGGATCATTGAGTCTAACTCTTAATATGAAATTCAGATAATATTACTATTTGCACTGTTGTTCTTAATGTATATCTGTATATGTTTGGTATCTGTCTGACTTGGAAATACCTGTGGCAGATAATTCATTTCTGCTGTCAGTATTCTGTGAGCTGCTGAAAACCCATGCTTTGTACTCATTTCTTGTTTTGCATTAATTTGCCTGTTCATTCTTGCTTGACCACACCCTTGAGAACTGAAGCAGTTCCCAGTGGGAAGACTTGCACTGGGAATAAGATCAGATCCTTAGTCATTCAGTTTCATTTTTCTGTATCACATATGTTCTGTTTCTGACTTAGTTAGTAAATGGAAGTTGTCCTGTGAACCTCACCACTCCTCTTGTCCTATCTACTGAATTGTCACTAGTTTGGCTGTCTACAAATTCAGCACAATGATTAATTTATTTTTTAGGGAAAGGGATTTTATAAAGACCAGCAAGGAGCATAAGCAATAATGAATTGCCTTTCTAGATTTAAAAGTACCCGGTTCTCCATAGCTTTAATTTGCGATACCTGTTAATGCATGTGCAATACTGTTAACGCACCAAGTCCAAAAAAATAACATATAGCTCATTTCTTCTTTTTTTTTTTCTTTTCTGCATGAGTGCTTGGAATGACTTAGCAGCGTGGCTTGGGTTAGGTGGCTGTGAATTGCAGCTTGTGAGAAGATTGATGTGTTTCACTGAGAGACCTCTAGGTATTCTGGGCCTAATTCTGCTATTACTACATGATGGAAACATCAAAGCATTATAAAATCTGATGTAGCTTTTGTATTTATTTATATATATATAATATTTTGTATTAAAATAGCAAAGAACAAAATCAGAAAGGAAAATACATGTATTGTTATCATCTGTTCTAGTTGTTAGAATAAAACACAGAACTGAGGATAAAAGATGTGGATAGGTCTAAAGTCAACCGGCACTCTGATGTTTGACAAGTTAACAACAGCTGTCTTTCATTCCTTGTCTTTATGCGAAGTATTTACAGTCAGTAAAATGATTGCTTCTTGCAATACTTCACAGAGTCTTGGAATAAAGTGTCACAGTAGGGTAATGGTTTTAAATGCAATTAGATGTTAGGCTAATCAGGCAAGCCTGGAGAAGAGGTGGTGTAATCTTCATTAAAACTGATTTGTGGTCGCTCTGGAAGCCTGTATGATGTCTCCTATGTCCAAATCTTTCAACTGTTTAGATGCTTTTATGATCAGAAGATTCTTCAAAAAACTTTTGGGGAGTGGAGGGAGCAGTGGACAGTTTGTAGAGAAAGGAAGTTCAGCCTCAGAGCAGACAACCATTACAGGTTAGTAAAATGACTTCCCGTTGGGGTGTGTCTGAGAAATTTTGCTTAGGTTCTGAAGAAGTTTTTAATACCAGTGAGCAAGTTACATCCATGGTATGTCTAGGCCAAGAGCAATGTTTTCATTGCTTATTTAAATATTTTACTGAATGTCACTTCTTTTATTTTTCAGGCATTTGCTCCTTAAATTGATATTCAAGACTTGGAGAGCCTATGTATGCCAGCAGCAAGGAAAGAGGAGCAAGTATTATATTGCAGAGTCTCATGGTAAGTGAAGTGATGGTAATTACCAGTATTTGGGGACATACTGAGATGGGAGTTTCCATGGGAAATATTTACCAGAATCTGTGTCTCTTGTGCCTGTTTGCACCCTGAGCTCCCCCATCCCATGGCAGTGCAGTGCTTGCAGGACCAGATGTCAGGAGGGTTCTGTTATAGGGGTATAGCTATATAGTTGTTTAGGGATGCCAGTGAATAAGCTTAAGGGCCTCTCCATCTGCTCTGGATTGCACTATTTGTTTTTGAGGTGGTGGTTTGATTTTTTGTTTGGTTGTTTTTTCGGTTTTTTTTTTTAACTTAGTATGTTTTTGAGTAGATGTTTTTTGATAGAATGTGTTCTTGGAATTCTCTATCAACTGTTGCTATAGACATTAGATAGTAATTCCCTGTGGTTTTAACTGCACTTATTTAAGGTCTATTGACTGTTCCTTCCGGCTTGTGTCTTGCAATTGAAAGAAGCCTAAACTTTTGAAGTGCCCTTTGTCTTAATGTGTAGGTTGTTTGCTCTGCAAGGGATTTGACTTGGAGCTGTCTATACTGGTAGCAACTTTCTTGGGTTCAGGGAATATGTTTTGCTGAAGGGAGGTTTGTTTAAAGATAATAGTGTGGCTTTGTTCTGTGCTGATTTGCAGAAAAAGTTAACCGGTCTCTTTGCACATGAACCGTAGCCTCAGAATGTCCTAGAGACCAACACCTTTGGACACAAACTGACAGGCTATCCAGACTTCCTTTCTTACTGAGTGAGGCCAGAGTATTTACAGCAGAAGCTATGTGTTACTTAGTCAAAGATAGAAAAAGGTGACCTGTTTCAAGGTTAATACTTGATTCACAAGGAAATCCTGGAAAAAAAAGTTGGGGTTTTTTATGTGTAAATGTGAAGTGGCGTAGAATCAATGATGTTTTTTTCTAAAAACTTTGCATCAGTGATGTCAGTTCTGACAAGCCAGCTTGCTGTGAGGAGAAAGTGTGGCACACTGCATAAAGTGGTAAACTGGAATTTGTGACACCACTTCTGTTTTTAGCTGCCTGACCAGCCTGCTAAATAAACTTGACTTGTTTCTGGTTAATTTTCTCTGCTTGTAGTAGAGAATAACTCTTGAAAAGCAACTGATGAACCTGCTGAACTTTTTTTTTAAACCAAACCAAAGAAAATCCTCTAATTCTAGCCCAGTACGGTCATTACACTGAATATTGTTGTTCTACAGTTATTTCCCCTGTAAGCACTGAAGACAAAGTGATTATCGGCCATTGTCCAATAATTCATGCTGCTCTGAACAAGTGGCATGGATGGTGCTGTCAGCAGTTCTGAGACTTCTCACTGCGACACCCTCGACCGGGGGGAGGGTCGCTGTCATTTCAGGGTTTCCCACAAGATGTCCCTGCAGGCTGAGGGCACAGGAGTCGGGGGTGATCTGCAATGGAGTGGTTTAGATGTGCCAGATTCCCATGTGAACTTAAGATGCTGCCATTTTTTGTCATACACAGCAAAGAAGCAAGCTATGCTCAGGACCTGGCAGCACTGGCTGGTTTATGTTGGTGTTCAAAGGACAAAACATGGGATGCAGTCTGTGGCACTGGCATTCAGGGAAAGAAGCTGTTTGCGGTAAGGATGGAATACAAACAGGCAGAGCGGCCCTGATCATAAGGCCATGATCTGTGTTATCTTTTCCTGCAGTGACTTCGTTCAGTGTTTGATTTTTTTTTAAGAATTCTTTTGCTTTTTTGGGATGTGTGAGTTCTTCTGGCACACCTATGGACTGTGAATTTAAGAGACCTTTATATAGCAGCCTGCCAATTCCTAATGGGAGCCTACAGGAGGTTGGAGAGTGACTTTTGCAAAGGCATACAATGAGAGGACAAGGGGGAATGGCTTTAAGCTGAAAAAGGGTAGATTTAGATTAAATACTAGGAAGAAATTCTTTACAATGAGGGTGGTGAGGCACTGAAACAGGTTACCCAGAGATGACGTTGATGGTCCATCCGTGGCAGAGTTCAAGGTCAGGTTGGATGGGACTTGGAATAACCTGGGATAGTGGAAGGTGTCTCTTCCCGTGGCAGGGGGTTGGAACAAGGTGATGTTTAAGGTCTCTTCCAACCCAAACCAATCTGTGGCTTTTTGGAAAGATTGTTGTTCATACATTTTTCCAGTGAGATGAAAGTGATTTCTTGCACCAAATTATGGCGCCTGTGTTTGAACTTGTCTGTAACATTGTTTTGGCAGCATTTCATGGGCAGTGTGGAGAAGGCAACACTATCAGAAATGCTCTGGACATAAAATGAATATTTTGGCTCTGCAGCATTGGGCCCAGGGCCTGCAATTTCGAGTAAGTCTCAGGAACTTCAGCTACTGTCATTTCTAATATTCAAGTTGCACACATGTGAAAATGTTGCAGATGAATAAAAATTAGGCCTTGTACTTATTTACTTTGCAAGAGATGAGGAAATGGAATGAAGCTGTGTCAGGGCAAGTTCAGATTGGACATTAGGAAAAGGATCTTCCCTGAGAGGGTGGTCAGTCCCTGGAACAGACTCCCCAGGGAAGTGGTCACAGCACCAAACCTGTCAAGAGTTCAAGGTGCATCAAGTCCAACTTCCTGCTTCTTGCAGGACTACTTAAAAGTAAATCAGATGACTAAGAGTGTTGTCCAGATGGTTGATCTTAGCTGAAGTGAAAACAGCATGGGTCTCTTTATTTCTTTCACTGAAACTGTGGCTTTTTGTCCATTTCATTAAAAAGAAGGGATGGTATTTAATTTGACTTGCACTGTAAGATGTAACACGGCCTGTTTTGGGGCAGTATTCTGCTAAGGAAAGAAACTTGTGACTTGGGAAGTCTTACAGTATCTTGTGATGTGAGTCCCTCTTATATGAAAATACTCTGAAACAAAGCCTGTTGGCACAAGAGAAGTATTTTATTGGTCTTTCAATGGGAAAAAGTGTGAAAGTATTTAAAAATGTGAAAAACAAGTTTGATTTTCACATGTTTGTCTTTGACCATTTCTGTGCTGACATTCCATTGGTGTTTGTTTGGGTTTTGTTGGGTTTTTTCCCCCTCTTATGGGGGGAATCTCATTGCTCATGGCTTTCACCTTTAGACCTCATATGGAATTTCCTACTGTGTGTGTGTGCTTCCTCTCCTTCTCTTTGTTGTTTTTCCTAATCTTGTTTGTTTTTTACCCTGACTGCCCTTGCTCCTTAATTGTTCCTTCAGGCTTGGTTGCAGTGGCAAGAGCTGTATTTATATACCCAGAGTGACAAGCAGAAGGACACCAGGGCAGTAACTCACCATCAGCACTGGGAATTGAGGAGATGCATGGGAGCATGGCTGGGATACCTGGACCTCAACAGAGTAAAGAAACGTCAGAATGGTGAGGGAAATGGTGATTTAGGACAGAACAGGGCTCAGCCCCTTTGCTTAGGGCACAGTGATGGTTTTTTGTGTTCTAGGAGACACTGTGATGTCTCTGCCCACCAGGTCATGAGATGCAGCTTGGGCTGTACACTGTGACAGGCCTGGCTAGCTCAGCTCATATGCTGAACTGTCAGGAGGATCACCTGCTTTCCATGTCATTTACAAGAAAATATTTTACAATTCACTTGATGAAAACTTGCATATTGTCTTATATTTTGTCTTTGTGAGATTGATGTATTCAAGACTTTGATCAATCAGTTTGTGGATTTTCTTGGATTTTCTGGATTTTATTCTTCTTTTTGATAATCAGTCAAATCTCAACTCCTATAGGAGGGTAAAGATTATTACACCAGTTCTTTTGTTTCTTCCCTTGAATGGGAATGTGTGGATGCTGAAGGATTGATGCAGAGAAATCTTCCACCTTTCTGCCAGTATCCATGTGAAAGTTTTGATTTCACACGCATGCTTGCTGGGAACAGTGAGAGGTTTTTGTAAACTAATATTTTTATCTCACAGCTGCAGTGTTGTTATGTTACTGACTGGAGAAATATTTTGAAATGGGTGTTGTGGTTTAACCAATCATTCTAAGAGGTGGATGGTCAAAGGACCAATAACCTTATGCCATTCAAGTGAACCAGGTTATATAAAAGAGTTTGGAAATCAATAAATAATTCCGTTCCTTTGCTGGACTGGAGTTATGCTGCTTTTTTCACCATCCCTGGTACAACAGTGACAGGAATGAGTTCAGATATTTGTATAAATTGCTTTTTGATTGGTGGCAGTGGAAAATAATCTAGCTTGGATATGCAGGAATTAATAATAGGGGTATGCTGAGATGTAAGCAACCTTGAGTATGTTGAACAAGTAATACAGTGTCCTAACTTCCCTTTCTTCGATCAGTACAGTAGGTTACTGCTTTTAAACTGCCTTTGCGATCAATAGGAAGCGTATGATCTGTAGCTGAGCATTAGTGTGAATTCTTGTAACCATTTTTCAGTGTTAGAGCTCATGCCACTTCGGAACCAGTGGCTCAGATGCCAGGATCTCGTCTGACACGAATGAGCGTAGGACAGAACAAGCCATGAGTGATTTGTGTTTGTCTCCTAGAGCTGGCCCAAGAGTTTTGCCGAAGCAGGACGCTCCGGAGGTGCTTCTCTGATTGGCAGCAGTTGTGGGAGTGCAGGAGAAGAATGCATGCTCACCAAAGGGACCTGGAAAAACAAGCAGCAAGGATTGCCTTATGGAGAGTCTTTGCACACTGGAAGCATTGTATCCGATCTGTGTTTGGTCCCTAGCAAAGACAAGTTAGAAGCATCCCCACAGGGGAAAGATCCAGTTAATAAGTAGGAATGTTGTGCAGTAGCGCAGGTGACAACAAACATGTTGTCATTAGATAGGTGTATGTAATGCTATACTAACTAATCATTAAACTGTTGTAATTACAGTATATTAGCAGCTAAGAGCCTGCGGAAGATAATTTTTGATTGTTATTTTAGAGTGAATCAGAAATATATTGTGATAAGCCAGCAGAATCTCAAATTTTGACTGTAGTCAGAACTTCTGCAGATAACAGCACTGGAAATTCAAACATTGAAGCAAATTTAGATGGAGATGTAGTGCTGCTGTGTGGGAAAAGGTGGTTTCTGTGTAAAAGATACTTTAACTCAGTGACAGATGTTGTGCTGTGTGTGGAAGAGGCTCAGCAATATGAGCTGGCTGAAAAGCACTACAAGTGTCACCTGTTGGTAAGAGCACTGTTATGTGGTGGGTGGCAGGGGCTGTGGAGGGTCTCTGTAATACTGACCAGTGGTGTGTGGGTGTTAAGTGGGAGATACACCAGGTTTCTAAATTTAAACTATTCTGGAATCTGCCAGTTGAATCCAAGTGGGGAAACTGTGCTGCTGTCCAGAACAGCTATTCTTCCAACTGGGAAACTGGTGAAGTAGATTCATCTTGAGGGTGTTGAGTTACCTGCTCCCTGGCTATTCCACCATGAGATTGCCTTTTCCCCTTGATTTTCTTACGGTGTTTGCTACAAGAATTACTTTTTCTTCTCTGCAGTAATGTGTGCATGCTGCTTTTCACCTGAGACCAAAGATCGCTTACTGCATGTGTGAGTGGTTGAGTGTTTTGGGGTTTTGTTTAGGTTTTAGGGTTTTTTTTAAATAAATACTAAATCCCTGAAGGCTGTCTGAAAGGCGGGCACAACCAAGCCTCCAGCTTTTTGGAACAGAACTATTTTTGAGGTTGGATCAGTACTCATCATTAAAAGAATACCAATGTACTGGTTTGGATCCTGGAGGGAAAACATTAGTGATTATAAGAGCAGGATGATTAGTGATTTGAAGCAGGATGCTCTCATAATTCTATTTACCATGTTCTGCCCCCACTCAAGGGATTCTAGGATTCTAGACCAGTCTAAATTACCTGATTTGGATTACACATGAAAGTTGTGTTTATTTCTTGTTGTTACAGGAACTTGGCTTTAAGGGTCTTCAGCAGAATGTCCTGGACACTCATCTTCAGCAAATGAGAACAAATCTGTCGTCCCGTCAGCATCGAGTTACAGTGGGTTTGACTTTGGTTCTTGTGTTAGTTTGTCTTGAGCTGTCCTATTGACTTCCACTGTCACCTACAAAGTAATTACTTTTTTATTACAGCAGTAGCTTTGTACTTAAATACTAATAGCCGCAGAAAATCTCCTGTATGAGTCAACTGGCACTCTCAGATATGTTATTTTAGTTTTTTGTTTCCTGTGTTTATGGTGGATTTTTTCTTTTACCAGAAAAACTTGTTGGGGGTTATGAAGTTTGGTATATGAAGCAGTGCAGGAGGCAACCATTGCCGTATGCAGTTTCAGTAGGACTTTAATAATTTATTTCTTTGCATTCTTCTCCTCACTTGGTATCTTTGAGGGGTTTTGTGTCTTTCTTGTTTTATTTCAGGTGCTGCAGAAGTTCTGGAACCATTGGAAGTCCCATTTGGAAGAGAAGGAGGAAGAACAGCAGCAGGCCTTAACATCAGTGGCTCATGCCCGTTATAGGTATGCAGAGAAATATTAATACAGACTCGTACAAATGTGGAATCTGTGGGCCTTTGATTCTCTTCTAAAGTAGGGTAATACCTTTGGGGGCATGACCTGATGACAATTGCTCTGACTTTTTCTGTGAGTAATGAACAATTTACATTTCCTACTTCTCTGTGGAATGTAAGAGGGAGATTGGTTAAGCCTAGCTCTGAGGCTCATTTAGCCAGTTGAAATTCCTAAAATCAGTATGTTTTCTGAAGGAATTCTCTCCTATGCTGACATTCTCCCTTTTTGCTTGCCAGGAGGGTGTTGATGAGACAGGTATTTGACACGTGGCTGCTGAAGGCCTGCAAGCTGCAAGAATATCGAATGAGAGAGAAGAGGGTAAATGTAACTTTTGTACCTTGCTTAAGAAATAGAGGGGATGATTTCATTGTCACTGTCTGTGAATATGAGTTAGCATGAGATGAACTTGGCTGTTGTAAATTCCCTTTTCCTTGGTGAGGGATCAAGTCTGGGGAAACAGATTACAACCAATATTTACTGATCACCTTTTTTAAGTTAACCAGTTTGTTAATAATAGAATCAAGTTATTGTTAGAGGATAGTCATTCACATAGTTCATTCACTTATTTCATCACCCTATAAATGTGTGTGTGCTCTCTCTCTTTCTCACACACTGTCTCATAGTTACTTTGTTGAAATAATAATAATACTAAAGGGCCAACCCCAGCCTATTTAAGAAGTGCGGGGTTGTACTGACAAATTAGCTGCTTTTAGGTAGGTGTCAATTAAGTTTTTTCCAGGGCCCTTCATTTTCTAAGGGGGATGTGTGTATATATATGTATATAGTCCTGGAGTCTTTACATGTAGCAGCCACAGTGGCCTTTTATATGGTCTCTTACATAACTCCATGTTGACAGTAGCACATGTGGGTGTCCTTGTGCAGATATGGCTCACCCTTGGTGGTGTGAGATTATCGGTTCTTGTAAATTCAACAGGACTGGTTTCTGAAACGTACTGGTTCTTAGGAGTCCTTCACATGTTATTTTATCAATTTGTGTTTTTCCTCTCTTTGGCCTGCTGGTTTTTGGTAACAGCTCCTCCGTCCATATGTACACAGCTGCCTGCAGAGCACATCACATAACTTCACAGCAAAGGGGCTTTGATGGCATGTCCATTGCTGTTCAACCTCAGAAAAAACAAACATTGGACAGTTCTGTGCATGTCATCTTTAAGGAGTTGTTTTCTGCTGTTTGTAGCTGGCCTGTGCTGCGCATTCATTGCCGTCTTCCGTCCATTTCAGGCTGTCCTTCATTTCGAAAGGCAGCTCTTGCACTGTTTCTGGTGCTGCTGGCGTAGGAGAACAACTGCACGTTTGGAGGAGCAGGAGGGCTTGGTTCGTGCAAGAGATCACTACAGTAACCAGCTGCTGCTAAAGGCCTTCAGTTTGTGGAAGCAAAAGACTCAGGCGAGAGAAACAGAGTAAGAATTTTTTTCAAACAATGATTTGGATTGGCCCTGTGGCAGCTTACTTTGGACAAAGAGCATTTAATTCACAATGGTGCTCACTCGTTTTTTGTGCTGTGGAATCTAAGTTGTCTTCCAGTAAATGAATTACTAAAAATAACAAATGTGCACTCAAGTCTGTGCTAGAAGTGTTCAGTAACGTGGATTGCCAAATAATTATTTTTCTCACAGGAGGCTCAAAGAGACAGAAGCTTTAAAATTTCACTGTTCAAAGTGTCTGCAGCAGACTTGGAACAAGTGGAGAGAGGTGAGAGAGTTAACAGATGGGGAAGCGTGTGAATTCTTTCTGTTATGTTTGAATTCCTTGTACCCATATGGCTAGAAGTTAACTTGTTTATTTTAAACATTAGTCATTCCTAAGCTCTCCTCCCTTTTCAGGTGGATAAAACCAGTTCACTGTGGGTGGAACAGGAACTGTGTAGGGAGGACAGGGAATTCTTTTTGTTTGTGCATCTAGATGTGCTGAGAATGGGAATATAGTTTAGATGTACCTGGGAACGTAACCAGAGTTAGTGTGATGAAATTGTCCCTAGCTAGTACTGGGTGTGTCCTTCTCAAAACTTGAGTTAAGTTAGAAGTTTGCAGCCAGGCCTTTGTGTATGGTTTGTATTTGTGTACAGGTTGTAGCAAACACTGTGACAGAGTACTTTCATGCTAGGCCTTTTCCTTACCATGATACGAGGTACCAGATGTACCTTGCATCACGTCTTGAGAATCTGTGAGAAATTTTATAGTTGGAGCTGCTAGGTTGGTGCAGACCTGTTAACTTAAATGGATTGCATTAGTCTTCAAGAGAATTCCTACAAAGGGCAGGGAAAAAAGCACCTCAACTAGGCCTTTTGGGGAAATAGCAGAGTGCAGCACCAGTTTGAGTGAAAACCTGTTACAGCAAGGTGAAGGTTTGATGTTTCTCCAGAGACTGGGAATGGTCCTTTTCCCTCCTGTCTCTGCCATTACCTGTTTTCTGTCCTTCATGGGTACGTATCTTTTGGGTTTCTTCCACTTCCCCCTTACAGTATGTGGGACATCAGCGTGAGAAATGGAGGAAGTTGGTGCAAGCAGACCTGCACTATCAACACACATTACTGGGCAAGACTTTGGCATCTTGGAAGGTAGGATGGAACAGCCTTTTCTTCGGGGCACTTGTCTACATGTGCTGTAGTGTTTCAGTGAGAGCTGAAGAGCTGCCACACTGCTTCACTCGAGGCACATACGCACCGCTTGTGCAGGGTAGAACAGAGGCTTGTGTATGTAGGGCTGTATGAGCTCTAGCATTACTTTTTGGAGCAGAATAACCAAGGTAATCTTGTAGCACTGATGAATGGTATAATCATAGCTAGCATTAACTGTTGTGTAATGATTGCTTGTCACAGAGAAGCAGCATTTGCTTTCAGTGGCTGTATTTTTTCCCCCTGTACTTTACTGCCAGTGCTACGTATGAGCCGCTACTAAGAGTTTCTAGATGTTGCCTCTCCTCACAGGTGTTGAGGTAAATTTACCTCTCAGTACTATTTCTTTTTCAGATTTACCAAGAAAACGTACAGTGTATTCTGTATCAAGTAACTGAGAAGGAGAAACAGCACGCTCGACTGCTGCTGCGGTGAGCCTTTTCCTAAGCAGCATGAGAGGAGTGACTGCACTGCAGTCAAATT
This sequence comes from Coloeus monedula, assembly GCF_965178545.1. Lineage (NCBI taxonomy): Eukaryota > Metazoa > Chordata > Aves > Passeriformes > Corvidae > Coloeus > Coloeus monedula. The sequence goes on along the minus strand of NC_138798.1, from coordinate 10,349,093 downwards.
AATTACTTTCTTTCACTGCCACCTTTGTAACTTTTTGAATGTTCAGTGCTGGGAGTTGACTCTGCCACGCATTGCTGTTTCTTTGCACGCAGGTCATCTAGTTAAAAGAAAACAATGTCTTCCTGTTTGCTATCTGTTTTGCTTGAATATTTTTTAAATCTCTGTTTAGTCCTGTGAGAGTCAACAGACAGCAAACTGCATCATTCCCTGTTTTTTATGGTATTAAAGCAGCCTGGACGATGCAGAGGCATCTCTTGCATTACAGTGAGGAGAGTGATTAAAAATACTACCACATGGCGCTGGTTGTAGTTACTTTACTTTAATTACCTTATTTGTTTTAATGCTATACAGCTTGAGTCACTTGCAGAGCCTGATTGGCTCAGCTGAAGCTGCTGTATTACAGAGTGTGTTGTGTTTTGCCCTGCCTTCTCTTCAGCAGAGACCTGAAGGGGCAGAAGTTGATTTGCATGACTGAGTTTATAGGTGCAGCTGGTTTTGGTTCCTCTGTGAGTAGGAAAGTGCCAAATGAACAAGTGAGAATCATTCTTAATGGGTTTGTTTGTTTTTAAATTTTGTGTGTATTTTTGCCTTCAGACAGGTGCTGTGTACCTGGAGAGAAAACGCCCTTGCTCTTATACATGAATCTAAGGCAGATGAGCACTACAGGAGAGCAATCCTGTCAAAGGTAGGATCTGTACAGCAGGTGCCAAGGTCTCAGTACAGGTGCTGATTCAGGCAGGGGTCAGGTAGTACAATTAGAAGGACCAAACACTTAATCTAAGAGCCACTACTAAGAGAGATCTGCAAAATGGGAGTCTCATCTTGTTTTTACAGGTGTCTCTGAAACTTGTCTCTGTAAGCTCATGGCTTTTTCTCTTCCTCCTTCTTCTCATTTCTTAGAAGGAAGGGAAGACCAGTAGTATGATACAGCATAGTAGTATTGGTGAAGTGGGGCAGGGAGGGGATGGATGCAAGAGAGGAACACCTTGAAAAATGCCAAGGGGACCCTCTGAAATACAGAAGTATTTGATTTGTAGGAAATTCTTACTGTCCTGCTGAGCCTTATATGAAAAATGAGGTGGAAGTGGTTATGTTACCATTGATGGGGGGAGTACATTGTGTCCCCTTCCATTGCAGTGCCAGTCTGTGTCCCATCTCCTGTTCACATTGTATCTTCAGGTGCTGCTGCAGTGGAGAGACACTGCCTGGCTAGGAGCGTGTCACCGCCATCTGAAGGTGACAGCTGTGGTGGAGGCCAGAAAACATTTGGATATAGGTGAGCTGATGTAGATGTTGAACTCTCAAAAGACCTTGTTGCCTGTGTATGAGCCAAGGGCAGTCTGTTGTGTCATCTGTACAGATGAAGTGACTGGATGGTCTGTTGGCTTACAAAGAATGTCCCCAGAGAATGGAGAGTGAGTTGGGACTCCAGTGATCTGCTGAATGCTGCTTGTGTTACTTCTGCTTCTCTGTTTGTTCCTTGTACTATATAAGGAATGCTAACGCTTCCTTCTTCAAAGGAATTTTCAATTACTAATTTTGAGAACCTCAGACATCTCTTTTGAGGGCAGTGCAAGTAGTCTTACCAATTACTGCTTTAGTCATTCTCTAATAATTCATACTGAAAGACCCTCAAACTCTGCAAGCATTTTCATGGCACCATGGTACATTCTTCACACGAGGACTCTGAAGCACAGAGGGCATATGATTTCCTAAAGGTTACAAAGAATGTCAGTAGCAACAGGGAAGACTTGCAAGTCACAGGTCCCCGTCTGTTACATGCAGTGTTTCACAATTGTCCTATACTGAATACTCTCAGTGCTGAGTGTTGTCCAAGTTAAGTGTTGCTGAAACAGTCTGGAAGAGTAGCTGATCGCTTGATACTCTGAGATTAATAGTCTCCTTTTGGTACATGGGTTAATTTATCTTCCCCTAACAGTGTATTTACAGACCCTGTTTCTTCACTGGAAGGAATTAACAAGGGAGTCTCTGATGCTGAAGGCTCAGCACCATAGGGCAGCACAGCACCACCAGCAGCACCTGCTCCAGAAGTACCTGGTGAAATGGAAAAATTATCATCAGAAATGCCTTGGGAAAAAGGTGAGAATGATCAGCAACCTCCTCAGCCTGTGGGAAGTTACGGGTGTGGAGGAACACGCTGTGTTCCCTGGTGAAGGGAATGGCAGTCTTGGCTGAGAAGGAGCATGACAGTTTTGTGTACTGAGGAGGAAGGAGCATGGCTGTGTCTTGCCCGAAGAAACTGATAGAAGTAACAGACTTAACCAGACAACCCGAGCTTGCCAGGATGGGACCATATACTGCGAATGAAATCCTTGCTGGGCTTATAGATACCTGCAAATGGGGTTACATTGTAGGGCACTTGGGTATTGGGAGTGGCCTCAACAGAGCAAAGGGAGGGTGATAAAGGCTGTTGGGTAGCTGTTCTAATAGCATTTGGCTCAGATAAATGGGGTTTGTCTGCAAGTGACTCAATCTTTTGGTTGCCTTGCAGCTGCTGCAGAGAAGGGGAGATGAGCTAATGACTCATAGACTTTGCTCTGCTTCCTTCTCTTGCTGGAAAGCTCGGGTAAGGAATTTTCCCCTGGGTAGATACCTGGATCCTTGCTAGTCATTCTCCCTTCTCCTCCACGTTCCATTTATACAAGGACCAAGAAAACTTTGTTTAAACATTTTCAGGATTTTTTGGTTCAGCTAGCACAAGGGACACCTTGCCATAGACTGGGTGAATTGAGTAGGTTTTTCTGCTCTGGCTCTACCATCACTTCCTCCTTGCTTGATGCTTTGGCTGGTGTTGGGTATTTGGCTGGTGTTGGGTATGTCAACTCCTAACCTGGTTGCTGTGCATTTTTTTCCCCTTATAGCTGTTGCAGCAGCAATGGGAAAAGCAGAAGACAGTGCAAGCATTGTGGCACTGGTCCCTTTCAGTGCAGAGGAAGGTAAGGGGGTGTGCAGGGCAGGGGCAGGCAAGTGAGTTTGCAGATGTACAGATCATGTGCAGATTTGAGTGCAGTCAGCAGAGTGCACACTGAATGTCTGTTTCCTTTCCTCTTTGGGATGCTGTATGTTATTTTGGGATGCTGGAAAACTCCCTAAAATTTCTTAACTGATTAGAAAATGCACACGTTTCCCCATCTGGCCTCAGCTGATGTAAATCTCTGTCCCTCTGTCATTGTGGCAGTGTCCTGCTGTTGATGTAGCTCTGCCTATTCCTATCCATTGTAAGGGAGAGTTGCTGTCTGCAGGGGGAGTCCCTGGCCTGGAACCTGTCTGTATAATGCTTGCAGCTCTCATTGTTCTGTTTTAGGCATTTGATGCTTGGCTCAGGTTTGCAAAAGGGCAGCAGGAGAAGAAAGATGGCATTGAAAATGTCACAGGAGTTCACCACACAACTCCTTTGAGAGAAGATGCAACCCGTGCCTTGAGAAACACTGCTGGCATCAAACAGCTTCAGGGTCAGCTCCACACCCGGCACCAGCTGGAGGTGAAAGAGTGGTTGCTCAGATACATATCCAGAACTGGGCTGCTCTGGTCTCTGCTCTGTGTGTGGGGTGTGTGTTTGTGTGTGTGTCTATGTGCGTGTATGTATCTTGGAGCTCCACATCCCAGCTGTTTTTAGATCCTACATACACTTCTATCTCTGGTTTAAGGCATTTCATTCAGCTGAGACTAGAGCACTTCAGACTCATTGGGAACCTTTCTTAATGAAACTATTTCAAAACTGGCTGATTCCTGCCATAGACAATATTCGTGATTGAAACCTTTGCACGTGGGTCAGATCTCTAAATTTTGTGCTAGAATGAAGCATTAGAGACTACATCTGATCCTGTCTTAGCTTTAGCAGTGCTTATACCTTCATATGTGGGCTTGTGTCACTTCTGCCTTTGAGTATCAACCCAGCCCTGTGCGTGAAAAGGATGCCTGTATTGACTGCTCTCTTCCCGCTTCTGGGCAGCGTTCCCAGCTCCTTTCCGTGTTTTCAAGATACCAGTTGTTCCATTTGCTAATGTGCAGCTTGCCTTGGTGCAGAAGTACCCAGTTAATTTTCCTCACCCAAAATGTTACCACAGTGGACCTCTTGATTCAGTTTAGAGAGCTGGTATGGCTGTGAGGGCATCAGAAATCTCGGTTCCTTCTCCCTGGGTGATACGGTACTTCCTGCTCTCAGCCATCAGATGCTCATCAGATTCTTTGTGTTGGCAGGCAGCCTACAGTCTTCACCAGTCAGTGTATTGTAGTGCCATGCTGTAGAAACAGAAGGCTCTCTCCCAGAAATTAAATAAGCCTTTTTCTTTTTTGCCACCTCAGAAGAAGCAAGTGACATTGAAAAGGCCTGATGTTAGTCCTGAGACAAGAGAACATTCGTCAGAGGAGGAGCCATGGCCTTCAAAATGCAGACATCTACCACTTCACCCTGCTGATTGGGGCTCAGTTCTCTGTGGCCTGTGAGTGTAAATTTCCAGTCCCTCCCCTGTTTCTCTGGCATATATGTAACTTTGCATATATGTAATCTATCTACATGTGTCTCATTTTTGTGTATCTAAGTTCTCTCATTGATGACTTAGTTCCATGCATTCTCCTTAACTGACTCTGCATCATGTGGCTGGTGGTACAGAGTTACACAAAAGCTGCTGTGTAATGCAAGCATCAGCCCACACATAGTGAAGGTATTTGTGACTGTACTTGCCAGTGACAGGTAGAACCAGCTCAGCTTATAGACCTTGCACTTTGTGTTTCTCAAGGTACAGTTGAATTTGTGGAGCACTGGCCATTTGTCATAGGAACAGTTATATAGAGAAATGTTTGAAAGATACCTTTGATGGGACTTTGGTCATCAGGAGAGCTTATCTTGCCCAAGTGACCTAGTGTCACTGAAGCTCTTGTTTTTTTCACTGAAGTCATCTGATGAAATGATAAACATCAAGATCCTGGTGTACAGAAGCTGAAATTTATTCTTGCTTCTTTCTTTTCCCTGGGGAAGCTATTCCTTAAAAAAATACCTATTGATCATGGGGCAGTTGCAAGGAAGAATTGTCTATGAAGCTTCTCAGTGCAGGACAGGAACCCTACAGGGAAATAAGATGGTAACTTCACATTACTTTAAGCAAGTTTATGCTGCCAGAAGAAGAGTTTCTGCTCTGTTCAGTTATGTCACTTCTACCACTCTTCGTGTTGGCACAACCATAGTGAACTAGAGTCTCACATTGATACACACTGAAATGTAATCTTTAAGAATCATTATTGCATGCAAGGAGAATGTTGCAGAGAAGGGATGAATGATGAAACAGTACTGTTTCTTTAGCTGCAATGCCAGCTTACGCCAATTTACAACACTCATAAGTCTGGGGCATTCTTTGTTCTGTTGTACTTTTCAGAAATGCTATTCAGCAAGCCAGGTTACCACCATGGAAGCCTGAGTTTCCTTTGGAGTCTCTAGAAAGCAAGGGACTGCTGGGACCTCCTTTTACTAGGTAGAAAATCAATTTTAAAAGTAAAGGAAAGAGCGTGATTTAGAGTGGGCATAGTAGAGCAGCTAATTGGAGAGCTGTATGCAAGGGAATGACAAGAGTCTCCCCTTTTTTGCAGTGACTGCAAAGGACAAGACCAACAGGTTGCAATGTATAGTGACCTTATCCTTCTTCCTGTACAGGTCAGAGGTACCCTTTCAGCAAATATGTGTGAATAAATGTTCTGCACAGACTGGGAACTTAATGCTGACACCTCGCATGGAAGAAAGTACCTGTAAATGTCTATCTCATCCCCATCCCTCTCTCACTTGTGCTGCTCTCCCCTCTCTCCCCCTGTGGACACAGGACATGCACTGTGCTGGGCAGGGGCCAGAGCTATGGTCTCCTGCATCTTTCATGTCCCAAATGAAAGCTGGCTCAGAAAAGGTGAGTGTATTGCTGAAGGAACAATTAGTGTGTGTATTGGGCTGCTGTCAGCAGGCCTTCTGCTTATTGCTGTTTTGTGGTTCTTCTGAACTGCCCACCTGGATATTGAGCTGTTTTTCACTTGTTCTAGCTGTCATCTTTAAAGCTGACCAAGTGAACTGCCTTTGAATGCCCAAGAACTGTTTACCCCTAGTCTGAACCAATCCACATGTGTGTTGTACTGTATTTCATGCCTTTTTCCTGGTGGTCTTCCTAGCCAGATCTTTTCTTAGCAAGTGACGTGAGGGTGCTGCCTCTTCAGAGTTCAGAGCAGTTACAGTTTGCTGTCCAGATTGCAGGGATTTAAGAGAAACTAAATTTAGGACCAGTGGGTGTGTCTGAGAGCCTCAAAAAAATGAAATTCACTTAACCTGCAAGTAGGTGCTTCATTTTCAACTCCTTTTTCCACACAGAATGGGAAGTTTTAGAAATACCTCCATGCTGGAAATCAAAGAGCCCATCTTTTAAGCTCGCTTCTTCTGTGGGATTTTATGAGAGGGGCTCAGTACCTACAGGAGTTGTCTGAGTGGGAGTAGTCGGTCAGGCACATGCTACTTGTAGGGCTTACTGAAGAAAAACCCTTTGAGGAAAAACCTGATATCATTCTGGCCTTCTAGAGAGGAGGTCAGCCTGTGAATGGTCACAAAGGAGCCCATTCCCAAGACTCTCAACAGAATTCTGTGGAGAAGAAGTTGCAACCAAATTTGCAGCCACATTTGCTGTCACCTGAAAACTTGGTGGGAAAAGGGAGTCACCAGACTGCAGGTAGGTCCTCAGATCTGAACTGTAGCAGTTGCTCATCCTCCTCTCTAATCTGTATGAGACTGCAAGTCACTGCCACAAAAATGTGTGGGAGACAGGGCAATCTTGTGTGCCAGCATCAGGAGGTAAAGGATATCAGTATTCCTTTCTGGGATGGTAAATGCAGTTGTATGGATTCTGCTGAGTCTGGGGGCTAAAGCCCTGCTCTAGGTATTGAAGGATGGGAACTGCTTGGGGCCAGCTTCTCTCAGCAAGAAATGTGCTCAGGTGCTGGGGTGTTCTTATGTACAACAGAACTTAGTTCAGGAGGGAAGAATTCACCCAGTAAGGCTCTCTGAGATTTCCCTGTACTTACAGTATAGCTGTAAGGGGGACAGATGGTGTCTTAGCACCTCTCACTGTGGTGTTTTAATGACATCAGAGCAAGAAATGTGTTTTGCAGGACTAGACTGTACTTAATTACTTCTAGACTAAATGTAAAAGATGAAATCCTGAACAGGCCAAAATAGTATCTGTAGTACTAAAACCATCCACCGAAGCATTTCTTATCTTTTGTGTGTTCAGTCTTCAGAGCTTGTACTGCTGTCAGAATTCCTGCCCTCTCACTGTACCTGATCCTTTAGGGTCAACAGGTACATGTCACAGGGTAACAAAACATGTGAAAAAGACTTGGGAGGGTTCAATTTTTCCTGTCATTAAAAATAATTTCTTTTCCTTCTTACCAAAGAAAGAGTTGATGTCTGTTCTACCTCCATTGCTTGTGCCTTGTATTTTCTATTCAGCTGAAGGGGAAAAAAGGGAGCACAGTTCCAGAGAAGAAATGGTGTTGCAGAGAAAGGTGGAAGTTGAACTCCGACATATCCAGCAGCAGATGCAGTACTACTACAGCAGGAAGCAAGAACTCAAGTATGTTGCAATGCCCCTTTAGCCAGCCTTTCTTCGTGTTGTCAACTGTTGTGCTTTTTCTGTGTATCTGCTCTGAAAATAATTGGTCTGTTCACAGTAGAACTGTGAATGAAACAGAAAAGTTCCAGAGATTTTTATTTTCTCCTTTCGAGTTCACTTCAGGTGAAAGAGAGTAGGTGCATAACTACTTCTGTAGTCAGCCAAGTGGTTTAATTATACCTTTGGCAGCTCTTGGAGAAGCATGTCAGAGGTATCACTGGGTGTAATCGGAAGACAGTACAAATGAATTGCACAGAGCAGTTGAAATTTAGCTTTTAGTTATTTTATCAAGAGGAGTGAGGTGAAAAGCTGAGCTTTTCCAGCTTTCAATTAAAAAAATTAAATATGGCTGGTATTTGATAACTGCTCTACTAGAACAAGAAAATAGAAATGCTTAAAAGAAGATGGGGCTTGGGGGGAATTTAACTGTCAGGAAAGGAAGAAGTCAGGGACTAGAAGCACGAGATGGAGGCAAGAGTTTTCAGATTCCTCTGCTTTCCACCATTTTTTTCCCTTTTTAAAAAGATTTAAACCATTGACTGCTTTGAGACAAAAAAATGGGTCTTATTGCAAGTATCAATTGCAAGTCTAAGTTGGCTTAGACTGTTGAGCTCTTAATTGGGATAAATAATCTTTCTAATCTGTTTTATCAGGTGCTGTCAACAGCAGGCACAGATTCTGCAGCAGTGGCTGGAAATGAGCATGCAGGCAGGAGCCCAAGATGGTGTGCAAGGAGTTCAGGAAGAATTGGGTCAGGTGTGTACACAGCATTTAAATTGAAGCTACTGAAGTGATTATGACTATGCTATGCACTTAGCCTAAAGGCTGATGGTAGCTGTGATGAGTTGTGTAGTAAGCTGTTAGTAAAATGCTAAGAGAAATGAAATTTGTAGTCAGGGTTGAGGAGCAGAATAGGCTGTGTCTAGATGCATCTTCCTGTTCATTCAGAAATGTAACTCCTGCTCCAATAGACCTTTCTGAGGCTATTTCCAAGCTATGGATCAGGCTTTCATAGACTGAATCTCAAAATTTTTCCTGCAACTTCTCAAGACAATTTCCTGTGTGCAGACTGCATCTGCACTGCTGACAGGCCCCAGGTTCACACAGCCACGTGTGGGTACTGGTACCTCTGACTCCAGCCAGTACCAAGCTGTTCCTGAGTCACTCAATCTGTCACTTACTGGCCCTCAAGTGAGATAATACAAAAGCTGCTGGAGCAGCTGTTGCTGTCAAAAAGACTAAATACTGTCTCACTGTACAAATTTATGTTTATGCTCATGCACTTGTCTTCCCTTTCAGTTAAGGGTGAGGATCGATACTCTCACCAAAGCACAGCTAGCCGAGAGACATCATGTGCAGACCCTGCTTGCCCGCCTGCGAGATATCCAGCTTGCCCTGGATCTGTAATACATCTGAACCAACTTCCCAGCTCAGGGGTAGGACTTTTTGCCCCTTTCGTAGGAGGGAATGATGGAAGAGATGTATCCATTCACTTAGTTGTATGTATGGCATTTATATTTGATAAATTACGTTAAATTAATTTTGCTTTTTTTATTATTACTCTACCTGATCAAAACCAAACTGGAGCTACATCTACCTCATGCTGCACTTCCAATACCTAGTTTAGGTTACTTGTCATGCGACAAAGATAAGCAACACAGATAAGACTTTTTATTTCAAAATGCTTACAATTAAATGAGTTCATGTCAGTAAGTCATACACTTTGCCATACAAAAATACCATGCTACTGATACAGTTGAATTAAATGGATTCTCCATGGAGGAGAAATTCACAGCATTATCAGTACCCTCAAGGAACTTTGTTTTCACTCCTGGGCTGTGTTGCATAACAAGCAATGTTGGTTTATTAGCTCGCTCTGCACAGTATTAAAACCATCATAAAAACAGCCACTTGCATGCTGAATCCTCTCCTCCTTCTGAGATTTCTAATAAAGCAAATATCAAGCAACCCATCCTCCATCACTAGGCTAATAGTTACCTTCAGATACTCTGGATGATGCTGCTGAGTAGGAAGAAATTAAAGCTTAAACTTCCTTTGGCTCTGGATGTCATAGGCCCCAGTGGAAAAGAGGGAAGAGATTGTCTTTTTCTCTTACCACTGGAACAAATTTACTTTCTCTTGTTAACATGACACTGAAGTTTAATCAAAAAGCTCACCATAACTTTATCCTCTCAGGGCTGACATCTGCCTTACTCTTTTCTCACTCTCAAAGGTTTAAAAAGACTTGTATCTGGTACTATACTGCTGCAGGAGGAAACTTGCTAATGCCAAGAAGTTCAACAAGATAGGTAGCTGAGAGCCACTTCAAGCTTTCAAACTCCTCCCTCTGTAAAGCGAGGAAACACTGACTCCTGGAGCCAAATGAATTTTCTCCTGCTTGTCACCCAAACAGCTACCCTCATCTGACTCATGGCTGGGCTACATCACTTAGAAGCAGTTTTATCATCCCCTCCTTCCTGTTGACAAGCTAAGCATACAGGACTTGGCAAACTGGACATTTGTACAACAAAATTATATTCTATTTTCTGCAGTGCATACAAAGAAGGGTTTCTTTAGGAGGTCAGAGCTGTCCAAAGCCTGTCATCTCCTTGAAGCAGCAGAAAAGTAGCTCAAGCAAGGAAGTAGTATGAGAAACCTTTCAGAAAGCACAAAGGCAGGTTTCATAAGCGTGTCCACTCCAACAACCTCTGGACAGCAAAATCAGTTCTAAATGTTTGAGTGCTGGGACTTGAAACGGTTTATTCACAAAAAACAATTGACACATTGCTTTAAAACTCAATTTCTCTTCACTTTGGCAGTGGTTTTTGTCAGTGCCACACGCAGTAGATCCAAGGTGTTAGATTTTAACTCTTCTACTGTGAAGTCACAAAGAGGCTCTAAAATTTTACAGTGGATTAAACTTCAGCACAAAGCTTTCAGCCTCCAGCACATTCCTACCATTAAGTATAAGGGCAGTAGTCAGAGCCCGTGTGGCATTTTATTTGTATTTTGAATAAGATTAAATTGTTGCCAGTCAAGGGAGGGCCAGATTGGCACCTGGGAAGCAACAGGGGATTTCTTCAAAGAGCCATAAATATTTTAAACACAGTCAGTGCATAAGGCATTTCACTCTGTGCAATAAAAATTTGTCCTGAAGTAGCTGAAGCTGTCCTGTAATAGAGGAACTAATTATTCAAGAATTAGTGACAAAGTAACAATTAAGATACATAGCAAGTAAAAACATATTTTAGTTGCTATCACATCACCCAAGAAAAATAGGCTGTGTGTCTTCTAACTCCTTGATCCAAGAGGTAAAGTTAACTGTCTCTCATAAAGACAGAAACTTTTAAGGCCTGGAATAGCAAAATAAAACCATGGATTAGGAAGAGGACACAGAGCTTTGTCTGTCTTTAAAAAGAAAAAGAAAATTGCAACGTGACAAGTTCTGTTGTCTGGAATGTAGACACTGTTTTCAGGTTTAAAATACAGTACAAAGTCCATTTTTAAATGGACAATGTTAGACAAAAGAACTAAAATTGTTTAACAGTACAAAACTTGGGATGAGTGTCATGCATTGTACTGACTGTTGTATATATTGCTTTGTTTGGGCAATGAAGTCACCCCAGCCAGTTTCACTGTTTGGCCCTCTATGCATTCAGAGACTGCCTTTGTCTAAGAATTTGGGCAGAGTTTCTTAGAATAAAATAAATATGGCAACATATTATTTACTCAAGGTCTGAAAAACAGATACTGCAGATACAAGGTACAGGGTCTGACTCAGCCTGTCAGTGTCCCTTTAAATACAGGTAATCTCTACCCTCCACCCTTTCCCATTGCACTTGTCTAGGAAGGCTTAAAAGGGATTTAGAGGCTCTAAGAACATAATTATCCTGTGGCACACTCAGAGGAGAACATGAAAGACTACAGGCCCAGGGTGGGCCAGAAACCACCATGGGCAACATCTTTAAAGGCAGCTGTACCCGATACATCCATGATCATTCAATTACATTTCTACATTCAGCAGCAAGTAAATGTACACCAAATACTTTCAAGTTTGACGCAGCAGTGACATCTTCTTTTCTGCTCACCCAGGTCCTGCTGAGTGATACAAACTTGATAAGTGAAACATTCAGTGGTGTGAAAAAGTCCCTTTGTATAGAAAATCTTCTTGATGAGACAGTTTCTATAAAGAGCCCAGTGCTTCTCCAAAGCGGATTTTCTGTCCAGCTTTGAGGTTGAATTTGAAGTCCTTGGGTGCCTCAAAGATTAGTACGATTGTAGAGCCTAAGTTAAATTCCCCTAAATGTTCCCCTTTCCTCATGGGGATTCCCTCCTTGTTGTTGGATATGAAGCTGAAGTCATTGTAGGAACCTTTAGAGTAACTTGGACTGTTGGTGTGCAAGTCCTGTGCAGAGAAGGAAGAAGAGAAGGATTTACTGGGGGATTTCGGTGCTCTGTATTCATTCATCATACAGCTGTGTACTGTACATTCTCAGCAATTTTCCACGCAGGAACTCACAGTTCAAAGGTGCAACAGGAATTTTTTAAAAATAGTCTATATTGCCGACAACACTACTGAAATCAGTCTTAGAATATCAGTACTATGAAACACTCTAATTTCAGGGTAATAAGATTTTTTTTTTTCCAATTTTGTTATGCTGCATCAATCTCAACCATTAACACCAGAAAGGTGCCTGCTATGATCCTGCTCACCTGGTCGAAGTAGATGCGGATGGAGCCAACATTTGTTGCTCCTACAGCTGTTAATGAGAAAAAGCCATGTTTCCAGTCACCTGTTAGGACAACCCGTTCATTGTGGCAAAACAGTTCCTTGATCCAGCGAGCAACTCCAGGATTCACAGACATCAGAGAGCCTGAAGAAGTGGGAAAATATTCACGTTAGGTTGTCTGGTTTGTAGCAATATTGTAATGCCACTCAGATGGTGTTTTCAGTATAACTGGAGCTGATCCAGTAAACAACTGTGTCAGTTATTTGTAGGAAGAGAAGCAAGTGCCAGGCAGAGCAAATGAAAAGAGAAGTCTGTGGTGAAAACAAAGGGGTCACAGAAGGATGTGTGTGACAGGTCAATCTCTCTCTCATGGTATTTGAAACCAAATCCAAATACTTACGTTTTTGCTAGATAACAAGAACAAAATATTTTTGTTATCTGCAAAAACATCCAATAGCAGCTCCAATAGTGTATCTGTTCAGTTGCATTTTCTTTGCCAAGCATGAGCAGAGACCATACTTTGAGCTACTGTTTGGTGTGATATGCAGAACTATCTGTATTTCAAGAGCAAACGGAATGAACAGTGTTTGGGAACAAATCAGGTCAGCATTCATCAAGGGTACTTCAGAGAGCTCACACAGTTTGAATACAACATTACTGTTTTCACCATTTATATGTGATTTGCTCTCATAAACTGTACAGCTGTAAAACTCACTACTGTTTGTGACAAATCATTTTTCTACAATTATCCATCATATTACTGTACAACTTCTGCACTGGTGTGTCTCATTCTGCAGTGGCGCATAGCAGTGCTTCCCTCCATAGCTGCTCTGCAGTTGTTTTCTAGGAACAGAAACCAACCTGGGAAATGCCGTCGGTGTGACACTGTCCAGTCTGTGGGTGAGTGGAAGCAGTGATAATCCCCTGGTGCAAGGTAAATTACACAGTGGTAGAGCTCATTCCCCTCCTTTGTGACCAGTTGTTGCTGAAAAGAGTTACCAGGTGGGGCTGCAGAGAAAGCAGGGAAAGGAAAGGGTTAAATATATTCCTCCTGAAGTCATCTACCACAGCCAGACAGTCTAAGTTAGAGCCAGTGCAATAGCAGAGGAATAAATGCAGCCCACATGGATTGGTGAGACTACAAAAACATACGTTTCATCCAGGAATCCAATATTTCCAAGTGTTCCTTTCCCTTTACAACAAAATTAGATCCTGGATTGTTTTAATCCTAGTGAAAATTTTTCTTCTGGAGTGTGCCCTTCCCTTAAGCAAAAGAGCAGAAACTGAAATCCAGTACAACAGAATTTTTGTTAAAGCTACCCTTTAAGAACAGAATTTGTTAAGAGTCCTCTAAGTCATTAGAGGGGTAGTGCTTGAGCACTTGTTAAGGAGTAGCTTATACAGTTTTTGCTAGCGAGTGCTTGGGCCCATTTCAGTGTGACAGCAAAAGTGCTGCAGCTGTGGTATAGCAACAGATCTTGGGAGTTAAATGTAGGAACCAAGCAACTCAGTTCAGATAATCAGAATGAGCCAGGCATGACTGTATAAAGCCACTGGTGAGAAAAAGAGAAGAGCTAGAACAGCGACATGGTTACCCCCAAATAAAATGAGCCAAAATTCAGACTTGCTTTTGTTCCTGACAATGCAAGAAAATGTTAATTTTTTCCATCTCTCTTAGTCTCATGATTGCTGAGAACACTGAAAGGGCAGAGCAGAATAAATGCAGAATTGACACAGAACTCACCCTGACTAAAATGCATTTCCTCCGTGGAGATGCGAGGTCCCAAAAAAGATTCCAGAGAATAAGTAACCCCTTTTACTTGCTCCACTTCGCAATTTTTTACCTGTCCAAAATTAAGGATCTTTCCATCAGAGGGACTAATCTACAGCAAAGAGAAAAAAGTGAAACAGTTAGAAGTTCATTAATTCCTTATGAAGCAGTGCCATTCCTCTGGGGGCTGAGGGAAGCTGGCAGTGCTGCGTGAAGCCCTCACTTCCTTTCACTCACCACACTATGCCCGCAGCAGACTGGCCGCACTTGTGGTTTCAGTTTCCTGCGGAAGAACTCACTGAGGTTTCTGTAGTGATGCAGATCCTCCACAGCTGCCTCCTTCATGTTGACCCCAAAGGTCCAGATGTACAGGCTGTACACGGGCTTCCGCAGCCACGTGGGCAGCTCCACCTGGTTCAGGCGACCCCAGGCTCGTGAGAGCAGCCGTGTTGGCACCGACTTGTACAGGGCAACCTGAAGGAAGAATTGCAGCACGTCAGTGTTCTCTCCACTGATGGCTTTCTTACTTCTCCCCATAACACAGGAAGGATCAAACTGTTCCTGCAAACCCATCCCTTGAATTCATGGGTTACACCAAGTAGCCTTTAAGGCAACAAAAAATTAACACTGCACTTCATCCTCATTCCCTCCATTCTGTTGAGAGTAGGTAAGAGACAGGATGAAACTTAATATAACTTTATAGTGAAGCCAGAATTTCCACTCCCTACAGGCTGAAGCTCCACACTGAAGTTACTGGAAACTGCCCAATGTGAGGCTTACAGAAAAAAAGAGACATTGCACATATTCTAGTAGGATGCTAATCAGAAAGGTTTAATATTACCAATGTATAAATTTTTGTGAATAACCAAATGAAAATTGACTGGATGACATGCTCATCAGATGCATCTACTACTGAGGGTGTTTCCCACACCCAGGACTGTGTGTTGTACTGCTCTAATGACAAGTACCATTGAAGAAATGTACCCACATGGACGCAGCTACACAGGTATAAACTTAGACCAGCCTTCTTCTCTCACAACAATAGGAGTTGCTAATTGCAAGAATATAAAGTGCCTTTATTTCTGAAAAAATACACCTTTGGACTTGCACCAAAGCCCAAGTTTTAGCAAGGAAAACAAATGAAACAAAGCTGGCCAGAGGTATCTGCTGTTGATGTAAGTGGACAGATGACAACATCTTTCTGTTCATAATTCCAGCAGACAACTCTTCTGGGGTTTGTGGTACTTCCTGTCAGCCAGGAAGCTCACATGGCTATGATGTAACTGGGGGGAGCTGGGGAATATGGACCAAGGGAACTGAACACACTCTGAAACCAGTTTTGCAAAGGAAGTGGTGATCTGCTGACTGGTGCTTTGTTTTTGAACAGTACAGCTCAGTTACATTCAACTCACAGCTGAAACTTGGTTTTTTTCTTAGTGAGAGTCATCATTTGTTCTCAGTCATATCTTTCATAATGAAGTCTTGCAAAACACAGCCATAAACACAAACAGAAGCACACACTGGCTCCATCATATCAAACACAGCAAATTAAGATTTCACTTACAAATCACCATCCTATGCACATACAGGTATATTTCAGAAAGGAAGTACCAACAGATAAAACCTTCTAAATGAACAGTATCTTATGTTATGTAAGCTGAAGTACTGATGAAAAAAATGTGTTGCCGTTTTATTTGACATGTCCTATACTGTATTAATTTCTAAAATTAACTTTGCTGTTTTCCACCAACACAGAAAATGTATACAACTACAAAATCACACAAATTGTCAAAAGTGGTATTTCCTAGTAGCCTCTTCTCTTCAAAGGAGCCTGGTTTTCAAGTTGATGGAATCAAACAGAACAAATGTTCAGTGAAATAGGCTTAAGAATGGCAATTTTGTTCCTGTTTTCAATCAAAATACTTACTTTGTTGTTGGATTCTGAAATTGTATGATTTGTGGGGAGAATTACTATGTGCAAGGCATCCCATAGCCTGCTCTCAACAGTGTCAGAGCAGAGATTTGCTTATCATTTGGACATGCTGGACTACAAGTGCTCAATAAACTTGAGGAACAAACCCTCTCAGTGTGAAAATAAGAAAAAACAAGAGACCATTTCAGTGTGGCCAGGAAAAGGAACTTGCCAAGAGGTTTGGTCTTCCTTGTCCTAGCCCTGATACTGTGAGGTGACTGAATTCCTTCAGAAGTTTGTGTTGATTTTCCGTGACTGTTAGAGGACAAAGTAATTCTCTGCTCCTGAAAAAGTCACTTGTCTGTCAAGGCATTACTTAACACAACCACAGACAGTAAAAACTATACAGAAGCATGAATTGCACTTCTGCCTTCACACCAGTGATCACCAGGCTGTCCTGCATGAAGCAACTCTTCCCCGCAGCTGCTGCCAGCTCCTCCAGGACACACAGCTCCCAGACATGGTGCACGAGAAACCTGCTCACACTTACCCTGCTCATGGGCCTCCATCCCACTCTGGTCAAGGGTTTAAGAGCACCGAAAGGCAGAAGGTAATAGAGAATAGTCAGAGGCCAAGAACGGAGTTTCAGAGCAGGCCTAGACATACAGCTCAGCTGGCCCAACCTTCGCCTCAGGGCCAGCTGGGGGAATTGCAACCTGAAAGATTACATACACAGCATCAGAGGGTCAGGCATCTCAGCTGCAGAGCCACCAGCTTTCGACAGCTGGGGTGAGTTATTCCTCCTAAACATTACTTAATCGTTGATACTACAAGTCTTTACTCCTTTATTTTGATCAGTTCCTCCCCTTCCCAAAAAAGAACAGTTTATCTAAAATACAAAAGTCCTCTGTCCAAACCTCTGACCAACAGGTCACATTTTATGAGTGACACCCTCAAAAATTAAAGGTAAGACCAGTTTCAGGTCTTAAAGCCTTCACTGAATACCCTGGTTCTGAATAGGGAACATGTGGACAAAGCCACTGTTTCTACTACTGCAAGACAATCTAGTCTCCACAGCCCAATAATCAACTCCTCTGTCTCATAACCAGCTGCATCTCTGATTTTTTTTGTTACATGGATGTGCTGACTGAGAGGGGTATCATTTTGCACAAATGGCCATGAGGAGAAGTTGACCACCTAACTCTCAGAGGGAAAAGCCACTCAGCTTCTTAGCAGAGGACAGACATCAAGGGCCTCAGTTCAGAGCCTTGCAGGAGGTCTGGATGCAAAACCCTTCAGGTGCCCATTTATTCTTTGGCTTCTATTAATGAAAAAGCCACTGGCATTTCCAAGGTCCCATTATCAAATGGAAATCTGCCTACCCGAGGACAAACTATTCAAATGACTGACTGAACTCCTGGCTAGGAGACTGTTCTCTGGCAGCCAGGACACAGCGATGTGCACACACAAACTCAAGTGGCACAGTCTGGCTGCTCCCAACAGCTTGTTTTCTTGCTGTCTCATTCTGTGACATGAAGGAGGAACTACAAAATACTGCATATGTCTTTCCAAGATGGAAAGAAGCTGAGAATTTAAAAAGAAAATTTCTTGCCAACTCATTCTTTCCTCAAGTTGGATCAGAATTAGAATATCAGGCAGACAGGTACAACTGTCACCACTTTGGGATGCAAGATGGTGCCTTTTGGCTCAGAGATTTTTTTTTTTCTGCAGTGAACACAACTTATTTCCCATGAAGAATTAATAAATAAACAGAGAATAATCTGTGCATCATAATGCAACAGGGAAAAAGAACCTTGAGCAGAAGTCCTGTCTCAGCAGAGTTAATGCTGGCTTCTCAGCAGGAGGTGGGACTGACTCAACATGGGAATAGGAAGGGGCACTTCACATTCTCCCTCCCATCCTTGCCACCCAGCAGCTTGCAAGGGCTGGCGGGCCAGCAGCCGGGTTGGGTCCCATTCTCCCCCTCCTGCTGCTCTCCCCCCCCTTCACTGCAGTCGCTCCTGGACCAATCCCTGCAGAGCTGCATTGCTTTGGAGCCCTCGGGCTTCTCACTGCCTTGGCCTGGTTTCAGAGCGGCCCCTCAACTAATTTTTCCATTCTTCTAGTAGAAGGGAAAAGAATGAAAGCTTCCCCATTCCCCTTGTCATGGAACAGCATGCCCTTGTCTCCCAAAGCAATGTATAAGGAGCTTTATAATAATTAGGGCAAACAAAAGCTTTGCAGATGGCTCCCGCTCCTTCTGCCCAGAAACCCTCCCAGCCTCCCTCCCGCATCAGTGACCATTCCTGCAAAGCAGAAAATACTGAACAGTACCTGAAATGAGTTCTCCTACTTGGTGTCCCACCGGCAGAGCCAGCCAGACCTGGACTCTCCAGCTGTGGGTGCTTGTCCCCGGCACAGCTGCTGCTGCCGCCGTTCCCTGAACGCAGCCTCCGGACATGAATTTTAACTTTGCGGAGGTTGTAGCAAGAGGGTGGAGGGTTAGATAAAGCTTTATAGCATCTCACCATTTCCCTGTGTGGAGCTCTGGTCCCTGCAGGGTGTTTGACTGACACATCGTCAGGGTGACGGCTGTTGCAAGGCTCAGTCTTTTTTCCTGTACCTCTCTTTCCTTTGCTTGCTCCGGCACAGGAGAGAGGACACGGCGTCACAGTTCCTAAATCCCCCGCTGGTTTGTCTCTGGATTCCCTCTCTGTTTCCCACTTGAATCTCTGCTAGGAGGGTTGCAGCTATTGCAAACAAACAGGCATTGTGTCACATTTCAACATCCCACTACAAAGCAGACTCTGCACATGATAAAAATGAGCTGTCCATATGAGCAGTCCTTGCTTCTTGCTAGTCCGAGTGGCCATTGGAACCCAACTCCCCAAAAAACACCCTGCAGTTTGTCCCAGGCTGCTGGGCAGCGATGCACTAGTGAGAGGAGCAGCCAGCTGGCCCCGCACAACTCATCTCAGCGCCAGCCTGAATGCAAGGCTGGGAGGAGGAGTGGGGCGGAGAGGAGGAGGAGATAACTCCCAGCTTCAATTCTGCAGTGCAGCAGCTGCTCCTAAAAGAGTTCTGGACTGCTGGGCACCAAAAATCCTTTCCTGCTCTTATTGTCCAGCTTGTAAAGAAGAAATCAGAAAGGAAAGGAATGTCTTTCTATTTTACAACGCTTGCCAGACACAAACATCCATCTCCGTAAGTCTCCTTCCATCTCGAAACACTCACTTAGGGGAACATTCCTTCCCCTAATGGACATTCTTCTACAAATAACTAGATACATACAAAATAAGCCAGTTTTAGGGCCAGCTTGAGAACTGGGTATAAAACAAGTGTTTTGCGCCTATTATGTGACTTGGTACTGTCACAGTTTTTATGTCCAGTAGAACTAAAATAAAAAACAGGAGTAAAGGAAGCTGGTTTTGTTTTTAAAGACCAAAGGCTGCAGTGTTTCTATCTGAACATTCTAAATGTACAGAGAAATTTCACTCTTTAACTCTACAGAACACACCTCAAACACAGACTTTCTGTATCTCCTGTGACTGGGTTTGGATTGTTAAGGGAGCCCTGGTTCAGAAAGCGGAAGTCAGATAGCTACATCTTACCTCAAGATTAAACCAAATACCCAGAACAATTTTGGGGCTGACTCTCTAGTAGCTCCATTTCACTTCTGCTTTCTGCTAAGTCTGGGCTGAAAACAATCAATCAAAACCCTCCTTGTTTCCAAAGCCTTCTAAGCACCATGAAAACTGTGTGCCTCACAGAGCAGATCAAAAAGAGCACTGCTGCTCTGATAGAAGGAAAGGCTTGTATTGTAATAGGAATAAGGTAGGAGGAGTGGGAGGACCAGCAGGAAAAGCTAGAATTAACTAGCTAATGGCACCCCAGTCAGGCCTCAAAAGGAAAATATCCAAGCAGTAATTGTGTGTTTCGACTGGCCTTCAATGCCAAATATTACAGATACCCGCTAGAAACACCTCTGGAGATCCTACATTAGAGTATTTTTTTTTCAGGAAGAAAACTTCTATATGGTATTCTGTGTGTCAGGAAGTTCCAAGACCTGTGTGCGTGTTGTTTAAGCTGAATTTTAACAACAGCATTAAAAAAAAAAAAAAATCCAGCTAATTGAAAGAAGGCTAATTTAAGATCGACTGAAAGCATTCAAAACATACTCCTTCCTCCCTGAACCTTGTGCCAACTCTTTTTGTTTTCCTATTTAAAATATCATTTAGTCTTTCTTTGGCTGGCACAAGAAACTCCTACACAACAAAAACGAAGCCATCTGTATAGTCAAATGCTGAAAGCAGTTAGCCAAAATCTTATCAAAATTCAAAGAAAAGAGCACAGGGGAGCTACTTCTCCATTCACTGGGAACATTAGAAATGACCACCAGTAAATACTTAATTTTAAACAGCAACAAGCTAAATCAACATTGTTTCAAAAGAAACTTCATCAGGCCAAGACAAAATTATTTTTCACACTGAACACCTGTGTTCACAGAACTGTGGGGAGTGAGTTCGTTTGGCACTGGTGGAGCTGGGCAGGAGCAGCAGAGCACCCAGCTCAGTAGCTCCTGGCCAGGGCCAGCTCCTGCAGCTGCGGGGGGGGAACCCTGCTCCCTTATCCCACCTCATCCTGTGCTACCCTCGACCTTGCAGAGAGACAAGAGAGCAAACATACGTCTTAACTACATTCCCTTCAGTGCTCTTCCCTTCAAGATAAGAGAGGTAACCCACAAGCTCTTCCAGTAAAATTCAATTTTATCCCTCAAAACACTTTTAAGGAATTATTATATTCTCAACTGAGTAACCATGATTCTGTGAAAGCATGGAACCAGCTAAACAGCTGACTGCTCCCTAAAAAAATCCAGACACAGATGTTCTATAGCCTGATGCAGTAGGTAGTACCACCCTTCAGTCCAAACCAAAAAATGTGGGGCAAGAGAAATTCCTCTCCAGGAAGGGAAAAACACTGGTGTTAAAAGTTTTTTCCTCCACTTCTTAAGAAAACTACGCTCAGCCAAGTAAGAAGTTTCTCTTAAGTTCTGTTCTACTCCCCTCATTACATTCACCAGGATGCCAATACCTGAGTCCTGCTTAGATGCTGACATACCTAATGAGTTTCCATCCCTGCTGTGGCTGCCCCAGAAGCCATGTACAGTTCCTACAGTGTAAGAAGGCTGAAATGAAAAATCCACCCTGAGTTTACCTGCTTTCCATGGGGAAAGGAACAAGAACCGCTCATCAAACAGCTCATGACAGAGGAACTCATAAAATGGCATCTCAACAGCTGGACCTCTTGGGATGCAGGCAGTGCCCAAAGCCTATGTCATCATCAGCTTAGACAAAAATCTTAAAATTTTTGGTTTGTAGGGGTTGGACACCATTACCAAACTCCCTCACCTGTCTGAACTCACTCAGAATCCACGCTGGGCAAATAAAACAGCAGTTACCGGCAGGTATCAATCCATAGAGAATTATTATCTTATAGAGAACTGCTAATCTGCCAGCTATGCACCACCCTTCTGCTCTGTCAGCTCAAATAAGCATCAAATCCAGTAACCTCTTTTAATTACTTGTCAAATAATTAACTACTCAAGTCCTTCTCTCAAGTTTTAAAAAACAACACAGCAAGGCAATTGCAAGAAAGACTAATATGCAACTGAACTTCAAACGTGCAGCCGCGGTTTTAAACCATAAGCATGAATCATTAGGCTTGGAATGTGCTGGTCAGTGCTCAAAGCCCTCTCGTCACACTTCCTACATTTGGTAACAGAACTACTATTTTAAAAATGGACCGAATGCATCCCAGTGCTGTATTCAAGGGCCAACAAAAACTACGGTCTTGCACTCAGGGGAGATACTCGGTGACCGTTTGTTAAAGGTCCCGTTCCTTTTCCAGCAGTAACTGTTCTGTATCAGACACGCCATCCCTGCTCCCATCCAACCTTCTCCGCAGGCAGCCCGGAAGGACAAACACTGGATGCTCCACACCCAGGCAGGAACTCCTGAACTCCGAGCGCAAAACAGAACTGCTCCGATGCTGCTGGGAAACCTGAGCACACGCTGAGCGCCTGCCAAGGCCGCGGAATTGCTGGGCAGCGCCTTCGCCCCGGCTCTGCCGGGAAGAATCGGCCAACGGGGACCATTCTCCGCGGATTTACCGGCGCTGGCTCATGAAACGTACCATGCTCGGCTGCATCCACCTTAAATGTCTGAAATTCTTTACTTCCCATTTGAAAAAGCCTTTCTATACATTTTCTCTTGGGGTGTTATGAAAAAACATTTTTATTGTTTTCCCCTAACTTTACAATGCTGTTTCAGTAGCTTTTTATAAATAGAGCAGGGGGGAAAAGTACTATTTTAGGATAGCCTAAGTGGACGACTGAATTATTTTTGAAACTTAAATCTGAATTCTATGCAAAAAGCCTGTTACACAGTCTCAAAGAGCTCTTCTGTGAAACAAGGAGATAAAGCTTTATTTACAAAGTGACATGGAATTTGATGGCACCCTTTTAATACTCTGCAGTAGTAATTTCCAATTAATGGTTTAAAACAGCACTCTCCAGTACCACTCCCTACTATCCCCCCATTATTTTAGCTTAAGATATTGGTAAAGCAAACTCTCAGCTTCGTAAAGGATCTCTAAAGGAAGCATAAGCCGCGTTACATCCTCCCCACAGAGCAGCACCCGGCGGAAGCTGCGCAAAGGCTCCGGCGGCTCTTCGCCCCACTGCCCGCCCCGCGGGACTCTGGACTCCGATAAGGCAGGTCCAACAGACTCATTCTGATTAAATCTACTCAGAGATTACTCATGACAGAGTCAACTTTGGAACATCGCTTGAAATTTCCAGCAAGCCAGAGTGAATCGCCCCTTGGCCGCCAGCCCTCGCCCATCTGCCCTGCGGTCCAGTAGTCCTTACCTGATGCTCAGGGAAGTCTCCTTCGTCCCGGCTTTTCGCCTTCAGTCGCCGAAATACGACACCGACCCTTCCTTTCAAAGCAGTTTTCAGACACGTGAACAAAGTTCAGCGGACTGCGAATCCCCCATCGTGCCGGCCGCAGCCATCCCGCCCCCGAGGCCCCTTCTCCGGCCGGGCAGGGGAGCGGATGGCGGCCACACCCGCATCCCCCGGCCCGGTAGGTCCCCACCTACCTCCCGGCGGCGGCACCCGGGTCCCCGGCCTCGCTCCCGCCCGCTCCCCGCGGCGGTGCCGGAGCGTCCTCGCCTTAAGGAAGCGGCGCGGGGCCCCGCCTCGCCTCCAGCCACTGGCGCTGCACGCCGGCTCCTTCCCGCAGGGCCCCGGCCCCTTCGGAGGAGGGGCCAGGGCAGCACGAACGCAAAGGAAGAGAGGGCACCCGAACACGGCGACAGTGATGTCTTGCCCGGCGGCGGCCCGCGGGAGAAGGGGCTGCCCTGGGAAGGTCTGGCACTCCTGGGGATCAGCGCTCAGCTTCCCAAAGAGCCGCTGGCCCGGACAATGGGGAAAGAAACTTGCTGGGGAGCAAGGCACCGGTGCGGATTCTGTGCATTGCACAGCTTCGCGGAGACAGCTTCCCACCGCGTGTCCTGGTGCGGTAACACAATCCCACACAGGCACTGGCACCCAAAGCAGGAAAGCGTGCTGCAGGCTCATAAACTGCTTCCGAAACGCTCAGATTAACTGCTCCATAATCTCAGCAAAATGCTGAGGATTGCTCAGGAAGTTGCACGAGATAGAACAGACTCATCTGGTCAAAAAGCCTTCCCACTGTTTAGATTAAAAAACAACCCACAAACCCAAACTGATTTTACTTGTTTCAATTTTCCAGGACAACGAAGAACAACATTTACACCACTGCACCCTTTACACAATTTGATGCTGTTGAAATGTCACTGGTTTTAACATTTTCTGACCATCTTTCTTGTGTACTTTGGACCACTTTACAAGGATTTTTTTTTCATAATTGCATATATGCTCCAATAAAACTCCAAGCATCAGAACCTAGGAGCAAGAATGAGGAATAAGAGACCAACTGGAGATTATGTTTCTTCCAAAGTCAGATAAAAAAAAAAAAATCAGATATTCTTCCATTATTAGTTCTTTCCTGAACTCAATACATACCTCTTACCATAATACTAAATGTCTCCTCTGGGCCAAGAAAAGCACGTTCGGTATTGTACTGCCATAAGAGCACCAGTATCCTCTGTTACATAAATAGAAGCACTCTCTGACATCAGTAGGAAGGGCTGTGTTTTTCTTACCTCTGAGAATCCTAAACCTATGCTCAAGCGCTTTCCTGGTGAATTGTTTTTAAAAACTGGCCCAAGACAATAAGCAGCAGTTGGAACACTGCAGCTCACTTCCAGAGATGTTTACTGTGCTTTTCCTGGCACACGTCACTCCAACAAACACTGCTTTTTCCTTACACAGAACAGAACAAACTATGGGAGCAAAGGACACCTACAAGTTCCTCTCACAAAACTCTTGTTCATCTCGTCAGTCTGTTCCTCCAAACTCCGGCTCTGGCCAGGCTTTCCCACAGTAATTCTTTGATCCTGTATCAACAGTGCCCTGGCGCCCAGGTAAGAAGCAAAATGCCTCCAGTTAGCATATGAATGGCATGCCATGCATGCAGATCCCAGCCAGGAAATGTTCTGTGACAGCAAAGATTTGGAACAATAAGCTTCCATCCATCTGATAAACATCTACCTGTCTCCCTCCAAGCCCTCTGCTTTACCTCATCTAATTAAATGAAAGCTGATCCTCACTGGTATTCACAGTAGGAGACACTAAGGCATTAATCAGCTCAAGCTATTAGTGACAGAATGTCTCTAAGAAAATTACACAAAGAAAAGGTCTGTGCTAAAGAAACAATAGTTCTGTCTTTCCCTGTGGAGAAACCAACGGGACATTTGACTTGCACCAGATTCATTTTTTCCCCCCCACTCTTTCATGACACTCAAGCAAAACAAAACCACGCCGAAGTGTACTGACTCTGTAATTCAGTCAAAAATGATGCACACACCTCAATGAAGATTCCAGCATGTACCTCTGCTACAGGAAGAGCTTCCATGCCTGCTCAACAGGGTGAGGACTACCCATTTAGTATCTGTCTTCTGCTCAGAAGCAGGGGAATCTGCCTTACACACAGAGCTGGCAGGTGGAAGATGGTCCACATTCCCACAGGAACATGAGGCTGGTACTGTGGAATAAGCACTTCAGAGCAGCAGGCTCAGCAGTGAGGGCATGTGCACCAGTTTCTTGTTCTATTACTCTTTCAAAGCCCATTCAATCACACTTGGTCTCTCCTTGCGTAAGCAAAGGCTTATTCTGCCCTAAAACCAAGACAACACCCCCTTCCACACTCCTAAGTATGCGTCCAGTGATGCAAAAGACAGAATAATGGAAAGTGACAGGTCAGCATAAAAACCCACTCCACTTTACAATAAAAGGCACAATGCAGCTCTTATTTTTCTTGAATCCTCCATTGTTTGGGATATTTCTTGCAATGTCTGAACAGTTTCTCTTTTTCCAGTTTTTCTTTTTCATAACTATTGAGCTTCCTTTCCCTCCCACAGAAGCATTCAACAGAACTTAAACACATCAGGAAGGACTAGGACATCTCGTTAGTGTCTCCTACTATGGTCTGCTGCATTTGCGGCCCTGCTTATCAGTTTGAAATTCTTTGTGTGTTTCCCCACTGTAAAAACCAAATCCTTTAGAGCTGTTCCATCAAAAGCAATACTCTTAGCTTCACCAAATAATAACCAGCATATCAGTATAATGAAAGAATGCAAATGCAGTAAGAAAATTACCCAATTTCATACCAAAAAGTATGAACACTAACAAAAGAATATTTGTTTTCAAGTATCAAGATGGAATTGACATTGCCTTGTTAAATAAATACTCCATGGACACTTACCAGTTTTTTTAAAATCAGAACCCATTTGAAACAAACTTCAGCGAGAAAAGAATATACAGAAAACAGATTTACAGACAGATTCCTCAGGAGCTATCATAACCTAAGCTGTTAGCATCTGGATTGTCTGGATCATATCTGATTTGGGTCACTAGTGAAAATGAATTTAGGGATTCCAGCCTAGTCCCCCACAGGCATGTGGACAAATCATTTATGTGATGGCAGTGTGCTCAGGAATGCAAAGAAACCAGGATGCCAAAGGTCACACTGAAGCATCTCCTACACAACCTTACAATCCTAGAATTTTTAACTCCTTGGCTTCAGAAGTGGCACTGAAGCAGGCACTCACCTGACTGTTTGGAAGAACACCATATATATTTTAAACTGTCCAGCACGGAGTTGTACAATATACTTCAAAGGCAATATAGCAGTTATAGGAAGACATGAAGTATTTCTTACTTCAATGCTGCAATGGGTATTTGACCCATGAATCTGATACACACACACTGCAATTCCACAATAATTTCTCAACTCATTGGAATCCAGAAGGAAAAGGCAAAAATCCCTCAGGATCAAGAGGAATTACAGACCTAAGCGTAACCTATGGAAAAAAGGTCTTGTTATATATTCATACAGGGAACAGGTAGATTTTTATTAACCAGGCATTAATTCCATCTCAGCTTTATTGTAAAGCACATATGGTGTCAGCAACACTAAAAGATGGAGGAGTTGCTGGCAATTCCTAATGTATCATGACTTCAGCCAGAATGAGTTACTGAAGTGATGGAAACTTTAGTTCCATGAGCTGTCAAGAACATGTAGTCAGTAGAGGCAAATTAAAGATTTCTGTGTTGAAATGGAAGCAAAGGAACTTTGCATCAAATGTGGCAGAAGTAAAATTGCCCCAAGTTTCTTACCTCCCATTCACTTGCAAGCTTCACAGGCACCTCTATGCCCCTCTTCTCCAGCTGTTCCAACTTGTAATCCTCATATTTTCTGTATCCTGCATATCCTCCACCTGTAGCTACCAGAACATGGAAGGGCCGCAGGCGGAAGACTTGCCCCACTGGAGCAGTATGAAGCTTCTTCCTGTCTGTAACAGAAAAAATCTCAGACTTCAGGAAGGAGTACAGCTACACAATAAAGAAAAAGCAATTCTGTGCAGTGAGGGATGTGAGCTTGGGTGATGAAAATGTGATTAGAAAATAAATCTGACACAGAAGGTATGTAGAGATGCTCCTGAGTACTCCAGTTATTGCAGTTTACCAAGTTACTGTAACTCAGCTGATCAACACTAATTGGTCATCTGTGGTTTTAACCTCATCCTCGTCCCTGCCACCCCACATGCTTCCAACATTCTTCTCCCGAAAATATACATAAATTGTGCTCCCTGAAAGCCCCACGGAGAAATACAAATACATAAAATTAGTGTCTGACAGCACTATCACACTTTCCTACTGTGAGAATGTTGGTACTATGTGGAATAATAATTTGCTGGCGAACAATCTGTACTACTGTGAAGCTTCACGCTTTTAAGTCATTAAAGCTTTCACTACAGTTAGGGAATCCCCAGATGGTACAGCTAACTGCAAGAGGGAAGGAAATTCTGGCCTGTTTTAGAGTAGGTTTGGTAAACAGGAAAACAGCACATTTCTGCTGTAATACAAGTCACCACGTGAAATAAAGAGATGTGTAGTATTACATTTTTTACTGAGTAACTACCAAGCTCCTCCTGCATAAGTCCAACCTTGCAGTCACTGTGAGATACAAGGACACGGCACGGTCACTAAGCAACAGACCAAGCATGGGACAGGCACAGCCATGAGAATATTTCCCTTCCAAAATCTTCAGAGGAAACAAATCTGTCCAGGGCTAAATCAGTATTAGACTGTGCTGCTCCTGTCTGTCTTCCAGTCAGTCAGAAGTTCTCAGCAATGAGTACAAGTCACTACCTCACAGAAAACGCCCAGAACCAATTCTTGATACTGATTGCTTCATTTCCACAACAATCATTAACTTGGATGTGCCAGAATCAAACCCAATGGACTTTATCTTGCTCCATCAAAGTCAGGCTTCTTAGAGTTTGACTATGAAAGGATGCATTAGCAACCAAAAGAATTCAGTCAACACCAACTCTATTTCTAGGCACACAGAGACAAAGCATAATTGTTTCACAGTCTGAAGAGCTTTAGTTCTAAGTAGTTGAGTTGATTGAAGCATTCAGCCATGATGCTGCAAAAAGATGCCAAATAAAAGTAATTCTTGTCCACATTTTCTTTTATCAAAATAGTATTTCTTTATAATTTCTTTCCTACACTTGTGATGTAAAACATTGCTTAAATTATATATTCTAAATGCATCATAAAACGAAACCAGCTTTGTTCCTCCTTAAAAAAATGAAAGCAATTTCTTTTCTGGAGGAAAAAACCAAACTCAATAAACAAACAAGGCAGCAACTACAGTTACAGTTAATATTCTAAAAATTATTCTTTCCTAAAGAACAATCCTCAATGAAGGAGAGGGATCATTTAGAACAGTTGAATGTTTAAAAAGACAGACTTATTTGAATTTACAAGGACTCTACAACCTTTCAACTTTGCATCACTATTTCAACAGAAGTGTCTGTACACAGACCAATGATACTCTTTAGCCGTAAAGCCTTTGACTCCTTTCCACCACATTTTTGGTTCTAAGTTAGCAAAGCTGCTCAGCAATTTCAGCAGTTTCACAAATTCCCAAACCAAAACCCCTCAGCAGGAACAGCTCTTTCTGGTTTGGATCCAGAGAGAAGCTGTTTCTGCTTCAAGAGCCTCGATTGATTGCACCCATGTGAACGTTTCTCTTCCTGTAATAGTTACCAAACCATGTGGTGTTCCACAAGCCACAGCAAACACAACTTAAGTTGTTGATAAATGAAGAGCTGACTTTTACCCATGTCCAGTATTAATGAAACAGCATTTCTGTAACTGGTCTCCAAAACACTACCACTGCAAAGGCATCCAACATGCCACTGTTAAGCTTTTTTGCCCTGACAAAAATAAAATTCCACACTTTTCAGACACAAATGGAATTCACACAAGTTTACAAATTCTAAGACAAGAACACTAGTTACTGATTCTGGCAACAGATCTAGGTTTAGGCAGCTGGCACCACTTAGATTTCAGCTGAACATCGTGTTCTCTAATGATGCTACTGCTGCTCCCTGGAAAGCAGCATGAGAATGTGTGGAGAGCTCACACCTTGGCACAAGAGCCACTAGAAACAAGTCCAGGACAAGAGGAAAAAGGTGCATGACTGTTAATGTACTAATAACAGTTTTAGATACTACCCTAAATCTGAAGCCCTCACAGATAAAGCCAACCTCTTCCAGAATTCTTTTAAACACTGAGTATATTCAGCTAATGAGAATAAAAAGATAGTAGCAGGTTCCTTCTCTGGAACAGGTGAAAAAGACACATTCCCTCAGAAACGCTGAAAAATGCAGGATGAGACAGCAAACCGAATAATGGCAGGAGTGCTCGAGTTTACGCAGTTAGATGCAGTAATATAAATGCTGCTTCGTTACTGTACTGACCAAATTAAGAATTTCTTCTAGGACATGACACAAACACTTAGAGGAGGCCATTATAAGGGGTAGAAATAAAACTAGAGAAGAGTTATCTTTCCTTTCTAATGACATCATGTGCAAATCATCTAGATTTAAATACGAATCAGAATCTGAAATATCAACGAATTAGAAAATGACAGGCTAAAAGGTGACTTGTTCAAAACTCAAAGCTAATTTTGACTAAAATGACCTTTTCTTCCTTGTGATCAACAACTTTGCACTATGTCTCAACTTCCAAGATTTTTTTTTCTGTAATGACTTTGATTTATAGACAACAAAGAGCTGCTGTTTCTATTCATCTGTGTAAGCATATATTTCAAGAACAAAATATCCATATATGATATGCCAGACAAAGCATTTGGACAGGCAAGTTAACCCAAAGAAATGGTTTTAGAAAATGGGACCAATAGCTCAGCTGGTAAGGAAACAAAAACTGAAGACTGTATGATTTGTGATACTAATATATGACAATGCACATGCTACAAGTTTACAAATATTCCTTAAAAAAAACCAATAATATCTGATCTTCACAGCATTACCCAGCTACAGAAAAAAAGTGCAAGTACCATTTTAACCAAGTCATAAACATACTCTGATTTCCTGATCCATTAAAATTATAAGTACAGATTAAAATATAAAAGGATATTTATATCTTTTCTTTCTTATAGGGCGGTTAAACTGAGAAAATCTAATCTCTCAGACTTTTCAAGGTGAATACCTGATAAGAGCTGCACTACAAAGCAGGTAATACAGTTGAATATTCTAAATACTTGTAAGTTTGATATTGCCCTTCTCAATCAGTTACTTCAGTAGGTGTGGAAAGCACACAAACTATTGCTCATCAAGTTCATTTAAGTGGGTTTTTTAAAATGTAAAAACACTGTCCTAACATGAATCTTTCTGGTAAATTATACTGTGCTTTTAAAAGAAGTAATTTTTGAGCTGTAGACTCCTGAGAAAACTAACTAAAATGCAGAAATTAATTAAGAAAAATAAACCTATGGCTAATGGGTTTTAATTTGGTATACAGGAATCATCTTCACTAGAAAAAGTTTCAGATGCTTTGTAAAGTTTCAAAGCAACAATCAATAACAGCTCATATTGGATCTTATGAAAAAGGTAAGTATACTTCTTTTACTATGTGGAAAACATAACACCAAAGCAGTAAAACATAATTTGCAAGCTTTATCTAGGGAAATGCCATGAATTGGTCTTTGATGCTAGACTCCCACTGCTGCTTTCATTTCAAGAAATTCACCTTCCCCAATATGAGACCACAATTTGCCTAACTTTGAGTGACCCTGAATTTAAAACCACTTGTAGATACAAACCATCACTTACCACTGAAAAATGTCCGTGAAGGAGGCTGTTTCCACAGGACTCCAGCTCTAACACACAGGTTCTTACGTACCAGCAAGTTACAGCTGCACAGCAAACTGCAAGTACAACAAACAAGAAGTGGCTGCTTAAGTACAAATGTTTAATAATGCAAATGTCAGCAGTTCAGCGTAGAGACAATCTAATATTTAGCAGCTGAGTAACAGAGGGAAAAGTCTACTCAAATTACAATAAAATTTCCACTGAGCCTAGTCCCTTGTGGTCTACTACTTTCCTAAAAAATTGAAAAACCTGACAATCCAACTGCTCCTGCAGATATTTATTTAATTATGCATCTTTATCTTTTCTTTTTCTTAACAAATATTGACATTTTCCTCTTAGGCTGTTGTAACAGTGATACTTTTCTGAGTATTGTAGATGCTGATCTTGCCAATAGCCCTCCTTTACAGGCAACTATTTATGCTGTCAGCATGTACCATATCTTGGCCTGTTTGGAGTTCTAAAATAGAAATGGAATGGTAAATTTTATAATCATTGTTTAGTGCTTGGGATTATTCCATCTCCACTGGGCTGCTACAACATTTAAGAACCTCCTACAATAGCAACTATCTAGAGAGACACTTAGGATTTGGTTCATGTAGCTTTTACCTTACCATCCCAGTGAGAAGGAGGAGGAGTACATAGAAAAGTTTTGGATTCTATGAAGAAGTAATGGCATTTATTAGACCAAGTGGTGTAGCTGAAAAAGTAAAAAGGCTGCCAGGCACAGCAGCTCTTGTTTAGAATTTACCTTCCTGGTCTGTTCACTGTGAACTGCAGTGGGAGTGGTTCTGCCCCTCTGAAAATACATAAAATAGACTTGGAACTGGCCAATACAGAGAAAAGGTTCAACCAGGACTTTTTGCGTGTTTAATATATATTTAATTTCATGTTTGTAATAAATCTGACAAGAAGACATCCAGTTGTACAAGAACTGTTCAAAGCCTGTAAATAAGCATGTTTAAACACATATTTGACTGTGGCCTGGCAACATTCTGCTGTCAGACAGATCAGAGGGAGGAGAGGCACAGTGTTCTCACCTCAACAGGCTCAGGCCCTTAGGAAGAACCAGATCTTTGTGCAACCTGCTCATTCCCAGGAAGCAATGCCACAACTGCCCTCTGGCCTTTCATCTGCTCTTGAACAGATACATGCCGAGGACGCAATTACTTCAGTAGCTTACAAGCTATTGCATCATTTGGGGCCATTCAAGCTCAGGAAGTCATTATTAAGAATTTAAAGAATTAATTTCAGGTGTCTACTGAGTTACGTATAGACATAATCCCTTTATTTCAAAGAAGAATCTGCAAATACCAGATTTCTTGTCTAGAAGTCGCATCATTATGCCAGCACACACTTGGTAACCATGCTTTAACCTTAGCCAAGGACTAACAGCTACAGTTTTCACTTATCCTCATAGCAACAGTGTCAGAATATCTCACTCTGCCCTTCTGCTTCATGGTCTCTGTTAAAATCCTTGTATTAACCCAAATGTGACAGGACAGACCCTCCCCAAGCCCCAGATTCCTGTAATCATGTGTTAAACATGCCACACTGCTGTATCATCTCCCAGGATATTACTTCCTTAGCAAGACAGAAAAAGAGTTCCCACTGCTGCAGAACCGGTATGTTCTAGAAAGAAACATGCTGTAATTTGTCATGAACAACGAGGCCACCTGCTGCTCTTGGGTCATACACCAGACCTACACTAATTTGTGGACTTACAAGGCCTGTTTTACAACATATTAGAACACTTGGGATAAAAGGAGCAGTTGCTCATCAATAAGGTGGGAGCCTGTGGGCTACTTCTAAGGGATTCAAAAAATTAAGAACTAATCAAGTTAGCATTAAACTTAAATATACCAGAAGAGTTTTCAAATCCTAAAAAGTAATGGAAAAAAATTATTCAAACTTAGCTGCAGCCTAAAGCATTAGTATTTGAGAAATTTATTAGCCTTCCTACACAGTCTATAATAAAATGCACAGTGAGAACAGAACGAGTTGTATTGGCTTCACAGGAGCATCCAGATGCTGTTCACACTGTTGAGGCAGGGCAGGCACCTGGGACTTGCTACTTCCTCAGAGAGATCAGCACAGTGGAAGGACACAACACCTAACCCTAAGCTCTTACCAAAATTGTTTCTGGTGTCCAACATTGGAAAGTCAGTCTCCACCTTCCTCTGAAATTTGTATAAAAATTGGTAAAGATAACAAAACTAAACAGTCTCACCTTCCCTGCTCCTGACAGCCTGACCTTGATGGGTACAAAGCCATGTGGGAGTATTGACCTCCTGCCTCTCCCACCCGACTGCAGGCTGATGGAAAAGGAACTGCCGCGGAATTCCACGTTAACCTCAGCCCCTCTGTCTTCAGCCATCTCTGGACGAGGGACAACACTCTGCTGCCATTACTGAGGCCGGAGGTAACAGCATGCTCTGTGCACAAGGTGTTTTCTCCAGGTTTTGTGAAAGAAGGGGGAAAAAGGGGACTCTGTGTTTCATCTAAGAACACAGAACTGTGGCCTAGAAACAGCATTCGTTAATCTGCTTTGTTGCTATGAAAAGCACAACCTGCAAGAGGATAATTCCTGTAGAGGAGTGTTAGTGCCCGGCCAGGTGCTTCTCCTGACAGCCATCGTCCCCCGGGACTGCATAACCCGAGGGGCTGTAGCTGCCCGTATCCACCGATTTCTACTCAGTACTTAGACACTGACAGCTAGAGACTGCAAAACCTAGTTAAAACTATACAAGGCCACACGCTTCTCGTTCTTAAAATACGTAAACCCCTTATCTTCCTTTCCAGCTTGAAGGAGGGCAAGGCTCCTCGCACATGCCAAGGGCAGGGCCAAGGCTGGAGAAATAACCGCACTCACTCGGTAAGGAAACGTCAGCGAACGAGGGGGGAGCGAAGGGGGCGGCTGCGGCCCCCGGCACGGCTCCTCCTCCCCCGCGGAGTGCCGGCTGTCAGGCCCGGCTGCCGGGGCCGGACAGTGACAGCGACAGTGACAGCGACAGCCCCAGCCCCGCCGTGTCCATACCTGCTCCGTGCCGCGGCCGCCGCCATCTTCCCACGCCACCGCCGCGTCCTCTGCCGCGTCCCGGGCACGCGAGGGCGGGAACCGCGCGGCGGGCGGGGCCAGGGGCAGGGGCGGGGCCGCCATCCGTGAGGGGACCGGGCAGTCCCGGGTGTGGTGTGTGCTAGGGGGGGTATTCCCTGGCATTCCCTGGGGAAATGCGGGGCGTAGGGAGGGGTTCATTCGTGAGGGGAGACCCAGAATGGAGATGTGTGAGGATGCGGGTGTGAGGACGTTCTTCAAAGCGGGATTTGATCTGTGGGGAGGGCCGTTCTCTTGGCGCGGGGGGAGAAGGGGCCGTGCTGAGGTGATGTGGAGTGGGGATAGGGCCGGCTCTGAGGGGACGGGATATGGGGACATTTCCCGGGAGATGTAGCGTGGGGACAGGTTGGTGGTTCCTGAGGGTTTGTGCTATGGCGATGAAGCCGCTCCACGAAGGGTTTGTGGGCTGTGCCCAGCGGGAGGTACGCTTTGAGGAGGGGGCTGCTGCTGGGGAGTTCAGGATGAGGCAGGTGGGGTTCAGCTGCTTCTTAGCGCTGCTATTGACGGATAGGTAAGTTATTTGCCCCACGTGTGGGAGCACCAGGAATATCAAGGCAGGGTTTTTAGGGAGAGGACACACAACATGGGACAGACAGAATGCTGTTCCTCCAAGTGAGATGTCTGGCAGGGTAGTGCAGTAACATCTGTTCCTCCTCTGGTGTCCCTTGCCTGGATGCCTGCTGCCCAGAGTGAATTTTAGAGAGATTATTTGGTTTTCCACTCCTTTAGATGCATCCCTAGATGAATAAATGCTACACTACTGGGAAGTAGCTAATTTCCTTTCTCTGAAGGTAGCAGAGGGGTAGTTTCACATGATGAATCAGTAGGAAAAGAGTTCCAGAGTCCTGGCTCTGTGTTTCCACATCCTCAGTGCTTTAGGACATGGTTGTCAGGCAAACTGATTCATTTAAATTCCTGATTTATGTTTGTTTATTTTCCTGACCAGGCCTAAATGAAGTCTACAGCACCTTCTTGTCATTCTGCCTTTTTTCACATCACCATAGGCAGTAGTGTCTGTATAAGTACTTAGAAATGTACAGGAAAGCCTTTCATTGTTAAATATGTAAAAATTGAGGGGAAATCCAGATACAGCCCTCATGAAACAGTACTATTATTAGCTGACTGAATTGTTGGGATTTACATATCCTGTACATAATGGTAGGATTGGCAGGAAGTAAAACCTCAAAGAAGGTGGGATTTGATGGTGTTAGGTGCTTTGGTACAAGCCTTGCAAGAACCATTAGCTTGATGTGTAAGTGCACCCTGCTGGTGGGCCTGACAGACATATTTCCCCAGAACTGGCTCAGAAGTGATTCAGAGGTTAAGGTGTAGTTAAATGTAACACACTTGTTTATAGTGTAAAATAATTGTCACAAGGCTAAACTGATTAATGATTTGTCCTGCTCTCATCTTTCTCCTTGGAATTATAAGTAAATATGAGGATATGTAACTATTGCAAAATTACTTTTATCATATGTCTTGTTCTTACATTTATGGTTTTTTTAACATCTGGTAAGATTATATGGACTGTACTCACTGAGGAATAAAATGTACTTCCCTAAGGGTACTGAGCTGTGCTAGGCCTGTGCAGGTGAGCCAAGTCAAAGAGGGGATTAATACCATAGCTTCTTCGACAAATGAGAGAATGGAGGTCTTGGGGTTTGAGAACATTTGTTCAGGGAGTAAAGGAAGAAGTGAGAAATGCCTTGGGCTGGATGGGGCTTGGAGCAACCTGATTTAGTGGAAGGTGTTCCTGCCCTTTGCAGGGGGGTGGAATGGGATGAGCTTTAAGGTTCCTTCCAACCCAAACCATCCTGTGATTCTGTGTAACTGCTTCTGTGATCAGATCAGTGGGAAACAACGCCTCAACAAATATTGCAGATGTAGAGAGGGAAGTTGTGAAACTCAAGAGATAAGCAATATGAGTGTGAAAGAAGCAAGTGAGGAATGATGACTGAATCACTGGGGAAGGGTACATAAGGCAACAAAATAAATCTGGGAAAAGTATCTGCAAATATACATGAAGTAGACAAAGTACCAGGGAAATCTGTAAGATGAAGGGAAACAAAATTAAGATAAAGACTTTATTCCTCCAGAACTCCTGGAATAGTTAATTCTTTCCTGAACAGGAAAGATGAAAGTGTATTAACAATATTTTATGCATCATCAGACACTCTTGGTTATATATAAGATATAAATAAGGGTATTTTTTTCCCTGCCATAGAATTAATGATGTTAATGGCTGCTGTAGAGTAATTAAGAGGTAATAATACTTCAGGTTAAGTGTTAGAAAATAGGGGAATAAGGCAGTTTGGATGAGATTGCTGGGCTAGAATGGAATGAAGAGAATCAAGACAGTCAGCAGTGTCCCAGCTCTATTCTGAATTCTTAGGGAGCCATAGGATTACTTTTTGTTTAAAATTACTGAGTAGATAAGCCATTATCAGGTGAAAAAAAAAATAAGGTAAGAAGGACCCTTCAGTATTCTGTAGAGAGATATGGTCATTAGTTTGGACAATTCACTTAGCTTGAGATATCTTTTTTGTAAGTTAGATGTAGGTCTTGCCTGTCTTCCAAAGGCATTTGCGTGCCTTTTGAAATAGCAGAAGTACTATTTATTTTTAAAGCAGAGGCTTACATTTCTTTCTATGTCTGATAAAAATGGAGTGGAAAATGCATGGATATTTTCCATCTGTGTGTAGGAAAGGGACACTGTCCCTTTCTCCTTTGCATATGAGGATATACCATCCTCTGACAGTTTGTTTTCTTAAATCTTGGTTTATCCTTGTTGATGTCTAAACCCCCCTTGTTATCTTCCAGAAGCTTGGGTCATCACTGTGGAATTCCTGGTATGAGAAGGCAGAGCGTCAGGGTAGAGAGAAGATCCTTGCTGAACTGCTGTAATGATGAAAACAGTGATTTTAATTGTCCTAATCATCTTCTCTTTGCTGGCTTCAGGTAAGGCTGATGCAGAGAGGGAGAGAGAAAGGTTGCCTCTGGGTGGGTGACATTCAAACTAATATATGCTCTGGTTTTGTTTTCCTCTGTGCAAAGAAAGAAGTTGCAGTTAGAGCTGTGCCTGTATTTTTTCTGTTTGATCATTGGCAGATGGTGACCCTGTTAGTTTTGAAGCAGCTTGATACACAACTTCCTTAGTAATTCAGTGAGGGTTTGTTTCCTTAGAATAGTTGAGATCTGCGTACTCATTAATATTGTCAAAATGAAGCAGTGGACCTCAAGCTGCTGCCCTCTAAAACCACTACGGGTTCTTCTTGAAATTGTGCTGAATTAACGTCAAAACAAGTGGAGGACTAATGTCTGATGCAATGCTCAAAGAAATAAAAACTTCAATTATTTAATTGTAAACATTGCTAGTATTAATAGTTCTCCAGAGAGTCAAATGCTTAAACATCTGGAAATGACAATGGTAGAGATATTGTGGCGTTTTCTGTGCATTCAGTCCTGGTTTTCATTACATGGCTTAAGATTCTCTTGAGTTACATAACTGCATGCTATTTTTTACCCAGCAATCACTTTTTTTCCTCCTTAAATGTCTAGTATCTTCTCAGAGGTGCATATGATGATATATTTCAGAGTAGAATGCATTTCAGAGGAATAATACGAGATGGAATAATTGCAGCCTAAAGCAAAAGAGGAAATTTTGTTGGCATGTCTGGGTTCCTTTAAGATGTAGCTTTGTAGTTGGTTTAAACCAACCAAACCTCCAAGTCCTTCTGGAAATGGAAGTTTCACCTTCCCCTCCACTCTTAATTACATTTTCTTGGTGTGTGAAAGCACCAGAGGAAACAGCAGAGCAAAGGTTAAAAGAATGGCCTGTATTGATAACCAAGGACAGCAGTAAAACTGATAAACCCTGGGGAATGCATGTTTACATCAAGATTAGAAGGTCTGTGTTCTGGTAGAGTCACATCCCAGTTGACTTGTTAGGAGAAAAACTGCACTCTGATAACAGGAAGATGGTTACCCTACATTGTAAGTGCCATTCCTTCTCCTGCTATCCCAACAGGAAAACAGGCCATAGCCATAAACACATCGTTACCTTTGGTTCCTCCTAATTTTGGGTGGCAGCCTTACCTAAAATTCACTAAGGTTGAAGCAAGGAAGATTCTGAGGCAAAAGATCTTGCCATAATAATTGTTGATTCTGGAAAAATCTGCCTAAAACTATATCCAGTCAAAAGGAAGCAAAGAGACATTGTAAAGATTCAGCAGCAAATGTTGTCCTCATGTTGGGCAAAAGTGACCTTGGTCGGATGTGGGCACATCTCTTGGGTGCCTCTAAATGTGTGGGTATATGGGTGTGAGTGACCACAATCAAGCTATTGGGAAGTTAAATAAAATAGAATAACTTCTCTCTTCCATAAGGTGTTAAACTAAGGGTTTTTTTCATGAAATCCTACGAATCTTGACTACTTTTTGATCCTATAGGGAAGAAATTCCGATGGTGCACCCTTTCTGATCTGGAACAGAGAAAGTGTGCAGAGCTCTCCAAAGCACTTATGGCTGTGCTACCCCTCACTACTGCCAGTTCCTTTAC
This sequence comes from Coloeus monedula, assembly GCF_965178545.1. NCBI lineage: Eukaryota > Metazoa > Chordata > Aves > Passeriformes > Corvidae > Coloeus > Coloeus monedula. The sequence continues at coordinate 10,310,458 of NC_138798.1, read as the reverse complement.
TAGGATTTCTTGCATCAGAGCGCACAATACATATGACTGCATTGATAAAATCAGGGTGAGTTCACAGAGATTTTTAAAACTGATTTTGTGTCCAAATCCTCTTTTGGAAAAGTAACTGGTAAACAGAATCTATGGGAAAATAAAATGATACTGAAATAATTCAACTGCTTATATGACAAAGTGCACAGTCATTTGAGAGGCAAGAATTACATCCCCTGAGCATTCTACCAGATGTACTGCTTTACCCCAGCTAATGTCTTTGCAATCTCCAAGAAATATAGAAAGCTGCTTGGAAATAAATAGACAAAAGCAAACTACTAAATTAAAATTTGTTCAGGCAGGTCTTGAACCTTCTGTTTTTTTCCTTGTAAACACACTTGTTTTGAGGGTCTTGCTGTTGTTTTAAAGGCAAATAAAGCAGATGCTGCCTCCTTGGATGCTGGAGATGTTTACTCTGCTGTAAAGCTGTACGGTTTGGCAGTAGTGGCAAAGGAGATCTATGATCAAGGTAGGCTGGTAAAGCTGAAGAATAAACTGTACTTCTGATTTGGCTAAGAAATGGCTCTAGATTTCTTGAAAAAAAAAGTCAATATGTTTTTATTAGCTTTGTAGTAATATGGAGGTTGCTAACAATTGTTTCTAAAATACTTAATGATGATGAATAAAATAGCACTGGTCCTTTGTACCCAGTAGCCTTTCTGCCTGTGGTAGTGACAAACTTGCATTGTTTGTTTGACAAGGTGCCATGTAGCCAGTACATGGTTAAGTTCCTGGCACAAGTACCTATGTTGAATAGGCCTATTCTTTATTCTTTAGCCATGTTCACAGTAGTTCAACTCCTCTTCACAGATGGAAGCTGCAAAATTGAGATTTTTTTTCTGTTACACTTTTTTTGCTATTGCAGGAAATTGTGTGTTTGCTGTGGCCATTGCCAAACGAGGAAGTCTGGATATCCAGAGTCTACGAGGTGTACGCAGCTGCCACAATGGAGCCCGGTGGACATCGGGCTGGAATATTCCACTTGGCTTTCTCCTTGCAAGAAATTATCTTTCCTGGGATGAGGCGCAACCTCTGAGCCAAGGTAGGCGATAGGAGCCATAGGGCTACCTGTGGCCACAGCAAAAGTAACTGAAATGCCAGCAGATGTAGGATGAACTAGTTATGGCCATGATATGTTTGGCCCCTTTTCCTCTTTTGATTTTTTTCCCATTTGACTTTTATCTTTCTTTTTGTTTTGGTTTGGTTTTTTCCCCCCTGCACCTGCAGCAATCAGTGAGTATTTCAATGCAAGCTGCGTCCCTGGAGTTGGTGTTGCTGCTCCCCGATTGTGTGCTCTCTGCCAAGGACAAAAATCTTATGTCAGAGACAGGAACCACTTCTGTGAGACAAGCAGTAATGAGCCCTTCTATGACTCTGAGGGAGCCTTCAGGTGAGTTCTGGGACACTGGGGCTGAATTCGCTTTTGGGGGAAAAAGAACTTACGAGGGAGGAAAGCCAGTGAAATGTTAATAGGATGGCATTTGTCTTCCTGCAGGTGCTTGAAGGATGGAGTGGCAGATGTTGCCTTTTTAGATCATCTAAGAATTATGAGTGCCACAGGTAATCATAAAAATGCAGTTTTCTTTTAATCTCTGGCTGTGCTCTTTCCTGCATAGGTGTTTGAGGGATATGCCTATATTTTTGTCTTTCCCAGGGAAAATTCAATCCCTGCAAACAGTTCAGGGGTATTTCTTGGCTCTCCGCACACATCAGAAAGAAATAGAACAGGAAAGTGTGAGTGAGCAATGATTTCTCACAGGAGATTCTTAGAATGGAAGCAGACAGGTGATTTCATTAGATCAAAGTCTCTGACACAGCTGTCAGTATTTGTTTTGCCTGAGTTACAAGATTCCTTTCCAAGTTCAGTGTATTGAGCTGTATAACTGCAAAGTTCCTGCATACCTGCCTTGTATTTTTAAACTCGGTTGAGCTCTGTACCAAAGGTGGTTAGCAGTAGTATTTGCAGGTAAGTGTTTTTAAATAAATGTATTTACAGGGGTACAGCTTAAAGAGTATTTTGGAACAGCTCTGTTTGAGGTCCCTCTCTTTGATAAGAGAAGTACTTACCAAGGACAACTTTCCCAAGTGTGCTTGGTACACCGTGCTGCCTTTTTAACCTTTAACAACCTCCAGTGAAAAACGTTTTATATTCTGTCTCTGTGCCTGCTGCCAAGTCATGGGTCACTTCACAGATTCATGAGTATCTTCTTGTTTCAGAGTCAGAACAACAGGAATATGAACTCTTGTGTCCTGATGGGTCCACAGCTGAGCTAACCGAATACAGCACCTGTAACCTGGGCAAGGGGCCTGGCCGTGGCATCATCACCCGCAACAACTTCCAGAAGATCACCAACAAATTTCTTAGCATGATCCAGGTGAGTGAATAAGTTGTCTGTGTCCAGACACAGGTTTTTCTTCCATCTTTGTGTGGAAATTATCACCCAGTTTGCCTTTTTTCTTGAGAGATTTATAATCAAATTATAAAAATTGCTAAAAATGTTTGTTCTGGGGAGGGATCTTGCATTTGCTTGTGCAAGGTTTTACTTTTTTCTAAAGTATTCTTCTGTAGGAGGCTGGGAATAAATAAGTAAAGAAGGGGAAGATCCCATAATACACAAACTGGAAAATGGCTAATGATGTTCATCCTGCCCTGGAACTTGAATCAATTTTTATGTATCTGAGGGAGACTCATAGGTTCAGGCAGGGATCACTTATCTTCATCTCTTTTTCTAACTTATAAATAGTATTTGATATCTTGACCACTGATACAAAGGGAGGGAAGGCTGAGGCTGCCTGTTGCTGGAAGAATGAGCAGATTTGTTGCAATTAAAAGTGTTGTTCTTGTCCTAGCGCCTCTTTGGGCATAAAGGAAAGGAAAGAGCCAGATTTGAACTCTTCAGTTCAGCGCCCTTTGGGGGAAAGAACCTGTTGTTCCGAGATGCCACTCAGCACCTGCAGCTTCTCGAGGAGCAGCTGGAGGTTGCCTATGTCCTTGGTCTGGATTATGTATCTCTCCTTAAGGGACTTGGCCATGAAGGTGAGAACCATTCCAGAGGACTGTAGCTAAGGCAAGAAAAAGTTCTCCTTCCACATTGTTCCTCCCTCCGGGCACAAATGCATATACCTGAACATCACCTTAACATACAACAGATTGGAGCACTGGTAAAACAATCTGCTTCAATTTCAGGGAGCTCTTTGGACAACAGCATTGTGCGCTGGTGCTGCATCAGTGACACTGAGCTTCGCAAATGTGAGGAGTGGGCACTGAGCATCAAATCCGACCCATTGGTCTGCGTCCAAGCAACTTCCATGACCAAATGCATTGAAATGATCAAGGTAGGAGACTCCCTCTGGTCAGGATATAAGACTGCACAGGGTACGTATGTTTTGTCTGAACTAAAGAGAGGAAAACTAGCTTGAGGAATAAGTGGGAATGAGGGGGAATTTCCAGCCAGTGGAGAAGTCCTGCTTCTTAGATACACAATTCATGCAAATCCTGGTTTTGTTATTTTCTCTAATGCTGCTGGCAGAGTAGTGAGGCTGATGCGGTCACCCTGGATGCAACGCATGTGTACATTGCAGGGAGATGTGGACTGGTGCCTGTAGCTGCAGAATGCTATGGTAAGTTTTCATGTGACTGTATCAAGAAGAGAGGGAATCAAAAAAGTACCATTAAGAATATAGTTAAATTTCCACAGTTTGTGATGTTTTGTGATGGAAGCAGGAGTCAGTATAAATGTCCAAATACTCTTCCCAGCTCTTCCACTAAGTGGCTCTAGCATTTGGTCTGTTTATTTATGCCTTCTGTTAAACGGACAAAGATGCTGACATGGCTGAAGAGGATCACAAGGGTTTTGAAGGAGTGCTGACATGTAAAAGGAATGATGGCAGTTGCAAGATCCTTAATGTTTATCTCTCCTTCCAGGGGGAGACTGTGCCCCAGCAGCTGAGACCATGGAGAAAACACAGAAACTAATTCATCTTAAGCACAAAGGTAACAGAAACTATGAGAGGGCATAAGGTCTAGGTTTTCCTGAGACTGCTCTAGAGTTTATGTAGGAATGTGTTTGTGTGTTGGTTTAGAACAGAATTTTCTGTGCAAGGACAAGAGCTTTGTGGCTAAGCAAAGAGTGTAGGTCTGTACTGTAACTGAAGATACTGTGACAAGATGAGGGAGGGCAGGGCGGCTGTACCCTTCTGGTATACTTCATTGTCTTGGTATAACTGGTTGTTGTCATTGTTTTACAGCACTACCACCCGTTTATGCTGTTGCCCTAGCTAAGAAAAGTGCCAAACAGATTCACATCAATAACCTTAGGGGAAGGCGATCCTGCCACAGTCACCTGTACAGTCCTGGAGGATGGTTACTTCTGTCCAGATACACAGTGGGAGCTCGGCAGAATGATACTGAGAACTGTGATATTGGCTCTGGTAAAGGCTGGGTTGTCTCTTAACTAGACCATGAAAATCTGAAGCTCTATATTTGGAAGTAAAATAGAAATGGGGCCATGAGGATCTGAGCAGCAGCTGCTGACTACAGTTTCAGAGGGTGTTGAAGCAGCTTTTCCTCATATTTGACTATGTGTCACACTATTTAGCCCTCTTCTTGCTAGTTGTTAGGATGAAATTCCATTCCTGCCTTTTCCCATGTGAAGAGTCATTAATCTCATCTGAGTTTTCTTTACTCAGCTTATCAGAATTACTTTTGGAAGAGCTGCATGCCAGGAGCAGATGGAAACCTGTGCAAGGTGTGCATCGGAGATGGTGAGGTGGAAGGAGCTCGAGTGTCCAGCAGATGTGCTGCAAGTCACAATGAACGTTACTATGGCAATATGGGAGCACTCAGGTGAGCTTTTAGTGAGAGTCAGAAATGCAGAGCAATAGCCAGAATTGCCTCATTATTTTGCTGATGTTTTTCTTTGGAAGGGTTTCTTTTCCTATTTGTTGAGCATCTGGCTGTATAAACTTTTGCTAGTGTGTATTTTGTTTTGGTTGCAGTTGCTATGGGATGTTCAGCTGACTGATGATTTAAAATGGTCGTTAAACCATTTCCAGAGCAAGGCAGTGCTTCCAAACATGTAATGCTTAGAGCATTGGTACTGACTCATTAAAGGGAAGGGATGGAAGACAGAAGATCAGAGAGCACAGGTGATGTGGTAAGAAGCAGTGTAGCATGCAGAAGATAATTAAATAGAGTGGAGATATAAAAAAATAAATAGTTGAAAACAGAGACAGTGAAGACTATTAAAAGTGAAAGCACTCTTACAAAATATACATAGTGCATTTAGTTGAATTCTGTTCTCTTTCTTGCGTAGGCATGGGTGAAGGTGCACATTGTGCCGCAGCTTTGACTTGGGAGCTACTGTCAGGGATGAAAAGGATTGCCTTAGCAAACTTCTATGCTGAGATCACTGCCATATTCCAAGCGATTAGGGATGGGAGGGATACTTGCAGCTATTCCTGTTTTAGTTTCAGGTGACTGTCCAAATGTCAGTCATCATGCAGTGCTGTCTTTGATCGCGTCTTGTTTTTTTCTTGCACTAGGTGCCTAGTTGGCAATCCCAGTGGAAGAAGCTTTGGAGATGTAGCTTTCCTGGAACACTCTAACCTGCTTCAGAACATAGAGGGTGAGATGGAAATACTCTCTTTTCCTTTGAGAATGTTCATAAATGTCAGTTACTCCCCACAATGTGACCATCACTCGTGAGGATCAGTCTTTACAGGTTTAATCTAGGTCCATGAAGTTCTGTTTGTAAATGGAAGATTGCAAGAAGCTTTCTGCATGTAGGTGTTCCAGTAAAGCTTAACATTCAAATACTGTAAGAGAGGAAAGAAGAAGAATCACCCAATGTAAAGATGCGTGTTGGGATAATCATCCTTGAAGACTACACTAGATTTTTGGAAAGCTCAAAGCTTTAAAAAGCAAACCAAAAGAAGTCTTTCATAGAGTCAAGGAGAAAAGGAACCCTCATTAAAGCGCACTAAAATTCTATTTTGGGCAATTTCAGTAACAGAAGAGACTTTTTAAAGAGAGAAATCTCTCTAAAAATCAAATGAAGGTATACAGGGGCTGGAAACCCATGGGAATTCATGCAGCAATGAGCAGTTTGTTTGGGAAAGCAAAGGGCACGCAGGCCGAATTGCTTTGTTTCCAGAAAGGGATCTGGTTACAGATGCAGATGAGACATGATATGCTGTTCATATGCCTTGATATTATTCTAGTTTTAGTTGATAGGTGCAGCTTAAGTTCACTGACCTCAGTGAAAACACTACCCTGGTCCTTATGCATTCCTAAGAAATGACCACATAACACGCTGTGTTTGTTTTGAACACACTGACTAAACTTCTTCCTCTCAAGTTTTAACATTTTTTATGAGATTCATCCTCTCTTCTGCTTTAATTTTTCAAAAGGGTTTCCTTTCACTTCATTTTCTTTTCAGATCTGGGCAGCTCTGGCTGGGCAAAAGGTTATACCCCTCTTGACTTTGAACTCTTGTGTCCAGATGGAGCACGCGCTGCAGTCACAGAATGGGCAGGTTGTAACCTTGGCCCCATTCCCCCCAGCACAGTCATGACTCGACCGGTTGCTGTCACTAAAATCTCTGACTTTCTATTGAAATCCCAGGTATGACAGGTAACAGGGAAGAGCTTGGCATGTTACCATTTGTTATGTACAACTGCTGCGAACCCTTTCAAGATTAAAAGCTTTATATACTACATATATAAAGTGCCTTCAGATCCAATACAAAAGAATTAAAATTGTGCATGGGAGATTGAGAAAATAATTATTTGGATTCTCTAAAGGGGTATTTTGGCACCAGTTCCCATTCCACAGAGGCCATACTTTTGCTGAGAAATAAGGCACTGCAAAACTGCATCTTTTTGTACTAATAAGAACAGTGCTAGATAAAAATGCTATTAATGACCCAAGCTGTGAAACTTTTATTCATTTTCTGTTCAGGACTCTCTGGGAAGCAAATTGGATTCTGAGTTCCAGCTCTTTCAGTCCTGGAAGTATGGTGAAAGTGATCTGCTTTTCAAAGACACTACTCAGTACCTTGTTCATGCAAGTCACCTGAGCTATCAGGAGATCCTTGGAGAGTCTTTTATTCAGCTGGCAGAATCAGTGTTTAATTGCACACCTGCAGGTAAAGTCAAGTTCTTAATTCTGAGTTAGGGAGAAATGCAGCAGGCAGCCTTCTGTGCACAGCTATGGCCCTTTTGTTTAGACTGCATGGAGAAGTATGTTCTACCTAATCCTCTTAGTAACAAATTTCTAAGGAGTCCTGTGTTAGAATTCTGTGAGATGAAGTTGTTAACTGCAATTCAAAAGGGGATTTTGACCTCTGTTCTGCTGTTTTAATGAACAATATCTGACGAATTTACTACTTCTAAAGCTGATAGCATCTTTAAGTGTATACTTTTTTACTGGTTTGTAGGCATCTTGGACTTCTGCAAACAGGATATCTGTGCATCCTCATCCAACTGACAGCTAATACAGAGGCTTTGCAGGGCACATACATCACCATTGTTGCTGAAAACAAGGAAAACGTGCAAGTTCAAACTATGCAATGCAATCAGCAAGGAAACAGTAATCTCTAGAAATGTATGCTGAACACCTTTTTTTCCAGCAGATTTTATGTTTATGATGATGTAATACTACTCATATGTCACCCCTTTCTTTTTTGGAGCATGGCAGCATGGGGAACAGCACAACCAACAACACAGAACTAGGATCAGCATTGTGGAAAGAGCAGGGCCAGTACCATGGACTAAAGTACAGACTGGTATGAGTGGCACAGGTTAGTTGGTAGCATTTTGCCTTGTTTGTCTTATAAACAGTTTCCATGCAAAACCCCCAATCAAGTGACATTTTGGTAGTTGCAGCATTGTCTTCCTGTATCTGTGATTTTGGTTGCAGCTAGATAGTCCCTGCTGAATGCACATATGTATTTCTTCTTTAACCAATGATCTTTACTAGTAAATCAAAACTATTTTTTCCTCACAAATAAATGTATTAAGACACTTAATAGCCAGCAGAACTGGATGCTTGAAGCCTTAGAGTGAAGAAAAGCAGTGGATATTCCTCTTTGTCAAGACCTCCAACCATTACATTATAGTACTTTGACACTTTTAATTTAAGATTCTCTGAACTGTCAAAATGTTATCTATCAATTAAACTGCCTGAATGTGATATGAGGCCTTTTGAATAAAAGTCATCTGTTCATAATCTGTATAGTGTATTGTCCCAGTATGGATCCAAATCCTCATCTACTGTTGGAGCCAGCAAGCTGTAGCCCTGAAGGAGCAGGGAAAGACCAGGATGCTTATTTAGGCCTCTCACGTGTTCCTGCCTTTCTTTCCTGGAGCTTCCATGCCATCTGCGGGGCTTGTGTGACACTGCACTCAGGAGAAGGGAGTTCTGAGAACACGGTGAAGAAATGCATGTGGCAGCTTAGCTTTGCCAAGAGCAGCATGCAGCTGATCAGTGATACATTAAAAATCTGGGTTATACCCAAGATTTTATGGGTTGGAAGGGCAGGGATGTTGTTTTCTGGCACAGACATTACAAATGCTTACTAGGCCTTGTTGCTGATCCCCTGCTCCAGCTTTGACTCGCAAACATCAGTGTGCTGCCTTGCACAGCCTGTGGCACATGAACCACTGGCCAGCCTTAGCCCTGAATCTCAGGTCTGAGCTGAGCAGGATTTGTGCTCTTTGGCTCCTATTACTCTGCTATCTGAAGAGATGGATGCTGCCTCAATGCTATGAATAGTAGCTGAGATCATGCTTCAAATGTCCCAGGCTGGGATGAAGGAACACCAGAACTGTTGCTCTGTGCCTCAGTAACAGCATACCCTGTTACTTAGCAGTGCTGATCTCGTCGGAGATTTGACCTTTCCCCTCTGCATGCAAGACATACTATCATGCATATTTACCTACACCAGCCTAAAGGCCTTAAGAAACTGAAAGGTTCTCAGAAAAATTTATTTCCATAAATTAAAAACACACACAAAAGAAACAGTAAAATTTTAGATTCACACAATATTAAACAGAAATAGAATGCCAAGAGCATGATGGAGGCTAATGGCACAAGTGTACAAATTCTCATTGAGCTATTTGTTAATTTGATAGCATCATACAGACTTTTAATCCACAATTACCATCCATATTCTAGAAAAGCACCTGGAACATAATATACCAAAGGCCCACCTGAAATAAAATACAATGAATGAGAACTGCTTGCAGGAAATCATATCCAGCAAGCACCAGAACTCAAATGTATGCAAACACAAGCCAGCCAGGCAAATGCTGTACCATACATTAAGGAGCCTTAGCTGCTCCAGTCATAGCATGATGAAAGTAATGATTGTTTTCTTCCTTTTTTTTTTTTTTTTTTTTGGAAGTGATCTTTTTATCTCTGACAATCAGCAAATTTAGCATAGAGCTGCCTGGCTCTGCATAACTTACTACTAAGAGACAGGACATGGCAAAAGCTTTGCAATCCTTCTCAAGCTGTTCTAGTCATCAGTCTGTGATGTACCATGTCTTTCCATGGTGATACAAAAACATCCTCACTGGAGGGGGTTCCCTTAATGAAAATGCAAGTGTACATATCCTGCTAGGGATGTATGTAAGACCCCAAAAGATTAATCCTCTACACATTTTTCTTTCAATTATTTGTGACAGAAGCAGCTCAGAATGGCAAATGCCCAGCTTTTGCACAGTCATCACTCCCAGTGTACAAGCAGTAGCCACAAGGAACATGGCTGTTCTATGAGTGCTGTAAACAGGAACAGAGGTGAGAAAGGAAAAAACAAAAAAGTGCACAAGCAGGACTGACACCTGTATGCCAGAGCGGGGAAGAGATGCTTGGTCTCCACTAGCTTACATCATCATACAAACACTAAACCAAAAGAGAATAATGCTGTGTATTTGGGTTTCCACAAACTGAGGTCTGGGAGAAGCTAGACAACTGCAACATCATTTTGTACCTCCTCCAATGACTGTAAACCAAAGAGAATGGAGTATTTTCTTTGCTCTGCTCTCTCTGCTGTAGCTTGTAGAAAAAAAAAGTCAAGAAATGTTATTTCAATGCAATTAGAAACAAGAGAGCAGGGAAGGAAAAAAAAACCAAACCCACCCTAAACAAAACAAACGAACCCCAACATAACCCAAAGGAAAAGACTCAACACATTCCATGTTTTGAAGCACATTAGAGGTCTGAACTTTTCCTGGGCCCAAGTCTCTTCCCTCCTGCCCCAATCTTTATTTCCTTGAAAGCCCCATTAAGGTTACACCTTAATTGTGTCACAGCACTGGAAGCCTCCCATATTAAGAGAAGGTGAATGAATGCTCTGTAACAATCCCATTCTATAGCATAAATTCATAAAAATATATCTCTCACTCTTGCTACCGCTTCCAGCTAGTCAATAATTGGGCTAATAAGCCAGTATAGGGAAACTTTCGAACACTTTTTAGGAGGCTGCTGACCTTTGTTTTTTAGGGATTTCTTTTTACAAAAATAAAGAGGATCAATTAGAATGTTCTGCAACAGGCCAACAGGTTGACCAGAAAAATACTGTGTCAATATGTTCAAAGTTTGCCTTGTTATTTCACCCTCAAACTCCAAACACTACTACTCTAAGTGTGCACTCCTCTCTTTTCTTCAGTCTTCCTGATTAAAGATAATTAGCCTTCAAAACAAGAATGTAAATTTTTACAAATCCCAGCACATAAGCTGGGAGCAAAAAAACCCCAGATTAGATTTCTTTCAAGACTCAGGCACACAGTGTAAGAATCTTCTTCCATTTCTCTACTTTCAAAGCTCTGAAATTCAACAGATTGCTTGTTAACTTTTAGTTTTCTGTTTGGTCACTTACAGAAGTGGTAGAGCAACAGAAGATATTGATGGTATTTGCAGTCCTGCATTTATTGGGACTTTATAAAAAATACCCACCCACTAGATATTTGTTCAATTTGAAGGTAAATAGAAACTCTATTATATGGGTAGGTAAATAAGAAAGTGCAAGTTCAAGTGACAACTGAAAGAAAGAACAGACTGATTAAATTTGAGCATCCCAGCAACAAAAGCTTTGCCTGAATAACTTCTCTAGGCACTAAGGGACAGAAATTACCTGAACTGCAGCTAGCATTGGAATTATGCTTCAAGTTAAGTTTAACAGAAGTTATGCCAGAAGGGAGCTCTCTTCCTTCCAAAGGTTGAGCTGAGAAATTGCCCAGTGCTGCATCAGATAATTACATATGGCCTTACATAACGAAAACAATGTCCACATACTCAGAGGCTCTTTGTACAACACTGGCTATTATGTACAACAGTGCTGTACAGTGAATATCTAATTATAAGCTACAGGAACTGTAAATCTAAAATGGTAAGAAACCCTTTCTTTTTGACATTAAAATCAAGTGAGTATAAATGGAATTAAAATAACTTTAGAATAAGTCCCAAAGATTTTGCTGGTGTTCTTGGCATGCAGCAGCTCAGCTCAGTTAAATAAAAATCTCTCCTTATGTATCCTGCAGCTTAACATCCTCATGGACCAATTATCTTTTCCTCTAGAGAAGAGGTTGGCATCAGCCAAGTAAGTAAAAAAATCTGCTATTTGGGAAAAAATAGTACTGGGCACCATTTTTCCTTAAAAAATTACCTTTTTTGAGTTGAATCATGTTAAAAGAAACATATACAAAGTGCAAGTTATTTGAAGTCTAGTTATGTGGGGCTTCTGCTGCCTGGAGCCAGGAAGGGCAAAGAAACTTAGAAGGAACCTTTTAAGTTAACAAGGAAGAAACAATTGAAGACAAACCTAGACATCTGCTTTTAATTATCAAAAGGTTAGTGGTATATCAAGAATGTGTTTGCTAGAATTTTTCTTCATCAAACACGGTATATTTTGTCAGCTTGTTAAAAACAGCCATTACAGTAACAACATCAGACTCAAATGTGCAAATGATCTGGAGTACAGAGTTCTAGCATCACTGAAGGTGCACTACTTCCTCCTTTCCACTCCTACTCTACTCCCAAATGTATTTAAACATAATTAATTAAATATAAGCAGTAATTTCCAGAGGTTGAGAAAGGAAGGGTAAGTTTCATGTGGCTGTGTTACACTCAAACAGGGACTTAAAAGAATCCCTCCAACAGCATTTAAAAAAATAAAATAAAATAGCACCTTAGAGAGGGTCACAGCCAAAAACTGATTATCAGATGTTAGAACAGAGTGGTAGAGTAATGTATGAAGAAGTCAGTAGATTTCTCCCAAGAGGAAAATACTAAAGAAACTGACGGGACCATTTCCAGCTAAGTGGCTCCCTCAGATGCTGGAGGCCTGCTCCTGCTCAACCTCCTCTGCAAAAAAGGCTTCAAGGTCCATTAGCTTCTGACTCAGAAGAACATCTAACTCTGCACTCTGCAGTGCAGCTCTTTTTGCTCGGGTGAAGCTACCCACTGCTTTGATTTTGCCTCGTGTCTTCCTTTTTCGGGGAAGAGTAAAGTCCTGAAACTCTAGAATCCGCTTTCTCTTTTGCTGGCTGACAGAGATCAAGTGTCCATTTTTCTCCTTGGGCTCCTCAAAGATTGTTTCCAAGCTCCTGGTAAAGCAAGAACAGAACTCATGAATACTTTAGCAGCAGCTGCCTTACACTGACAGGGAGACTGAGGGATTTCATAACCCAAGTAAACACACTTCTAATTTTTACATTTTTACAGCCCCTCCACACCTCTTGTAATGTTATCTACAGCTTACACCTCCTATAATGCACGTTACTGCCAGCTGAGTTGTTATTGCTGCACAGACATTTGGGTAGAACCTCTTTGTATTTCAGTTCAAAAGCACAATTACAGATTCTTGATCTTACAGAATAAATAGGTTTGAACATTTGATGAGAGGCAGTTATTGTTAGTATTTTAAGGAACATGTAATTCCCTTTGAATTTTGAAAAATAAGTACTGTGCTTTGATGGAGACTGGAATGAATGAACAGATGAAAAAATATACAAATCCATACTTAACCAGCTGCAAATTCTTAGTTCATATTCCATTTTACTTTTTCCCATCCAAATAGTAAAAGATACTATTTTCAAATTAACTTTCTCTAGCAGTTTAAACTAGAATATATCTCCCTCTTACCTTTCATACACCTTTCATCTCCTCTCTGTCCCCCCCTAATTAATTTACATTTATCTTAAGTTTTCTTATTAGGAAGCAGAACCAACCTGGCAGGAGGAGGAGACTTATAGTTCTTGTTTGTGTAAATTTCTTCTAAACTAAATTCTTTCTTCTTAAGCCTGAAAAAGTAACAACAAATCAATCAAGAATGAAGAATTTCAAAACAACCTCTCTTCACAGCAAGCAGATTTATGAGAAACGAGTACTGTTTGTGTTCTATGCCTAAATGCTAACTAATTATGCTTTAACTAATTGGTGACAAGGAGGAATGAAAAATGAGCTCATTAAGTACATAATTTCATACAGTATTTTTATAAGGTCAGCATCAAGACTTGCCCTTTTTGCAGAGGTCAATATTCCTTCTAGCATCCTATGATGCTTTGAAATAATGATGCTCAAAAGAAGGGGAAATCCCCTTCACTTTTTTGTGAAAGCTAAGAAAAAGTCTTACAGTTTAACAGATTAATACTTCATCTCTTGCGACTGATTTTAGTTATTGACAATTACCAAGCTGATCTCTGAAGAAATGAATTCCTTTGTCAAAGGTGGTACTTGTGTTAAAGACAGAAGTCACACTAGATGAGGTATGACTAATATGACCAGTATGACTAGAAGTCACACTAGATGACTGACTGGAAGACTTTATCAACATCTGGCACTGTGATTCCCCACACTTTCACTGAATTAATGCTTCCTTAAGATCATATACCCCAAAGAAAGAAAGAACTGTGAAGACCTCTACCATAATGTGCATCAACAGAACTTCTTAAAAGATCATCTCACTGTGCACTGCAGGTTGACTGATTTTCACTTTATGTAAATCAATAAAAACTCCTTTCTTCTTTAGAAAAATGATTCCATTGCAGCTTCCTTGTTCACATTTTGCCTAAACTCCAGTCAGCAGTTTTGATCCAGTTGAATATAGCTGTGTCAATAATTTCTTATAAAGGAAGTAAACATCAGATGTCACTCAGCTGGGGCTGTATAAAATAGTGGTGGTAAGAGAAGCATTTATTGAAATGATTATACTCATATGCTATGAGTCCATTTCAGAGATACTGCTCACCTTTTTGGTTTGGGTAGTCCCATTGGAGTAAGGTTAGGATCTGGCTTAGGAACAGTTTTCCTGATTCGGATCTGTGAGACTTTCTTTGGCCTCTTTTCTGGCTCAGTCTTAAGAAAGAAAGAAAGAAGGAAACGAAAAGTTAAAATGAAGGAAATTAAAACCGCACTAGTCAACAGAATTCCCTTTTATTCTGAATATACATTATCTATCGAATAAACATTCCTCTCTGGTTTGCCACCTTCTTTCTGCTTGAATCAAAACAAGCAGCAGCACAGATTAGGACCTGCGGCCTGTATTCTCTCCTCATCTTTAACAGTTACTGGATAATATCCAGCAGCAGCAGCTTCAGCTTCTGAGAGATCTAAAATATAAAATGAACTCACTTTTTTCAGTTCTGTGTCATCTTGGGATCTCAGACAGGCTGGAACAGAAGCATCTGCTTCATCAAGGGCATGGATCTGGATCTGGAGGTCAGATGCTGAAAGCCTGGGGGGAGATGGCAATGACTCTGGAAGTGCATGAGGCTTTGGTAATGGAAGAGGGAATGAAGTTTCCAGACTGTAACAGAGGAAGAAGGGAACATGTATAGATTAATACCCAACTGATAATGCAACAGCATTCCATGCTCTCAGGAGATGTTCCTAAATTGCAATATGGGCACAAAAAGCCAACACAGTTCACAGAAATCGCCCAAGTGAACACACAGCCAGCCAAAATCTGCTGCAGCCCACATTGATACTGACACTAACTGAACTGCCAGAGTATTTGAACGTGTCATTTTAACCCACTCTTTTCCTTTTCATACAGCTAAACAATATACAGCTCTATTTATCAACTACTGATAGAGAGGGATTAATCTTCCTTTTCTGCCAACAAATTTCTTGGACACAACTATTAATCATACTTTTTGTTTACAGATAAAATATAGCTTTGATACCTGCCATCCCTACACTTGAAAAAAACAGAAGGAAGTTTCTGCACCTATTGTCCAGTTGCTCAGGCAGAAAGGACTTACATCCAAGTAAAGAATCGAACTTCTATAGTTTCACATAGTCATTTCATAAGAAGTGGCACAACATGGTTGAAAGTAACAGAACTGTTCCGTGCAATGATTTGTGTGGTCTTTGCGTAATTGCTCCTCCACTCTTCTCCATTACACCACCCAGTCAGCTTACCTCACCCACTTCTTAATCAGAAAGCTGTTCTGGGAGTGAACTGCCAAAAGCTGAAAGCCAAAATAACATAAGCAATGGCTTTCTGAGAAAGCTTATGAACCCACTACTCAGAATAAATCTCAACATCCCAGAGACTCACCGTATCACATGGCCTGCAGTCTGTAGTGCTCCCATACTCTGTACAGCTAAGTGTGGTAACATGGCATAGCTGGGTCAAAAGAGGAATGCAAAAACAAAACAAAAGAGAGAAATTAGGTCTACACTATAAAAAGATGAGGGAAAAAATTACTAGTATAAACTGGACTGTAAGACAAGATGCTCATATCAAGAATGAGAATGGAAGACTAAAATGATACAAAAGAAAGCCACATCTGCCATTTAGGCCACTAAATTTCATTGTTAGAGAAACTGTCCTCCTTTCATTTAAAAATGGTAGTAATGAGAAAGGAAATAAAGGTACAGAAAGAGAGCGAGACAGTAATATTGAAAGTTGTAATTATTTCTACATAATTATTAAAGTCTGAAAATTGTAATTCTTTCTATGAAAATCTATATTCCTTATTCAAAACCCCCAGTTTTTAAAATTAAAGTAACCAAAAACCTTGAAGGATTTTGTCACTAAAGAAAAAAGTGCATTATGGCAACAGTAACAGGAGAGAGGAAGTACTTCCATGAAATTAACTCCCTGTTGTCTCTAACTCCCACAGCCAGGAATACTCTTAATCGATTGGAATAACCAAAGGCCTTTCCATAAGGGTTGGTAATTACCCTAATTCTATGGCATAAAAGTCAGCACAGCAGCTCTAAGTCCTTTGATATTAAGCTTTACTTTTGTGTCCATATCAACAGCAGGAAACCACTTCGGACAGCTTTTATTATATTCAACAGTAAATCTTGTATTTGCTGTTGTGTCAAACCAACAACAAAATGCACTTCAATGTTCTAAAGCAAAGATGTTACAGCCAGACCGGAATTCTACAAAGGAAATGAAAACCAGCCATGCTGGAAGCACAGGGAAGTCCAACTATACATAAGGAGGTCAGAAACACCCATTTCTGGTGTTTATCACTTATGTCAGAACTGTAACATTTTGTTTCAACATTCCACTCACTATTCCAGTGTTACTGGAACCTGTATCAATAGTGAAGCAGAGCCCTCTGTGCTAGAGACAGAGCTTATTGTCTTATGCAATAATAATACAAAATTACAAGGACAGAAGAAAGTCACTTCAGAAATTTTTAATTCAAATAAGCATTAATTAGAAAAAAGACTTCACCGAAAGAATGCTTTTGTTTTTGGCAGTGGAAATGACAGAAGCTTGTTTTTAGATAGGGCAACTACTTTAGTTCCTTGTTCTCCTGGTTATTAGAAACATTAATTGCAAATGAAATAATTTAAAGAGAACAAATCTTTTCCAGATGAAAATGGCCTGCAGGGAACTTTTTGATTTTTCTGATTTTTAATTATCTTAAAACAGGCAAAGATTTCTGTCATAATGGGAGCTGAAAATGCTTTTATACTGCACCAAACATAGCTCTTATATTTACATAACAAACATCTGACTGGGACAGATTTATATCTGCCTCATACACATAGTTGTAACGTATTTTAGAGAAAAAAACCAATCTGAGTTTTAGAGTATTTAACTCTGGGTTATTTTTCACTTGAAGTGAAAAGGTTTGAAAACCTTTGGGGAAAAGATCACTCATAGCAAAGCATGCAGTTTTCCAATTACCCTTTACATCAGGAATGAAATCCTCTTACACATTAGCTAAGTGGATATGCTGTCCCAAGCTGCTGAGGAGCCTGCAGACTTAAGGATGTGGGAAAACCCAAAAGCTCTGATCTCCCAGTTTATGGATAGCAAGCCTCAGCACCACAAAACACTAAATTCACCTCATACACACAATTAAGTTTTAAAAAGATGTTTGTTTTGAACGATGTGTTACTTTTAAGTTTAGTGCTCAAACTGTACTTTACTGCTATGATCACTCCAGAGTATGGAATGAAAATGGAAGCAAGTCCCACAGATTATGCTGCAAGTTGTCTCTATGCCATTATTCAACTTAATTCTTTTAGTGCAGACAACTCCAGAATGGAGCAGTGCTTTCATAAGCTCACTCACACCTTTGGCAGACATTAGAATTTATACTAACAAGTGATAAACTTTTAGGTATGTTATCCATTTATATAAAGCAAAGTGCAGCATTAGTTATCTGGCAAGATTTTTGGTTACACTTATGTCTGTCTGTGACATAAGGCTAAATGAAACAGTTCTCTACAGACTGCCACATTAATCAAAACAATCAAATAAACTTTGCTGTAGTGCTCATGAGCTCTCTGTCCAGGAATCACAAGGTGATGAAATCAGGGACTGAACTGCCCTATGTTACGGAGGGATAAAGGGCAAAATCTTTGCTCAAGGGCATGCAAAAATCCTGTAACAGAGCTAGGAACTTCTTTCATTCTTTTTATTAGTAAAATGATCTTAAATGCTCATAGCAAAGTAAAATTAAATATGCAGCGTAGATTTCAGTGATCTTCCCACTCATAACAAGATTGACACACAAAGAAAAATTCATTACCAATGTTAACTGGAGCTATGTTTGCTTGTGCCAACATCACATATGAAAAGCAATAGCATGCATAAAGAAGTTTCAATTAGCATAGAATGGTCATGGAATACAACTTAAAATGTAACTGAATGACACCCCCCCACCCTTTACAATTCTTCCTAACCTGATATCGAGCATTTTACAGTGGTTCCAAGGGCTCAGACCTCTGAAAAAAACTTTCCTACCTCAGAAATCCAGTTCCTCTGCAGTCACTCTGAATAGACCTAATGAAGTAGCTCACCTTTTGCATTATATACTCTGATGCATGGTGTGTATATTTTGCAAGGGAGAAGAAAATAGGGTTAGCCATTCTGCCAAAACAGGACAGTATTAAAGAAGTGAAGGCAAATATATTTAAATTCAGCTAACAGAGTGCTCTGTAAGAAAGGATCTTCCACGTTGAGTCATTCCTGGAGCAGAATGTGTAGATCTGGAACAGGGGAAACTGACCCTCCAATGCAAGCTGCAATTACCCTCTCCCTCCCAAAAAGGAGCAAGTATATACCCTGTACATATTTAATCTCAGAAATAAGATGATTGGTTTTACCTGTTCTCGATGCCCACACTTGGCTGCCACTTGCAGTGATTGGAATGGAGAGGAGTGATTTCGGAAGGATGGGCAGAAGGACCATGCTGACTCCATATGGATAATACCCTGCCCAATGAGTATGGCAATGAGGAGACGAGGTCATCGGATACACACCTTGGATACCTGTCCCGTTTCAAACCCTGTGTGAACTGGGATATAAATAGTCTCTGGATGGTAGGAATATGACTGGTTAAGTTTCTTTTTCTTGTCCAAATCCTGTAACATCCAGGGGAAGAAAGTGCTAACACTGTGTGAAGGCCAAGCATAGAACAACCTCCTCCTCTTCCAACTACAGCGTTTCTTCCAGGGTCAGGATGAACAGCAACAGTCCTTGGGGTTGTTGTGGAGTGAGAGGAATGAAGCTCATTATTCACACTGGAATCTTCCTTGAAAGCTGCTGAATCTGAACAGCTCTGAGACAAGAGAAAAGACAAAGTCCACTTTGAAGCTGGTGCTGGCCTTTCTCTGAAAACTGGTCTGTGATGTACAGAGTGCTGGGATGTAATCCGTCTGAGGTCTGTCACAGGACTGGAGTCCAATTTTATGTGAAAAGAAATTGGGAAAACTGAGGTGTCCAAGAAAGAGGTTGGAGGCTTGTGGCTTAAGTCTGAAGAAACTATTTTGGTAGTTTCTACAGGATAAAGTGCCAAAGGCTGAAAGCTGAACATCTTGGTGCGCCAGCTGTCAGCCCAGCGTGAGTGTATGTTCCTGTCAATGCAAGAAAAGGCTTCCAAGAGATTTTTAGATCTACATTGGCTGTACCTGTCACCCACTGGAAGAATTTCAAAAGAATATGGCAGAGGTTCTAAGTTACGGCTGCTTTTGGCAGGGGCCAGGAGCTTGCTGGCCATTACAGACAACTTGCTCAACAATGCTGGTTCTTTGGTACGTTTTCTAAATTTCAAGCTGTTCAACAAACTGCATGTCTTGGCCCTCTGCCTTGGCATATGCGCAAATCTCATGGCTGTTTCCTTTTCCACTGTTGGTGGCTTACATGGAAAGTACAAAGATTCCAGAAGTGTGTTTTCTTGTTTAGGGAATATTTCCAGGGGAATCTCAGAGAAAGGTGAACTTCTAATTTTTTTGATTTTTCTTACAGTTTTTAGCTGATATAATGTGGGAACTTTTTTGCATGTCCTTCCAGGTTGTATTTTTAATGGAAGAGGTCCTCTTAGTTTATTTGTAGTTCCTCTTTGTTTATTTGTAGTTCCAAAGGCACCAGGGATCCCATCATACCCTAAATTAAGGTTCAGGTTTTCCATTTCTGAATCCTGAGTCTTCAAAAACTGTGAACTAATAAAATCTGTGGTAATCTTTGGCCTTTTAACTTCTTGTAAAGTGCTACATAGTTTACTTTCACTGCCTCTGACAGCAAAAATCTCCTCTGAAGAGCCTCCAAACTTTGTATTTGTAGATGTCATCAACTCAGCTGAAGAGCTGCCTAAGAGTTCAGAACTGTGCAACATACTTGGTTGCAGTATGATTTTTGCTTTCTCCTGATGTTCTAACTTCTGTTCTTGTTGTGCCTTGTCCAACTGATGTACTTCCATCTTTCCATACTTCTTTTGTTTAAGTACTTGGCATTTCTCTATTTGATCAAGTCTCTCTGAACCTAGAGCCTCATTTTCCTTGCAAACTGCATGAGTTGGTACTTCGTCCTGGCCTTCTGTTACTTCCCTTACATTATCTTTGCTTGGTGCATTTAATTTGTAAGGCACACACGCTTCACTGCAAACGACACAGTTTGGGGACAGTTCTTTGCAACTGTCTGATAGCGTGCTCAGAGGTGGAGAAAATGTGGGCATTGTATCATCCTGCAGTTCTGGGGCAGCCTCTGTGTCAGATACAGCTTCAGCCTGACAATCACGCACAGTTTCTGAAAGTACACTGGTACCTGCTAGGTTTGGGAGGTTTGTATTTTTTTTTCTTTCTTTTGAAAGATTATTCAGTTTGGATCTTGGGATTTCTTCCAAAACCTTTCCATAATTCTCAGTCCTGAGGGGGACTATTTTGCTACCCGACTCTTTATAATCTTCCCACAAGGCCCACGGACAATCTTTGGGCAACCTTCTTCTAGGGGCTACCTCTTTTCCTATCTTCTCTTCTACACAGGCATTCTTAAACTTCTCTTGACCGGAAGGACTTTTTGGCAAGCTCACGTCCATGTCTTTCACAGGTGGCGTGCAAAGCCTCTCACCTTTCAGACTTTCTTTGCTGTGGGCACAAACTCTTGAGCTTTTGGCACCATTCAGAGAGCCAGCTGCCGATTCATTCCCTGAAGATGGAACCTCAAAATTGCTGGATTTCCTCTTAACGGAAATTGTTACAGAAAGAATTTTTGTCATTGAAGTATCTTTGCTAAATTTTTTGTCTGAAGATGAAATATCTCTTTGTGTATTCTCAGGTGACATACACAGTTTTTCTTTCTCAGGCAGAGAAATGTGAGAGTGCAGAGCTGGCATTGTTTCTGAATCCACCTGAGTCTTATTAAAAGTTTCTTGGATGTCAAACTTTTCAGAATGGGATGCATGAATACCCCTTTGACCATCAGTTTCTTTACCAGGCTCAAAAGTTAACTGTGGGCAAGAGTTATTTAAGATAGGATTTATACTCAGACTTTCTCTGTTTTCTGTATCTGAAAGCACATTTGTATTTTCTGGCTTATCTGTGTTCTTAAACTTCTCTTCACCGGGAGGACTTTTTGGTAAGCTCACGTCCATGTCTTTCACAGGTGGTGTGCAAAGCCCCTCACCTTTCAGACTTTCTTTGCTGTGGGCACAAACTCTTGAGCTTTTGGCACCATTCAGAGAGCCAGCTGCCGATTCATTCCCTGAAGATGGAACCTCAAAATTGCTGGATTTTCTCTTAACGGAAATTGTTACAGAAAGAATTTTTGTCACTGAAATATCTTTGCTAAAAGCTTCAGCTGAATATGAATCACAATTATCTCTTTGGACACTCTCAGGTGACATACACAGCTTTTCTTTCTCAGGCAGAGAGATGTGAGAGTGCAGAGCTGACACAGTTTCTGAATCCACCTGAGTCTCAAGAGAAGATTCTTGGATGTCAAACTTTCCAAAATGACATGGACTTTGACCATCAGTTTCTTTACCAGGCTCAAAAGTTAACTGTGGGCAAGAGTTATTTACGGTAGGATTTATACTCAGACTTTCTCTGTTTTCTGTATCTGAAAGCAGATTCCTATTTTCTGGCTTGTATGAAAGACTCTCATGAATTGATGAAATGGGCAAAAACTGGGCACTAATTGTATTTTCCTGGTTCTCCACCAACCACTTCATCTTTGGCAAAGATTGCTGCGTTTTGTTTCCTGCAAACACCAGCTCTGTTTTCTCTTTTGCACATTTGATAAAACAAGCATGCTGTGAGCAATATGGTTTGTCATCAGAAAAGTTTTCTTCAAGAGTTCCTTTATTGTTTCTTTCACATCTGTTCTCATGTTCTTGTAGTCTGATCCTCTTCTCTTCAGTTAGACCACTGATGGAGCCCAGGAATCCTGAAGAATCTTCATTTTTCACACCAATTAAAGAGTCCAAACCCATTACACTCTCCTGTAGAGCTCCTTCAAACCTGGCTTCTCTTGCATACATATGGTCTAACAGAGGCAGGTCACCACCCGTTTTTAGCAGAATCTCTTCACTGTGATTATGACCAGTTTCGTTTCTTTCCACAGAACCACCCATGGTTTGTAAGCCAGCGTTTGTTTGGTTGGTTAAACTTTCTAAATGCCGCTCACTGCCCAGCACTTGGCCATCAAATTCACTCTGACATGGATGAAACTGATATCCCATTGGACAAAGAGTCCTTTCTGTTTGGCCAGCATGTTGTGTTGGAATGTTCACGTTGTCAAGTGTTGGGCATGGATCACAGGTTGAAGCGCTACACCCGGAGAGATCAGATGTGAGCAATGGCATTTCTTCCTGCTCACATGTGTCGAGTTCTCTTTTCCATGGGCCTAACAGAGAGTTGTAACATCCAAAATTATGAGCACAGGTGTTTTTGTTCAAATATCTGACTAATAGTTCACTAGTCTTATTTTTCCGATTGCCTTCAGGGGCGTTTGGGGAATCCACAGTTCTTGTTTTATCAAATTCATCTGTCTGGGAAGCACATGTGCCAATCTGTTCTTTTGCCTCATCTCTGTCACAAACAATTTCACTGCCCATTACTTTACAAAGATCAAATTGTTCCACAACTTCCATATTCTTATTTGAAATCTCATCTCTTGCCAAGGTAGCAGTAGACTTCTCTGCAGTATATGCTAAGCAAAACATGGTTTTTCCTGTGGGAATGTCATTTATCCCATGAAGAGCTATACCTCTGTTGCCCCACTCATTTTCACAAAGAAGAGATCCACATGCCAAAGGGGCGTGTGCATCTGGAAAGATGATTGCCTCTTTACTGTTATATCCTGATGAAGACTCTCCTTCCAAATTATAATTTTCTTTAATCTTATCAACTTCAACACCAAAAGAATGACTGTTCAGGAAAACTTCATCCACATGTGTACTCCCTGATAAAATACAGGAAGCACTGGCAGCTGTACACTGGTTTTTTATACTCTGATTATTAAAATTCCATGTGTGACAATGTTCATTTTCTAAACCAGTGACCACTCTGTCCGTATTTCCTGCAGAAGATTTTATGTTCATTTGGGATACTCTGCTTGCCGTATTAGGGTTATCAAAAGTCCTGGAACTTACTGAACACTTGAATTTGTCTTTATGAAGCAAAACTTCAGCAACTTGTTCTGCTGTTGTTCCAGAAGCACCAAGTGATTCTTTTCCAGACAGATTATCCCAAGCCTTGTCCCTGCATGAAACTTCATTAGTAATACAAGGAAGACATTCATTATAATGAGCTTCTCTTGATTTTTGTAAAACGGGAGGTAGAGTTTTATTTAGTGTATAAAACAAATCTGTTTTGTTCCCATTGGATAAGCTGTCACTACTATCAGCTTCTGCAGCTCCAACTGAACCACCAGACAACTCTTCTGATGTTGTATTGCTCTCAGATTCCTTTTCAAGCAGTTGTGCCTTGGGTGAGTCTTTTTCTAGCTTGGTACTAAGATCAAGACAGCTGTGGTTACTGAGAGGAGGAATTTTACTGGCAGTACTACAAAAACATATGTCTCTCTGCCCAGTTTCATGGCAAGCAACGTTACTTGTTTCCACCCACAAACGATTTTCTTGTGTATCATCCTTGCACGGGTCACTGACAGAGAATTGCCACTGGTCCTTTTTCAACTTATCACCTTCTGATGAGGATATTTTCAATTTTTCTTTTGAGAACTCCTCAGGAGATGAAGCAACAGAACTAAAAACTGAAGAATGAAAGTGCTCAGAATTAGCAACCTCTTGAGCTTCAGGCCAGCTACAAATTTCAGTGTTATCTCCCACAACAATTTTTCTCCAGACTTTAGCAGCCTCTTCAGATTCAGAGCAGTATGATTTTCCTATAGTGGCACTTAATTCCCTAGGATCATTTTTTGCACTAGATAATCCTTCGTTCCTTACTACTGAGATCTGCTCTACTGGTACAGATGTGGAGGTTTGGTTTTCTACAAACCCAGTTCCATGATCATAAAGAGCGTGATGTTCGATGTCTTGGGGAAGGTACTTCTGGGGGTTTTCATTGATAATTCCATGAACTGCAGAACTGCTTTCTAGTGGCATATTTCCAAAGTCCAGATAACAGGTGCTTTTCAGAACTGGACATAAAACTTCGGAACTTTGTGCGGAGAGTGTTCCACAGCTTTCTACTGAGAACAACCCATGAGGTTCATTTTGTTTAGGTACAGGACCCTTAAAGAAGTCATAAGCTTTGTTTTCTTCATCCTGCTGACAAGTCTGGAAATTAGCAAATGACGTACTGAATTCATTAAGAGGATTTCGTCTGGGTAACTTTTCTTCTCTAATCTCCAGAAGAGATACACCATTCCCCCCTGTTCTCAATGGCACGGCAGTATGGGATTTTGACCCACTATAGTCACTTGTTTCTTGTGGATGACCTACAGCTGCTCCAATGTCTGTGACTTTTAAAGGCTCTAAAAAATCTAAGATGCTGGTTTCTGAAGCCCCAGCTCTGGCCATGACTGTGTGTACATCTGGGCATTGATTGCTCTCAGGTGGAAGACCTTTACTCACTCTGTCATTCCTGTATCCTGCTTTACTAAATATCCTAGTCCCATCAGCCTTCATACCTTGCACTTCTTCAGTGAGCTTTGTCAGAGTTTCAGCTGTCACCTGAACATTTGTTTGGTTTTCTTCTGCATAAGGAAAAAATAAAGCAAATCAGAACCATATGCTAAATTTAGAAGGCATTCAGCTTACTAAGTACCTTTTGGTGGTGTACACAACACTCCTTGCAGCACTGGTTACCAAAACGTTCTTAGAAGTGAGAACTGATGCTAACAATTTTACTACAAGTCTTTAGAGGGAAAACCAAACTACTTCACCACAAAGCTAAGGCAACAAACAGTCCTTTTCAATACAGACAGTCCCATGAGCAGCAGGCATTCCAAGTCCTGTATATTTCAGATTCCTCTAATATCAAGCTAGGTGAATGCAGGTCCTGTAACTTAACACATAGGAAGCCATGGCCAACATAATAATAATTATTTGTAATATCAAAACTCAGCATAGTTTGGGACTTGATCTGCTCCAGCCTAGAAATATGGCTGTACGTTGAGTGGCCATTTCCATTTCTTCTTCCTTTAAGACATGTCTGTCACTAACTCATCCATAGGAAAACAAGACATATCTCATCTGCCCAAGCAATTAGGATTATTTATAAACTTTTTCTGTAAAATCACAAAGAAGGTGCTAATGAAAAAAATTACAGTTACTGTAGAATATCTTCATACTCCAAACTTTACATGGAACATATTTACTCAGACTTCTGCAGATCTTTTCCCTATTTTCTAGTAAGCACCAAGACTAGATGGCATTTGTCAGCTAAATACAGTTTAGGTAAAAACAGCAGGGAGGGAGAAAGAAAATAATTACTAGATGCAGGCAAAGTGACAAAAGTACTTGAAGCTAGAAGATTATGAAGGATCATAATGAAATTAATAATTAGTTTAGCTGTCCTCTTTCTTTGGATTCTGCACTTTTAATTTTATTTTTTAGAACGCTCAAAAATGAATGCGTAATACTTTTCTATATGTATGCTATTACTGCTCTCATACACTCCATCTTTGAAACAAAAGGAAAAGCAAAACAACCTCTTCTGCTTTGGAGTAAATAAGTATTTGAAACAAATAACTAAAACACATCTTCTACAGAAAAGGTCTTCAGGCCAGTACATATACTGCCAGGAGAAAGTAAAGCATTAAGTTTTGATATTGTTATAGCTACACAAAGTAATAGTTTCTACCATAAAAAAAAAATAAAGGAGCCATCCCACAATCACTCATCCATTTTAAATCAACAATAAATAACTGGGAGATAAGCAGGGGCTGAATAGTGATGTACAACTAAAATAACTACCTGTGTTCCTCAGAGATCCTGCAATTTCAGTGCAACAGGTTCTCAAAGACTTTGTCTCTTGCTGGTTTAAGTGAGGGTTCTCCTGAAACAAGACAGAAATATCAGTGGAAATGGTTGGATATTCTGAAGTGTGACATGTCACAGGGACTGGCATCTGCTCAGCTGAGTTACTTCAGAATAAGAAATTCACTAAGAAATCTCCAGACATATTAGCCTTGGCCAGAGGCAGCCTTGCATTGCAAGTGCTTCACACAAGCACTAAGGATGTATCCCCAAAGCATCTGTATTTAGCAGCAGTGAAGTCTTGTGATGTGGTAGCTAAAATGAAAGTAAAATAAAATTTAAAAATAAAAACTAAAAAAAAAAAAAAAAAAAAAAGTACATAACTTAAAATGCAAATTGTTGAAAATTGGAATGAAAAGAGTAATCCAGTCTCCAAGTCTAGCCCACACCCCCAAACCACTACCACTAGACTTCTGGGAAGATGTGTGCATTTTCTGTCTCTATTACAACTTATCTTCTTCTACTCCTTGCCTGAGCTCAAAACCACAAACCCAGGAACAGATGATCTAGGTCTGCCAGCAAAAACACCAAACCATGATCCCACAACCAAACTACCTGCATTTAGAAATATGTTAAAATTCATCTTGGAAAACTGAATAACTATGAAGAATTTAATAATTTTAATTTCACAAACTTTCAGATAAATCAAAGAGATAGCAAAATCTGTATTTAAACACACATTATTTTAGCATTATGCAACATGCAATAATTAAGGTAAAACACTCACCTGTGCATCTTGTTCTGTTACATATCTGCCTTACACCATTCCAACAGTATTTAAGAAAGTGAAAACCTTGATATTTTAAAATGCTCCTGGTCTACTGAACTACAGTCTAATTTTTCACTGGACTCATGATAATCCAGATACTGACACACACACACACACCCCCTGAACATGTCCAATGCCAGGCTGGATGGGGCTCTGAGCAACCTGGTCTAGTAGAATGGCATGGGCATGGGCGTTGGAACAAGATGATCTTCAAGGTCCTCTTCCAACCAAACCATTCTATGATTCTGTACTACAAAACACAAAAAAGAACCAGGAAACCCATAGCCAAACCCACTGCCTAGTGACTCTAACCCTAAATTCAAATTATCACACAGGGATTCATTTCTGCATTCACTTACTTGTTCTGACCAATTTTCCCCCAGAGTTAAAGGACAACATTCAGCAGCATGACGGTCCTCAGCACCTTGTGCGTCTTCATCTTCTTTCTGGTACCCATCACTAGAATAGTCTAGTTTCCTAAAGTGTCTTTTTCTGTTTTTTTCATCCTCTTCAAGGTCTCCAGCCTGTAGTAATTCTTCAGGAAAGGATTCTGCTGGCCTGTGAGAAATCACCTCGAGCATATCACCCAAATCCTCTGTCTTCTGGCAAAAGTTTCCTACTGCAGAAGTCCATGGCCCATCCCTGTGTGCTAGCACAGGTACTGGCCCATCAGACTGTGCATCTAATCCAAGGCCGGGTGCCGGTACTGCCATGAGTTCCGTGGAGATGCTCTCCGGCAGTCCAGTGTACAACTCCTCTATTACAGCAGACACAGAAGAATCAAGGAGAGAATCCACCCCAGATGAGAGCATCAGGGCTCTTGAAGATCAGCTGTCCTGAGCTTTTCAGTTTATCCTAAAAATAAGAGCGATGTTAAATCAATGTACATAGGATTAATCATAGAAAATCTTGAGCTGGAAGGGACTCTCAAGCAAGAATCACCGAAGTCCAACTCCTGGACTAAACGAAAAGGAAAAGCTTAATTCCTCAAGATTCAAGTATATATGCTTAAGAAAGATACTTCCAAATATGTCTTTAAGAAAGGAGCTGAGAAACATTTCAGTACCTAAGGAAATGCTTCATGAATGAAAGAAGACAACAGAGACAAATAGATATTCCCAGGCCTCATTTTCACATTCAAACATCTCCCTGCAGATTTAACCACATCTTCTGAAAAACCTGAGAAGACATTCTAAAGAAAATCACTGGGGCTTGTATTAGACGTCCTACTCCTTTACTAAAACTAAAGCATCGTTTGATTTCCTGGGATTTTCATGAGTTTCCAGTCCTTGGAAAAAAGCTCCAACTTTTCTTTACATTCTGTGCCTCAAACGAACACTTTCTTAAGCCAGCAGCCAGCAGACTGCACCTCTCATGTGAGCACCTGACACGCTGTACAGAGGATGCCGTCTGCCAGGACACAGCCGCGGTCCCCGGATCCTCTTCAGCCCAGAACTGAACACCCCGGTGCGCGGCAGCTGCTTTGTGAGCCCAGGAGAGGAGTTCCGGCTGACCTGACACCGCTCCTGCCGGCATCGGGAAAACCCCGACGTGAAAACGCCGCCGTCAAATCACTCCTGAAGGCTCACGGACAGGAACGGGCTAAGCCAGGCCTTTAGAGGAGCACCAGTTACACAGTTTACCAAAACACGGGCTGATCAGCCGAGCGTTGATCTCTGCTCCTTAAGCAAGAGGAGCCTGTACAGAAACAGGTGAAACTCGCGCCAGCCTCCTGGGACCACGCGAGGTCCCTCGTCCCCGGGAGACCACCACCCTCCCTGCAATGGCTGCCCGAGCCCAGCCGCGGGGCAACTGGGGGCAACCCTTTGTTCCAAGCGCCGAAGCAGCGCCGACGGACTCGGGCCCGAGCCCCGCTCCTTCTCGGCGGCACCGGCCGCCCCCAAGGGTCCGCACCCGCCCTGCGGCGGAGCTTACCGAGGCCGCCGCTCTCGGTAATTATACAACCGCCGGTGTCTTCCCCGGTGCCGGCAGGGCGCAGGCTCGGCCCCGCAAATCCCCCACCCCGCCGCACCCGGGCTGGGCAGGGCCCTCGCCGGACACTCGGTGCCCGGTCCAACGACCAGCCGGCGGCGGCGAGCGGAAGAGGCGGGCCCCCGCCGGGACGGGACGGGACGCGCCGCGCCGCGCCCCGCCCCGCCCCGCCCCGCCCCGCGCCGCCCCGCCCCGCGCCTGGTGCCGTTACCTGAGCGGCTGCAGCCGCCAGCCCCGCTGCTGCGCGCCCGCCCCGCCCCGCCCCGCGCGCATCACTTCCGTATCCGGGGCTGCCGCGCGCACGGCCCCCACAGCCGTTGCTCTGGCCCCGCCTGCGGCCCCGCCCGCTCCACCCCCGCATGGCCACGCCCCTTCGCCGGCCCCGGTGTCCCTCAGCCCCGCCCCTGCGATGGGCGTGTCCCGGCCCGCTCCTTCCCACGGTGGTGGCGCGGATGTCACGTGCTGCGCGGCCCCGGACGCGGAAGTGCTGCGCGCTACCCGCGGGACCGCTGGGACGCGCACCGGCAGGTGAGGGTTCCGCGCTCGGACGCTCCGCGGGCAGGGGCGGGGCTGCGCTCTGCCCTGCTCTGCCACGCCACGGCTGGCCCCGGCCGCGCTGCTCTGGGGCTGCTTCGGCCCGCGGCGGCTGTGAGCGGCACGAAGCGTTAAGACGTCCGAGCTCCCTCCGCGCCCGGACTGCGCCGTTCCCCCCGGCGTCCTTCCCCGGGGCTCTGTTGTGAGCCGCCGCGCTGCTCGCTCTGCGCTACTGCCCCCCGTGAGGGTAAGGACCCTGGTGGGGCCCCCTGTGCCAGATCGCCCCTCGCCGCTGCTCCGGGCAGGAACTCTGGTATCTCGCCGGGCTTCTCTTTCTTTTATAAGCGAGCAGCCGAATGAACGCCGCGGTTCTATAGCGGGTTAATGACTGCAGGCACGGGAGCGGGACTGTAACTGCTCGGGTTTGTTTGCTCTCCGCTCCGGCCCTGCTCCTTGTGGCGTTCCCGATGCGGCTCTGCCGGCTCGCAGTACCAAGCGGCGCTTCTTTCCAGACTCGCATCAGTTCCAAGTTATAGAATTTATTTTAACAAATTTTGGATGTACGGATTTTTTTCCCACCACGACTCTGTAGCTTGGTAATTGACTTTCTGCCAAGCACATCGGCAAGCTCAACCCTTTAATCTGTTTGAAAAGCACACTTCTAGGTTCCTCTCTCCTTGTGCCTGTACCTATAGCTGCCCCGCACTCCCCTCTGCTGGGCGGAGCTCTGCCGCGCTGCAGTGAAATCGGCTGGGATAACGTGCTGTATTCACGCGCAGAACATAGAGAATCGTTTTGTATTGACAAGAGATCTGTGTTTGCTTTCATTTCTGTGTTAGATATGTAAGATGCCTTCAACCGTCTTGGCTCGAAGTGGCTGAGAACTGGAGCTCAAGATGAGAACTAACAAGGTGTACAAGCTCGTCATACATAAGAAGGGGTTTGGAGGCAGTGGTCAGTATCTCCTAGTCTGTAACAATGAGACCAGCACTCACTTATTTGAAAGCGATTGTTCTATCGATCATTTTAACAAAAGAGTGAACATGGAACTTTGATATAACAAGCAGTATTGCTAGCCAGAGTTTGGAAAGCTCTTTCTAATATCAGATTACAGGAAAATAAATGAACATTTATTGGGAGAGAGCAACATTGCATCTGAAAAAAAAAATTGCTTTATTTTTACTTCCTTCTCTTTTGTTGCAACACTTAATCTGGTGTTTCAGTCACCCTAATGAGTGACATATATGTTAGTGACTTATGACTGCACGTAGATGTGTTTCTGAGCACTAATAACAGTGCCATTGATTTGATTGCTCCCTACTTCTGGGCTTACAGCATGTTGATAAACCTTGTCGAGATTCTATAGCTGTCTACTTTCCTGCCGGTGTTCATTGTATGAAAAGTACAGAAGTTGATTCTGGTTTCCTAAATAAGACACAGTCTTTTGCTGAACACTTCTTTTGTGAAAGTTCTGTTATTTGAATTGTTTGTGCCTGCAAGAGTGGCTGATCTAAATTGGCTGGGTAGGGATCCTGTCATGTGGTGAATGGAAAGCATTTTGCTGATGTGTTCATCTTGGTTTGGTGTATTTATGCATACTGAGCTATTGTATGCAAACATGCAGCTGTCTGTGTTTAGTATGTATCTGTTCACTGCCTTCATTCATTTATGTCTTGTAGATGATGAATTGGTGGTGAATCCTAAAGTATTTCTTCAAATCAAGCTGGGAGATGTTGTGGAAATTGCACATCCCAATGATGAATACAGGTGAATTCTCTTTGCTGGTATCAGTCAGGTTGGAGCACTGAAGGATCTGTTCGTGTGTAGTGGTTTCTAGAGTGAGAGGCTCTTAGGGCTGATATAACTTTGCTTCAGGATGCTGCCATGATTTTTTTCTGCCTAAAGAGAAGTAAAGAGGTTAACTTTAGCAAGAGTGCTTCCTTAAAATTTGTGGAATTCTTCGTGTTTGGTGTTAGTTTGCTGATCTTCCATAGGTCAAGTAGCACATGAATCTAGAATCTGCAATGTCTGTATCCTCTTCCTACATCTGCTGTTACCTAAGGATTATTCTTCTATCCTACAGTGTATCCTAGGCAAATTAAAATTTTGTGGCCTTGTTGTATGAGCCTGTTCATCCTGCAGCCTGTATCTGAAAAGCAGCAGAGCACTTGTGAGGCTCTGAGAAGTTCTCGTGTGACCTAATTCCCCTTTTGTAGTATCATCTTTATCTCAAGAGTACCTTATAAAGAGTGTAAGGAACAAAATGGAGTGACAGGTAGAGAGGATGGTGTATGAAGCTTTCTAGAAAATATTAATGTTTCTCTTTAGCTTAACCTATGGTCCATGTTACTAAATGGTTTTGAGTGTACGATTTACCAGAGAGACTGTTGGTGGTATCTCAACTTGTCTACCTTTTTTCTCTTCTCTATGCTAGTCCCCTGCTTCTACAAGTGAAATCACTTAAGGAAGATTTGCAGAAAGGTAAAACTCTAGACTTATGCATAGTAAAATCATAGGAAGGGTTGCATGACTGGGCTGTACCTGTGACTGATGTATTTTAATTTCGTAAGAAAATCAATGCTTTGTCTGTTTAGCAAGGGAAGGATTAGAATTTTAACAGAAAATGAGCAGTTAATTCTAAATCTGCTTTTGTTGGAGTAATGTGAGGTATAGTTTAAACAAACTTGGCTTTTTAGCCCAAAATTTGTGTTTCATGTCAGTCTCACTGTGTTGGTTTTGTACCTGTAAAGCCCATGAAACCTTTTGGGGACACTAACTTCTCTGCTGTCCTTTTTCATTCTTGTGGCAGAAACGATAAGTGTGGATCAGACAGTTGCGCAAGTGTTCCGCCTGCGGCCGTACCAGGATGTCCATGTCAATGTTGTTGACCCAAAGGTGTGTGGTTTTGCCGCTTTTTTCCATCCATTTAATCACTTGACTCAAATCGGAGTCCTGGGACTTTCCATCTACAGTAGTCTGGGGGAAAAAAAGGCATTTTTTTATTGAAAGGTATTTAGTCTTCTTCCCTAAGAAAATGAGCTTTAGACTTTTGAATTATTTCCTGGTTTGTTATATGTCTCTTCTCTCCCTATTATCTCTGTTCTCTTTTTGAACTCTATGATCCAGCTTCAACAGAGCTTGGTAGAAATGCAGACATTTCACATATCTTTAAATTTCAGAAATTCATGAGAACCAGGCAGAGTAAAGAGAAACAGAAAGTGTCCTAGTCAAAAGAAGAGCCATCGCCTGGGTTTGCATTATTTGATACCACAGAGCCTCTTACAGAGAGGCATTTCCTGTAAATGTCCCAACTATTAAAAGAGCTGCGGTCAGAACTTATATTCTGCACAGTACGAAAATACAATACAAAAAGGAAATGAGGCTTCCTTAATGTCATGAATTGCAGTAATTTGTTTTATTTGAGCTTCCAGTCTGCACTGAGACTCGTAGTAGAGATTTAGTCCTTGGGCTTTTTCTGGTCACACTGTGCAATGTTTTGCAGCTCAAAGTAGTTGAGATACATGCACAACTTTGGTATTGATTTGTATGGGCTTCCCTTTTATCTTGCAGTTTTAGAGATCTTGACTTGCTTTGAATGGCACTTCTTGTAACATTTGGTTATTAAATGAACAGATTGGTGGGCCCTACTTAAAAACAACCAGTAAAATCTAAGCACTGTTTTTCATCCATTTCCCAGGAGGTGACCTTGGACTTGGTGGAGCTGACATTTAAAGATCAGTATATTGGGCGTGGGGATATGTGGCGACTGAAGAAGAGTTTGGTAAGGCCCCTGCTGCCCTTGTGCAGGGTGCAGGTGACGTACCTTTTATTTTGCTTGCTGTGAAAGAAAATAAGTGCTTTACAAAATGTAGAAAATTGAAGACAAAGACAGTGTCAGCAGCTCCTGAGGATCTTGTGCTGTGAGTGGCACATCAGAGTTGGCGAAATGGATGTAAATGTGTTGTAGAAAAACAAATCCCATCATTTCCTACTCCACTGCTATAATGTTGATGACTGCCTTGGGCATTGAAAATGCTGTTGAAAGTTTTTTTGCTTATGTTCTGAATTTTGATGATTTTCTACATTTGGAAGGAATTGAATCCAAATGTTTTTCAAGTAGAAAGATGCTGAAGTATCCCCTCCCTGAGAGTACCACTTAATAAGCAGCTATTAGAATATTTTCTGCCTGCATGTCTGAAGTGCAGTCTTTGGCTCCTCTAAGTGCAGTGAATTAGGCAAATTAGAGTTTATATGTGTTAAAAGTGATTTTCTGTTGTCTACTACAGAGGTTCTGTAGGCTGAGCTATTATTAGTAACTGCACTGAATGGATTTTGTGACTTCTGTTGTAAAAATCATGTGTTTGAGTGCAAGTGGGTTTTTTTTGTACATTGTTCTACTCACTCTGATCCTGCTCTTCTTCTAACAAGTGTAACTCTTCTTTCCTAGGTCAGCACGTGTGCATATGTCACCCAAAAAGTCGAATTTGCAGGTATCAGGTCAGTGCCTCCTCTGTGGGCTTACTGTTAGTTATTGCTTTAGCCTCATGAGTTCTAAGTACCCAACTGGAGACTCTTCTCTGAAAAATCCTGCATGTTTCATTGTTCTCTTACTCATCTACAGACCTCTGCACCATGGGGTGGGGAAAGGCTTCTATCTGATTTGGGGTGAAAGAAACTAATAGTAGGGCAGCCAGCTACACTCGTGGCCTCTGATTAAGGCCAAATAATTTTATTTTTATCTCTCTGACTATTTTCCCCCCTTCCCAAGCTGTATTAGTAGTTCAGAGTGGGCTAATTCAGTTGCTGTTGGGGTGACACAGGGACAAGGAGATGTTCAGATGCAGAGGGAAATGGCTGTTTGACATCTTTTGGGTTAAAGATCAGGTTTTAACCAAATAAGTCATCCTTGAGTGCAGATTTTGGTACATTTCTTATTTGCTCAAATACTGATTGTGTAATCTTCATATTCAAATATTCTGCACTTCTTTCCTTCCAGGGCCCAGGCAGGTGAACTGTGGGTAAAGAGTGAGAAAGTCACTTGTGGATACATCAGTGAGGACACCCGGGTAAGAGTTCAGGAAAGAGGGAGAAAGCAGTTTTTCCCTTCCTTTGCTTGCAAGGCTTTTTGTAATTCTATCTTGCCTGCAGATTTGTATAGATCGTTGGAATTGGCTGTGTTGTAAGGTGAAGAATGGTAGTAAGTTCAGGACAATGAATCATTATTAAACTTCAGCTCTGCTGTGCTGGCAGCACTAGGAATGACTTGTTAGAGGGGAAATTCCCTGTGATGCAAGGGCCACAGTTGTATAACTTGCTGTGTAGTTAACCTCTTCATTTGAGCCTTTTAATGAATGTACTTTGTTTTAAACAAGGTCTTTCATTCCTTTGCAGGTGGTCTTCCGCTCCACTTCTGCCATGGTTTATATTTTTATCCAGATGAGCTGTGAAATGTGGGATTTTGATATTTATGGTATGTAGGTAATGAACCTGCCTGTGCATGTGGATGGTAGCAGCTGTCCTTTCTGACCCTACTAGGAAACTGCCACTGCTATTTATTTTCGCCACTACTAGCAAACGAAAATGTCCTGCCTTTGGCCTAAGCAGTGCTCCAAGGTCTGCTGTGGTGTTGCCTTAGATCCTTACTTTCAGTCCCACCCTGACACTAACTGTGCTGTAATTATGCCTCCCCTGCTGGGGGAGAAATTTAGAGTCCTTGCCAGGAGTTTGAGAGACAAACGGACCTCCAGCCTTCTCTGCTTTCAGATAGTTGTTAATTTTAAGTCTTATCAGAGAAATAGAGCCACTTAATGTGACCTAGACATAGCACAGAGCAGAGAATGCAGGAGAATACCCCGTTATCAAGATTTACACAGTCTTTCAAAGGTAAATTAACCAATGGTTACTAAAAGCGTACGTTAGTTTTACTTTTCCACCAATGTATAAGAAATCATCTAGTCACGTAGACAGGAACTGCAGAATTCTTTATCCAGTCATCCCAAACTACTTCTACTGCAGAATATGGAGTAGTAGAAGAAGAAGAAGGTTTGGAGAGCAACAACATTCCTCCATTTTGAAGTTTTTTGCTTTTATCTATTTACTACATTAACAAACCCAAATCTTCTAAATTTTTTACCCTGTGACAATCTTACATAATATTCTATCACCTAGTTCATGCCAGTGTAGATTTGAGTTCTTCCCAGAGGGTAGGCAGTTTTCTCCAAGGACAAAGGTCAAAAACAGTGTTGTCCATGGGGGTAGAACCCTTCAAAACAGGCAGAGAAATACTCTCTGCACTCTGGGTTCTACACCACCCATTTCTGTCCCTGGCTGTGCCGTCATTTTCCTGTCTGCGTAGAGCCTGGGTATCATTATCTCAGTGATGAAATCACTGTGAGCATTGGAAAGGTTTTCTATAGATATGAACATGTTGGGTGATGAGAGCAGGCGCAAGTTTGTGAATCCTGAAGCCAGAAATATATGGAAGTCCTGTGCAAAGAGGACCTTGATGTTTAGATTTCTCTTGACATTGGCTTTACTGAGGAAGTAAAACCTGCTTTAGCCCAGGTAGAAGTTGGTAACTTCAGCTGGAGGTATTACAACTTTAGGCATTAAGAATGAGTCACTTCTCTGTGTCATCCTATTTTTTTTTTCTGGCTTAATTCTTTAGCAAACCTCTTGCCACTTCCTTTGACCATGTGTTTAGGCATATGGAACTGGGCAACTATTCAAAACAGAGCAGGGGAT
Organism: Coloeus monedula; assembly: GCF_965178545.1. Taxonomy (NCBI): domain Eukaryota; kingdom Metazoa; phylum Chordata; class Aves; order Passeriformes; family Corvidae; genus Coloeus; species Coloeus monedula. The sequence goes on along the minus strand of NC_138798.1, from coordinate 10,274,178 downwards.
CAGTTGTGCATTCTTTGCCTAAAAGACAGTGCAGGTACTTTCCCAGCATGCTGCAAATGTGTTGGAAAAATGAATTAAGGGTCAGATCCTTCTGGCAGTAGGAGTCATGTTTACATCCTCTGAAAAAGTGATGCTTTTTAATCTTTTTATCATGTTATTTTAGTGATATTGCCCTTTATTACGCACACAGCTGCTCTAATTTTAATAAATACAGTTGTCCTAGGATCTTAGAGTTAGATATGCCCCATAGTTGAAGTAACTGTTGTTTTCTGATGCTTGGGAGATTTTTATTTTGCAGGGGATCTATACTTTGAGAAAGCTGTGAATGGTTTCCTTGCTGACCTCTTCACAAAATGGAAGGTAAATAGATCAAGTTCAGTTTTAATTTTTTATTTCTCTGGAATTGTTAGGAACATTTCTCTGAACAGTAACACATCAGAATATCAAATTGCTGTAGGTGTAAACAAATTGTGTCAACTGTCTTGTTTTCTAAACGTCTTGACAACTATAGAGAGGAGCTTCTTTAGAGACTAGTGGAGAGTGTTCCTGGTAAATATGATATAGCCAAGCAGCACAGAATCTGCAGGACAGACCCTTTTGTTATGTCAGAGAGACAGATGGAGCACTAATGCAGATCCATTAATGCCACAGTCTAGTTTTTGTTAGTTACCTTTGTTTCTGGGTGTGAGGGAAGAGAGGGTGTTACTATATGGGTGTATCCACAGTTTTCTACAGAATGTGACTTTTAAGGTTTTCTTTTTGCATTTGTCCTTCCTGGACAGGAGAAGAATTGCAGCCATGAAGTGACAGTGGTTCTATTTTCAAGAACATTTTATGAAGCAAAATCTATAGGTACGCAAATTCTCTGTTTTCATGTTTCCATTTTTAAACCTGTCTCCTCTGTTGAAAGTTGGTCACAGGCTGACAGGGACTTCTCTTCTCTTAATTGCCATGTTCACAGTATTCTCTATCAAACACATTAGGTACATAGAGATTGTTATGAAAGTAGTGCAGTGAAAACCTTACATAGAAGAATGTCACAAATTTTCCTTACCATACTCAAGCTGTCATATTGGTTTAAAAGCAGTTTTTATATTGTATAGAAAGTCTGATACTTCTCCAATTATTTATAAAACTGTATTTATAGTTTGTTTGGTGGGGGCTTTTCTGTTTGGTTTTTTTTTTTTTTTTTTTTTTTGGTTGGTTTTTTCTGTTGTTTATTTTTAATGGAAATAATAGCTTCTTGCTGGAAAAGATGAGTCATTTCTATACAAGAGCATGGGATAAGATGTGCTTTTCCTTCCATTTCAGATGAATTTCCTGAAACACATCGTGCATCGATTCGGCAGGATCATGAGGGAAGATTTTATGAAGATTTTTACAAGTATGTTTTCCTCCCAGTTCTTTTCACCTCTTATCCCACTGTGTATGTGCAACTCGACGCACTCTTTTGTGCATTTATTTATAGTTTGTTAATCCCTTCTCACTTCCCCTCATGACTTCCTGTCATGGGCCTCATTAGGTTGTCTTTTTTCTAGAGTCGTAGTTCAGAATGAGAGGCGGGAAGAGTGGACCTCATTGCTTGTGACCATTAAAAAGCTTTTCATCCAGTATCCTGTGTTGGTACGACTCGAACAAGCAGGTACAAGAATCCTCCTTTCCCTGCTTTTATCCTTTGCTCTCTCTTTTTTCTCTTTCTTTGGGTTTGGTGTTTTTTTTTTTTTTTTTTTTGTTTGGGTGGTGGTGATGTTGTTTTTTTGTGGGTTTTTTTGTTTTGGTTTTTTTTTTGGTTTGTCAGTAAACTATCCAGTTTCAGTTGGAGTCTGGTCTTATGCCTCTTAGTGCTCTCCTGGCTGAGCAATTTGCCTGGATCTTTCCATAAAACTTAATAATATCAATTTTGCCAGTACTTTTTGAACTAGTAGTATTTAGTACAGATGTATTTTTTCTGTGGTTTTCTTTTATTATATAAAGCAAGTCTGTACAGGAATGGTGACTTTTTTTTTTTTTTGCCTTCTGAATACTTTTCCAGAGGGCTTTCCTCCAGGTCACAATTCTACCTCAGCACAAGGGAACTACCTGGAGGCTATAAATCTTTCATTCAATGGTAAGTTATGAGCAATGGGTAAAAATATACAGGAGAAGAACCATTAAAGCAGCTGCCAATAAATGGGTGTGGACTTCTGTTACTTTTCCCTTAACACTGTGAAAAGGAGGGGAGTATTAGGTGGTCACCTGCCTTGCTCTGAAAAGAAACATCCAGGGTCTTTTTAAAGTATTCCTGCATTCTCTCTGGCAGTGTTTGACAAGCATTACATCAACCGGAACTTCGACCGCACCGGGCAGATGTCGGTGGTGATCACCCCCGGGGTGGGGGTGTTCGAGGTGGATCGGCTCCTCATGATCCTGACCAAGCAGCGGATGATTGACAATGGTAAGTAGCTGTGCCTGCAGTCTCTCTGAAGGCAAACACGGATTTGGAAAAGACCTAGCTTTTTCTGGCTGTGAAAAAGTATCTGCGGTAACTCATGTGCTCTGGGAGGAGGGGTTACAGCTGCAAGACTTGTGTCTGCACTTCATATTGAAATGGGTGGATTTTCAGAGTCCTTACAGGCATTTAATTTCTTTTGTTTGTGATAGAGAACTTCACCTGTCCATGCAAACCTTTCCCTTAAAGGATAATCTTGCATGAGTTGCATTAATTTAGAAAAAACATTTCTTATATTCCCACAGGTACTGTTGGTTTGTAACCATACCATGGGACTGTTGACTACCGTTTTCAGTATTATTACCTCTTAAAGTATGTGAATACAAATTGGGTCTTCAAATTGATGATCTGTTTTGTCTTAGCACATCAGTCCTGCTTGGTTGATAGCTGAACTCTACTGTTGTCTGTTTACAGGGATAGGTGTGGATTTGGTGTGCATGGGAGAGCAACCCTTGCATGCTGTACCGCTCTTTAAGGTAAGGCTGCTTTTCCCTTCTCTCCGTTCCTACTACAAACGTTGCTCATTTTGTGACTGGCTGGATACAATTAGTTGCTTTTGAATTACTCTTACAGCTCCATAATCGCTGTGGCCCTGGTGACTCACGAATGGGTGATGACTACAATATTCCACACTGGATAAATCATAGGTAGGTGAATTCTGTCAGCCTTTGCTAAACACTTCTGCTTTGCTTTCCTCCTCATAATGTCTTGAATTCTCTTTCTTCTTTCACTGTTTATTTCCTCTGCTTTCCTTGTGAAGCAAAGGAAATACTACATTACTCTTGAAGAACTCTGGGCATTAATGCAACATAACAGAAATGACAGGGTTTTGAAACAGCTGGTGTGAGTCACTACAGCTGTGCAAATCAGAGAGAGTTGTGTAAATGGCACAGTGGAAGTGGATGTCTTTCTGTAGAAAGAAAATGAACTGGGCAGTGCAGGTGTTAAGCATATGAAGAAGTGTCTAGACTGAGGCTCTACAAGTATCAAAGCCCTTTCATCTTACCAAAGGCAAAGAGTAGCTTCTCTCAACCATACCTCCATGTTTTCCATATGTTGTTTATGCACAGAAAGGTATCCCATTTTCTCCATCCAATAGCTGACTCAGGTTCCTGGTCTGTTTACTGTGTAGCAAACCAACTGTGTTGAGTTCTTAGAACACCTTAAAGCCACCCTGGTTTTTCTTTCAGTTTCTATACGTCCAAAAGCCAACTCTTGTGTAACAGCTTCACTCCACGGATCAAGCTGGCAGGAAGGAAGGTGGGTATCTTTCTGATTTATATTTTCTTACTAGTGTCTCAGTTTGAGACAAGTTTAGGGGGAAATGCTCTGGAAGGAACGTGTCCTCCCCAGAAGACAGGTTTCAGCACTCCCTCCCCCACCAATACAAAAGCAATTTCTTGGATGAAAGTGAAAAAAAAAATTTGTTTAGCAGGCAGAGTGCTGGCAAGGCACAGTGTGACCAATAGGTAAAGCTCTGTAAAGGGAAGGCCTGGTAAAATCGTGGCTCTGGCCTGTTACTTAGCCTAAGTAGAAAGGGACTGTGGGAGAGTGACTCAGCTAGAATAGAGGAAGTGAAGCATGCCACGTGAATGCCTCGTGCCTGCAACATGGTGTATGGTGGTTGGTTAAACTGGGTTTGTTGTGCCTTAAAACTATGTAAACTGACAACTGACTAACGGCATAAAAAGGCCGGGTTTTTTGTCAATGAAGTTCCTCCTTTGCACCTGCCTGGGGTCTCCTTGCTGCTCTGTACCGCTACAGCACAGGAAAAAAAAAAGAGTAACTGTTAAAATATTAAACCTCCTCAATGTGGAGAAAGCTGGTGAATTTAAAGTTCCCTCTGTAGCTGGCTTGGCCCCTCCCGAGGTCCTGGGCTGGGATGTGGCGTCCCCGCAGCCTCCCCACTGGTCCGTGGGATCTGATGATCTGGTTCTCGGATCACAGCTAGGCCCAACAGTTCCAGAAGAGGAAGGGGCAGCTACTGGAGGATTTCGGTATGCTGGCATGGGAAAATTTCTTGTCTCAGCTAAGAGGCTGGCTAAAAGCAGGAAGGTGCTCCCTCGGCTCTGCAGTGGTGAGAACGCAGGGGAGTGTGTGTGAGTCCTTGAACACAACGCGCACTGAAGAATTTGCCCAGCTTCTCTCCCCCCTCTTCTGGACCCAGCTTAAGGGTGTGGGACCCATTTCTGGGCAATAAGCAGATGATAGGGGAACACAGTATTATCATAAAATCACCCCAAGACAACTAGCATGTCAGATACCTCTTCTTAGTCAGGCATCAGAATATTTCTAGCAAGTATTCCAACAGCTGGAACTAACTTTCTGTGTTAAAAGGCTGTGAAAGCAAAGCTGCAAGGTTTGTTGTAGGGATTGTGAATGAGGGACTAGTTTGTACGTCTTTCCTTTCTAGGATAAAATTGGGTGAGAAATGTTTTAGCCACCATAAAAATCAGAGTTTCATTCTGTAACAAATAACTCTATGGAGAGGAGGAAAGGTGTTGAGCATTGTGTTTTTCACACAGGTTTGTGACCAAGTATCAGTATTTAGTATTTCTGAAGTTATCTCACTGCCTCACTGAGTCAGCAAGCTAAACCTTGTCTGCTTGATCACATTGGGGATGTTTCCTTAAAACATGCTGACTGTTTCCCTTCCCTCTGTCTTTTCTCTTGCTCTTTCTTTTTTTCTTTCTTTGTTTTTTTGGTCACTTCGTGCTTTCTTTGTTGGACTCTCCAGCCATTGACAGAAAAAGCAAAAAATAATCGTGATGCCTGTAAGTAATTATGTTCTGGAATTATCTGTCCCACTGACTCCCAAACTAACAAACAGCTGCAGTAAGACAATGACACTCCAGCACAAGGAAGGGACAATTGTTACAGAAAACCATCAGACCCATACTGAAGTGTTTCCTGTATTTGTTACTCAGGATGTTAATGTGCATGTGCCAGTTGACTTCTTGACAATTAACTCATTTAGTGTTTAGGATATATGGGGGAAAGACATTATGGCCTCAGCAAGCCTAATTCAGAGGCACCAGCATTGATAATTGAGCTGCTCCAGCTGCTCTGCTCATGACACTTTGGGATTTCTTCTGGAATAGATACTTTCTTTAGGGGTGAGAGGTGGATACTCTGACTTGCAGATCTTGAACATTCTTGAAAGAGGTTCCAGTGCTCTATGATTTTTATTTCAGCATTAGGAGCACCAAAGGATGCTGAGAATGCCTTGCCTATCCAGGTAGATTACGATGGCTATGATGCCCAAGTGTTCCGACTGCCAGGCCCATCCAGAGCCCAGCGCTGTACCACTTTCAGGTGAGAGGCTTGTGAGTGCACTGGTTCTAGAGTAGCCATGTTATGTGTGCTTGATACATAAAATACTTGGAGAAATACAAGGAGAATTGATCTCCACATGCTCACAGTTCAACAAAAAGCTTCATCTGTACCTGATCTTTGAGACTGGTTTTCTGGTATTTTACTTTTAATAATGTGTGGGGTCTAGGATAAGGCATAAATATATTTTTTTCCTTAAATCTTTAATTTTGTTTGAAGTGGAATAAAGCTAGTCTCCCTAGCAGATTCTTCAAGGGGGTTAAGAAAGTATTTGCACAGTAGATTTGCACATAGTTGTAGAAATAGATTGTTTGATGCACTGTTTAGTAACTGGTGAAGAGTGTGGTGAGGGATCCTCCCTGAAAATGATGCCTCTCTGAATGAGAGAAGAAACAGAAAAGCTGAGTGCAGGTTCTCAACTATTTCATGTCCTTCTGTCTTAGGAGAAAGGCTGATTATTCTCAGGTCCTGGCCAAATCAGTTGAATAAACTATAAATTTAAGTGCTTTTTCAGAAATACGTGGTAGACAAGCTTGTTTTAAAGTACTTTTTTTGCTTTGCTTCTTTAGTAGTATTGCCTAACTCTGAGCATGTGGACTCACTTATTAATATGTTAATATGAGCAGCCTGTAGGAGCCCATGCTGAAAGATGCCAGCACAATTTAAATAGTTCATAATTCCAAGTAGTTTCCCTGTGGCTACATGTTCCTGGCGCTGTAGGCTGAGGTCTGGTATCTTCTAGGCCACATCTCTACCAGGTTGGTGTGGTGTCTGTAGGATTGCACAGGGAGTTGAGCAGGCCCTTTCACAGCCCTTGTGCTGGAAGCATTGCAGTGTTCTTGTGTTGTGTGATGCACAGAAGTATAAATTACCCAAACAGTCAAAAAAGATAGTGATGGCTTCCCTGTAATGCTCTTCTTGAGTTCACCTGCTGAGCATTGAGTCTTTTGCATGACTTGGGCCTGTTCCAGCCCCCTGATAACCTGGGGATTAATCTCTCTTTCCTGTCACTGCGCATCCCTTTCATTAGGTCTGTGAGGGAGAGGGAAAGCCGCACAAGGAAGAGCTCCAGCTCGTACGATGTCTCGTGCAGCCCCTCCCTGCAGAGCCGCATGCTGCCCCCGGAAGAGGTGAGGAGCCAGGCTTCTGATGACAGCTCTCTGGGCAAGATCTCCAACATCCTGATGATCCCGCGGCCTCACCTGCACCAGTGTGAAGTCAGCAGCTCCTTGGGCTATACCAGCACCAGAGGTCAGCCTGGGGCAGATGGGAAGGTACCTTTGGTGGGGAGAGAAGGTGGACGTTTGTGTTGGCCACTGCCAGGCCAGCACAGTGGAGATGGTGCTTATATTGGCACTCATGGTACAACTTTTCCATAGCTCCAGCTGCAGCTGGGTGTGCATTCTCCCCTTGTCATCCTTGTCCAATTCCAGTGCTTTTTTTTAATGGCTTATCCTAAATAGAAGTGTCCTGACACTGATTTTCTCTTTTCCCTTGCCTATTGCCTTCTTTGAGTACTTGACTATTCTCCTGTGCCTGTCTGCAAATGTGGACATACACAAGGAACTTGTATTATTCAGGTCACCTATAATCTGTCAAATGAGAACTGGCCTTAGCAGTGAGCCCTGGGGGACCCTGCTTATAGCATCTCTCTGTGGGGATTTGTTGTCATTAAGACTCACTTTCTGGATCCTTCCTTTTGACAGTGTACTGCTGAGCTGTCTCAGTGTGTTAGCAGTGCTAGCACTCCCCTTTTCTTCCTTCCCAATTTAATTTTGTTCTCAGGCAGAGTGCAGTATCTTCCACAAACCCAGCTCGTCTCAATGTAATTGTATTCCTCCCGCAACTGCTTTATCCTCTATAAAATTTTATCCCTCTTCATGTTTTTTTTTCATGCCATGGTGTATGACACTGATATCATATTTATCCTGTCACAGGAATCACAGTTACTGGTGTGGAACTGCTCTCACACAGTGTACTTGACATTACATCTACCTTTCATTTTTTCCCCTGTTGTCAGTTAATACAACTCTTTTCTTTCTTTGGTATTTCTGTTACTCCTTTAGTTTGAAGGATAGTCGTGTGACCCAGCTGAAGGTGTTCAGCAGGATGAGGACGTGTGTGGATTAGGACTGGCGGGGAGGAAAGAGTCAAAGAAACTGAGGTTTTTCATATGTTGCATTTGACAGTATAGAATGGTAAATGAGGCCCTTCCTTCTCTAGGATTTTCAGTTGTTGGGCACTGTAATTACTACTTATCCATCTGGTATATTTTTCTCTCCTGTTTCTGAATAACTTCTGTTCCACACTGAATAGTGACAACTAACTGGTGTCTTGTGGAGATCATGTACCATGTCTTCTGGGACTAATCCCTGATTTCAGTGCTCAGATCTGAGCCTTACAGAAAAGGCATGTGTACAAGGCTCAGCTGTGGCTTCTGCCATGTCTTTGGTACTCATCCTGAAGTTTCTGTTATGTCAGTATTTTGATTTCTCAGGAATTCTCAAAGGTCTGAGTAATTCTTCATAAATGGCTTAGCAAGTGGTTTCTTTATGGATTAATTTAGTAGAAGTTTACAGCAGTGCTGTAATGGCAGATGGAATATTACCTTTTCTTGTCTGGGTTCTTGTTTACATTGTAATTTTCAGGCTGGATAGGAATTGCTTTCAGCTTCTCTGCCTGCTTATTTCTTAGGTCTCCTTATTTCCACTTATCCTGGGCAATCTTTATATCCTTGAGCAGTCAATTCTCTTGTGCTTGGCTCCTGCACGATCTCATGCTGACTTTGTGGTGTTTTCTAGATTTCCTTGAGAACACGCTGGAGTCGCAGCAGCGTGACTCCAGCGCTCCGGGGAGGTTCCATGTGGGCAGTGCTGAGTCCATGCTGCACATCCGCCCGGGGGGATACGCACCCCAGCGCGCGCTCATCAACCCCTTCGCCCCGTCCCGCATGCCCATGAAGCTGACGTCGAACCGCAGGCGCTGGATGCACACCTTCCCTGTGGGTGAGCTGCCTCACAGCACATTTGGCTGCTGCTACTTTGTCCTTGTCCAAGATTAGCACAAGAAGAGAGCCAGTAGGAGCTCTGGTGCATTAAAGTGCTCTGCACCTACTAGAGGCTGAAATGAGTGTACAGGCCTGATCAATTTTCTTTTGGAAAATACCACCTCTATTTGCAAATGAGCAGGATCAGGTACAGAACAATCTTACAGTAGATGGAGGCTGTTGAAGGGAATTGTAACTACAATTTGGGTAGATTTTCTGATGATGAATTGTTTGCATAATTGTTTAATGCCTTGTAAGTAGGCCCTCCAAAATGTTTTTAAAAATATTCTGCTTCACTTGCTTCAGAGGAGATGGCAGAGGTTCAAGGCTTTGAAGATCTTGTAAACATGCTTTCTTAATGTCAGTGCCTGTTCTGTTGGCAAAAGAAGGGTACAAGCAACTGAGGAGTCAGTGCAGATGTGGTGATCAGTGATCCAATTGCAACTGTGTAGGTCCCTCAGGAGAAGCTATCCAGATCCATCATCAAACCCGCCAGAATATGGCAGAAATGCAGGGCAGTGGGCAGCAGGATTTGACGCATTCATCTGCGGAGCTGCTGGAGCTGGCTTACCATGAGGCAACTGGCAGGTGAGCCATTTGCTCAGTCTTGAATGTTGGGTTTATAAACCATGAGATCAGATCTGTAAATAGCCAGCTAAGCTTTATTTCTCTCCTGAGAGGACACGAGTAGCTGGTTCTTTGCTGTCCTGCAATTTGGTTATTGGTGGAGGCAAAGAACAAACAGTATGGACAGATGTGGAATGCTGTTACACCCTTCTCTGTGCTGCCCTTGTGCCATTCCATCTCTGCCAACATCAGTGAGGGATGAGCTTGGTTCCAGCCTGGGCTCAGCTGAGGCAGAGGGGCTGAGATCTTATTATATTTGCTAAAAGCAGGGAATGGCACGAGTGAGGAGGGTTATACAAAACAGGCTGGTTTGTTTCACTGCAGGCACGTCAGCTCTCGGCATCCAGGGGACAGTAGCTCCTTCCTGAGCTTCGGCGGGGCAGAGGAGTATGGGAACGGGCTGGGGGCCGGCCCCGGTGCAGGTAACGGGGCAGAGGCGGGGCCGGGAGAGTGCTGGCCTTGGCGGCCCTGGGGCATCGAGGCAGGACTCGAGGCACGTGGGTGGACAGGCACTGCAAAGCAGGAAGAATTAAGAGTGGGAAAACGGTGATCTGTTAGTGCTCCTGCTTGGACTTTTTGGTATATGGTAGTTCTTTGGGTTGCTTTGTTGGTTTTAGTTTGTTTTTGTTCAAGGTGTCTACTTCTCTAGGTCTGTCTTACAAGGTTTACCATAGAAAGATGCTCACTGTTTTCTTAAAATAAGCTCTCAGGCAGTTACTGAGTTCCATAATAACAAAGCAGTGATGTCGAGACTCAAAAAATAACTAAATATGCCCTGGTGTTCAGATCCCTTTTTTTTTCTAGGTGGGGTTGCCTTAAGCTGTTACCCTTTAGAGAGAAGACACGTCTGTACTTTCAGTTGAAGATTAGCTCTATCTTCCTTAACTTACCTAGACGCCTGAATTAGTGGAAATTCTCAACATTTCTTTTGAGCCCTGTAAATGGAACAGCATGCCATGTTAAGCATTCTGCTGTGTTGTCTGTTTTTTTTGTGACCTACCCTCTGCTTTTGTGAACATACATTTTAGCTGGGCACATGGAAAAAAATTGAACTTTTGGACTACAGCATTCAAGATTTATGTTCTTTTCTCAAAACCAATTTAAAGATTTTTTTAAGAATAAATTTGCCCTTCTGAATTACACTGGATTAAAACAATTTTGTTTTCACTTATGCCTTGTAGAGCCTTGAAGAAGTTAGCAGACTTAATTTTCTTGTGCCTCATCTTGTATTCACATAGTCACATTTAAAATTATTTTCTGTTGCTTCCTTCTGTGAATTTCGTCTGAATACATTTAATTTTCTTGCTTTACATTTTTAGTATTTTCTGGCTTCGAGATAGGCTCTGGTTTTGCAACTGCTAAACTGCATTTCAGCTGGGTGCAGTTTGCACACTGTAGAGCAAATCCTGGCAATAAACATGCTTGCATTTTACAGAATTTGTGTCTGTAGACCCTCAGCTATCAATAGGGGCCGCACTGGGACTCAGTGATTGGACTGAGGGCTCTCCCTTATGGTTTGAGTCACCTACGAAATGAAGCAGTTTGGGGTGGGGGGGAGGGTGTGTTTTTCTGAATTTCCAAAAGTACGATTTCTTGAGTCTGGTTCTCCTCTGCTGCCTGCAGCAAGGTTTGGTGCAACGCGGGCTTCAGAGTGAAAAATGATCCCATCTATTTCCCTTGGGGTTCAGGATGTTGTCGCTATTGCCCCGCAGATGGAGGTGGTAGCTCAGACCGAGTAAATCCTGTTGCAATTCCCGGTCTGGATGGCAGATGGCAGGAGGAGCTGGTCAAAGGTGAATGCCGCTTAGAGCCAGCTCCTGTACGGGTTACTGGCATCATCATGTAGTAGATATCCACCCTTTCTTTTCCAAGGGAACAGCTACGATGTTGCTACCAAATTCCTGGGTAAATCTACCTAAGCTAGTTTTGAAAAATAGTTCCTTTTAAATATTTGGAAGCTTACTGAAGTTTTTATTTTGATAAATGGCTTTGAAGGCAGCAGTTTTTCTTGCCTCCTTGGCAGCTCTTTTTCTCTCATGTGCCACACCAGTTGTTTATAGGAGTTTATAGCATCTACTTTTCAAGATGTTTCACCATTTTGCGAGGAGGGTTTTGCTTGGGCTTTAGCTATTGAACACTTCTAGTGAGATGTTCAAATTTGATCCAAGATGTATTTTTCCTCATTAATTGGCTTAGTGTTTCTTTCTGCTGTGCAGAACCCAGAGATTTTCCATGCAGAGAAATTCTGTATCTTAAAACATCATCATGCTTTTGATTTATTTTTATTTGAAATTTGAGAGAAGTGCATAATTGGTTAAAATAAAACACTATTTCTTTCTTGTAGGGGTGAATCTCAAAACTCAGAACAAGGGTGCCTTGGAAGATGCTGTCTCTAATTCTCCAGATCCAAGTAAGCAGAAGGAAGGTTTGGAAGAGAGTTTGCATAGGTGGGAAGATGGGGAGGGAAAGGGCATGTACATATATAGAGGCATCAGGAGGTGGTGGGCAAGAAACTGAGGAGCCTCCTTGGCTTTTGGCAGTGGTTTATTTTGGCCTGCAGTAATTTGCAGGATCTCCTTGTACTGTCTCACTGTGATGGCAGTTCCATAGCTCTTAAGAACATGTGAAGCTGTTTGTTTTGTTGCATCTGAAATACTTCCCTTACCAGACACTATTATGCAGAAAGCTAAAGCTGCTGAGCTGGTATCTGTCTCTCAGTGTGAAAGTTTGTTTGGTACCAACTTGTAGAATTAGAGTTAGTACAGTCAGTTTCTAAATTTGGTACCATTTACTGAGAAATATCTGCCCTCACTTCCTTGCAAAATAAGTGTGTCACTGCTTAAGAAAGCTTTTTCTTTATAGCAGTCTGTCCTGTATTACTTTCTTGCGCAGTGTTCCTGCCATTGGTGTTAATGTTTTTATAGCAAAATAAATTTCTAGCTGTAGGATCTCTATGACAAGAAGTTAAGAATTAGTGGGTGATATGGATTGTTTGAATTGGGTCAGAATGTAATGTAGTGGTGAGCTGATGGTTTGGTATAATCTAGTTAGCTTTTCCTTTTTAATGTCTAGTTTTACATCCCTGTAATCTTAAAACTGGAGCATAACTCTAGGAAAGGGTGTGGGAAAAGATTGTTTTCCAAGTTACTATTTTTCTGGTCTTCCCACCCCTCAGGATATATCTTCTGTTTTTATAACTGTGGAAATACTCCCTTTTCTGCTGTTGTACTATTCCAGAAAGAGGCTGGTCTGTCATTCTTTCTCTCCTCTCCAGCTCCTTCTGCAGTTGTCTAGGACGCAAAACTGGTCTGATTTTCTTGTTCAGACTTGGAATGTTGATCTGTTTATTAATAATCAGTAACTGCACCTGACTTGCTGTAATTTTGGAAGAGCAGTGGCTATGTCAGCTCTAGCTTTCAATCAAGAGGAAATTAAATGTATTAACTTTGAATGCCTTTTGCATGATGGGGTTGAATCAGCATGTGCACTGCATTGTTTAACAAACTCTGTCTCTTTCTCTCCCTCCCTTCTTCCCGTCCTGTTTTCTTTTTCCCTTCCCATTCCACTCCCCTTTTTGTCCCTGTTGACTTTATGCCAACTCTGTTTTTTGTCTCTCATTCTTTCTAACTCTCCTCTTCATGCACTTCTTTCATCCTTCTGTGCACCCTGTTTTTCCATGGGTGACCACATACACCCTCCTTGTGTGCCCCCCATGACACAACGAGGCAGTTCTGACGCTGTCTGCTCCCCCCGTAGTGCCAGGCTTCTGTTGTACAGTTGGAGTGGACTGGAAATCCCTCACTACTCCGGCCTGTCTCCCTCTCACCACGGATTACTTCCCCGACCGCCAGAGCCTGCAGAACGATTACACGGAGGGTTGCTATGACCTGCTCCCAGAGGCTGACATTGACAGGTTTGGCCAGCACCTTCTCTGTACAGTCCTGTGCTTAAGGAGCAGGTGATGGAAGAGGATTGCTGCAGTCTGTACAAGTGAATGATAGATTGCTAACAGAGCAGCAGAATACTTATATTTTTCTTTTTTCCAGTGATAGCTTTGCACCTTTTCTGATGTTCCCATCAGACAGTATGGTGCACTCTGTAGATTTTATGTTAGAAATTGTTTGCATACAAATTTTTATGTCTCTTTTCTGTTGTGTTTCAATCAAAATATTCAACCTCAAGCTATCATCTCTTTTAATATGCTTTCTAGTAGTTAATCTACATTCTAGTGTTCTGGAAACACTAAATGAGCAAAGCATGTGGACACACAGTGTTTAAGATGCTTATCCTCACTCTAAAGGATATTTAGTTTAAAGAATCTTGTTTGAAAACAGTGTTAGTTGGACAAATAGAACTTCTCTGCTTGTCTTAGAGGACTCTGGTAACTATTCTTTAATAGGGTTAGTTTGGTTTTTTTACTGAAGCAATCTCATGATCTTAAACATTTTTCAGACTTTCCATAACTTGTAAGACATCAAAAGACCTGTTTGTGTTGCTGCTTTATGGGAACAAAACAAAAATATTAATCAGGGTGATTGAAATACATAGGAAGTAACAGGATTAATGAAGAAACACCTGAAAAAAATGTCAGTAGGAAGGCAAAGTTCAGAGCAGGAGTTGTAATAAGATGCCACAACCTCTCTGCTCTCCACTTCCCACTGTGGGAGAGGCTGGAGCATTGCTGCCCACTGGCATTCTGAGCTCTCCTGAACATGTACAAACTGTACTGAGGCTGCCTGCAAAGTGCTGAAAAAGCCATCTTTGGGAAATTTATTGTTTCACAACTGTTGCAGGCAAATTTGTTACTAGTTGTCAAACTGCTTTCAAAGGCAGCAGTAAATATTGCCAGACAATTAATCACTCTGTCTCAAAAAGTGCCCATTTTCCCTCCTGCTCCCACAAACAGGTGTTCCCAGGCAGAGGGCTTCAGGGCCTGGAGCAGAGCTAAGAATAGGTATGTGGTCAGCTTCCTTATTCTAGTCTGCTTAACCTTTGTGTCCAGGAGGGATGAGGAAGGAGTGCAGATGACAGCCCAGCAGGTATTTGAGGAGTTTATTTGTCAGCGTCTCATGCAAGGCTATCAAATTATTGTGCAATCCAAACCACAGAAACCGGCCCCAGCCGTGCCACCCCCGCTCAGCAGCAGTCCCCTCTACAGTCGAGGTGAGTGACTTGGGCTTGACAAGTCAGGCCTTTGTCTTTCCTTCTGCCAGTCCCAGTAACCTCAAATTAGGCACATCTACCCATTCCTCAACACTTTATGTTGGCTGTTCTCTGGTGATTCTGCCTAGGGAAGTTCTAAATGGGTGGTATATGAATCCCAAGTGCTCTTCTTTGCTTCTGATATCAGCAAATCTTAACTGTAAGAGCAAAAGACTCATTGTGCAACTGTTCCCTAAAAGTGTAGCCTGAAAGATGGATTTTTAGCTTGTCCTGAGTTCAGAAGCCCACTTCTGGACTCCAGTTCTGGAGTCCCTTTCTATATGCACAGTGTGTTGATAAAGTTCTGAGTACTCCAGTAAGCTGAAAGGGTTTTGCTTTTTACAACTAGGTCTTGTGTCGAGAAACAGACCTGAGGAAGAGGATCAGTACTGGCTGAGTATGGGCCGTACTTTCCACAAAGTCACCTTAAAAGACAAAATAATTACTGTGACTCGGTACCTGCCAAAGTAAGTATCTCTCTGGTTGAGCAGTTTGCTGTCAGTGTTCAGATGAACATTCTTTTCCAGCTCTCTGTGCTTGCTTGAAAGAACACACTCTAGAACCTTCTTTCTTTTTAGGAGAAGAAAGAGAAGCATCAGTATCAATAATACTGAGGTTAATGCTTGTGTTCGATCTTTCAGGTATCCATATGAATCTGCTCAGATAAACTATACCTACAGCTTGTGCCCCTCACACTCTGACTCTGAATTTGTCTCTTGCTGGGTAGAATTTTCCCATGAGAGACTAGAAGAGTACAAGTGGAATTACTTGGATCAGTATATCTGCTCTGCTGGCTCAGAGGATTTCAGGTGAGAGCTCCTTTTCCATCCAGACTGTTCTGTGTCCTAATTGCCTCTTTTCCTTTTTGACCTAAAATTTCGTCACCAAGTTCAACCCACGAATGCTCAGTACTCCAGGGAGAATATCTGGCCTGCTTTCACTGTCAGCTTCCAGCAGCTGTTGCCTTGTAGGAACCTTGCTCTCTCTTGCTGGTGCATTATCTGACCTTTGATACAGACTCTTGATCACAAAATTCAGCATGAACTTCTTTTTTTCTCTCCTAAAAATGCAAAGAAATAAGATGGCATTTTGTACCACGCATATGCTTTTCTTGGCTTCTTACTGATTTCTGGATCTGACTCAAAACTTTGATTTATTTTGAAGCTTTGTAGGTTTGCTTGAGTACTGGGCTTGACTGCAGTCCTACTCCTAAGCTGTGGAGCAAGTGCTTACCAGAAATGTGGAATATCTCCACTAGTATCAATAGCTTTTTTGATATCTTCTCTCCACACAACCAGTCTTTATCATGTTTTCTTTTCAGGTCTCAGTCAAAATACCTCCTACGCTAATATGCACCTTGAAGAATCCTTTTTGCTTGCATATTTTTAGAGGAAAAAGCCTTTGGGGCCTATCTTTTACAGAAAAGAAAGCATATCTGTGTGACAATTACTCTGAGGATAGCCTTGTTGCCAGTGATATTCAAATTGTTGGCCATTCCTTTGCACACGTGCTTGTTCTGATTCAGGGATAGCAGCAGGGTGGTCGCTGCACTCACTGAAACGTGCAGCAGGTAGATTTGTACTTTAGATTCTGGAAAATCCTTCCCAGGAAACGGCTGAACTCTGTCCTGTCTTCCACATTCCTGCAGCCTTATCGAGTCCCTGAAGTTCTGGAGGACGCGGTTCCTGCTGCTGCCCGCCTGCATCAGCGCCACCAAGCGCATCATGGAGGGGGAGGCGCACTGCGACGTGTACGGCGACAAGCCCCGCTCCGACGAGGAGGAGTGGCAGCTCCTCGATGGCTTCATCCGCTTCGTGGAGGGCTTGAACCGCATCCGCCGCCGCCACCGCTCCGATCGAATGATCCGAGTGAGTCCCCAGCCCTCGCTGAGGCTAGGTGTGACCTGAGCTGCTTATGAAGCGTTAGCAGGGAGACCTGAGTCCCTCCCAGGCAGGCTGGGGCACGTGTGCCTGTGTCCGTGTAATCCATCCATAAAGGCCAGTGCTGACCCGTGTGCTGTGTCAGCTTTCAAACGGTGGGGGCTTGTTAACAGCTTTGAGGAAATTTACCCGGGATGAGCATCCTGTGCTGCTGTGACTGCAGCCAGTTCTTGCTCCGGGACAAGCCAGGCTTTTCTGCTCAGCAGAGCCATATCTTAGCCTGGCAATGGTCTGTTTTATACCTTGGCCGGTCTTTTCTTACCCAGGAGCCTGATGCCTCCTCTTTGCAGGTGTGCTCTGCTTTGTGCTTCAGGTGGGCTTAGCCTGCATACACCTCTCTGCCTTGTGATGCAGACAGTTGATCAAAGGGGTCTGAGGTAGTTAAGCTGGTCACTTCCGGGTTAATGTGGGTTGGTTCTGTGCTGCAGATTCAGGAGAGGGATTGGGAAAAGAGAACCATAAGGGTGAATTTTTTGGTAAACAGTAGTTTCAAGAGGCTGGAGAGAAACTGGCTCATGTGTATTAAATTCTCTTCCCGTTCACGCACTAAATGGGGTAATTTACTTCAAAGCAAATTCACCTTTTCCAGGGTAACAAACATTTTATTTTCAGAATAGCATCCACACAAGACACTAGGCTATTCCACTTCCTGTGGAACCAATAGTTTGCCTCCCTTTTTAAAATGTACTCAATAAACCCCCACTGACATGAGGCGTTGTATTCTTGCTTACTAGTTAAGCCTAGCTTGACTAAGTCTGTGCTTCCATTTTTTCTTTGTTAGAAAGGGTCTGCCATGAAAGGCTTGCAGATTGCTGGTCCAATTTCCACTCACTCTCTGGAGCAGTCTGGGCCTCCCATTGGGAAAAAAGGAACCTCAGCACTCTCAGCTCTGCTGCAAATGGAAGCCAGTCAGAAGTGAGTCTCTACAGGCTGTGCGAAGAGCCTAGAACATCCTTCCTACATATTGCACCTGGGCTGGCTAAAGCACATTTGGGGAACTTTGTCTCATGTTGTGTTACATACATAGGAGATTAATATTTTTAATGCTAAGTTAGTGTGACACGTGCATAATAAAACTGAGTTCAAGGGTCCGTGTTGTTTGTGGGGGGTAAAAGGTATTTAGGGAATGTTGGATCTGTCCCTCAGTGTGTGGGAAAGCAAAGATATGAATATACAGCAGTACCCTTCTGCAACAGTTGCCTTTGGGGGGGAAGCTGACACAAAGTATGTTTGAATAAACTCTGTATTCCTTCCTTTTTTTTTTTTTTTTTTAGGACACTGGGGGAGCAGCAAGCAGCAATGCTTTCTGGGAAGAGCTCTGGGCAGCCTTCGGAGAGTGGGAACATTGCTATCACACCCACCTATATGGACAGCCCTCGGAAGGTAAAGACTTCCTAGTCTTTCTTTAGCTGCTATTTCTACATAAAAATTCTTCCAATAACCAAAGATTATTTCTCTGAGCACTTGGCTACCTCATACCACATCTTACTCTCTAATCCAGTAAGAGCTGATCCTGTACTGGCCTTCGTGTGCAAGGGCAGAGGAATTAAATTCTGGAAGTGTGACAATGATATGGAATCCCTGGGATGCCATTTCAGTGTTTTGCTGATCTAAGTGCTGTTTGCTAATTAGTGCATTTCCTTTGCTGGTAGCATATTTAATTTCAGTCATGGCTTGACTGTCAGATGTAGCAGTACAGTGCTGCCTGCATCTGTGTGCAGGCTGTCTTGGAGAGAAAATCAGCCTCTAGACTGTGACTGTGTGAACACTGAGTGGAATTTTCACAGCAGGAACTTGAGTCTTTTGCCTCCACTTAGAGGAGGGGATGCGTTCCTGAGAAGTGATTTAGATGTTATTCCTTCACTGGCTGGACTCCAGGCTGGAGAAAGTGGTCTTCCTGGAGCTCTCTTCAGACACTTCAAGAAAAGACTGTGCTATCCCTCAGCCTTTCTGTCAACTGTCCTGTGAGAGCCAGGAGAGCAGGAACTCTGCCTCCAAGTCCACCCAGAAATATTCAATTATTTTTCTGTGTTCTGGCATGAAGGTCTTCCAACAGAAGTAACAAGGAACTGAATAAAAATAGAGGATTTAAATATGACCTGTCTTTGGGCTCAACAGTTCAAATACTGAAAAGAAAAAGTTCTCAGATTCACCACTATCAACCACTTCTTGCAGCATTTTTCTCTTAGCATCTAATGTTTCTACGTCCACTGTTTTGTGCCACCACCAGGAACAAGTATTGTGTTATCCTGGAGACCCAGATATTGAAAGTTGAAGTGATAGAGTAACTGTGATCATCTCTGTACTAGACACTTACTCATAGTATTAGTGTTTGGAGAACACAGATGAGAATCTGAAGCAGGATGTGCTAGACCTGGAAACAGTAGGTGCTCAAACTGACTTGAGGTGTGTTTGCAAACTTCCATATCATAATTCAGGCTTTGCATTCTCCTCTAATACCATTTTGAAAAATCAGCTTCCCTCTTTAAATACAGAAATCTTAAATGTCCCTTTCTACCAGTAAAACTGGTAAAAATTCCATGTGAAATGCAGGAGGAAAGAATGTTGTGTTCAGTTGCTCTGTGTGGCAAAGGGGGAAAAAGGCAGAGTGGGCTTCCCTAGCAGTGGCATAGGAGTGTGCTGGGACCAAATTGGCAGACTTTGTGCTACCAGAAAATGCCATCATGAGTAATGTTGAAAGTAATGTTCAAAAGCCTCTCTGGAAGGCTGACTGGAGACTCTGGAAGAGTGTGTTATCAATTGAAGGCCTTTCATGCTGCAGCAGTAAACACTCCTGTAAATATTTACACACAGAGACTGGGACATAAGCAATTGGAATCTCCTAATGATGGCTCATGCCTGTTGGAAAGATGTCAGTGGACAGGCAGCATTGTGCTCACTTGGGAACAGCAGCAAGTGTGTGCCTCGTGTCACAGCCCCTGCAGGGCTCCCCAGCACAGGGAAGTCTGACTTTCCACACACTTGAAGCCAGAGAACTGACAAATTGTCACAGCTGTGAGCTCTGCCAGCAGCCAAGGGAGCAAGTGCTTTTCTAGCATGCTCCTCAGTGCTGGAGTTACTCCAGACCAAAACTGAGCCATTGGCTTCACTTTACTTCATTTCAGAGTAGAATTGACAAGTCACTTCAGCCAGTTACTGGGCAACACAGTGTGGTTTTAACCCCGTGAGTTTGCTTGATCCATGATCTCTTTGGAAAGTCTTTGCCCTCATGGATCCAGGGTGCTTGGCTCTGCCTCTGCTATGTGTAAATTGCCAGTCACGTAACCCTGGCATTGATTCTTTCCAGAAAATGTTTTATATGTACATACCAAGGTAAGCAGCATCTTAACTGCAGCCACGACAAAAATATTTTGCTGAGGGAACAGAATAAGGAATTGCAAATAAGGGATGAAAATCTAGATGACTTCCAGTGCATTGTCTTATATGATAAGAAAATCTTGACGCGTCTTTGAGTAGCAGCTGGGGATAAATTCACTGGGGTTTGTAAGTAGGCAGGAACGTAGCACAGGCAGTATCTCTTTAATTTTGCATGAAGTATTAAACACAGTGTTGGAAGGATCTTTGTGAAGAGTTTTTCTTCCCTTTCCTTTGCACCGTACCAGACCTGCATTTAAGAGGAAGAGTGCACTTCCTGAAAAGAGCTCCTTTGCCTCTCCCTCTTTAACATTTGAATGTCTAACAGATTAGAAGAAAACCCCTGTTCTTCGTTGGATATTTGTCATTACACCTGTGGTTTCTGTATTTCAGTTTTGTATTTGGGATGGAAGCCCCCATACTTCAGAGCTCAAGACTTTCTCCTTTGAAGTATGGAGGGAAAGCTGCAGTTTCAATTGGCTTCTGATCAATGTGGGTTTAAAAATTTTGGGAAAGCATCTGTGCCAAGGAAGAGCAATGTCTTGTTACAGAGAGAGAAAGTAAGGATATGTGTGTGAGTAATTCCTGATGCTGTGCATTCTGCTGCATCTGACCTTCTGGGTCTGGGATTTGCATTCTCCTCATACTTTCTCTCTGGTCATTTCATACTTGCACAACCTTGTATTTGCTTTTCTTCAACTCCTTGTTCCTGTTGCTGTTGCCATTAATGGGCCTACTTCCTCTGATGCCTTCAGGATGGGGGCTTCTTTATGGATTTTGTTCGCAGCCCACGCACAGCTTCAGCCTTCTACTCACAGGTTAGTTTTGAATGGGTTGTTGTCATCTCTGGCTTTTGGATTGAGGTGATGGACAGCATTTGTGTCCTGAGCTTGCCACGCTGGGAACCTGTATTAGTTTCCACATGCTCTCATTGAGAGTGGGATGCACAGCATTGGCAGGACAAAGGGGCAGATGCAATCATTTTTTTTCCACCATTCAGTGCTTGTGCTGCATTTTGGATGTTCATGTGCCCTGTCTCACTGTCCTTTGCAGTACTGTGTTGTAAACTACTAAAGCTGCTCTTTTTGTTTTTCAGTAAGTGCTTGTTTTCCATATTCCCTCACTGAACAAAATGGCAACAGCTCACTTGTCTGATTCTTGGCTAAATTTCTTCTGTGGTATTTGATTGACAGGTGACTCTGGAGATATCCAAATCAAATTGTGTACGTGGACTCCTAAACAACTGAGGCTGAGAATATTAGTATCATCTTGGTTTAAAAGAGTCATTGTGACCGAAGTTGTTAGTCCACTTAACACCAGTTAGGAATTAGCAGTAATACAGTGTGCCCATAGAAAATGCTGCCGGTTGAAGTGAGCCCTGAGGAGGGAGAGTGGCTTTTGCTGGCTGTGGGCACTGTAGAGTTGACCCTGGAGCATCTGCTGGTTTTGGCTGCCCAAAAAGGGACATCTGCCATTAGAGATTTTTGGGATGTGAGAAATGGCATAAATAAAGGACTTTTGGCTCTCAGACCTAAGTCAAGCTACCAGTTTTGTGATTTCTAGCTGTGTATGTGCTGTGGATTCATCACTGCAGAGCAGCCCCCATATTTACACCAGCTTGAGTTAGAGTTACTCTGCCATTCGTGTTCTCTCCCCCACCTCTCCAGCTTTTATATAATGTGCCTTTACTAAACCATACGTGTTAATGACAGATGGCAATTACAGCCTGTACTTAACTGAATCCTTCAGCATTCATGCTCTTTCTGAAATGATTTTATGTTAATTTTGTGAACTATTCAGTCTACCATTAGAATAGTGTGAGTGTTCCTGCAGGAGGAAAGTGTTCCTGTTGTCTTGGTGACAGGTGTGGGTGGGTGCCAACCAGCCTTCTCATACTGCCCTGAGAAAGGAGGGAAGATGAGCTGATTTTTTTGAGCATTATGAAACTTGAATTCATGTGATACATTTGCATATTTTTGAGAGTTAGACTTGAAACTATATTTGCTAAATGCTTACCATGGTGATTAAGTGTCCTGTTCTGTCTATTGTGTGCCTATAATCATAATTATTCACTTGGGTTGAAAATGTCAGGCTTGGACTGGTGTTGCTGGTTTGCCAGTAGTTCTCTCAACACAGTTGTTGCTAGGTTGGTGATCCTCGTCTTTATTTGGGTCTGAATTTGTTGTTTGTCAGGAGCTCTGTAGTGATGACAAAATAAGACTGAATTTATCCCTTCTGCATATGCTTGTGCTTCCTTAGAGTATTGCTTGTTGCTGACTAACTTGGGGTGAGACACAGATCATGTAGGGAGGGGAGAAAATGGGAAATGGATTACATTATGCATTTCATAGAGATGTTGCTGTGCTTACTCCTCACAGGTCTCTATTGATCAATCAGTTCCTGCAACCTCAGATGGCAACATGTTGATAACCATGGGGCAGGTCCCTGACAGGGGCAGCACCCAGGCCCTGGGAAGCACCCAGAATGTTGCAGACCTGGGATACAACACAGCTGGTGCTGCAGAGGGCAGGTAGGAAAGGCACAGCAGTGCTGTACTGCAGAGCTGTTCAGTTACAGCCCCTTTCTGGTGTCAGGGAATGGGCACTTAAACAGGAACCTGGGAACAGGCTGTGCTGTGCCTGTCGGCACGAGCAGGCACTTGTCACAAGACCGTACTGCAGCATTTCCATGTGCAGAGAGAGTGGTAGTAAAATAAGCCCTGCAACCCAGTTTTCCAGAATTAAATGAACACAAGGCCTGATTTCTCCACCACAAGAAGGGCTTCATTCCTGAAGAAATGAAGAAATACCATTTCTGAAATCTGCTAGTAGGAAACCAGGCTTTGAATTGACATCTTCAGTCTGTTTTGGCAAGGGGGGGGGGGCCCTGCAGGTCTACTTGGATCAAGTAGGTTGATGAAATCCAAGAGGTTCTAACCTGGAAGTGAGACACCGGGAAGGAAGCAATATTGAAAATAAACTTTATTAGCACCTGTTTCCTGTGGTTGTATATTACAGTAAAAAAAAAATTAGCCAACTTCAAAATGTTTGCTCTCAGTTGCTCCTGAGTACAGCTGTATGTGACACAGTGTGCATTGGGTCCATATAGCAATGTCCTGGTGACCTCAGGGGGGAAGTGCACATCTGATGCTTTTAGATGTCCTTCTTGAGATGAAAAAGGAAATAAATGTGGCAAAGTCATTCTTGAGAAGAGAGACCAGTTTTCCTAAATGTACATATTTGAACAAATCTGGCAGCTTCCTTGATTTTTGAATGTGCTTGCGTTTACTGTCCAGCTCTCAGCAGTGTTCGACAAGTGCTCTGACTTCCTCCTCCACTTTGGTAGAGATTCTTGAAGCCATGAAACACCCCACGTAAGTTTTTAATATAAATGTGCTTAACATTTGATGAGATGTTTTGTAAGAGGACATGAGAAGTGGAGTCACTCAAAGGAGAGCCTCATGTCAGCTGTTGAAGAGTTTTAAACTTCCTTTTGTGATTCAGTTCCAGACTCTCCAATAAGGAATTGTATAGAAATTGAGGTATGAGCAAAGACTTCAATTATTAGAGTCCCAGAACCTTGTCAAATCAAGAATTCCCAGTAAGTCACTAAAGTGCTGTCAATGACAACTCTTCATCTTGTTACCAAAAGCCAATGATACATCACTCCAGGGGCCCTTATGCATTTCTTGTCCTGTATTTTATCCTCCCCCCCCGCTTTTTTTCTTTCACCCAGCAGTGATTTTTGTCTTTGTTACTTAAAAGAGCTCTCAATCAGCCTGCGTTAACACGTGTGACTTGCTGTGATTCAGCACAGGGATCCAGCTGCTCTCTGAACAGAAGGGGCTCTCCCCGTACTGCTTCATCAGTGCAGAAGTTGTGCACTGGCTGGTGAATAATGTGGAAGGGGTGCAAACCCAGGCCATGGCCATTGACATAATGCAGGTAAGGAAACTATCCAGGGGCATGTGGAGGGCCAGAAATGCCTCACTCTGTGAAGAATGCAAAGTTTTAGAGCAAAGCGTAGCAATAATTTCTGTTACTTATTAAAATCCTCTTATGGATGAATATTGAAAGCAGTGCTCAACAGAATATGAGGTAATGATGGCATTTTTTGGATTCCCTATCACAAAACAGCAACATATTCTTCAGTAGTAATATGTATTTTTTTCTGCTTACATGATGATGGTTCTGTTTATAGCCTCCAATTAGCTGGTACTTACCGAGTACTCTGCCTTGTATTGGAATTGAGGCACTAGGCAGTGATTTGGTTTTCCTTTCTAGTAATTAGTTAATAAAGTGGTACTAAAACCAGCATATGACCTTTCTGTTATGGTTGCTGAAGCAGACACACTTTATGGAAGAACACTGCTTGTATTCATCAAGGGATTTTTCTATATTGAACTATGTCAGGGGCAGAAAGTTGGAAATGTTCTGGAGTTCATTACTCTGCTGGGATCTCATATCAATTAACAGAAAACTTAGAATGTTTCCAAACTCTTACCTTCTATAAATCCATTTATAAAACCAGAGCAGGGTATGGGAGGAAGACAGACATCTGTGGAAAGGTCAAACACAATCTCTCAGGGAGATAAGAAATTGTTACGTTTACTGAGTATCAAGAGATAACTTTGCTGGTATTCTTGTTAGGCACATAGCTGGACAAAAAGATGTCAAGAAAAAGATGTTCTCTAAAAACCTTTTTATGTAACTGGAAGTGTGGTTTCTTTTTTATCATGTTTGCTCTGTTCTCTCTTTTCTTGTTCAGAAAATGCTAGAAGAGCAGCTTATTGTCCATGCATCTGGAGAAGCTTTACGAACCTTTATTTATGGCTTTTATTTTTACAAGATTGTTGTGGACAAAGAACCAGACCGAGGTCAGCATTGTTATTACAAGATTTTCCCTTTGCATAATTACTAGGCTGTTCCTGATTCTTAGGGGTGCTGCAGCAGGAATGCATTTTGGGAGCAACCAAAAACACTGATCTCAAGAGAGTCTGAGAAATTCGGCCTTTTTAATTAAAAAAAAAAAAAAAAAAGAATTGCAGAAACATAAAGTAATTTTTATCCTGCCTCTTTTTCATCAAGAACTACTTTTCTCTCTGAATCTTGAGCACTTGTTTCTAACTGGAATTGCCCTTTTCCTTGTGCAGTGGGGCTGCAGCAGCCTGCCATGTGGCACACGGCTGCCATGGATGACTTCTCCACCTTCCAGAGGAAATGGTTTGAGGTGGCCTTTGTGGCAGAAGAGCTCCTGCACTCAGAAATCCCGGCGTTCTTCCTGCCCTGGCTGCCCAGCCGCCCAGCCTCCTATGCAAGTAGGCACAGTTCCTTTAGCCGCAGTTTCGGAGGACGGAGCCAGGCAGCTGCACTCTTAGGTAGACGCACAGCACAGGTGACAGCTGGGGAAGTTCAAGGGGATAGTTTGAAAGGGGAAGAGCAGCCAGCCAAGGGTATGATCTCACGTGGACCAGCAACAGAGCTGCAAATTTCATGCTGGCCTTACAGTGTCTTGCACGTGGATTCATTCTCATATGCTGGAGGTGTGTTTCACTGGCTGGGCAGGTAACTTTTACTTCAGAGTACTGGAATACAATAAAAAATATTTCTTAAAATATTCCTTCTTCCTGAACCTCTAGAATTTAGGGAGGAAGATACTTTGTCTCCTTGCAGGCGCAGAGAGACTCTTCACAACATGTAAGGAGTATAGAGGGATAAGTTGTGAGAACAGCAAAGCAACCAAACTGTTCTTAAAATTACATGTCTAATTGCTTCCTAGGGGCAAAAGCCACAGTGAGGTTCAGATGTGTTAGAAGTTTTCTGTGATGTGCTGGAGGCTTTTTAACTAATCTGAACCAGGCTCCATACATTAGTGAGTCTGTGAAGCCCAGCTGCAGATGATCCCTGTGGTATGGAAGCAGTAGGAAGATCTTGCTGCTAGGCGAGATACCATTAGTATCTAATGTTCTCTAACGTGTGGAGAATAACTCTGACTGCCTCTAACAGCCCGTGAAACACACTGGCTTCGTGACTGACCCTGTTGCTTTGTCAGCTTCTTGTTGTATTTCTAGGCCAGCCTGAGTCACTTGCTTTTGTTCCTCTTTCCTTGTTTAAGAGAAAAATCATTGCTATGGAACTGCAACTTCAGGTTTATTTAGATGCATCTGTTAAAGGCCTAGCAATGAAGGATAAAATGAAAAATTTTGCTGTTCTCCTATTGTGTATATTTGATCTTCTGAAGAGAAGTGCCTTACTGCTGGTGTAGTATCTCTTAAACCTGAAGTCACAG
The DNA here is from genome assembly GCF_965178545.1 of Coloeus monedula. NCBI lineage: Eukaryota > Metazoa > Chordata > Aves > Passeriformes > Corvidae > Coloeus > Coloeus monedula. The sequence goes on along the minus strand of NC_138798.1, from coordinate 10,247,879 downwards.
TACTACTTGCGTATTTCTGAGAGCCTTGTTTGAAGTGGAACAGCATCAGAAATGGGAAAACATTAAGGATAGGAAGTCTGAACTAATGGTTAATTCCCTGAAGCCAACATATGCCGGTTATTTTCCCTGTCACATGATAAATCTGTTGCCTTGGCTGGCATCCAAGGCATTAGCTCAGTGGCTGGCCAGAGCTGAAGCCTGAACGTAGGCTGGCATGAAAGTATTGTGGAGGCTGGAGGCACTTGGGCCAGATCCTGTTCATGGTTTGATCTGTTAGGCACTATTTAGCCTGAGAAAACCAGTTCACGTTCCTCTGTCTGTGCTCTGTTGTGAGGTGAGAAGACTGATGGCCTGCACCCATGGGGATGAATAGAAGTGTGCCTCAGTGTCCCCCTCACCTTGCATTTAACACCAGCCAGGAAAACAGTGTATTCCTGCAGCATGTGGAGTATTACACACCTGAATAGCTCTCCTTTTTCTTTTCAGTTGGGATTATGTCCATTTTACTCTTTAATTTGCAGCCGTTGAATGAATGATAAATGCTTTCAGATTCCAGACTCTCATGCAGTCTGGATTTTCCAGGAATTACAGTTTCTTGTAGAAAAATTGGGTGTGGAGGGTTTTTCCTGCAAAGGAACTGATTTAAATGATGTTTCTGTGCTGTCCCTCTTCTAAACAGTATTCAAAAAAAAAAAAACTTGAGCCGTTCATCTGAGGCAAAGAGCTTTACTAAACCCAGATGACCCCTGGTCCACGTGACTTCATTTGTTCCTCTCTTGGTCTTGATTTGGTTGTGGTTTTTATTTCTTCCCCTCCCCACCTTCCCTAAATGTCAGGCTGTGACATAAAATTGCATGCAAGTATTGGGAGCTCTGGAACAAGCTCCGTGTATCTCTCAAATCTTTATCCCTCCCAATTCCCCAATCACTTGCCCAGTGACTGTCCCCCTTCCCAGTGGAAGTCTGACCTGTGACACAGCTAATCTTGTCCCTTTGATTTATAGCAATGCATGCACTAGCAATTGTAGTCATATATGTAGTGGAGTCTGTGACTGGAGAATAACCTGCCTGCTCCTCTCCGATTTGTTCAGTAAATCATTAGTTAAATACTCAATAGTACAAGACAATTGGGAAGCAGGTGAGTCCTCTTAAAGTCTGACCTATGGAAGCCAGAGTTTATTCTATTAAAACAAGTTGGTTTTAATCAGAAGCTTCTGAATTCAGACACGTGGACATTTCTCTTCAGTGTTTAATGTATTTTTGATTAGCTCACCTGGTTGGACTGTGTTCCTCTGGCTTTGCCTGCAAGCTGTAGCTGCAGACAAGGCAGAGAGAGACAGTCCAGCCCTAGCAGGGAGTCTGCACTCTCTGGGAAAAGGAACAGTCTCAGGGAGCTCATTCTTCACAGTGTTCTAGTTTGGGCACACTGGGCTGTCGTGTTATTACTGACCTCTTGGCTAATGACCAACACCTACCTGACTGAGCTGCTTTGGTTTCACAGCTTCCAGGATGCTGTTTTCCAACACACTTTGTTACAAATTTGGCACCGTAACCTCCTGACCACAAACATTGTTTTCACAATATCCCAAAAGAGCCAGGAGAAGAAACTCTTTTTCAACAACATGTGTTGTTCTGTCTGACTATACCAGATCAACTCAGAAACTGCAGATGACAAATCTCCCAAAGACAAAAATGTGTCTTATTTATGAAACAAAACTGGTTGATGTTCTTTCATTTTTGTTGTTTTTTTTTTTTTCATGTTCTGCGCTGCAGTAATAGCATATAAAGGATTTCCTTACAACCTTGAAAATGCCTCCAGCTAACTTGCATTAGAAGTGAAGGTGGGAACTTTCCATCTACCTCGAGGAAAGATTTCAAAATTTTTTTTTAAAAACCATCAAGCCATCAAATTATAAGATGATTTAAAAGCTGACCCTATAAAGGGGTGCACATTTACGTCAGCAAGAAATAACAACACCCATGCCTCATGCATGCAATAATAAAAAAGGCAGTTTTCCCATAGAAGCCTTGCAGCCCATTGTTTTATGTCAATTTTTAACATTACAGAAATGTTAAATTATGTATTTGTCTAAAGAAAAGTTGAAAGTGATGACGTGTTTCATAGCAGGACTTTGGTCTCCAAGTCAGGAGATCTGGGTTCTGTCCCTGGCCGTGCAGTCCTCTGTGTGACACCAGCCAGGTCACTTCCACTGCTGTGCTTCTCTTCCTCTCTTGCCTGATACCTGGGAGGGTTTCTGTCACCAGGATGCTGGGGTGTGGGGCACAAAGGGAGCTGGATCTTGGGCACTATCCCAGCACTTACTGCAAAGCACTAGGAGGTATTGCAGTGGTCAGAATGCTGCTGCATGTCTTGGCTGACTCTTCGTGCTTTTACAGAAAGTGTTGGATGTGCACTTTTAACGATGCGGTAATGTGGGATATTGATACGGGATTAAAGAAACAGGAAGTTTAACTTCTAATGTCCTTTAGCTGTGGAAAGTCCTGGAATGCTCCTGCCCTGTGTAACAGCACCCTGTTGTGATTTCTGGTGGAGGCATATAGAAATATTTGGAATGTTTTGGGCATGAAGAAGCTGGTGTTATCTAGCCATGCTTAATTATGGCACCAGTTGCCTGTTGATTAACCACTGGACTCTTGGTTCTCTCTCCTTATTGCAGCTGAAATGTCTTTTGACTGCTTGGGGAGGTGATTCTGTAGCACATACCCCTGACACGAGAAATACTTCAGGATTTTTGTCTTTTGTGACCTGGATGAGTGGCATTCTGGGACTATTCTGCTAGCCCAAAAATATCTGGGGAGGAATGGGAGAACAAATTAATTTCAAATGGCTTTTCTTGGTTCTTCTGTTCTCTTCATCCTGTCTCCCATCTTCTCTTTAATGCCTCTTCTAAACACCCCTGTCCCTTGGCTGCACAGCTGCCACAGTGCCCGAGCAGCGCACGGTGACGCTGGACGTGGATGTGAACAACCGCACGGACCGGCTGGAGTGGTGCAGTTGTTATTATCATGGCAATTTCTCCCTCAATGCTGCCTTTGAAATCAAGTTACACTGGATGGCAGTGACTGCAGCTGTTCTTTTTGAGATGGTGAGATCCTGGTGTTCTGGACAGCCACAGAAATGCCTGTCTGGCCTCTGCATCCCTTGGACAACTGGGGACATTGTATTAGGAAGTATTAGGGAGAGAGACAGTGGCTTGCATCTGCCCTTATTTCCATAAGTAATTTTCCTGGTGGTTGTTAGTGTTGCTGCATCTGGTCAGCATTTATCACACCATCTATAGTCATTCTGTCTGCAGGAGAGTGTTCTGCTTTTAGTGGGTTTTATGCACAGAATGCAGAGATCAGTACAGGTCAAGGTGATAAATTTAAGTCCCCCTTAGGCAAATTTTAAGCCCTGAGCCAGGTCTTTGGAAAAAAATCTGTTTCTCATTACATTCCTTCTATCCCCAAATCTTAAAACTTTAAATCTCAGTGGAATTGCTTTCATAACAGAGCTTTTCCAGGCAATGTGTTCTTCCTGTTCAGCAATGTTTTAGGGTTTTTTCCAACTTACTGAAGACATTTTTGAATTGAAAACATGTCACTTTTTAATTTTTAGATTAATTTTTTAGATTTGATTTTTAGATTTTTGGTTTTCCCTGGTGTAGCTTCTGTAAAACTCAAATTATTTAACACCAGGTTTTACCCCACCCAGCCGGACAGCACTAGGTAGTTGGTTTGGTTTTTATTTAAAATCGATTGCACTGTTCCAGTAAAGCAGAAGCCACTGGTGATAAGTAGGCTGAATCAGTTCCTGAAAAATGTCCTATTTTAAAGTGCTTTCTGATTGATGGGGCACTTCAGAAAAGGAAATCCTGATGTCTTGTGCTTGTACTGCTTTGCTTGCAAGGACGTTGGTGTGCTTGCCATGCAGAGCAAGCTGAGCCTTTGGAGAATTGAGCATGTCTGATCTATTCTTGGGGAATGAGTTGCTCTTAGGCACGTAAGTGCCCTTCGTCAGTTGGCATATGTGCTATGATTCATTGTTTGAATTTCTTCTCAGGTTCAGGGTTGGCATCGGAAAGCCACCTCCTGTGGGTTCCTGCTAGTCCCAGTCCTGGAAGGCCCCTTTGCTTTGCCCAGTTACTTGTACGGGGACCCACTTCGAGCTCAGTTGTTCATCCCACTCAATGTGAGCTGCTTGCTGAAGGAGGGGAGTGAGCATTTGTTTGATGGTAAGAAATGCACTTTCTTTTACCCCTTGGGATACTTTGTGCAAACAGGTCACTGCTGGCATGTAGCTGGCATAAAGAAGCTCATTTACAAGCCAGCTTTAGGGGACTGAAGGAGCTGTTTTTACAGGTCAGCAGCCCCCTCGGGAAGGAGGTACTGGAGGGAAGCTGTGCTGGCAGGCTGATTGTGTGTGGGGTGGGGTGGGCAGCCGGAAGCACTAACACACAGGAAAGGTGGTCTCACCTGTGATCCTTAACCTGCACACCCTTACAAGAACCCATAGCAAGTAGCTGGTGTGTTTGATATAGACTCTTGTGTCTGTTTTGCTCGTAGACCCACAGCTGCTCTGCATTTGTATCCTCCATTTGTTTATTTTCCCCCTCCCTAAGACTGGGCTTTCACCGCTGCCATCCTTTTTTTGTTGTTGCCATGGTTACTTTAATGGTTACAGTGTTTGCACATGAGATTAAGCTCGAGAAACTGCAATCTCCTTTTCTGCAATGTGACCTTGCCCTTTCCAGTGAGTTGTAGTAAATCTCAGGTGGAAGCCCAAAGATTGGAGAACTGTCCCCATGAAGAGAAGGGCAAAATTGCATCATGAGAAGGGACAATTAGCAAAAGACTCTGTTTTAAAATAGTAAATATGGTATTTTCATTAACCATTGACTCAGTGTCCAGGTATAACTGTAAAATGAACGTAACAAATCCATATGCTGTGAGGCCACCATAGCCCCACTGACTGAATAAAGTATTTTCAGAGCACTCTTGTGATACTCAGCAGCCCACTCTTCTTCCTTGCCCCCTCCCACACCCCCTTTATGCTCCTCTCCTTCATCTCAAGAGACACAAATAATAAATTCAGGGATGAGTCTGCTACTGGAGTGTACAAGACACATCTCTAAGAGACAGCTGACAGGAAAAAATGTGACTGAAAGAAATGGCTAGGGAAAAAAAAAGAGTGCACAGAAGCCTCCTGAGAAAAACTGAAGTCTTGAAAAGGAAGGTAATAAAGCTTTATTAGATAATTGTTACCTTTTTTGTTTGTTTCAGGCTTTGAACCAGAAACATACTGGGACCGAATGCATCTGCTCCAGGAAGCAATAGCACACAGGTATGTCTGCAGTGGAGTGGAGTGACCAAACAGTTCCTGTCTCCCTGGATAATGTGGGATGAAGGCCTGTGCTGATCAGTCACTCCTGAGTCACTTGGGTTCTGTGCTGTCTGCCTCTCTGAAGTCTGCTTACAGACTGTTAGGCTAAAATACAGCCTGCATGACTGGAGGTGGTCCTGTGGCTGCAAAGTGCAGCTGTGTAGTGTTTCAGCCCATCACTCCTTAGGAACCATACTCTCCTCCTAAGGAGAGCCTTGCCTTTGGAAAGTGCCCATTATTCTAAGTTAGAAGCAGAAAGAGTGTGAATAGATTCTTCCTGAGAAGGGGCAGTTATTTCCTTCTTGTGTATTTAGCACACTCTTGAACTGGATGACACCCTACGATTGATAATAGGCAGGAGACTGGGGTGGGACCTGTACAGAGGAGGTTGGGCCCAGTTTAAGAAGGAATTGTTGGAAACTTTGGATACTATCTAGCCTTATCCCTTTGAGTGATTGAGCTGCCAGTTTCTTTCATGGTGGTGCTGCCAGGCTTTTTTTCATAACAGAGAGGGCTGCCTTTTGTAATGGACTTTAGCTTGGAAATCAGCTTTAATTAGTTTAGAAAGCAGGAGAAGAACAAGTATCCTACAAACAGCAGAGAACTGCCAGGTAAGCTGCTTGAAGTTCTGCATGGAGCATTGCCCATCATGAAAAAACTAATGTTGCAGCTTGAAACATACCCAGGGAACTCTGTCTTGACTACTGCTCTTCCCTCCCTCGTGTGCAGCCACCCCATTTTGTCAGAGACTGCTTGGAGTTGCTGCCCTTGTTTCCAGCTCGAGTCAGGACAGGGAACAGTGTGGGGTGACAGGCTTTCACACTGTGTCTGGCAGAGGCAGAGAATATTTGGAGAGGCTCAGCTCTCTTCATCCCTTTTCCTTTTGCCTTCAGGCCGTAAGAAAGGGATAGTGGAAGGATTTCCTCTGGTGCCCCTGCCTTTGGCTAAGGAATCCTACCTGGACTTGCTCGTTTTATCTTTCTGTTTTCTTTGCTTTTTTAATTCCCCTTGTCTCTATTTCTTCAGATTTGGATTTGTACAGGATAAATATTCAGCCTCTGCATTCAACTTCCCAGCAGAGAACAAGCCCCAGTATATCCATGTCACAGGTGAGCAATATTTGGGAGGCACTGTGGCAAGGAGGAGGTTATTACAAACAAGAGAACCATTTTACATGTGTTTTGTGTTTCGTGTTAGTGATGCTGGTGCTGTTCTGTCCCTAACCAGATGAGAAGTAGGTGTGTCAGACAACACAAACCAGAAAACCGGAGAGTGCAGTATGAAAAGCACGAAGTGTTGCTGCTAATAAATGGTGTTGGTTTGAAATCTTGCTTTACAATGGCTCTGAAATTTTTCTTTCTAGAAGGAAATTTTAAAAAATAAGGCAAAGCTTATTCCAAGGTCAATGTAAATAAATGGGTACCCAGAAGCTAGAAGGAGGAAAAGGTGTTGGGAGAAGTTAGTGCTCTGTTCTTGTGCTTAAGGTCTGTGGTAGATGCATCTCTACCCATGCACACTGTGTGGGAGACAGATCAAGCATTTAGGGTCCACTTGCTGAGACATGAAAACAATGACGGGAAGACAGCATTTGGAAAATTGCAGAAGAGTATGGAAATTCATGGTAAGTTAGCAAGATGGACCAAAGCCTATATCTTTGCTTCATTCTGTGCTTGTAAGAGAAAGGCAGACAAAATGCACTCCCTCCCAGTGTTGTAACATACAGGAAGAAGTAGCACATAAGAGCCAAGAGGGAAAAGTGTATCCCATTTTCTCATGCTAAAAGGCAATTAAATGAAACTCAGGCCAGTTTCCTTTTCAGAATTTAAGGAGTCAGCTACCAGTAGTAGGGACTTAGGTCTGCCTCAGATTAAAGTGTTGTCTCTTTCCTGCAGGGACAGTGTTTTTGCAGCTGCCATATTCCAAGCGGAAGTTTTCTAGTGGGCAGCAGCGGCGCCGGCGCAACTCCACCAGCTCCACCAACCAGAACATGTTCTGTGAGGAGCGCATTGGCTACAACTGGGCCTACAACACCATGCTGACCAAAACCTGGCGCTCCAGTGCCACTGGCGATGAGAAGTTCGCAGACCGGTTGCTGAAAGACTTCACAGACTTTTGCTGGAACAAAGACAGCCGGCTTGTTATGTTCTGGACTGATTGTCTGGACAAGATGCATGCTAGTGCTCCGTGAATAGGGTTGTATCTCTTAGGGAGACAGCTAGAAGCTTTACCTTGTGGCAAGGAAGTAGAAGTGAAGAGTCTCTCTGTTGGATTCATATTGAGGCTCCAAGAGGACCTGAGCAATATTGCTGTTGATATTCAACAGAATTTGATTAAGTGCTTGGAAGAGAAGAATTTGAGCTCTTGGCTTGCCAGGATCTATCACCTGACCTCAGCTTGGTTTCAAGTATCTACAGTCCTTGATTGCCAAAACTTCAGTTAGAGCAGAGATAAAAGAGGGAGAGTGCAAATGGTTTTCAAGGGCAGTTGGATTCAGCACAGTGTGATGGTATCAGCTTCCAGTCATTGGAAATGATCGGTGCCATTGGCATCTGATGTGCCTGGCAGCAGCCTGCCCCTCCCCCTTCCAAGGTGTACCTGATTGTGTGAATATGTAAGATAAGATGTAAGAGATGGTTATTAAATTTTCCTACATGTAAATAAGTAAAATGCAGAAAATGAAGTGATCTGATGTTTTGTTGTAACTCCACAGCAATACAGAATTTGTGAGTAAAAGAGAGCAATTGTCAAAAGAAAATACTGCTTTCTGTGTTCAGCTCAAAGTTCAGTGCTGGGGCTTTGTCTTGTAATCATCCAGGATTTTCCGTCTTCACATCTGGATCTAGAACAGTGTCACACAGCAAGAGCAGGAAGCCAGTCACTGTCTTGCAAGGCCGGCAACAAAGCCTGAGGAGAAATCAAGGCCTACTGAACGCAAGTTGCTGCTGAGGATTATGGGCAGGTTTTTATAATGTATCTGCATGCCGCAAGAGGAAGATGCCTGCACTCAAGTACGTAGCCTTTGTCTTTGCAGGGCCTTGGCAGGAGTTGGTTATTTAAGCATAGGTTTAGAGTGGGTCACAGCCAGCACCCAGCTGTGCCATGCGTGGAGGCTGTTGGCTCCTGCTGCGAGATGGTTCCTTATTGTTACATACCATCGAGAAACTGGAGTCAGGAGAGGACTGACACCTTCACAGTGGTGTTCAGGTGTGATTCAAGGCAAACCGTAGCTGCTTCAGTTTTTTATCCCCTAAACTGAGTCAGGATGAGTCATCTGCTTTTAGACAGCACCCACCTACAAAAAAGGTGGGTTTGAGCTGCATGCGTCTTCATTCAGTCGCTCTAAGTGTGTCAAAATTATCAGTGCCTGTCTGATTCCCATTAGCGACTTAAAAATACTCTCTACTATGGAAGGAACTTGCTGCCATCTATTCTACACCATTCTACATCTATTTTGCACTCCGGCAGTAGCTGTGCACGCGGCGGGTGCTCGGTCGAAGCTGTAGCGGGGGTGGGGGCGGAGTGCAGGGGCGGCCCTGGAACCCCGCCTGGGCGGGGACTTGAAACCCGACGGCGGCCCTGCACCTGATCCCGGAGTGCCCTCGGCGCGGGGAAGCGTCTGGACGTGCACGAGGCTACGGTGAGAACAGGGACCGGGACTAGGACTGGGACTGGCTGCAGGGAGCGGGCCGGCGGGCAGGGACCGTCGTCTCGCCACGGGAGGAAAGGGACGAGGCTGCCGCGTGTCCCTGCTCCTGCACTTCGCAGCTATTTAACAGCTATTCCCCCTTTTGGCCGGCGGGGTGGAGCTGGCCCAAGGGTGGGGTGTCCTCGCGGGGAACTGCGCCGGCCTCCTTTTCCCAGGAAAACGGGCGAGAAACAGCTTCAGCGGTGGTTTTACATTTTATGGTAACTGCGGTCTGCTCGGGCCTGTCATGTGCCATTTTGCAGAAAACCGAATTAATTTCACCTGAATGTCTCTGGACTTAATGTTTTGATAGTTTTAACCTGTAAGCCGTGGATGTAAACCCCAGAGTTAGTCTCTGAGGTTTGGGGAAAGTTTAATATGTCTTTCTGAGCTTAGTTTTCTCAACTGCAAATCTGGTGCGTCTTTAGCTTTTCAGGACTGCTTTAGGGCTAGTTTTATTTGAAACGTTTTGAGGTTCTTAGGCTGCTTTTAACAGCACAGTGAATTTCTTTCCTTTTAAAAAAAGAGAAAAGCATACCATAGAAGCTAAAAATAGGAGATAAAAGAGTTTTTATCTAACCACAACTTTATGCATTGCACAGAAAAAGCTTCCAACAGGACATGATGATGAAGCAGTTCATGGCCATGTTAAAGAAGAGTGAAAATGAGCATCCCCCACCCACCAAGCTGATAGATCTAGCAGGACAGCTTTGCCGGGAGCTCCAGAACTCGTCTCCTAGTCTGGAGAAGCTGGTTGAAGCCATGATGGGATGCAAGAACACGAGATATTTTCTCACTAACATCCATGTCGTCCGGGCTTGTGTGTCCGTTCATATCCATAATGGGCAACATGATGCAGCCTGCAGACTCCTGGAGGTAGGGATGTGTTCTTCGGTTCTTCATGGAAAACATGTTAGCAAAACAGTAGTTAAAGCTGTTAGTGCAGAAGTACCCAAACTGCAGCACACGGAGCATTTCCAGCTGGCGTAAGGTAGTGGAAGGTGATAAGTGTGCATTGTTGACCTGAAACACAGGACAAAGCCTTTGCTACAGGCACTTGCTGTTAATCAGCCAAGGAGAAGAAGGTAACTGGGCGATTATGGAGTTAGCTGTAGCAGGATTTTTGTTCTCTTCTGTGGTGGTTCTTGGTTTTCACAGTCTTAGGGCTCAGGACACAAAAGTCTTGGGAAGCCCAAGATTAGGGGACTTGACAGGGTGGGAATATATGAGGTAGGCTGGATGGTGCCACTCAAGGTGAGGAATTTTTGGCCTCTAGATCTAGTAACGTAGACCTTTTCACCAGGGAAAAAGAAGGAATTAGGCAACTCCCTGTGTACATTGGAGATCGTACAGCAAGCCATATACTTAGATAATGCTCCCAGCTCTGTCAAACCAGTAGGAATCTCTGAGTAAAATTTCTGTTGAGGGTTTTCTCCTTGATAGGCAGTCTGAGTGACTCTCTGGGAAGGTTTGCTTACACACAGTTTTGTTTTAGTATTGCAAGGCAGAAGAGAAGGAAGAACTGGTGCAACTTTGGCATGAGATTCACTACCGGAGGGTTATGGAGAAACACCAGACAGATTTTCTGACACCACTGCAGAAGTTTCGTTGCAGGAAGAGGTACTGCATTGTGGGGAGACCAAGATTTTTTTCTCTGCTGTAGTTTTCAGATGCAGGGGCTACAGATGCAGAGGCTGGTTTTGCACCTCAAGATGCTGCTTCTTGGAGCTTGGTTTTTCTTGGTATTTTGATCATTTGTGGCAATGTGAGAAAATTCCCATGAATGTGAATTATTCCTTTTGGGTCCTTTTTAATCCCATTTTCTCCTGTGTACAGGAATCCTCCACCTATTTCCCTTTGTCCTGAAGTTTTGAAGAATCGAAACTATTCAGAAGAAGTACGCCAGCACCTGCACAAGTTTGCTGCAGAGGTGACAGCAAATCCAGACAAGAAACAGCGGGTAGGGATATGCTAGGGACATTTCCAGTCAGGTCTCTCTGTCATAGAAAAGCAGGACTCTGCGATCAGGAGTCTATAACTGGTTTAATTTCTAAATTAAACTGGTTTAATTCTAAATGCTTGTTTTCAGAAGGCTCATTGGGGCTGGCATTCCTCATATTGGATCTTTCCCTAAAGGTTTCTTTAAGAAATCATCAGGTTCATGCTAAGTAATTTCTCTTGCTGTGGACAAAATTTGAGGGACAATAAATTCCTCACTGTTCTAATTTTGTAGTGATTGAGCATAGGCAGCCAAACAGCCATCACTCAGCAAAGCTCTATTACAATGATAAATAGTTCTGACTTGACTGAGTAACAACCTGTATAAAATTGCACTTTGTTTACCAGAATATATTTTGTGCTGACTTTTCAAATGCTGGTAATTTAATGTGATAACACAATAGGCTGTGTTGGTGTATACATGGATCTACCTTCTTTGGACAGGGACGGATTTGTAATGGAAGAGATGTATGAATTAAATCAATAGTCATTGTTGATCACTACCTTGCCAGGTGAAGGCTTCAGACTTTAACGTCTACCTCTGTGAAGCTGTCGTTCTGTAGGATGAGCATGCTTTGGTGAGGGCATTATCTGGCGAGTACTATAGAATAGCAGTGGCTTCCCTTAGCAAACAAATTGTCTGGGTGTGCAGGTTGGAATATGTGTTTTCTACCAACTGAGTTCATAAAATGGTCTCCTCAGTCAGATCCACATAGGCCTATCGGAGACCTAGTGAGTCAATGTATCTGGGTTTGGAAGCTCTTTTGTTGGACTGCTTTTGGAAGTGAAGGGAAAAGTCTGATTATTTGGATGTGATTTTTTTCCCCTTGATTTCTCCCTGCACCTGGGTTTGCAGGAAGGGTTGGCTCGGGACATGAACCTGCAGCCAACTCAGGTCTATAATTGGTTTGCAAATTATCGACGACGTCAAAAATCTCGCCTCCTTCGCATGGAAAAGCTCAACAATTCATGTCCTGAGAGGGCGTTGGCTTCCCACAGAAATGAGCCACAGGATAAAGGATCCAACACTCCACAAACTGCAGGTTTGTCCCTTCCTAATGTCTTCAGGATGTGGTCCAGAGAGGTGAAAATCAATTTTAAATTCCCTCAGGAAGGGAACAATATTGCTTCTTCAGAACAGCATCATGTGCTGCTGGAGGACTCTGCTTCAGTGGAGTGCCTCATTGTTTGGCTCCAGGCTGTCAATCCAGAGGAGCAGACACTGCTAAGGCCTGTGCAAGGACAGGTGAAAAGAGATGCCTGGCTTTAAAAAAGCACCAAATGAAGGCAAATAGATGGGAGGCAGCAGGTTTTAGCTCTCAGATTCTGGAATCAGGGCAGTGTACTCCAGGAAAACCCAGTATTTCCATGTCCTTCCACAGACAACCAAACTTCAGTCACAAGGAACAGGGGGGTTGTGCTGCGTTTGGCAGATTAGACTTGTTTTGTTGCCCTTTGGAGCAGCCATTAGTGTTGTTTCACCTGCCTGGCCTGCACCTTTCAGATGGATCTCATGTGGGCATCAGCCCTGAGCAAATGGAGATAACCCTCATGCCCTGTGAGCCAGGATGGGAGCAGTCAGCTGCACCTCTGTATAAGCCTCCTGAAGGAACGTATTTAAAGACGCTGGAATCCAGGTGATGTATGGCATCTCTACAGTGACAGTTCAGAGATGAAGCAACATTTAAACATATTCACAGAACTGACTTCCATGTCAGTTCCCAGGGGACATCACTTAGGAACCTTGCCACCACTGATGGCAATGTTCCATGTCCAGTCAGAGCAGCTCATCTCCCAGCTGTGGAGGGCAGGATTCAAAGGTTTATCTGGGGGTCCCCTTTTGGCAAAGCAGTATGTCTGGCTGATTCATTTTCTCCATCATTGCAGCTGTGTGCAGAGCTCTGAGCTGTATGAAGCTGGAACAAGCTTGGCTTTGTTCACCACTCACAGCACTGAACAACCTGTACCTTTTGGCACTGAGGCTGTGATGGAACCAGGAACCTGCTTTGGCTCTCCTGTGCTGCTGCCTGAAGAAGCAGTGAGCAGTGCTGCTGCCAGCCCCTGGCGGGGGAGCTTTGACCTGGGCTCTTATGAGTCCCTTCCCTTTGTGAATCATTGGCCGCCCATGTGGCGGGCCCCTTACAGCATCAGAGGAGTCTCTGGCTCCGTGTGGACCCCAGATGTAGAAGGTTGGTAAAACTGCACCCAGATTGTTGACCTTAAGAGTTTCCAAGCTTCTCTTCCTATTGTTGTAAACACTCCTGCTCACTTAAGTGTCCTGATGAAGGAGAACAGGGCTTATTTTGAGCTTTGGAGTTTTGCTTCCATGGTAGTTCAGTGAGAAAATCTGTTGATTTAAGGTGTTGAAACAGACATTCTTACCTACTCTTTTGCCTAAACTGTAACCACTTCCATAAGATAGTGGTGCATTCCTTTTAGTGTTCCCATTGAGAGAGTCCCTCCAGGTGTTGTCTGCTCACCCTGTTGTTTGCAAGCTTCTGGGTTTTTAATGCCTGTCATCATTAAGATACTGCCTGAGAACTTCTTAACTGTGACATGGTGCTTGTCTTCAAGCACGTATTCTTACTTTCCTTTCTCTCTCTTGCTATTTTTTCTCTCTTTGTCTCCTTCCTGTCCAGTCTTGTTCAGCATTCCCACCATCTCTTTTCTTCTCCCTGTTCTTCAGAATAGGCTTGATAGGATGCATAAGTAATGTTCCACTTGTTTTCGCTGTAGGTCTGTAGAGCAGAAAGTGCTGTAACTGCCGTTCACCCAGGCTCTGGTGAATGTGGAGCAAGGAGAGAAGGAATAGCTGGGTCAGAGGTTGCAGCCATGTTATCTGTGTCTGTACTTGTTTTTAATATGAGCATTTATTTCAGCAGGTATCAGAGTTCCCTTGAGCACAGTCTGTCAAGGTGGCTGTGTTGAAGACAGTTCAGGAAGAATCATTCAGGAGTCATATTTAGAGGATGAAAGCTTAATCCTTAGAGAAGGACAGCTAGGGACCCTGGAATCTATTCCCCACAGGTAAAGGGAGGGAAAGCACAGGGCTGCCTAAAGACAGGAATAAAAATGATGCTGTGAGTCCAGCCATGTCTTGGTGCCCTGTTGAAGAGAGTTGCAGAAATAGTGATACATCTCATTCCCAGGGACTGATTCTCCTTGTGTCCATCCTACTGGTATTTATATCTGTGCATGGGTAATGTTGTCTAAGTGTGTATGTGTGTGTGTGGCACAAAGGAGATTTGGAACCAGTCTAATCAGAAAAGATATGACCCCCTATTTTTTAGGCAGGTTCAGCTTCTGAACTATTGGCTTGGTTTTGGCAGAAAAGCATAACCTGTACTGATCCAGTGAGGGTTGGTTCTTTGGGCTGGGTTGGTAGGGCCTGTACTTAATCTTAAAATAGTTTTTATAGCTTCATTAATGACCTCATGACAAGATTATTCCATAGTGCAAGCTTTCCAAATTGGAAGACAGAAAGACAGGCACTGTTTTGTCTTTCTGTTTTCCACGTAGAACAAAGGTTTCAGATTTTCTCTGGGAACGGAGATGAATTCAGAGAATGCAAAACAAAAACTCATGCCATTTTCCATATGTTATACAACTTCCATAATGTTACATAAAAATAAACACTGCCAGACATTATGGGCTTCCTTTAATTTACTGATCTGCAAGACAGAGCAGGAGCAGCAGCCCCATTTTATAACCCTTCTGCTTGACACTGACCAGCATTTGTGCCAGCATGACACTGTCAGTATGTCAAAAAGGGAGGTAGAAGAAGCTTCATTCCTACTTTATAGATGAGGAAGCAGAGGCACAGATGGCTTCGTGGCTTGTCGAACAACAGGTAAAGGCAGTGATTCACTGGAGATAAAGATTGGTGAGACTTTGGCCCCAGTTCCCTGCTAAAAACATTTCTGCCTTTTACCTGTTTCCCACTTGGCCTGGTGCCTTGCTCCCATTCATGTCAGACTCCTTGCTCTGAATTGCTGGGGAGAACCTAGGTCAGGCATTATAAACCTTGGGCTGTGTTTTAGGATTCACAGTTTTAAACAGTGGCTAAAGATCATGAAAGATCAGCAAGGCTTGCTGGCAATATTTTGGCTGGATTTAAAATTTCATGTTCTGACTCTGGAGTGAGCTCATGTTTATTTTTAAAATATGTTCTGCCAGTAGAAGAAATCTATGGTGAATGTCTCCTTGTTGGGTATGTCAGTGTGCCAGGAATCCACACACCCGTTATCATATTCCTATGAGGGGCAAGATTTGCTGCTTTGTTGGCACCTTTGGTGAGGATATAGATATTTGAATCCTATTTGTAAATCCTGTTTATTGGCCTGGTCCAGCTCCCCCCAAAACCTTGAGCTCCTCAAAATTCCATGAATGCTGTGGAACATCAATCTTTTTCAGAAGTGAGCGATGCTTAGGCTGCAATTCCAGCAATTTCATTTTGCAGTTTCTCTCTAGAGAGCCAGGAGAGCTCATGTGGGTAGTCTTGGGTAAGGTCACTGCTCAGTCAGCGAGGATCATCTGTGTTATAAGGCAGAGCCCTCTAACAGAGTCAGTGATTAGAGAAGAGTATTGTTACCAGAGTCCTCTTGAGCACTCATGTTGCAATGAGCATCACCCTTCTGGGGTCTCAGGAGGGCAACAGATCGAACTGTAAGGCAAATGAGTGTTGCTGTCCTGGAAGGACAGGGCAGTGAAGTTATCTCGGTTTTAGAGGTAAAAGTAACACAAAGAGAAGGAAATTATTTAGCCAAGATCACCTATCTGGAGTGGACTCAGTGTTATGCTCTCCTTGCTTCCTGAGCACTGGGATAGAGCTACAAGTCAGCCAAAGGACCCTTTATCTACTTGTCTCATTTTTAAAGATGCTCACCTGGAAAGGACATGTCCTCAAAGCTTATCAGAACAATTCCTGTTGATTTCTTTCACGGGCTTTTTGCAGCCGCTCCTACGCACTTGTGCTGTGTCCAAACCTCTTCTGATCTACAGGGCTGTGAGGTGGGAGTGTGAGAGGGAACCAGGCTGGAAGCTGACTGTCTCCATCTGCTTCTGCTGCCTGAGAGGAGGGTTTGATCCAGCAAGCGGACTGGAAGTCCCTGTGGGACACCAAACAGATGCTCCCCTTTACAGACAGTGGTGATGTATCCTCTTCATTCTGCAAGTCAGGACAGGTGGAATGTAGCCCAGCTAATGGTTCTTGCAGAGCAGAAATCTCATGCCTTCCATTTCAGAAAGAAAAGCACACTGAGCTCTGTGGAGCAAGGCATTCTACATTTATGAGCCAGCATACTGATTTAGAAAATGTCAGTGCTGAGATGTTCATGGCAGCTTACAGCCTCTGCCTGCATTTTTGGGATTCCAGCTCAGAGTGCTGGGAATCCTCCTGCTGTTAGGCTTTCCCCTCTGGATAACCCAGCATCCTGACACTGGCAGGCAGCAAGTCCCAAACCAGCAATGAGAGGCTACTTTTTGGCATGTTGCATAACTGAATCATAGAACTCCTTGCTAAGGGCACTGTGCATATCGGCATAAGTGGGCCGTGAAAAACCATGAGACAAATTCTTGAGAGGGTGGGAGAGGGAGCTGAGCCCATTTGTCTTCAGGAAATGTGACTCTCTGAATGCATTCTCCAGCAGAGGAGTCCCAAGACTGGGTGCTGGAAGCTGGGGGGCATTCCAAGGAAGAGCAACTTGACACTTGCCCCGTTGCTTCTACTTTTTTCCTATACTTTGCTAGTGGGCACCTCTTGTCTGGACCTGTATGGACACTCACACCTTGGGCTATTCCTGGTGGTGGTACAGGCAGCATTGTTGGATTAGAGAGTTTTGAGTTGGTGATGATAGGAGAGAACATCCCATTCTTGAGCACTCCGTGTCTCCTACTTGACCTAGTGCCCACAGACTGATCTATTTTGAGAGGCTGGCAGAGCCTCTAGGGGACTTTAGATGGGGAAGGCATGTCCCCGGACTGGACTGGTGGCCTTGGAAAGCTGTAGCAGAAGCGGAGCCAATGTTATGTCTATGTCTATAGTTTCGAGAGAGACATTTTGGTAGACATCTCCTTGTTTATGGAGTGTTTTGGGGCAGAAGGAAAGTTGCAAATTGAAATATGATTCCCTGTATACTGCTCCTGGTCAGGGCTGCCTTCCCACTGCAGAGCCTGTATTTTCAGGCCATAAGAATTTTGAGAAATGGGGCAGGTGTGTAGACAACTTAACAGCTCTATCAACTGAATAGTCTTGCCAACAGCCCCTCTTGTCCTGCTGCAAAACATTACAGTAAGTGGCAAGTAGAGCATAAATACAAATGCACTTGTATATAATTTTTTTCCAGTTCCTCTCAGACTGTGTTTGGCAAGCCTCAGTGCCCACCTGTTTCTGCACCCTGGATGGAAGAAAGCCAAGCCTTGGGACAAAGCCAGGTAGAACATACCTAATGTTCAGAGAAAGGAGTTCTGTATACATGATCCCCTGCAGCTCTCTCAGAGATGTGAAATCTCATATCATATTTAGTATGAAACATATTTGATCTAAGCATACCTTTTGGAATCCAGTTCAGAGCAAGGTGGGCATTCCCTGGGTAACATCCAGCAGATAGTAGAAGGAAAGGTGGTTTTGTTGATTATTTTCCTACTTGAATTGCTAATCAGACCCTAATTTTACTAAATGTGTTGTTGAAATGGTGGCCAAGGGAACCTGTGCAGATCCAAAGTGTCATTTAAATTTTTAGCAATGGAGGGCTCACCTATAGAACAATCACATGAAGATGGCTGCTTAAGGTCCTCCCCTCTGAGCGGTTTTGCACAATTTGACTCTGCTCTCTCAGACATCTTAAAATATTTAATGTAATTTTCATTTGCAAGTCTGTGCAATTGTTGAGGAAAAGGGATTTTGCATTGTTCTGAGGTGGCTGATAGCAGTATACAGAGTAGTGTGATTATTGGCCAAGATAGAGAAGGTACTTCCATGCTGTGGGTGCAGTCTGCCTGCCTTCTGATGGAGACTTTAGGGCAGTGGAGAATAAAAGTTAGAAATCTTGTGCTTTCAAGGGGATGGGAGCACATCTCTGAATTAAATGTTACCTAAAAAGAAAGCCCTATCTAAGCTGTACATTGAGGTACGTTTTGGCATAATGTATGTTGGTCTAACAGTCAGTCAGCATCCATTGCTGTTTCCCTTGCAGTGTGAGCTGCTGGGGAAAACCTTTTCAAAAGAGATTATGAAAAGCAGGAGCCCATATCTGCTGGCATCATTATGAGAAGTGGTTGCAGCTCTGAGGGCAGTAACAGAACCTCTTTCGAGCCTCTGAAAGCATCAATATAAAGATCTGTATCTTGGAAAGTGGCCTTTTTACCAGCCATAATGTAAGCCAGACAAGAAGGAAAGCTTTGGGCATTAATAATGGATGAGCCTTTTCTAAGATTCCCAGAGCAGGCTGTCTCTAGCTAGTTTTCATCTTGCTGTTCTGCATTCTTGCACTGATTTTGCAGTGGTGAAGAAACATGACACTCAATGCACTGTGGGCTGGTGAGCAAGATACTGAGTGATGCTTGTAGATGTCAAAGGGAACATCTTCAAATCTTTGTAATAATTACTCAGTTCAAGAATTCAGAAAAGCAATTTTTGCATATTTTAATGTGTGCTCGAGGGGAAAAGAAGAGCTTGAATGGGTAAATGATCTTACAGCATTCTACAGATTTCCTGGGCACTTTGCTTCTTGCTGAATTAACTTGCTCTGGGCTTCTGGCAACAATATGGAGATATTTGGTTCCTATGTCTGAACCACAGAGGTGCAAATGAAAAACTTCCTTTTTCTCCACAAGACTCAGGTTTTTTTTTTTTTTGTAGCTCATACATCCCGTTAGAACCAAAATGAGAGTAAAACGAAAGCAAGCAAGCAAACAAAAATTCCAGAGCAGAGCTCCCTTGTTCAGGACATCACTTCGTTGATTATTTAGTTCTGGTCTTACCCTCTGTCAGTTACTGGCTTTTATAGGAGTCAATGCCTAGGGCAAGGCGAAGGGAATTGCTCTGCTCTGAATTCCTAGGAGTTGGATTGTGCACTGATTGTGCTTGTCACTTCTACACCCAGTGATGGATTACTTTACCTGAGTTTAGAGGGGAAGAAGGTCTTTGTCTCTTCATGCACACAGCCCTGACCAGTGACATTCCCTCCCATCTCACACCTTGTGCTGCTGTCTGCCCAAAGGAGCTCTTCCACCATAAGCAACTGTGTTAAAAATCATATCTAGTGAGGCTTTGGTTCCTTCCTGTGTCTTTCAGGTCCTGGAGGATCCAGTTGTTGACTCACTAACCAATGAGATGCTCCAGGCAGCACGCCTGCTCTTTGAATTTTCTGCCAGTGGACGGATGTGACCTGCCTGCAGATACACTCCATGTGTCTGCGCTTCCCATTGCTTCCTATTTTTTCCTTTTAAATTTTTTTTAATGAAAGAGGAGTCTGACAAGGTGGTGATTAGAGTGGGGGATAAGGATGGAGGTGTTTTCAAATGGTTACAAAGTTTGATTTAGTTACAGTTTTATTAAGAATTTGCAAAGGATAGAAGAAAGGAAGGGTGCAGCGTGGACTGTAGGTTTTTCCTGGAGTAGTCTGAAACTGCACTGTCGGTGTTAAAATTATCAAGGCACTGGTTCTGTGGCAGTAACATAGATCTACCTATAGGACTGGTCAGATCCAAGTCCTTGGTTGCATCATGAAGGTAAATGAAGCTCCTGTGCTCAAAGGAGTAAAATTTGGTTACATTGCCTTGCAGAGGATGTTGGATAACTTTTTCTCAGGCTTGGAAGATAAGGTCTCAGCTAAGTGCTGGTAAAATACTGCTATTTCTTATTCCTGCCTTTCTGTTGCACTGCAGGGTGTAACTTCTGGAGTGTTCTATACTCCATAGTGCCACAGGTGACACAAACTGGAGCACAGCAGAATTTTCAGTGCTAGGGCATGCCATTGTTTTGGTGTTTAATACAAGAAGTAGCAAGGCAGGCCCTTCATGCAGGTTTAAAACTAATCCTGCAAGTTATAGGGTGGGTTTTTGGGTATTTTCCTGAAGTGTTACTGTTTTAAAAAAAATCTGTATTGCAAAATGGGTCCTCTTTCCCAAACCTCCAGCCCTGAGATACAGGGAGAAGATGCCTCTGTTACCTTTTGTTACAAAGTTTTCAAATAAAGAATTTTATTTACTGTTTCTCCAGGGGGTTTTTTGGTTTTTTGTTTTTTTTTTTTTTCAAGGTAAGGGTGGGAGGTGATAATTTTCACATGGCAATTATGTATTAAGACGCAGGACCCAGCTGCCCTGGGAACACTTGTGGGTGGTGAGAGCCTGAAGCCTCCTTTATTCTGGTGGATTTCACTAGGAATGCCCCTCTCTTGTTCGTGTTTGGAACAGCGGTGCTTGGAAGGGTTACACACGTTATCGCTTATTGCCGTCAACAGCGGGGCCGTGAGTGAATGAGGGCATTTGTGCAGGGAGCAAAGGCGCCGGGCTTGTACGGCCCGCACGGACACCCGTGAGGGACCAGCCCGCCCGGCCACCGCCCGCCCGCGCTCCTCCGCTCGGGGCCGTTCCCGTCGCCCGCCACCGCTTCCCCATTGGCCCTCGGGCCGCCCGCCGCCGCCTCCCCGTTGGTCCGCGGCCGCCGGCAACAGCGACGGCTCTGTCCCGCCGCGCCCTGACTGGCTGCCGCCGCCCGCCCGGCCATAGCAACAGCGGGCCGCGCGCGGCGCCTCAGGGAGCGCGCGGGGCGGGGGCGGGGCTGAGGCAGCGGCGGGACCCCTGAGGGGCGGGGAATGCACAGGGAGCGCCGCCACGGTCACGCTTTGTGGAAACCCATTCTCTAGGCTCTGTCATCGTCGCTTCTGCGGCCTGCGGTGGAACGGAGACGGGACACGGTCAGGAGCCAGGCAGGGACGCGGCTCCATGCGAAGGCAGCAGCCCCATAGCAAAATTCCCACTGAATCGTTCTGGGCTGCTGTCTGAGATCCCAAATAAGGTACTTTAGTTTTCATCCCTGCTGATATGACATGTCAGTACAATGACTATGATTTAGGCAGTCAGTGGTATGTGATACATGTGGATGAAAGCCAGGGAGGTTCCACTTTCCTGCTGTTGAAGATGTATTGGAGTAAAGAGGAATGACGCCTCTCTTACAAAGAGGTGTATTTTCAGTTCCTTTCAAATACTTAGTTCTGTTCCCTGGTAAGGGAGATAAGATTAGATTAACATTGCCGGTATAGAAATTTTAGATACCTGTCATTCTAAATAGGTTCTATTGTAAAAAAGCAAGCCATGCTAGGGAATGCACAGATTCTGGCTTTGCATATAAGTGACCTTTGTTCTACCACCTTAACAACACCAGTGTCCTAAGGCCTTGTAAGTTTTTTAAATAGTTCAAGAACGCAGTTGTTTTGAGTTTTTAGTTAAAAAGAAGAGGCTCAATACAGCAAAATTCCTCAGGAGTGCTAGAACAAGTCTCTTTTCCAAACTTAGATATGAAAAAGGATTTTCAGCTAAAGCAGAATTAAAGCCTTTTCTCTTATACTTCATGAATTTCATTTTTGAATTTGTGCAGTTGTTCCCTGGAGGACAACTGAATTTTCTAGGTAATTTCCTGTAAATTTATCTTAGACAATTCGAAGCTTGATATGTGAAATCAAGCAAATTAAAAGTATTGCCCTTTAAGAGATGTAAAGTACAGTGTATTCTGGCCCACTATTGCCCCATGTCATCTGCATACTGAACCTGCACAAAGCACCTTTGAGGAGCTAATTGCATTTGGACAGGAATTTGCAAGTGGTGCCTACAGGTGATCTCACAGGACTTGGCCAAGCTGGGTTACAGGGGGCTGAGCAGAATTCAGGGGTGGGCTGCTCTTCCCCATCCATGAGCCAGCACTGATGGGGTGCCTGGCCATGCAGTAGAGGAAGAGAACAAGTGAATCTCTGCTGAACGCCAGTGGTGCTTTAGGCCTTCTCTGCCTGTACTGTTGGCTGGAGTTAGTCTTTCAAGGAGAGCCTAGTGGAGTTCTTTCCATTGTATTTACATTGGGGTAGCAGTTTGTTCAATTTGTGTCTTACCTCATTCTGGTTTCCTAGATGTGATTTGCGTCCCCACCGTGTTCTGCTTTCCTTATCCTATCATCTATAGCAAGCTCTGGATGTGTTTATTTTGTTCTTCCTTGGAGCTGTACTTGGAAGCACACTGAGCACGTGGCTGACCTGCCCTGAGCTGAATGTGCTGTACCTGCTGTTGTCATTCCTCCTCCTCGACATGGCATGGCCTAGCAAAGAAAGGAGCTTGCCCTAGATAGAAAAAAACCGAAGTTATTTTTATCCTAAAATGCATATAAGGGCCCAGAGAACAGAGCCTGTATGTGTTAATTGGTCACAGAAAGGGGATGGAAATCTAGGAGCACTTTCAGAAGTTCCGTTACTTGGCTCTCCTGAGGCGAGAGGGACACTTTCCCAATAGGCAGCATCCACGTCTTCCAGCACTGCTGCTAGAGGCAGCTTTTCTCTTGGCAGTTCAGCAGACAGCCCTGAGCCTGGCAAGGTCAGAGGCTGAGGATGGTTCTACCCTGGAGGTATGGTGTGGAAATGGCTGTGTGGAGGACCTGCACAGCAGCTGCCATGAAAACTTCCCTGAACTAATCCAGGAAATTGCTAGAGGAGACTGAGGACATGAGTAGCAGCTTTTTCTGCTTGCAGTCCCATTGGCAGTTCCGCTTGCTGTCACAGTCACTGGTGCATCCAACACCCGCTCAGGACAAATGCTGCGAGATACAGCTTCAAGGCAGTATTTTCAGGCAGTCTCCCATTCTGGATGCCTGGATTACCTTGCTTGGGGCCTCATTTTTAGAGGAAACGAGCTCTTTACGCAGTGACTCAAGTAGGGCACCCAGAATAAGAGGCCACTTTTGAAAATGTTGGCAAAGGCATTTTGTTTTATCTCTGCACTTCATTAGTCTTACCCCAAAGTCTTTCATGTTATGTTCTACAGTGAAAGGTCATTGTTTCAGATCAATCATTTTCAGTGGGATTTAATCCCGTTCTAAGTCAACTAATCCACTTTGGTAAAGGTTGAAGGGCAATAAAAATTCATTTGTTAAGACAGATCTGGTTTTATTTTTTTAATGTGGCTGCTGATGCTGAGTCCTTAATTGTGTATGCTCAGCATGAGGTGTCTTCAGAGAGGTTCTAGAAATCATGGGCATCCAAATTCTGATCTTATCTGTAGGCTGCAAGCGCTCAGGACTTCTGGAAAAACCCTGGGATTTAGTCGGATTGAGTTATTTTGTATTCATATTGGTTTTTTACTTCCAGTATTTTCTTAACACAGGTTGTTTCTTCTTCCTTTTACCTGTAGAACCTTTTTTCAAAATGGTACTCTGGTGGCAGCTGCTGATAAGCAAGCTTGTTCATGTTTTCCTGTTGAAGCTTGTGAATTCTGGTTTACTTTCCCTTCATTATATAAAGAGTAAAACTGCATTCTTCTGTCTGGGCAGGACTAGCAAACACCGTAGTCTGAAGTAGCTCATGAGGAGTTAAAGCTGCTTTCAAGTAGCTACTGTGTTCTCACCACTTAAAGGAACCCCCACAACTGAGCATGCTTGACAACCCCCTGTGCATATCCCTGAATCATTCTGGCAAGGAAAAACTGCCATAATCTTTTATTCAGACATAGTGCTGTTTCCTCACTGGACTCTGAAATGAGCAGGTGCTGGAAGATAGCACATTTTGCCAGAGAGTTCTGAGGGTTTATCAGCTTGTGTCTGCACAGGATTTTGAACATCCAAAAGGCTACTGTGTGTGAATGCCAAATGATATAAAATACACTGCAGTGATCCCAAATAGGCTTCGGGGTACAGACCTACCCTTTCTATGAGGGAGCAAGAGCTTTGCAGGTTTTGTACAAATCACTACCCTCCTTTTTTAAAGTTCTTCCCCTGCAGGGGAATAGATACACAACGTACTTCACCACAGTGTATGGTATGAACCCTGTTGCTGTTGTTGAGCAGCACTCGGGCAGTGTCATCTTTCTTCATTCCAGGATTTACCCTTGAGTTATGAGGGAGGTTCTGTGAGAGTGATTCAAGATTAATATGAAACTGAAATATGACAAAGAGTAGAATATTTTCACACACTGTGGCAGCCTAGAGGCTTGTTGAACTGTGGTGTATGGTTTGGCTAGAAATATGTCTCTGAAATTACAGTCCCTTGTGGTTTGGGAAAGAATCATCACTCTACAGCTACACCCACTGCTATCTCATGCTCTGATCTTGTCATTGGTTACAACACTTATCCTCCTGATGCACACTTATCTCACTTTACTGGGGGAATGTGCTGCTAGAATTCTAACAATAAAAATTACAGATAGTCCTAAGCCTGTGGAAGAATCTGTCCTTACAGCACTATTTGAGCATCATGCCCCATGTAAGGGCCAGTCACAAGTATTTCCAAGATCAGATGTTCACAGACTCAATCTCTCTTTCTCTTCCACAGTTGTCTCTATTTCATTTGCTGTGATGTGGAAGCTGGTTAACCTTCCCCACCAGTGGGTGGTTTCTCTGTTCTCTCTCTGTTTTTCAGTATCTTGTCCCCAAGACTTTCATCATTTAGCAGCTCCCTAAATAAAACGTTTCCTTGCTGCAGAAAGGAGAGGGAAGATCATTTGCTCCAGGGATCAGGAGGATGTTAGTGGCAGGGACTTTTTTGCAGAACTGCTGTAGTTCCATGAGTCTCAGAATACTACAAAATGTGTGTGCTCCCTCAGTGCTTCCAGGACAACAAAAGGGGAGGTTTTCCACCGTGGGGAAAGCCTGGGAATGGCACATGGTGGTTTCCTTGTGGTGTTGCCTCTTCACCAGTGTCCCTGCAGCTAAACATTAGCACTGGGGAAGACACCCTCTGAGACTGCTGTGGTGTCCCCAGTGCCCCTATGTGAGTGAGCACTGAACTGGAATGGCATTTCAGCAGGAAGCTATTTATGGAACATGGGTGCTGTCCAGTAATCAGATATGCCTGTGGAGCAGAGCCATAGCCTTAGGTCACAGTGCAATTTTCAGTGCCATAAATTTCTCCATCTACAGATTCTTGCTGGGTGTGGTCACTTTGGGAACAATTCTGAGTCCTGCCTCATGAGAGCAGTATTCCTGAGCTTTGATGGGAATCACGGAGTGCTGCCTGGCATCCAAGCTCAGCAGGGGAACCACAGTCAGGCACTGTTTGCACCCGATTCGGCACTCTAATAAAAGGCCTGCTGATATTTCCATTTCCTTTCCATTTTTATTTTAAGACATTGTGACTCATAAATATTGTAGTAGATTATAAAATTCATTGCATGAGCTCTAATTTCTGTACCTCAGTAGATGTGTGGAGCCACTATTGAGGATGAAGATCCAGAGCGCTAGGCACTGTATGCGCAGGAGAATATAGGTACTCTCCTCCAGACCTTGGATGTGAAATGCAATCTCTTCCCTTTCTTTAGGTTACAGTCAGACTGTGGAAGTGCTGCACACAAGGTTGCCTTATTTTAGCACTTCTTCTTGCTGTTGAATTTAGATGTGTATCTGGTTTTAGAACAGTGAGGTTACACATGACCTCATGGATTCAATGTTACAAAATTTTGAGATGCTTTAGACTGAGAAATAGCTCTTTTAAAGAAGCCTCAATTAAGGGAACCAAAGCATTTCACAAGAATGTTTGTGCACGTGTAGCTATATCTACATATATTTGGCAGATTAATGCAGATTGGTTCAGTGGGTGAATAACTCGTT
Source organism: Coloeus monedula (assembly GCF_965178545.1). NCBI lineage: Eukaryota > Metazoa > Chordata > Aves > Passeriformes > Corvidae > Coloeus > Coloeus monedula. The sequence goes on along the minus strand of NC_138798.1, from coordinate 10,222,014 downwards.
TTAAAAATACTTTGTAATCTGTTTCCCTGGGGAGTCTGAAGCTGCTGTACAAGACTAGAAAGCTTCTGCTAAACCCTGCATATTTTCAGAGCTGTTGGAATGTTTTGCAAACTGACTAATCTCTACTGAGAAATTACTACAACTGCAAAGGTTCCCAACTGAAGTGAACTGGTCAAGTAGGATTGGCCCGTCTCTCACTATTCTTGCCTAAGGGTCAGATACTTTAAAATCTCTATTTTTACATGGATTCATATCTTTTCAAAATCATATCCCTTCTGTCCTCAGCTAAACATTTATTCTAAGGTAAAATCAATACAAGTTTTACAATAATTATGATAATAAATTGAAATGATACTTGGGATCTATTCTGTTAAGGTTTTAGATGTCACTGCCGTCTCTTAGATAGTGAGAACAAAATCCCAGCAGGAAAAAGCCTCATTTGGCTTGCTGCTATGTGTGCACAGTGGTGTATGTGCTTCACACTACTGCAAAGAGCTGTTTCCAGAATGTTCTGCCAATCGGTTTTTAACTTGCTGGGTGTAATTTTTATCTTTCATGCCTTATTACATATAACTATCATTTATTCTTATTTGTCATATTTATTTATGTCCATTAAAAAGATAGCAATATTCATCTAATCCCTTTTAAAACCGCAGCATTTATTTTAAATGGCATTAGGGCTTAATGCACAAAAGCCAGCAGCATTAAAGTTAAGGCTAAAAACTTTTGTCTGACACAAGGGACTGGATTTACTCATTTGAGGTAGCACAAGAGTACTGAGGGTAGTGGGAGAGCATCCGGAGGAGTGAGAAAAGCCTTGTCCGTGTTTCCGGGGTGTGCTAATGGACTTTCTTTCCTTGTCTTTGGGGGGCGAGGACAGATGTGAGCTTAAATTGCCACAGGTGCTCTGGTGCTGAACTGTCTGCTGGTGAGCAAACCTTCCACTCAGCTGTACAGCAGCTCCCCATACCTACCGCGGTGCAGGGATGTTTAAATGCTGGCCAGGGTTGAATAGGAAACTTAATCCATGATTTTTTGTAAGAGATGAGTAACGGGGCTCCCAGCGTGTCTGTGGATGCCAGCAGTAGTTTGTGGTTTGTGCAAGGTTCTCACCTTGAGATGATTTTTATGTAAGACTGGTACTCTGTCAATTTATGAAAGAGGAGCTTGACTATTACACATTAAAATACATGGTAAAATTGAATTTAGCTGCATCTGTTAGGCAAGGTAGTAGAATCGGTCCGTGGTACCACCCCCACGACTAGGGCTGTTTCAAGGCAGCCGGGATGCGAGATCCATTTATTTCCCTGAAAGAGGCACAACCGTGCCACTACTGCAAGACAACGCTGGCAGGCTGCGGCCGCACAAAGCAGCCATGGCGCTGGGCAGGAAGGCAGGCACACACGAACGCGGAGCGTGGTCACACCGAGCGCGGTCACACAGCCGTGACCCACCAGTGCCTCTGCCAAGGCCAGGCAGGGCGGGTGAGGCGGTGGCGGTGTCCAAGCCCGTGTCGTGTCGTGTCGTGTCATGTCATGTCGTGCCCTGCCCGGTCCGGTCCGGTCCGGTCCCGTCCCGCAGTGCCCGCACCCCCCCACCCACCTCCACCTTTGCAGCAGGAAAATGCAGCACTCTCAGCGCGCACGCGCGTCCCGCGGCCGGCGCCCCGCGATAGCTATTTATAGCAAGTGACGTCACCTAGAAATAGAGCGCGGGGGAGCGGCGCCCCCTCCCCTCCCCTGCAGCACCGCGGCTCCGCCCCCTCGTTGCCTTCCCGGCGCGCAGGCGCGGGCGGCGGCAGCAGCGCGAGGCTCCGAGCCGCACACGCCGCGGTCGGTCCGGGAGCGCGGCCGGCAGGCGAGGGAGCGGCGGCCAGCCCGGCACAGCCCAGCGGGCGGCTCGGCTTACGGTCCCTGCTCCCGCCACCCGTGCGCGTCCAGCCGCACATCCCCGCCCGCCTTCCGCTCTCTCTGAGGGGCGCGCAGAGCCCAGCCCGGCAGCCACCACGGAAGCGGCCATGGGGGACCGAGAGCAGCTGCTGCAGCGAGCCCGCCTGGCCGAGCAGGCGGAGAGATACGATGACATGGCCTCGGCCATGAAGTCGGTGAGTGGGGCCGGTAGCCTGGCGGCCGTGGGGCGTACTCGGAGAGGAGTGTGTAGGGGGATAGTAGCGGGGGAGGGAGGGAAAGGAAGTGCGGGCTGGTCCGAGGCGGGGTTGGGTCCGGGGAGGATGCGAGCCGCCGGGTCCCACCCGTCGCGGTGAAAAAAGGAGGGCGGGAGTAGGAGCCAGACCATCCCGCCGGGACACCTCGCCGCCGCGTGGGGCGGTGCCCAGTACTACCTGCCTTCGGCACAGATGAGACAAAGAGTAGCCGGTCCAAACCGGACCTAGCTCTCCCTTTAAAAATCTATTTCCTTCCCCCCTCATTCCTTCCGTTCCCTCGTAAGGGCTGTCTCGCAACCCTCCCGCTCCCCGGCTGTCCCTGTCCCGGGGGTGTGGCTGTTCCCATGCCCTCCTCTCTGTCTCCCCACCGCGCCAATCGGGCTCGCAGTGCGGCCATTTGAATGCCGCCCGCCTCTCCTCGCGGCGGGAACGCTGTGCATTCCTTCTCTCCTAGAGATGGGGCCCATCCTCGCCCACCTCGCTTCCACCCCGATGGTGTGGTGGGTTTGTCCTTGGGGTGCGTCTCCCCTTCTGGGCACACGCCAGCGTTTGGGGGCGCTGGTTCGGTGGAATGGGCACTGCGGCGGGGGCTGTTTGGGGACACAGCAAAAGGAGCCCCTTCCTCTTCTAGACGTTTCTTTTATCTCGCCGTAAAAGACGCGAATAGAGGCCTCACTCACTAACGTCAGTGACTCAAAGACAGTAGCTGCATCCAGGTGTCAAAGCTACCCCCTGTTCCAGGAGCATTTCACGAGCTTTAACGTTGCCTTTTTGCCTCTTCTTTGTAGAGTAAGTTTCTCAGTGCATTCCGTACCCTGTTGAATACTGACATATGTTTAAACAATGTTACATTTACAACTCTGCTTCTTTCAGAACCAACCAATGAAAATTATTTGTATTGATCTGCCTGTACTGATATGTAATAAAATTGGAGAATGATCAAACCTATTATGTCTAGTCCCTTTTTTGAAAACAAAGTATTCACACGATCCGAATGTTATGGGTAATGTTAATGCCGTTGGATGCTTAGCAGCATCTTTGCTGTTATCAGTTTACAACTGGTTTGTTCTTGCTGATCTGTCCTCTGAATACCAAAGGCCCTAAGAGGAACTTTTTCCTGTGAGAGTGCTGCTGTTTGAAGGCACGAGATGATTTTAGTTTGAAAGAGCAGCTTCAAATGGAGTCCACATTTTTGTTGTAAGAATGTCTATGTCACCTCCCTTAAGTGAGGGCAGTAAAAAGACTCTTAATTTTGCTGCTCTTGTTCACTTTTGCTGTTATGTTGTAATAAATATTACGACCAGTCCAGTTTTAAAACAGTGATACTTCTGAGTATCTCAAACCAGAGCCACAAGATGTTAAAATAAGTTGTATTTTAATTGTATCTCTAGAGTTTTTAATACCTATAATGTAATAGTAACAGCTCTGCTTTTGGATGGTAATTTTAAAAGATGAAATAGAGAAACCACTAAAATGTGCTGTTCTAGAAGACAATTTCTAGCTGTTGTTAGTAGAAAGCTTTATATTTCTCTAAGAGCTGCAGACCTGCAGTGTATGTATGGTTTCTGGGCACATGTGAAACCATGAGAACACAGCTGCTGTGCTTCAGGAAGTGTGTAAATAAAGTACTTACAACTAGTGTGTATGTCCAGTTGTTTGTAAACTGTTCTAATTACTATGCAAATTTTCATTCATCTGGAGCCATGGTATTCTCATCTGTAATGCCACTTCTGCTCGCAGATAAGTTGTGTGATTGGGAGTTTGAGAACACTGAGGGGAGTCTTGAAGCTTACAGAAACTTTAACTTTTAAAATACAAATGGCAATCTCAATTTAAAAGGCAACAGTTCCCTTATTTTGAGCTGTTCATGTACTGTTGCATATCTGTAATGTAGCATCTGTTGGCTACTTGGCTTTCACAGGTGTTCACTCTAACACGGCAATTTCCAGAATGCTCTTTAGTGTTTGAGGTTGATTTTGTAGGTCTGAGCATAAGCTTCTGTGGAATGCTCTGAGGGCTGTCTGTCCTCACAGCTCATGCTTCTGTTTCAGTGATTGGAAATAACTGAGAGATAATTAAGAGAGCTTTTTATCCATGTAGGTTAATATTGAAGTAATATTGCAATCCAGAGAACTTAGACTTCCTCCAAAAGGAATGAAATCAGTATTCTAACTCTAATATCTATTCTCCAGGATACCTGGATTTGAAAAGTTTATTTAATTTTTTTCTTTTTTAAAATCTCTGAATGTAACACATCTGATCCTTTAAAAAGGTGCTATATGAAAGTAGTGTGCTTTCAGTGTACACTGAATTCTGAACAATTAATTTCACTTTTAGATATTACTACACTTTACAATACAGAGTATAGCCAACAGCCTGGTAGTTACTTCAGAAACATAAAGTAACAAAGTATTTGTTTTAGTGAAAGTGTATTTGCTTGATTTTTGATTCTGCCACAGAAGAAAAAAGTGTGACAGGGCTGCCATTTCATCTGTCAGCATAAAGCTGGAGAAACATTTATTTTTTATTCCCATCAATTCCTTCTTTAAAAAAAAAAGCCAGACCAAGTAGCAGTTGTAGCTTAAATAAGGAATTTACTGCTCAATACAAATTTTTTGTTGCTGTAAATTTATTTTTCATAGAAGAACTCCAGTATTTTTGCTTGTAATGTGTAAACAGGAGAAGAAAAATAGTTTGATGGGTTTAGTTTACTTTTTCCCAGATGAAGTTATTTTAATAGAAAATACAGTCATATGTAAATGGCGTTCTTCCAAGGGGCATGGCGTTCCCATTGCATTAAATGCTGCTCCAGGATTTCAGCTATTTCAAATAAAGTTTACATGGTAGGTACAGAATTGTTTCTCAACACACTGGAGAAAGATGCTTTTGGCGTACGTGTGAAAGGTTCCCAGTTGATGCAACAAATCAGATGCCCGAGATTACAGGATTGGGTACCTTTGGTTTAGATAATTCCAGAAATCGTGAAAAATGTATAAGCCCTTCATTTTTCAGACATTATTAATCCTAATATGTAGTGCTTAGGACCTCCATTGGTTTATGTTGCTTTTCCAATATAGCTACATAGTGGTAAAAAATAGTTTACTTTTTACAATTGGTAACATGAACAATGGGCGATACAGAATTTTAAAATTAGTCATATGAGAAATACTACATAGTGAAATAAATGTAAGTCTTGAACTAAAGTTTTTGAAACAAAATAGTTTGAGGTTCTAGTTTGTTATATAGGCTTTTATCTGTATATATAAATGGACTTAATTTTGGGATGTTCTGTATTTTTAGTACCTATCCCTGAGTGTCTGGTTTGGGCTTAATGAAGGGTGTTTGTGTAGGAGAGGGGAATGAGTTGTCTTTAATGTAAGTAGTGCCCTCCCCTGCTGGGAGATGACTTCCTCATGGGGTTCTCTAGGGTAAATGTAGCTATAGAACCTCCAATGCTTGGTATATAGCTCTGAAACCATGTGATGCAAGAAATTGATCTGGTTTAAATTCATTAGTCTGGTTTCTATTTGTTCCAAAATTATGGACTGTGTAAGTTTCTATCAGGCAAGTTTTATTAATTAAACCTGACTTTATACTGGCTCAGGTACAGTCATTTTTGCAGCAGCTGGCTCAGAACTGGCTCTAGCTGTGAGTGATGTGCTCTGGCTGACAAAACAAGTATAATCACAGACAGTCAACTCACCTGGGTCAGGTTGTGGATCTGCTCTCCATTGTGGAACATTCACTTTGGGGTGTTTTCCATGTGGAAGGAGCTCAGCTTGATGTATGGCATATGTGGGATCAAACGCAGAAGTAATTTCTGAGCTGATGGAGTACTGCCACGCTCATTAGCATGTGGAGTTCGGAATTTCCAGGGTTATATTCCTTTTATATACTCCCAATTTTTGGTCACTAAACTGCAAAAGAACTGTTAATATCTTTATTAGAGAAGATGAGTTAGGTGAGTTGTAGTGGAGATTGTTGAGGAAAATATTGATTGGGAGCTATGATAAAGATTCTCAAAATGTCATTAGAGTTGACTCTTGTGCATTTTGTCCTCTGTAGGTTGCCTCTAATTCTATTAGGACAAGCAGAGCAGTGTCTTTTGGGAGTTCAGGTTCCTGAAGTGTGGAAAGGCATTTTGGAGATAAAACTAATTGACATAATATATTTTAAGAACAGAACCTAAATTTGGAAGTAAGCTCTCTGTTGGTCTAAGAGTTATAATTTGCATAAAGTATTTTTTTAGATCTGCAAATAAGCACATTTGTTAGAAGGTTCACTGTCTATACCAGCAGTCTCAGAATAGTGCAAATAGTTGTGACTTGATTGTTTGTACTATAAGTATTCGGTGCCTGTCAAGTAGTGTAAATGTGCACATTTTTTAAAAGAAATAGTTAATGATTTTAACAGTGTCTGAACAAGGATAAGTTTATTTTCACACCAAAGTACATATCCTTAGAATTCTAGTGACTACTTTTAAAGCAATATGCTTGAGGTAGGGGAGGTACATTTTTCATCCTAATTCCTTTGAGTTTAATTTCATGCGTATAAGTTTTAAAAAGTAGAACAATTTCAAGTGACTGTGAGTCTAATAGCCTAAATTAAAACAAGTGAAATAGGCCTAAATATACAGTATTAGAAGTATTATTCTTCTATCTCAGCTTTTTGAAGGAGGAGTTTGAAGCTGTTCATGGCTTCGTTCCCGATTTGCTGTCCTATTTCTATGCAGTTTCATGTTCTATCCCTGGAATTTGTCTGCAGCCAGTTAGCAGAAATCAGGGTAACTTTTGTATTACACTGTATAATCGCTAACTATATGTCTGAAAGATACTATGAAACACTAATTCCATTTGTACTGTGCAGAGCTTAACGGCTGCAGCGCTTCCATCTCTGCTGTTGAATGGAAGCAAGCAGCAAGGGAAAGAAATGCAAGAATTGCACCAGCTTCCAGTGTTGGTGCTGTGTTCCAGATTCAAAAAACTGGTGTTCTAGGTACATTTAAATTCATCACTAAATGTGTAGTCTGTATCATTATAGCAGACTTCCTAAAAAAACTGAGCCTTCCTCTGTGATTGCTTCTCAATTACACAAACCTGACTCTTATTCAGTGAATATTCTTTGCGATGGCTTCTAAATACCCCTTCTATTACAGCAGAACTGTGGGGATTTCACTGGTTTAAGTCCTGACTGCAGAACAGTTTTAAACTTTCAATGTTGTAAAGTTACTCCAGTCTAGAAGGAATTTTGGGGTCTAGGAAGAATTTCGGCATCTAGAAGAAATTTGGAATATTGCACTTCATGATGAAAGTATTGAAGGAAGTTTGCACACTCTTCTCTAAGACAAACCCTTTAAATTTGCTTTTTGTCTGTATTTCCAGGTAACTGAGCTGAATGAGCCCCTCTCAAATGAGGATAGAAACCTGCTGTCTGTAGCCTACAAGAATGTAGTTGGAGCTAGACGGTCCTCCTGGCGGGTCATCAGCAGCATAGAGCAGAAGACTATGGCAGATGGCAATGAGAAGAAGCTGGAGAAAGTTAAAGCCTATAGGGAGAAGATAGAAAAGGAGCTCGAGACAGTCTGCAATGATGTTTTGGCTCTCCTAGATAAATACTTGATCAAGAACTGCAATGACTTCCAGTATGAGAGCAAGGTCTTTTACCTGAAAATGAAGGGGGATTACTACCGCTATTTGGCAGAAGTTGCTGCTGGAGAGAAGAAGAACAGTGTTGTGGAAGCCTCAGAAGCTGCCTATAAAGAGGCTTTTGAAATCAGCAAAGAGCACATGCAGCCCACTCACCCCATTAGGCTTGGGCTGGCCCTCAATTTCTCAGTGTTCTACTATGAAATCCAGAATGCCCCTGAGCAGGCCTGCCTTTTAGCCAAACAAGCCTTTGATGATGCCATAGCAGAGCTGGACACACTAAATGAGGATTCCTACAAGGACTCCACTCTCATCATGCAGTTACTTCGAGATAACCTCACTCTGTGGACGAGTGATCAGCAGGATGAAGAAGCAGGAGAGGGCAATAATTAAAAAGCTTTCCTCTGATCCCTCTTTCATCCACTTGGCCATCCCCATCATCACCAATATTTCCTTGCCACAGTCACACTAAATATCTAGTGCTAAGCATATCTGTATTGTACAGCTGTTCAGATCTGCTGTCTACTTTATCAAGAAGCAGTTTCAGATGAGTCTTCATGGGCATTGATGGATTGATTGGTTTATTGGCCCTATTTATCTTAGTTGCACTTGAGCAGTGCAGAAGGAGGCATTTTTAGTTTGCCTGTTGATTGGAAAATATGGGAAGGAATAATGGAAAGTGATTGAGGATAACTAGATTCCAGTTAAATTTTTTCCATTTGAAATGAGCTGACAGTTCTGTTAAGCAGTACATTTTGTGCATGCAAAATAAATTAGCCACCCCAAATTTTTTTCAGTCAATGAAAACAGTTAAGCTGATGTGAAATGACAACTCTGTTCATCAGTTTACAATAAACTCTTTGAAATGTGAGGTTTTGGTAGCAGTTTGTTTTTTTTGCCTCTAACTTATGTGCACAGTTTCTTTAAATGCAGTGCATCTACCTAAGAGTTTTGATACTTGTAACCTTTTGCAGTTGTTTTGAAGAATCATGAATTTATTTTTTGTAAACTCTTTGGCTGTTTAGTTGTCTGTGTATTCTGACAACTCTATGTCAATATTTGCCCATGTTAAGATGGATGACTGGGAAGCCAGACTTCTAAATTAAATGTTTTGGAATTAAGTGAATAAAATAAAATGCTGCTTCAGGGATGTTATCTCTACATGAGCTGTCCTGTCTTTTGTTCAGAGCAGAGATAGAGTTATATAACACATCACTTACAGGTTAAAACATATTTAATCAAAAGTTTAATGAGAGGTTGACATATGCTAAACAACACAAAAACACAACATAGTATGCTGAAAGAAGAAAAACCCAAACCCACAAAACCCCAAAGCACCCACAGTGGGGGTCACCTCTGTTAAAGTGGAGTTTCCCAAGGTGGTATATTTAGTTGTTTGCTCAGTAGAAGAGTTGCTGAACAACTGTAAAGCCCACAACTTACATCAATGCAGAGACTTGTATTTGCTTCTGTCCACTGTAACTTTTAAGCTGTTTCTCTGAAGTGCTGATCACCAAGTCAGCTTTACATGTGAATATCCCAGTAGCTATTTCATATTTACCTGCTTCAAACAGAGGCAATACTTGTTGCTAAAGACTGCCTTTCTCTATTTAGCTCACTTAAGTCTAGTGCACAAACTTAACACTGTTGTTTTTGTTTTCTCCCAGCAGTTAGTGTACATGTACATTTATTGGTGCCGTACATACTTCTGTAATGGTATATCCTAGAAGCAGGAAAAGTTAGCTGTATCCAGACTGCCACTGGCACCCGAGTTAGCTCAAGAATCATTTAAGTTCTTATTTATCAGAATTCTTATTCTTTAATTAGTGCAACGATTATTACTAGTCTGAATTACCCACAAAAACTGCTCTTACTTTTTAAAACAGGTGCACTAGTTGTTCTTAAGTATATGGAGTTTTAGAATTTTTTAATGGTAGATTTGTGTGCATTTATGTATTCTATCATTCTAGCATCTATGTATTCTATAATTCTAGCTTCATTATATCAGTAAAATTGACAATGATTGAAAGAGTAATGCAACATTTGAAAAAGATGAAAATACAGGTACACGCCTACCTACCTGCCCCTGTGTAACCAAGGTAACACTTGGCCATAAGGTTGCCTTTTTACATTGAAACACTCTGGATGGTTAATAATTAATAATATTGGCAATCAGTAGGTTTATTTCCCTGTTGATAGAAGTACCTGTCTTTTTGTTACCTTTTTTAATTAATGTTTTTCTTAATTCAAAAGCCAAGGAGTCCTTTCTCATTTTAGTTACTGTCTTGTGCAGACCCTGTATCACAAAACTATGAGCATTATGTAGTTTGCAAGTGAGTCAGCAGGCCTGGCATCTGGACTGGGCAGCTGAAGGTTGGCTGTTGCCTTGGTGCATAGGATCCAAAGTGGAGACCAAAGGGTTTCTGCAGAATGATGCTGTGTAGCAGTGAATTAGATTCCCAGTATGAAAGCAGATACTTCTCCTGTGTTTTCCAGCTGTCAGTGAATGAGCCAATGACATGGAGAGCATGTTTTTGTGGTTGTGTTTTGGTAGGAGTTAGTAGAGAGTTTTCTGTAGAGCAAGAAAAAAAATGCTCCAGTGCAATCCATATTCTTGTTTCCACTTCAGCAGCTTTTTCATTTCCTGGGCCCTAGGATTGCTAAATGCTTTTTTGTAATCCTTACTGTGATCTGGAGGAAACCAAAGCCGATGAATAGCACATGTTTATTCCAATATTCTTCAGTAGACCACAGGATTCAGGTATTTTGGTACTGGTATTTCTCATAGGTGACTCCCAAGTCATGTCTTCTGCCTATCACTCTCTAAAATAAATAAAATCCTAGGGTATGCCCAATTTATTGTTTGAAAACACCAGATATATTCACCAAAGGTGCTTAGTTGAAGTTCACAACATTTTTTGAAGCAGGGGTAATTCCATTAGAAAGACTCAAAACTTTCCCCCCCTGCCCCCAGGAGGGTTTCTTTATGTGTCCTTGGAGGCATAAAAGATTGTTTGCTGCTCTTGACATGGTGAGGGTTTTGTTAGGGTCCATCTGAGCATTACTCTTGCCCGGAACCATACTTTTCGTGTCCTTCACAGGCAATCCTTGTTGACAGATTAAGTCACTCTGAGGGTGTTGATATAATATTAACAAGGCCTGTACATATCCTTGAATTTTTAGCAACCTGACAGCTGCTAACAGTAAAGCAGCATTTTCTGTAGTGTTAAAGGAACTTGAAAGCTATGGCACAGTCAGCCCTTAAATTAATTATGTGGTCTTTATAGGGACAGAGATGCTTTCAATCTATGTCCTAATCTGCTCAAATATGTTCAAGTTTTATAGAAATGGTTGTGTTCACCTCTCAGAGTACAAACACACCCACACCCTATTGAACCCACTGGAACAAAATGTGCTAATGCTATGGGACACTAAGCTATGTACCAAGAGGCTGTTCTTCAGCATAAGCAATGGCACTGAGAATGTGAAGATTCTAGGGAAGCAGAAACCCTAAGAAGAGTGATGAGACTGGTTGTCCATATGGATAACATATGAAAGGACCACAGCTCCTCTGGTAAGTAACAATTCACTCTTACTACTTTGGTCTCACTGTGAATTTGAACAGTTTTTCCACATTCCCTTTCCCTTGCTGTAACTTCTGGCTGTGGTTTTCCATCAGTAATACTCACACTTGTGATCTACATCTGTAAGTTGGATGGACTGACTTCCAGAGCCAAATCTATTTCCAAAGGAGCGTGAGGGTATTTCCTAACCTACTCTTGGGGCCTCTTCCAGCAGCTGCAATAGGCTGCTTTATAATAATCTAGAAAAAAATTATGTGAGTACACTTCAGGTTGAGGGAAATGAAGTCTTGGCTGTATTTTAAGTCATACAAGAGAATGACTTAGTGATAATGGAAGTTAGAAGAGTGAAAACTGATGTCATTATAAAACATTTTCTGTCAGCATGGGACCAACCGGAAATCTTTCAATAAACCAGTTCGAGTTTAAGGACAGAGAGAAAACAGGAAAAATATTCCAGTGCTTTGGATCCTTGTGGTTTTTTAATTCTGTCCCCACCTCATATTTGAATTAATTTAACGTAATTGATCAGGGAAAATTGGCTAAAACACTTCAACAACACGAGAAACCTATTTGGATAGGTCTTAGGTTCATTGAAGTAGCTCCTTGAAATCAGTGGCAGATTTTGAAGAATGTGAAGTTGATGATACACATAATTGACAGAAGATGTTTAGATTTTGTTCTGAACAAGCCTAAAGTACTTGAAGTTCCATGGATGCAGATGGTTTAGTGTCTGAGCCTTAATGATTTCTGAGATAAAGGAAGATGTTTTCTGAACACTGAGTTCAGGGCAGGTAGATTTTTAGTTGGTGTTAGAAATTGAACCATCTGTTAGAAATAACAGTGTTTATTATGACTCTTTCCTATGCCAATTGTGATCTAATATTGCATAACTATAAATGTAGTAATACACTTATATATATAAATACATACACTTCAAGTATACACATTTCTTTTTTCTGAATCTTCAGTGTTACTAGTTGTCTTATATTTTAGTCTAAATGATTTTAACTAATGATTATGAACCAGCTTGGTCAGTCCCAACTCAAACATTATAGCCAGATGAATTATTTTCATTCAGTTGGGTTTTTATAAACCCCAGAGTGCACCAAAGCAAAGTACTGTGAGTACTTCAGCAGTGAATATATATTTTTTATGGAGGTGATCATTAAAAAATCGCTTATGTACAGTGATGTACTTAAATTAGTATGAGCTATTTTCAGATAATTTGAGAATGTGATCGATTCCACTTTAGGATTCAATCTAATAGTAGTTGAACTCTTCCATCTCTGAAGAATTAAGTGGTTTAACAACATGTCTAAGAGAAGAAACACTGTCCATACACTGTCCATATGACTTTCAGTGTTTTGCCAGTTATAAATATTAGATATAATAATTATTTATAAATTATAGTAAACATATATGTTGGGGCCCTCGCCCTGCCATGTGGTCCTGGGAGAGGGGCCCTGCCCCTGGGCAGCCTCGTTCCCCATTGGTTGTTTTGTGTGTCCCTGCACGGGCAAGGACCCTCGGTCCCAGGACTGCAGGAGTTCCTCGGCAGAGCTCCGGCCATGCGGCTGGAGAAATCAACATCTCTGAAACATCTATCAAGAATCTGTCCATATATATTTCTTTTCCACGGGCCTCGTTGTCTGATACGCGTGTTACAGTATCTGCACTGTAACACATATATGTTATTAGAAATAGAAGCCAGTTATATTTGCAGTAATTGTCTATAAAATTTGTGGCATTTAGAGAACTGCATCCCTGTTTGAGCATCTGAGGAATGTCCTTTATTCAGGGATTTCTCCAGCAGAGGCTACTGAAAGAGCAGGGATGGTAGTAAAGCGTTGATTCCATTCCCAAGTACGTAAGGCACATTGGAAGGAAGCAGGAGTTGTAGGGGGTTGGCAGGAGGAGCATTTTACTAACATGCTTTGTGGCTGTTGTTGTGCCCTCACAGCACAAAAGGACATCTGACTCTTGCAGAGGGCAGAGAAGTAGAGGGATGACAGTGATTAACTGGTTTCCCTGCTGAGTAAAATGGATCATATTCTCTCTCTGCAAAGAGAAACTTGTGCTTGTCCATGTTTACTTTGTTTTGACTCCCAGCAAAAAGCCAGATCCCAGGTGGTTATTTGTTTTTGAAGTACAACCCAGTTACTCCAGTGACACACCTGCCCAGGGTGTGGGGCCTTAAAGCACCACCCAGAGGGATGCAAGGTGTGGGCACCGTGCTGGGGCAGCCTGGCCACCATCTGTAGTGGTTTCCTGTCTCCATGGCAGCCAGAGGCATCCTGGAGCAATCATCTCTGTTCCTGTGACTGCATCCCAGATCCAGAGCAGGGAGCAGAAGGCCAGGCCTGCGTTTGGCAGGAAATGGCCCAGGTCTCTCCAAGTGTTTGTTGGCTGGTCATCCGTGGGGTGAGCGAAATTCCAGCATGTCTTTAAAGGGCAGGAACATCTCCTCTGTTCTCTTGTGCCACCTCAAGCTGTGTAAGGACTGCTATTTGCCTCTTCTGAAACAAGTTCTGTTGAGCCTGTCTGGGCTGTAAAATGGTATGGAAGGATTGGGAAGTTAAGACTTTTCCTGTCATCGTTATCATCAGAGCCCAACATTGCTAAGAGATGAACATGCTTTGGTACCACTGCTGAGTCATTCTCTGGGTTTCCACAGCTGACACTTCCTCACTTTGAGATTGGCCACGAGCCTAGGCTGAAATGGGTCAGAATTAACTATTATTTTTAGGTTAGTGAAGCCCAGCTTTAGCTGAGTTTATTAGCCCAGTGTTAATTGTGTTTAAGACAATTGCTTTAAATTGTTACTAAACACATTATGTGTTGTTAATTCTGCCATAAAGATTATGCTGAATCCTTGGATTAGGAACGGATTAAGAACCACTAATGTGCCAGATCTCTGGATAAGGTATAATGAATTATTCATCCTGTTATCCCAGTGCAATCACAATAATGTCTTGGTGCTAATTAGCAGGTGGATAGGCTGACACAAAGTTAGGAATACCCAGGAGATATTTTATTCAACCTATATTCTAATTCCTGATGATAAATATATTTTCTGGCCTTATAATTTATTTCTTACTCAATGTAAACAAGTCTTATTTTTCTTTCTGTTATTTCAATGTTCATTTTTAAAAATCAATTACTTTTTTAGGGCTAACTGTCCTGAGAGCTGAAGCTTTTAGCAGCTTCTGGGACAGCTGTATGCCAGTTTTACTATTATTCCTCACTATAATACTTTGTCCCTTTTGGTGAGCTGCATGTTACCATTTCTTTTATTATGTGTGATCTTTATTGTCTTGTACCAATCAGAGCAGAATTTGTCTTATTTTTAATTCATCTATAACTTGTATGTTCACTTGTAAAGCATGGAACTTATTGTGGTAATGAATTAGATATTTGTGCCTATTAATCTTTATTACTTAAGGCAACACAATTTATAATAGATTTTGGTTTTGCTTGGCCATTAGTAATCTATTTTTTCCTCTTTCTCCCTTGTAAGTAAATTCTCAGCATTTCATTTTGTTTTACTTAATGTTTGCATATATCACTGTTCATCAAAGGGATTTATCAGAAGTCAAACTAAAGGACGTTATCTTTCATTCTGCCACAATTTCTTAAAGATTTCTAGTTTTTGAAATAAGAATGCAGCCTGAAGCATAGCTTAAGGCAGATGTTTCAGTCTCACAGCTCAGCCTGAAAAAACCCAACCCACAAATCAAAACAGTCCTCACCACCTATTTCCCACTTGATTTCTTCTCTAGGAGTAATTTCCCTTCATTTTTTGCTGACCCTGCTGAGATATCCTTCCACTCCCCTGCAGAAATACATTCTGATAACTCCATGAAGATGTAACTGGTTGATGAGACCTGTTGATTGTCTGAGAATACCCAGCTTAGCCTGATTTTTGTGTGAGATGTGCAGCTGGCTGCTCCATGAATATCTTTTGATTTAGGGAGGAAGTGTATGAGGACAGAAGAATAACTTGGGGAAACCGCTGCTGGCCTTCTTTGTGTCTGTCTCTGGTGTTTGTGTTTCTGCTCATCAGCAGCGTGAAATATTTATTCTCCCTTTCCTCTCCTCCTCCTCCCCTTTTCCTGTTTCTCTCCCTCAGCCACCACATCCTTGCTAGTGCTGCCTATCTCTGAGAATTTTCTTCCCTCTCTCAGTTCCCACTCTGCTGTGTGTGATTAAGCACATGGAAAATTTCCAGCCTAATGACTGCAGGGTTTTGCAATGAAACGCCTTGGAGATTTACTGAGTGGGCTGCTCTGAAGGAGTTGGACCTATGAGCCCTAATGCCTGCCTTTGTAGGGATTTGGAAAGTGCTTGGCATATTAAACGTGTTGTTGCTACCTGAGTAACAGCAACAATCTGCATGAGGTCTTGAGGTACAAAAATGTTTCCTTGTGATGAACTGTACAAAGTCCTTCATATAGAAATCTGCTCTTTTCCTTTGTGTTGAACTGTACAGACAGCTGAACTGATGGGCACTGCTGCCAGTGACTTGTGAGAGTCTGTGGGTTAGTCTGAGACAAATATCTCATCTGCAGCCATGCTCAAATTAGGTTTCTAAACTTCACATTACTTGAATTTTGGGTCTGAATAGACCACTAGAAGTTCATCTTCAACTGTAAAAAACAAGTCACTTTTAGTAGAAGATGTCACAGCTGCAACCCTACATTGCTGAACTGCAATGTTAAAATCACAATCCCTAGATCTGATTCTACATTAACTCCATCTGAAAAGAGTGGTGGGGGGCAATTACTGTGCTGATTAAATTATATTAAGGTTTTGCTTTAGAGAGAGACTATGTGAGGATGCCTTGCTGGATGCTGGATAGAAAAAAACTGTGTGGTGGACTTGAAAGCTTCCTCAAGAACATTGCCCTAAGCTTTTAGCCTGCAGGCTGTCCTCAGAAGGCAGAGCTTTTTGTTACTTTATCTTGCACTCAAGGCTGTGTACACGGATAAAACACTGTGTATCAATAAAGCTGGGCTTTTATTGCCAAGAAGCTTTTTCCCAGGGGTTTTATAGCCATTTAACATAAAGCTGGTAGTAACATTGTCTGCTGGCTGAGACTGTCCAGAACTAAAACAGGATTGAATGCAGAAAGGGTATTTGTATTCAGTAAATTCAAACATATGAGAGTATAACAGAATTAAAATTAAAGAAAATTAAAGAAAATTAATCTAGAAAATTAGAAAGAAGGGACATTCTTCCATCTTGGTGAGGGTCTGAAGGAGCTTTCAGTAAAAGGAAAACACATTTTCATTTGCCAGCTGGCCAGGTTCTTATTATTTGGCTTCAAGTACAAAGAACAGAAGGAAGAGGGCAAAGAAATCTTCTCTTCAAGTCCTGAACAGGTGTGGCAGCAATACCTGGTTATTGGCATTGCTGTGACAGAGCCCTGGGTAATCATCAGAGAATGGAAATATATTAGAAAATGTACCTATATATTCTATGTAGTGGGATTTCCTTCAGTATCTCTGGAGATTTCTGACAGTTTCTTCTGGATTTTCAGAAGTCCCTCCAGTAAATCAGTATTTCAACCATGCCTAAACTTCCTATGACCATGCATGCTTTGCTTCAGCATCCTGACCTAAATAACATATCAGCAGTTATAGAATTAAGATTTTTTAAAACAAATCATAGTTCAAATTACTTAAAATTTTTCTTCTTTTGTTTTCTGGCTGTCTTCCAGTCCATCCATCCATTCCTTTCTCTTGCATCTGTCCCTCTTATAAAGTTCATATTTTTACCTCAATTATCTTTTATCCTGCTCTTCCCTGAGCCCTCCTTTGTCCTTTCTGACCTATCTTCCCACTTAAAATACTTTCTTCCTGGCCTCATGGAGCATTGCCATGGTGACCACATGACATCATTGCACTGGGAACAGTTGCCTAGGAAACCATATGATGTCATTGCACTGGAGGCAGTTGCCGTGGTTACTGAGTTGGCTGAGGTAACTGGGAAGAAGGGTTTGTCATCTGACGGGTGCCAGGAAATGTTCCCATTAACTGGAATAAAGAAGAGACTTTTATTTATATTTTTGTGTTTCAGGGAGGGCCGCCTGTGACTCAAAGACCCCATTGCTTTACGTCCTGTAACATTCTCCGGCTGGGCCATTTCCATTGGTCTCTGGGATCTTGCCCACTTGTTTCTGCTGTTGAATGTTACTGTGAACATCAAGCCACAATAAAATGGAGAAAAGCTGTATTGTCCTGTGTTTCTGCATGAGATGGAATTGCAGCTTTTACTGCTCTTTGATTTTTCCTGTTTGGTTCCTTTGGTTTCTGAGATAAATAGCCCAGCCCAGTATTCATCCCAGCAGACATCAGAGGTGCAGTAACAGTGAATGTCACAGCCTGAGCTTGCTGCGTCTACACCAGGCTTTGTGCGTGTCTATAATTTGTTTTCCACTTCTTTCCTACCTTTCCCAATTTCTATTTCATCACTGCTGACATGTACCTGTCTTGTTTTAATAATTCCAGCAGTTCCCAGAAATGTCCTGTGTGAAAGATGAAGCAGAGGTTAAATAAGAAGTAGGAGGCAGCTAGGAGAGATGAGAAAGGTACGCAAGAACAAGTTTAGCGAGTGTGTGTGATTCATGTAAGGATGTGGGGAAGTAAACAGTGGTTAGCACTGTTCGTGACGTGTAGATCTGTACCTCTGGCAGCTTTTGTGTATATACATAAACATACATGCAATTGCTCTATGGATAAATAAGTAACTTCTAATGAAAATAAGCTTTTCCAAACTTTCTGCAATTTGACTGAATTACATGTCTAGGGCATGTTAGTCAACTTATGCATGTATAAGTGTCTGTCTCCACATCTCAGATAAAGTCTCTGCTCTCAGAACCCCTGCAGATGCTCTGGAGATCACTAGAAACTGGAATGAGCCCTTCTTTGGCCCCACTGTGTGCAGTCATCTTCAAGCTGAAAATCAAAATCCTTACAATTACTGTGGAGCTGCAAACAGGAATGCAGTCAAAGAAGCTATGGAGAGTGCTGGTGGCAGGCCAGGTAATGAGGAGTTTTGGGGCACCTGAACTATTCATTGAAATCAAGGACTCCAGAAATGTTGGGAGTAGGCTGGAATGGGGATAACATCTCAGTTCTGGCATAACTAGGAGAAAAATCCAGAAGAGGGAACGTGACTTCATTGGGCAGGGAACAGAATTTCCACTTAGGCGTGGGGGGAAGCAAGGGGATAGAGGTTGGGGTTTTTTGATATTTGTTTATCTTGGATTCCCCTCCTTATGCTTTACAAATACTGTCTGATTGACTGTTTATTTGTTCAGCATACTGAACAAAGAAATCTCAGCCTTTGTGCCAGAGTAACTGTAAAAGAAAGTTGTCCTTCATACCTGAAATAATTTAATTTAATTTTAATCAGATGGCAAGGAACAGAACAGCTCATAGAGGGGGAAAGCAGCAGCCAGTCTGTGCTCAGGTGTTCCCAACAATCAAGTGAGACATTAATAGTCACTTGCTTGTGCTTCAGATCTGCATGTAAATTCTTGAATTCCAGTTTGGTAACAGTGTCTAGTTATCAACATACAGTGGTGGGGTTTGCAGATCAGGCTGTTCTGTTCATGGTGAGCAAAGGGACTTGAATCACTGTAAAATACGTGTCAGTAATCACGGCCTTTCCTGGGCTTTAAGGGACTGGAACAACCTTGCAGTTACTCGTCTGGGATGCTGCTGAATCTGTAATTGAAGGGATATTTTATCCTACTATTAATGGCCACTTGTGTTACTTTTTCTGTTAACTGAACTTCAGAATGACCCCTGAACTTGGGTTTGTTTTATTTCAACACTCTACCTGGCAATTTGAGGTTATTGTATTTAAGTACATTTTAAACATTTATGTTTGGATGACATTTATTGGTAAAACATGAGAAAGAAAGCAAGAAACTTGGCTGTGTTTGTTTAACTGTCAGGGATGTGTGGGAAAAGGTTGGTAGAGCTTATGGGGTTTTGGTAAATTTTACCTGAAATCCACGTTTGTGATTCATATTCCAGCTTTTCCTGTCTCTGGACTTTCACCAGTGTCAGGTTTCTGTAAATATTTAAATAATAATTGTATGCTCTGCAATAGCAATACTGGAGATCTCGAGGGGTACAGAATTATAGATTTGTTTTCCACCAGTGTGAACCACTTGGAGTTTTTACATGGTGAAATTCTGTGAGTACCAGTGGAGCTGGTTTGTGGTGCTGCAGGACAGTCCTGTGAGAGCTCAGCTTTTGCTGGCTAGTGCTTCCATCTGCTGGAGAACTTTGTTTGCACAGAATTCACTCTGTACTGTACTCAGAGATATAAAATCTTGCTCGTTAAAACCCCAAAGATTTAGTGATCATTAGTTACTATAACAAAAACAGTTCATCTGGGATTTTAAGCAGCTAACAGAAATCACTTAGGCGCTCTTTTAGTTACGTCTAAAAGATGTAACACTCTGCCTAGCTGGAATCAGTACTCTTATGTTTTATTCTAAAATATAATAACTTACACAGTAGTAATATAAGTTAAAGTACAGATACTACAAACATCTTCCCAGTGGGTGATTTTGTGACTTGTGACTCAAACTGGTGCTTTCACTGAGAGACTGCAGAGGCTGCAGGACTGTCCCTTTCCACATCATGGCCAAGCAGAATGGGGGCAGATATCCATTGGGACAGGATGTATTTCAGTGCTGGGACTAGAAAGTTCACTCAGTATTATTTACACTGCCACAGTACATCAGGATCTGTGCTCCTAAAGCATATTTTTGAATTTTGGAATTAACTTATTTTGCAGTAAACTTGAGAACTTCGAAAAAACTTGTGTCTGTAGACACTCTAGCCCAGCTAACAGAGTACTTCCCAGCCCACCTTTATCTCCTTAATGAGTTATTTTCTCATTCTTTCCTGCAAATACATTGATTTATTGAAAGAACAGCATGAGGTGGTTATTCCATCCTTCATTATTTTTTTATTCTTACTAGGTTGTGTAAGAAAAGTGTGCAAATAAAAAAACCCCACCCCAAATCATAAAATGTATAAATAGGGTTTGTTCTGTGTTACTTGTTGTTTATGACAGTGTTGTTAAGAGTAGTGATATCAGAACACCTTTGGACTTGATACAGTGGCATTACAAATAAATACAGCATTCTTATATTAGATATAGATCGTAAACTTATAAATATAAAATTAGATATGAAGTAAATTATAAAGTATATATAAAATTTATAAGCTTATATATAAGATTAGATGTACAAGTTAAGGATCATTTTAGAGGAATTCATACAAACTATGTAGGTTCTTATATATAGTATAATCCTAGATGAGGATTACATACTGAGATATGTTTATTTATATTTATTTAAAAATACTAATTCAATAAACAGTAAAAAGGACAATAAACAATAAAGTCAGAGCACTTTGCCCCTGCTTACCTTCAATCTCTGCAGTTCTGTGCCCTTTGGGATCATTATTTCACTTGATAAGTATCTTCCACTGTGCTCATGAAAGTTTGACATGTCCTTCAACAGCCAACCCTGTGGAACACATCAGCTTCGTCTCCTTGAAATCCCTGGGTTCCACAGGGCGGGTGTCATTTGGGTGTTGGGCTTTCCTGTGCAGGGACCACACCAAGTGTCCTTTGCTTTAAGGCAGGGAGTTGGAACATGGTCAAACACCAAACACAGGGATGGGTTTCAGAAGCTTAATGTTTTTAAAATGATGAGTGGTAGGAAATAGAGGCTTTAGATTTGCTTTTGTTGTTCTTCTATTGCTAAGGAAAAATAATTCAAGGTGTCTTTCACTGATGGCACTATGTTTTCTAAGTAAATTGATTCTATATGTGTGTGGGTTTGTGCTTTTTTGAAAATGAACAGCTCAGTACTTCTAGGCAGCATATATTCTGCTCTGGGTGTTGAGAATGTGGGAAAAGAATTTGTAAATGGTATGAACACTACAGTCTATGTCCAAAATCTGTAATTGGTGTGGACAAACAGCTACTGTTTACCTTAGCAGCCATCAGAAGCTATCTTTGATGAGGATTAATTGAGCTGGATGCGCAGTTTAAAAAATCATGTGGAGCCCAGCAGCAAAGCTTTAGGCAGTTATTGTTTTCCTTGTATTGTAACTTCATTTGCAGGGCAACAATATCAGAAGGTCCCATTGGTAGTAATTTAATGAAGAGGATTTCCTTGGATTTTAAGAAAACCCCCAGGCTGTCCATCCATCGTGTTATATATGCAAATAAAGGCAAAAGAAGTGCTTTTCCCTGAGTGCCCATGCAGGAGCACATTCCATTGCTGATGTGTGTGCTTTCATCCTCAGAGTGTTTTGGCTATCAATATCTTTATGGCTCACATACCTTAGCAGGCTGTAACTCACACCTGCAAGTCTCTACACAGGAGGCTTTAATTTCTTTTTACTGCCTGTGGACTGAGATGAAGCTACTTACTCTCCTTGTTAATGGATGCATTTGTTCTTGCTGCTTCAAACTGTTTTCTCAAAAAGTGATTAGTAATTTAGTATTTAGCCAATTGTCAATTTTTAATTTTCACTAAGAAT
Organism: Coloeus monedula; assembly: GCF_965178545.1. Classification (NCBI taxonomy): domain Eukaryota; kingdom Metazoa; phylum Chordata; class Aves; order Passeriformes; family Corvidae; genus Coloeus; species Coloeus monedula. Next base: position 10,200,041 of record NC_138798.1, on the reverse strand, counting down.
CTTCTTAAAGTGGCCTTAACTGCCTCTTGAGTGATGTCATAACTTTGGACAGTGCCACATCCCAGGGAAATTATGTTTTATGTCCTTCATATAGTCTTGTAAACACAGAGATGTTGGGATGTTGGGTTGATGGACATGATTCAAATCATAAATTGGCATAAAATTTCAGAACCAGTTCCCTAGCGGGTGAAGAGCGCGAATGCAAAATTGTCACCCCAGCTGTCCATGATCAGCGTCACAAGAACTGATGACAAACTTTTCATTGGATAAAGTAATAGGCAGAAAATGTTTTCCACTGAAAAATGTATTTATGCCAGATTAAACACAGTAATGCTCCTTAACTTTGAAGATAATATTGTTTATTTTAAAGGAGGAAAAGTGTCTGTGTGTGTACAGGAGGAGTGGGAGGGTGAGTATTGATTTGAGCAGTTGAATCATGGAAATCAATTTACTTTTCAGTTCCTGGAGAATGGCATTGCAGCTGGTGGTTCTTGACTGCCTCATCCTTTGTGTCATTGATGGGGTAGAGAGCAATTCTGTTCTGAAGCAGAGAGCTGCTATGCCTTGGATGCTTTGTTAAACTGGGAATAATGATTTATTTCCAGTGGTTGAATGATGTCAGCAACATTCACAGGTGAAACTGTGGCTGATGTATCTGTTTGCAAGCTTTATAGAAATTGTCTTCTCTACACTTTTGCTATTATAGAATATCCTGAGCTGGAATGGATCCACAAGGATCATTGATTCAAAGTCCTGGCCCTCCACAAGACACCCCAAGAATCCCACCATGTGCCTGAGCATGTTCTCCAAATGCTTCTTGAGCTCTGGCAGGGTTGGCGCAAGCTGGGGCTGCTCTGTTGTGCAGTGTCAAGGTCGGTTTTCAGTGTCATTCTCTTCCATCTTGTGAAGCAGCAAACAGAGGCAGTTTTGTTTTAACATTCTAAATGTTTGGTGATGCTCAGCTTGGTGCAGAAGCAGTCAGGGAGTCCTCATTACACTGATCGAGCCCAGTGTGATGGGAGAGAAACGAGACAGGGTTCTCTGCCTACACAAGCTTGCCTGATGTAAGAGTTTTGCTGTATTTTTCCTTCCCTGTGCCACCTGTACTGGTTCAGTGCACACCTTATCTATTAATATCAATTATGTTCAGTCTGATTTGCAAGATGTCTCCCATACTAATTGTTCCATTGTAAATTTTGGTGCTCCTTCCACCTTCTCTTTTCCTCCCTATCTATTAGATCTTGTTTCCACATGTTTAATAATCCTTTCATTGTGTTTCTTGGTTCAGATGCAACAATAGAACACTCTTTTTCCATGTTTGTAATTGTTTCTTTCTAAGTTTCTGATTGCTTTAATAAATAAGCCAAACAGATGAGTGCTGATTGTAACTTTCCTCTTTTTTTCAGTCCTGATGCCAATGGATGTCAGGCTCCCTTAACTCTGAGCACTGCATGGATTACTGGTTAGTAAATGTTTTAAGGTGCTTATGGATCGCATGGTTGTACTCTGCTACTTGCATCAGCTACTATGTGAACGACAGTCTAAGAACATAAATGACTTAATTACCTGACACGTTGTGTTAGGGTGTCCCACCCCTTTTTACCTTTGCTGTTGTCATAGTGTTAGGAAGGTTGGAGCCAGCCAAGACTTATATGGTTGCTTTCATGGACATGATACTAAAAAAAAAGTCTTCATCTCTATCACTAAACTTTTCCAGACTTGTACGTGGAGCTTTTATATTTGTTGTGAAACAGAATGTTGAGGTGCTTAAGAGTGGCACTGTGATGATCTCTGCTGACTTCAGCCACAGGAGTTCGCTGTATCTGTGCATATTCAACACAAGTCTCTTTTTTCACCAGTATAGTTTGTGTAATTTAGGGGTTTTTTTCTGTGGATACCCTCTTGTGGATCACAAAGCATGTTGAAGTTCTGTAACAGAATGCAGCCTATTTCCTGTAACAAGTTGTTCCATAGAAAAACATGAAATTAGATAGGTAACTTGTTTTTTCTCCAAGCTTTCTTCCAGATAAACCACAGTGCAGCCTTACTGGACAAATTTAATTCCTGGAATATAATTATGCTGCTTTTTTTATTGTAGAATATTTAAGGGGATAACCACGGAGTTAATGAAATTTACTGATGTAAAGTAAGTGAAGATGGTCTTTGCATGAATAAGGACTTAGATACTAAAAGCAGGAAACTGCAGTTGGAGCACTTCTATAAAGACTAGGGAAGGCTCTTGCTCTTCTGCCAGTGTGGTCCTTGCTTTGTCAAAGGGTAGATCCACTCTTCTGTATTCATGTTTTAGAAACCTTATCAGCAGGGATCTCTGGCATGGTACTGTACACAGCTCATGTACAAACCTTATTAAAAAGCACATGATGTGTTTGTTGCCAAGGAAACATAAGCCATTAATCCCTAGAAACATAATTCATAAAACCAAAATTTTAGCTATTAACATCTACTTTCTCCATTAGTGCCATGAAACCTCCATGAAACAGCCTTGCAGTCTCCAGCTAATGGGTATGACATAACTGGGAATGAGGAGGGGAAATGAGGGATTGCAATTCACTGAGCTCGAAGTACAGCTGGAGTAAGGAGAGGGCAGGACTGGGTATGTTTTCATCTCTTGTGTTCCTAAGCCACTGAGCACCTGTTTATACCACTCCTGTTACTGTACATTATCAATCACATTAAAGACAAGTCTTTGCTAAGCAAGGAAAGATCAGGCCTGTATTTTCCAACAGGTCTATTTGGAATATGACAATAAAAATTAGGAGTGGGAAAGGAAAAAGTGAAGTATTTTCTATTGGTTTCAGATTTAATATCTTAGTAATTTTAATTTTTACTTCTCTGGATTTAGTATGTGTATTCTGTTATAATTAGCTCACAATGAGTTTAACAAGAATTGTGGTTATAGATAGTTTTTGTTTTGTTTTGTTTTGGTCATTCTCAATTTGTTCTTAAAATCTGGAAGCTCTATTCTTCCTCTTCCTCCTTCTCTTTTTAGAAATTAAATTGTATTCATTAATTTTTTTTCATACTAATACTGAAAAGCACTTAGAAACTTCTTGTGAAGAATCCACTGTGGCTACACAGGTGCTCTGTGCCAAAAATCCACTGTACTTGTATTCTAGGAAATATTTCTTGCAGAAAAATGAGGAGTAAAGTGAATGTGGCTCAATTTTTGTCTAGTATAAACTGTTAGTTGCCACTCCCAAGTGCTGTCCAGGACCACAGTCAGTCAGGATCCCAAGGCTGGCCTGAGTTATTGTTGACACCTTGTGGTCACGCATGTTCAGCTTTGGGATCAAGAAGCCAAAGGGAAGTCAGGGTCCTTACTGCACCTTATCCTCAGGCATTCCACCGATTTTGAACCATCATTTCTGTATTTGAGAGCAGAATTAACATTGCTGTCTGAAAAAAGTGCTGAATTTCTTGTAACGGGGTGAGGCTAATGTATCACTGCGATATGTAGCCTCAGTTGCCAAGTCATCCATCAACAATTAAGTGCAATAAATCAATTACAGTCAATTGATGAAGTCCATTGCCAACTTTGTCCAGACTTTTTTTGGGCACCTCTCCTGGAGCTCTGGAGAGATCTGTGCAGGAACAGAGCAGTGATTAGGAGCTCCCAGACTTTGCACCCACAGCCCTGGTATGGTTTCAGTCAGCTCATACACAGTTTTTGCTCAGATTAGTCACAATGAAGTGTGGCACCAAGGTACACTCTGCTTTCTCCAAGGTTTTATTGGACTTTGCCTGATAACCTCAAGGTTACTCACTTTTACTAGTGAGTAACCTCAAGGTTACTCACTAACCTCACTGCCTTTGCCTCAAGGATTTGGCAGTGAGTGATTAGTAAAAAATGAGTATATGACACTTCTGCCTTTTTCCATGGCATAACTGTGAGAATGTGCATCAAAACTCTGACTTGTGAGCCTGTAGACCTGAGTGCAGAGATGAGCTTGTCAAACAGCCCTATGCAGCAGGGAAGACCTAAAGAAAAGGAAACGTGTCAGAGATCTCCAGATAACATAATTTAGTTTGAAGTGGTCCTCCAGAGACCATGAAGGGCAGGGCTACCTTCAAAGCTAAATCGATTGCTCAGGGCCTTGTCCAAGAAATTTTGAAAACCTCCAGGAACATAGATTTCTGTCTTTCTAGGCAACCTATTTCAAGACTTGAGCACTTATACTGAATTTTTTTTCTTCTATATCCACTTGTGATTTTTTCTGCCACAATCTGTGACCATTGCTTCTTGCCCTTGCACTGTTACCTCTAAGAAGTGTCTCTGTCTTATGTGTAATTGCCTTTTAAATGTTTGATTATGACAACTGGATTCCTCTCCCAAACCTTCTCTTCTTGAGGCTGAACACACTCAGACCCTCAGCCTCCCCTCATATGCCATGTGGTACAGGCACTTCACTATTTAGTGACCCTTCCCTGAGCTCTCTCCAGTTGATCAGTATCACTTGACAAAAAGCCCAAGGTGGGACACAGTGTGCCAGGTGCTGCCTCACAGGTGCGAGCAGGGCTCCCTGCCCTGCCTGCTACCTGTGCTCTGCCAGTGCAGCCCTGGGTGCCCTCAGCAGAGATGTTGCCATCGCAGAGTTTGTGCTTGCTGCTAGCACAGTGTACCAAAGGATGTCCTCAAATGATCTGTGTCCTTATATCCATGTGTTTTCCTCTTCAAAGCAGGAAATCAGGACAATTGTATAATGCAGAAGTTTGTGGAGAAGTTTGATATTAGCTTTTTTCCAGGTTCAATGTCAGGAAAAACACTGAACTACTGCAAGGGTAGTTGAGCTTCATGAGTGCCTGGATACTGTCCCATTTTTGATCTCCCATTCAAACACAATATGCTAGGCTGTGGCAAAAAGCATCCTGAGACTGGGAGAGACAACATTTCTGTTATTGGTGGGACTCCAATGCGTATTTGGCAAAGCAGCAACCAGCATGGAGCAGGGACTAAGCAGTGAGAAGGGAAGCCTTGAAATCTGGGCCTGCATTGCACTATTTTCGAGCAGTTTGGGACTTAAAATCTGCCACCACAATTTGGGAGGTGACTTCAGCCACGTGGGAATTTCTTGGCCCGTTGTTATGGATGCACAAGTATTAGTAGCAGGCTTCCTTTGTGCGGCTGTAGGGAATTGCCTTTACTCCTCTTACCTCTGACAGTGAAGGTATCCCCTTCTGTCCCCAAAATGTTGAACAAGTTTGTCTTGATGGATGTTATTTAACAGTGATTTGCTCATAAACGTCACCTTGGCTCTGACATGGTCTGAGGCCCTGTGTTGGATTCACTGGAGCATCTGATCATGATGAAAAGTCTTACATGGTAAAATAAGTCTCCTTTCTCTTACTGCCAGTTGTTCTGGACTCTTAAGGAATCATTAACAAGTAGCAAAACAATAGCCACTCTAAATCAGTTTGGTGTCCTGTGATTGTACAACAATGATTACTATTCTCTACCCCTTGTGATCTCTTTAGAGAAAGTACAATTTAAATACTGTTTCAGTCAAGTGAGGTAACTTCTAATGTATGAACATGTAAAAGTAGCTTTTTATGTGTTTCCTAATTTGGATGTTCAGCTTTCTTATAGAAACTCCTGTTACTGATAGGTAGGAAATCTCTTAGAATTTTTCAAAGTGGCAATGTAGTGTTAAAATGAATGTTTCAGGACATGGAAAGAATACAAACAAGTTGCAAATATACAGTTTTTCAGCAAACACGTGCTATTCCTTTGACAACTGAAAGGGCCTCACTGGTATTGTCATCAAATTACTTTTTTAAAAATAAATGTGTGATTTGCTTGCCCTCTAAAGTATTCAAATCAAATTTTATCTGCAAGCACAAATGGAAGCTCAAACTCTTAACTGTCCCTCTGGGCTACACCCAGAGTGTTCTGGAATGTGCATCTCCCATTCTATCTGTGATCTTTGCATGATGTTCCCTAAACATTTACTCTTCTTTTGCATGAACTTGAGGGAGGACCACTGACATTTGAGGAGTTAGAAGAGATTTTTGGTCTTCTGGGACTAATCTCTCAGAGCAGATTGTGAGCTTGTATTCCAGTGTGATGTATTCCCTCTGGATGTGATCTGTCTGGATAGTGTTGGGAGCTACATTCTTAGCTGGGGTGACTTCAGTACTCCCCCTGATCTGCACAGGTCAGTCTTACAGTCCTCAGCACAGTTTCCAATAAGCAATGTCCTGATGATATGAAACTTGTTAACTGATGCTGAAAAATATGCTCCACATTCTACACACCCTTCTTAAATATAGTGTACTACACTATGCAACTGCATCTGAATCACCCCAGTTCCACACCTGCAAGGTTGTGAAAGTACAGGGCTTTTCAAAGCTCTCCGCCTTCTCCCCCTGTAAGCAGGTACAGAGAACCTGTCATCAGTGCTAATCACTCTGCCCAGTTACCACCCTCTTCACACTCCCAATCTGTGGTATGAGCTGGGCTGTCAAAAGCTTTATTCCAGGATCCTTGTTTCTGATAGATCCATATATGGATTTTACATGCTGTGTTAGTGTATGGGGGAAAAGCGTAGGAATTATTACTATAGGTACAGGAAACAGAACAAGTGTAGCTGCTGAACAAACTGGATGTAGTTACGGCCTGTTCTGTGGATCCATTACAGATCCTGCTGGGCCCCGAGCTTCCTGGCAGCTAAACAGGCTGTCAAAAGCTATCCAAGCCCACAGGAGCTTTTCCTTGTCAGCACTATTACTTGAAAAAATAGGTGAAGTTGTTATATCCTCCTGTTAAAACTGTTCTTTATGAGGCTCTTATTGATTTCCTACTCCTAATTGCTAATAGTACCCTTCTCTGGCTTGAAAAAGTAAATTGGAAATGTGGAGTCCCCATAGGACCAAGATTACAACTTCTATGAGGGTTTTTTTGGAGGGGGTGGGGAGCAAGGGAAAAGCATACCAGTAATTTCTCTCTGTTCCTTTAGTATTGGTATAATTATCCTATATGTGGATGTGTCATTGTTTTCATTTAACACTGTTGAGCTGAATAATTTGGTATATGGTAGTAAATGTGATTCTAGGCTGTAGCTACAGATTGTGCCATGGATTGGATGAATGAAAAATATTACTGTAATGACTGGTTTGGGTAGAAATGATAATTTTGTAACAAATCTTGGAGCAAGAGCCTGGCACCACTAAAGAGAAAGAAAAAAGGATACAATGCTGAATTTTTAGTTTTTTTATGGTAATCCTGGGATGGCAGGATGCTCCAGGAGGTTTTCTCCCTTAAGAACATTTCTTCTGGTAGAGAATATCCATAACTGAGTCCCACTCTCACCCCCTGTATTCCCTAGGTTCTGTAGTGGTTTGGGGAATACCTGCTCATCCAGTCAGTCGGGCTTTCTGCCGTTTTCGGTTCACAGATAACAGGAAAGATATAACTTTTGAAGCCAGTGTATTCCTGAATATTTTCCTCCTTGTGCCTGAGTGGTGCATTCTTAGGCGTAATCAGCCTCTGTGCTCCTGTAACAAAGGGGCAGGTGGCTCTAACTTTGGGAATGCTGATGGTCCTTGACTGCTGCCTCTGCTTTGAGCACCGATTCAAAACAGCGCTCTCGGCACAGTTTGAAACGTGACATCTAAAACATCAGCGACCTGCTTGCAGCAGGGGTTTAGCTGTGCCAAAACTGGGGGAGCTGATTTGTCTCAGCAAGAGCTATAGACATTTTGAAGAGTTTCCTTCCTGTAAAGAGACTATTATATTTAATTATCACTTTGTCTGTCTCGGTGTAGCTCCTTACATCATGATGTGAGGAAATAGATCTCATGGCACCTCTAAAGACCAAGCAGGGGTTTTTTGATGTGCTGCTGTCAGCAAACACTCATCTGAAAATGTAAGCAACCAACTCGTGCCTCAGTCAAAATCCTGGAAACATCCAGACCTATCAAGACGTCATCTCTCATCGTGTCCTGATGTTCTGATACACATGGAGAAATCCTCACCTAAATGCACACATAGACTGAAATAACATCGATCTAATGGATGAAACGATTGATCTCTGAGGCCCATGAACTATAAATCCTTATAGAAATGTTCTTCTTCATTCAAAAGAACGTTTAAAATCTATCCAAAGACTGTGTCACAGTTTTTTTGGGGGGGAGGTACCTCTGCAGAAATATATCTGGTAATTTATTGATATTATTTGTTTTCAGATGTCAGTATTTTTTTCACACTCTTCCTTATTGCTGTTTCTCTCCTTTCTTTTTCCAATAGTAATCTGTGTATAATCTGTTTTGTTGTTTGTTGGGGTTTTTTTGTTAGTTTGTTAGCTTTTCCTTTGCCCCAGCAGGAATTTGTTTGCAGGCAAATTTTTTCACTTTTATCCTGACCAGAGTTTCCTTGAAGAGTATTTCCGCTGGGTTCTCTCCAGCAATGTTTTCTGTTCTCTCTCATTTTCAAGAAGTTTCATATGTATTTTGTACAGTATTATTAAGATTTTGTCCTCATTTAATTTTACAACCAGACACTTTGCAAACACTTTTAACTGAAGAGCCCCTGGGACCCTGTGGAGCAAATTGGACATTTTATTAGGCTATGACATTAGTAGATTATGATATATTTCCCCCCTCACTGAGATTTCTGTAATCAAATTAACCTGTCAGATACAACAAATAATAATATATTTGTTGCTGTTTATTGCTGTAGGGCAATCAAAACATACCAACAAAGGCTGAGGCTGTCTGTTTTTCAAGAGTAATTACATTGGTTTTGAGAAAATGGAATAAGGCAGCTAAGGCTTTCATTGGGTCACCTGGAAAAGTGGAGAATTATTTCAGTGGAAGGGACATCAGCAGCTCAGCTCCTATTAATTTCTCTCCTGTGTTCTATGCAGTGGAGATACTGTTTTCCCTAAAGCATTTCTGAAACATGAGTGGTAAAAGTATTTGTGAGAGTTGGGATGCTGATTATGCAGCTCCTCTGCATAATTACTTCTATTATTTAGGTTAAGCAATAGTAGAAGTGGCAGCATGCATCCATCTCTAAAAAATGTTTTTCTGGACATATTGTTTCAAGGGCCCAAGAAGGATTAACAAGACTCGAATGTATACAAAATATAATGGATAATGTCATGTGTTATTTACTCTATTATTTATGAGATAATACTACTACTAATACTACTACTACTAATACTCCTGTTTTAATGAGAATGCTACTCAATTGAGAAGTTGCTTGTGAGGAATAATCTGCCCTGCTATCAGGTGGCTAAATCTTGTGACAGCCCGGATTGGCTTTGGGGAGTAATTTTTAATGTGTTATTCAGCTTTATTAGTCCCAGTGGAAATTTCAAACCCATCTCTTGCCATTAGTTCATCCCTATTAACCTCCTGAAATATAAGAATTAATAAAACACTAATAAACAAACAAAAAATTAAATTATTTGCTGTCTTGGCCTGTCCTGTAGGAAGAATATAGCCCTGAGACTGTTGTTTTTGTAAGATTGGCAATGCTGAGATATTGCAGGGCTGAGTGTACTTTAGTGATCACACAGATAGTTTAATCAGTTGCTGGAGAAGTGAATGTATTTCCTTGCTTCATTTCTGTTGGTCTATCTGCATATAGACCTATTTTTATGTCCTCTGGTATTTCTCCTCTGTGGAGATACTAATCAGAAAATTAGTCTTGAAAGTGTTCATTTTTGTTATCTCTTTTGTCTCTTGATAAATATGTGGTTTTGTTCATGTTTCTTAATCTGATCCTCTCAGTGCATAAGAAAAGAATGACCTTGCGTTCTTTCTGATAACCTTTTAGGAAAGCACCTGTTTTCCTACTGATTTTTTTTCTTCTATCTACATCACACCTACTGGACTTCGGATCTTTTTTCCTTTTAGTAATTCCTCTTCAATTTATTCCACATTTTAGTTTCCCACATTTTTGTCATCCTTCTGTGACTAATTCTTCTAATTAGAACCAAGTTTTTCTCACTTAATCAAGATTGCAGAAAGAGAAAAAAGACTTTTGGCATCAGCAAAAGGTGTTAAACATTCTCTATCTGCCACCCCCTATTATTAGAACCATTTCAGGAAAGCTGTGCTGAGAGCCTTATTTTGTCCACTTGCAAATATGAACTCTTTTCCAAATTCATACTGCATGACTAGGAAACCATTAAAGGAGGGTAGAGAATTTACTGACATAGTATATGGCCTCCTGCAAATAAAATAACTGCAAATTTTTGTCTGTTTTTGTCCTTTATTACTTGTACAATAAATACTGTATAAATTAGCATTTCTGAAGAGCATCCCCAAAGAAATCTGCTTGCTTTATCAAGAGAGGTGGAGGAATGCCAGGGAAAAGATTAGAGGAGTTCCTCCGTGGGAGGTACTTTGCATGCTGATGCATCTTTCTCTTTGTTTGTAGTTTGTTTTACTGTTGCTTTATCATTTGTCATTTCTCAGGAGGAAAACTTACACATGAGTTTGGAAGAGCCTTGGTTAAGTGCCAGTAACTCTCAAATTTTCTGTGCTACAGTTCCATTTTCTAATGACAACACAGCAATTGCAGCTTCTACACAGTTCATGAGCTGCCCTGTGTCCCATCAGACCGTTGTGGCTGGTCAGTCAGGAATGCAGATCCATGACATTTATCCTGTTTGGTCTCCATCAGCAACCTGGGGTGGGAATTTGAACCAGTTCCTCGCTGGTCTGTAGCTAATTGCCCGCTCCTCCATTCTCTGTTTTGTCTATCAGGTATGAACAGGCATATTCATGATAAGCTAAATGTCATCAGGCTTGATCCAGAGGGGAGCAATCATTATAGATGTGGATCAGAGGCACTGTGTTATGTTACTTAAACTACTTGGTTTTCTCACTCCCCTTAAAATCTCTCTTACTTCAATAAATTGCCCTGGCTCACAGGCAAGAGTAGAGAAATACCTCCAGTATATCAAATTATTTGTCAATCTGTCTAGTACTGGAACCCTAAACCTGCTTGAAGAGACCCTCCAGGATGATGAGAGACCCACTGAAGTACATTGCTAGCTGAGAGGAAAAGAGGTTACTGTTGTGTTCTGATGCAGTGTTCACTCATCACATCAGGAGATTTACTCATGCTTATCTTTCAAAGCTTTAACACAAAGGAAGATTTAGCCTATTTCCAAACTTAAAACTTGCCTGACCTTCCAGAGATCTTTCAAATGCACTGAATTCATGCAGTGAATCACTGGGTACACCAACAACCTACAGTGCTTCCAAGTTTTTCTTTGGGCTGCAGATATGAGGATGTGGAGATGAGATATTCAGAGCCTTGACAAAGCTGTCTCCCCTTCTGACAGTCTTGTAAATAACGTTGGTTTCTGTTTGGTTTCTGTTTGTGGTGTACAGAAATAAAATACCAATTGTTTCCACTGTACATGAAGATAGGAATTGTGTGATTAGTATTTTTTAGACATTGATTCTCCATTAGTGTTTCAAACCTTGGAATGTTGTTGGTGTGGCCATACTAGGAGCTGTGGACAGAGGCTGTGGTACTGCTCAGCCTCTGAGCTCTCTTCTGCAGAGGCCTGGATGAGAACACGAGGCACATTAGAGTAGATCAGTTCCTGACTAATGTTTTCTTTTGCTTGCCTCTGTAGACTGACACAGAAATGGAATTAATGAAAACCAAACTTTTTGTTAGTTGCAAGGACTCGGAGGAATATATGTCAATCTCTGTAAAGAAGTGCCATCTGCAGCCTATCTTAGGAAAACTGTTTCCTGATAATTAAGGTTAGTAAATAAGTCTTTTATTTTCTACTGAAATACACAGCGGAGAAGGTCAGAACTAATGGGAATTCTGGATGCTCAGCAGCTTCCAGGGTTAATTTTTTCTCTGTTGGATTTAAAGCTAACATTTCACAGTCATGTAGAACAAACTGAAGAATGTGTTTTGGGAGAGATGCCTAAACTATGAGAGGGTAGCATTGTTTTATAAGAGTATAGGTGCTCAAACAATAGAGAGATTTTAATTTTATTCTTATGAGTAATCCCACTGTATTATAGCTTCTTTGCTGCTTTTTATTAGCCACACTTACCACAGGGTAGTTTGCCTAGGAAAAAATCATTGCCAATGAACAGAGTGCCAGCCCTCGATTTCATCTCCAAGGAAATAACACCTGCAAGATCAGTCAGACCTGCTGTGCTTCCCATGTCCTGGACTGCTTGTTCTGCTCAGTGTAACTTCAGGGTCACATTTTACACCCAAAAAGCTGTAAATGAATAATGAATGATTCCCTAGTATCAAGCAGAGAATGGGATTTTCAGATATCCTCAGAACCCAGAAATGTGCCTGGCACCCCTATCTACTGTTCTAAATACCTTGGATTTCTCTGACCTCTTCAAGCTCAAACAGAGGATCATGGGCATCATTTGGGGAAGCTTCCTTACACAGAGCTGTGAGGATCTGTCTGTAACCAGTGTGTTCCACATCTTTGTGACCAGTTGCTTTGCTTAGCTTAATTCTGAAGTCAGAGGAGCAAATAAAGGGAGAGCAGACCCAAGCTCTGATGAACTTTGAACTTACTTAAACGTGAAGCTGATTAGCTACAACAGAGAGAGCCAACACCATGGTCTAAACAGTCTGAAATTCAGCCCAGTAAGCTCCTGGTTCCAGGTCTTGTGTTCACATGCATCTTTCCGTGTATCCATGTGAGAGATGGAAGCAGATTCAAGTTGTCTCCTTCCCATAAACACAGGCCTGTTTCTCCATTGAGTAATGCTGCTGAGTTGAGAGATGACACAGAGGGTGTCCCAGATCCTGGACCCCTGGGTTTTCCCCAGGTGTCAGGTCACTCCTCACAGATAATTGCTTACCATCATCAACTAAAAGAACTACATCTTCCATGACTAGATTTACAGGTACAACCACTTAAAAAAAAAACAAACAACAACCCAACAGTATTCACCCACAGCGAGGTAAATATGCGGGTTTATTGCAGCCAAGCCACTCCTTTCCGTGTCATTCCTTCTCAGACATCTGCTCGTGGTTGTTAAAACCCCGAGCACCTTTGGCAGGGACACTGAACTCTGAAATCTGCAGCACCTGTAACAGAGGAGCACTATTTGGGAAAGAGTTGTTGCCCAAGGAAAAGCAGCAGCTTCAACTTGTGTCCCATTGGAGACAAGTGAATCTGAAGTTATATATTATATAAGACGTAGGGGATGACAGCAGTTTATCATTAACCTGAACTCTGCAAGAAGCACATAAGGAGAGAAAGAAGAAGAAAGCCAGAGAAGCAGCCAGGATGGAATCCACCATAAGGATCAACAATCCTGTGGACATCTCTGTTATTGTCATCTATTTTTTGGTAGTTCTGGCAGTGGGACTATGGGTATGTTGGGATTTTATTTTGTTTTACTTAGCAGGTAGTTTATAGAGTCTTGGCAAAATGGCTCAGTAAGTGAGAATGTGTAATTGTATAAAGATTTTGATGCTTAATTGAGATAGTTAACAACTGCATGGTGGGCAAAATGTGGGCACTTATTTACTGTAGAGGGGACAGTGACCCAGGGAGGCATCCCTTTAGGTGGCTGAATGGAACTAGTGGGAAAGGTGGAGTAATGAGGTTTGTGTGGGACAGAGCAGAGAGACGTGATCAGTAAAGATCAGCCAGGGTCCCTCTTCGAAACAGGCTGGACCTGAGAGGTGGCATTTGGCCACGGAGCACTGGGACTGCAGGGAGAATTGGTGATGTGAGGTGATGCCATAGGAAATAGCGGGAAGGGGGAACTGCAGTGGTGGGAAGGGAGGTGTGGGCGGGGGTGGGGTGGCCGTGTGGCAGCGCCGCCGCCGCTGGGGCTGGGACGGTGGCAGGGACGGGATGGCAGCGACGGGATGGCGGATCCGCCTCGGCCGGGGCTGGGGGTGCCGTTTGAGGGCAGCGTTGCCGGGGCTGTTTCTTGACTCCAGGGTGCAAAATCATTGTACCTGTGAGGCAGGAACAGCTCCGGGGGCGGCAGGTGCTGGCGGTGCCTCTGTGGTCTTGGCCCAGCTCCGCGGTGCCTTCTGGCCTCGCCCGGCAGCGCTGCGAGGCGCGCCCGGAGCCGAGGGAAACAGAGCCCCGGGAACCCGCGGAAAGGCAGCCCCCAGCCCAGCGCTGGGACCTCAGAGCTGGAGTGTTTGGAGGGAATGGGACAATACTGAGCTACAGTGGTATGAAGAGTGGAATGTCACTGAATTCGGGTTTCCCTGACTCTCCTGGTGACCTGAACACCTGACCATTAACAAGCAGAGAGGAGGTATGCCCCTCAGGAATCCTTTGCTTTCCAGGAGCATCCCAGGAACATTTCACGGTGCAGAAAAGTCAGCTGCAGAACCAACTTCCCTTTCTAACAGCCTGGCAATATTTTGAAGGCCACCAAAAATTTAGGGTTCACACAAAGTAGACACAATCTTTTCTTTGCCTCCAGCATGGGAGTAGAGGCCAAAAATATAGCCAAAAATTTGAAGCCCCAGTCCACCAGAACACCTTGTTGTCTGGCAGGAGGGAGCTGGGTCTTTGCCATGAGAGTCTGGCTGTTGCTGTAGTTGAACTTTATGTTAAAAATCTCTGACAATAAAGGGCTGATCTGTGGCTTCTCAAGCCATTGTGTGCTGAGTTAATTCCTGGAACTGTTTCTTTCCAGCCACGATGACATCATTATTGGACAAATACTTAGTTGCTGTGTGTAGTTGAATGTAAATCCATCATATGTACTTCATTTCTTCTGCATCAGAAGAAAATATATGGCTGATTTTCCCAGGTCTTCTTTATTTACTTGTTCAAGTCCATCAGAGAAGACAATGGCAATCCAGTAAATAATGGCTCAGGGTCATTAACAAAAATTGGAGGAAGCTTCCCTCTAAAGCCCATCCCTTGACAAAGACAGAATGAGTTTGTGAAAAGGAAATTTTCACTGGCTTCTTCTTTTGGAACTTCAGAGGGAATCAGGCACAATGCTGATATCACAACAAGAAAACAGATGCCTGTAGAGGCAGGATGATATTGAGTAAAAAAAGCTGCATACTTTCTGTTAATAAACTTGCACCTTATAGTCTGTGTTGATGCCTGAAATCAAAGGCTTTTCACCCCAATGAAAAATTAATGTGAGCTTTTATTTGTGTGATGACTTTTCTTGGTTAAATTTAATTTTATTTTAGTGTTTCACACTATAATGAAAGGTGAAGCAATGAAATTCGAATGGCTAATGTAGACCTAGATAAAAGAATCATTGCTACATTGCATTATTTTCTTCATCATAAGATTGTTCTTTTCAGCCACTCTGTTTCTTTCACTTTACCCTGCCCCCATGTATTTTATTATCCCTTAATTCTAGCTGTTTGTTCTCAGTCTGTGTATAGTACTCTTGCCTAGTACACTTGAAATACAATTAAAACTTTCTGTTTTCCTTTTTTCCAGGCTATGTACTCCACCAACCGAGGCACAGTGGGTGGGTTTTTCCTGGCTGGACGGAGCATGGTTTGGTGGCCGGTGAGTGCTGTGTAGTGTATATATAAAACACAGGATGTGCATCTGCACCCCTGGGACTGTCCTTACATATCAAGATCTCTATGATACTGCTGGGGCTGTGGTAGCTTGGTTGTGTAAATGCAAATCCAACTCTTTCTCCAGCCACGGTGTCACAGGGCAAACTGCATAAACAAAGCCACTGGATGGGCAGAGAAAAGTGTTGGCAGAACTTGTCTGCGTTCAGCTCTGATCTGTCTTGATTATGTGATCAACTTGTTTGAACATAAATACATTAGTAGTGTCAGTACAGACAAATCCAGTGCTTTGCCTTTCATCCTACTTTAAAACTTTTTAATATTTGGAATATATTCTTTCCATTCCACTCAAAGAAGCTGGTTCATTTTGAGGTTATCAGAGACAGGAATTAATTTATTGAAATTTTCCCATTTATTGCTCTATTGTTTCTACTTTTGATAGCAAGTTCTGGTCTTATACAAGGAGAAGAATCCTGGAAATGTTCTGATATGTTGTTGGTAAAATATATTTTAAATGTATTTAAAGATTAGCTGTGGCTTACATTGTTTGTCTTCTGTGGATCTCTATTATCTTCCAAGGTAGAGGAGTCACAGGCACAAAGTGTTCTTAGCCATCCATTCCATCAGGCCTTTAGCAGAAATTATATTAGAAACAATTACCTATTTCTTCCTGATCATACAGTCTCTTTAATATGAAAAGCAGAAAACTTAGACAAACGTGCATTTTCTGTATTACTTGTGTTTTACATGATTCCATTTGTTTGAATGGAATTCCTCAACATTCCTGATCTTGCATTCAGTTTCAGAAAATGTTTTTGTACTTCATTAAGGTTTGGGAGTCAAGACTCTGCACACATTGGTTCAGTTACAGGACCAGAAGAGTGAGAGTAAATATTGGTTCCCTAAAGATTTAAGAATTTTCTTGAAGTAGGCTGCAGAAATACCTACACACCATTCAGTCTTGTGCTTCAGAGAGCTGCCCTCTGCCTTTAGAAGACATTGGGACAGCCTCTTTAAGGACAGGAAAGGATTAAACCCCAATGACAGTAAAAGGTTTCCTCATCTGATGTAGTAGATCTAAGAAAATTCAGGTTCCATTGGAAGATTGAGGAAAGAGAAAGTTTCCAAGTTATTTTAAGATAAAACCCATAATTCTGGGAGAAGAGAAAAAAACTAAAACCAGATTACTTTGCTTAATTGTCACTTTAATTGGTGAGCTGGTTTTAACCTTGTGCAATTCTGTCTGCCTGTCAGGGGGAATATGAATATCCTTTTGTGCAGATGTAAATTGAGATGGAGGCAGCAAGGCAGCAAAGACTCACCATAGAAAAGTTCTGTCTTGCTGCAGTGGCACTGAGAACTCCTAATGAGTCCCATGAGACTTGGGGGAGAGGATCTGACATCGAGTCCTCTGCCAACACAAACCCAACAGACTCAGCAAGCTCTCCTCCTCCAGGGGGAAGCTAACAGGGATCACCCCATAGTTCCTGCCAGGATCCCCTCTCTCCTTCCCAAACTCTGTGAGCTCGGCATGGACAAAGTGCTAGTCCTCAGTGGAGTCCTAGATCTCCTCTTCAACCCTTCCCTTTGGAATGCCAGGAGTGTCTTCCCATGCCATAAAAATAAACCCTTCTTGCTATTCTTCCTCTTATCACTCAAAATAAACAAAGAACAAGCACTCCAAAACCACTAACTAAATACCATGTCAGCAGCATCACCCTGGAAAGTTTGCCTTGGATAAAAAGAGATTCCAAAACACCAATTCCCACAGTTTAGCATGTAGATGAGATGTCCATCACCCAGAGCAAACTAGGCTGAAAGGATGAGGAAACCAATGAAAGTATAGAAAGTTTAGTCAGAGATGTGATCTCAGTTCTGCAACAGCTAAAGCTGTGTGTGATCTTTTACTTTTGTGCTTTGACTTCTCTTTTGTTCCAAGTCAGGGCTAACCTGGAATAACCTGGAATAGCTCTGAATAGACCCAGTGCATTTCCACAGTCAGGGTGGGGGCAGTTGTTTCGGACTCTAGTTTATCAGATTTCTCCCCTGCCATTTCAGGATAATGACCCTTGTCATGTAATTGCTTTCTGGAACAGAGAAAAATGAAGAAAAAAATCCTTCCACAAACTTGTTATAAACGTACTGCCCCTAAACTAATTCTATTTTTCAGTGGTTGCCTGTGTTCTATGCTCTGCAGGGCACCCACAAATGGCTTTTCTGACCCCACGAGGAAAGAGGCTCATTAGCAGTGTATTGGGATCTGTTACTGACAAGCAGGGAAAGGGATTCTGTTCACTTAAACCATATAATAGCTGTGGTTTGGTAAACTAGAGGAGACGCTGGTAATGAAGGGCTAGAGGTTACTCCTACTTTTAATATGGATTTTCAATGTTTGTCTGTCACTGGCAAACTGTGTTTGTGATTCAATTTCTCAATGTGTAAGGTAGGACCAAGACACATCCTGGGCCAAACCTGTCCTGCTTTGGCTCTGTTTGTTCTGCTTTAGCAGAATCCAAGAAAGTCATTCAACATTTTGCAGAACCAAGCCCAGAGATAGTTTTCTGGCTGAGATGAGAGGTCACTCCCTTGTTAGTTCACTGGAATCACCGCCCTTGTGCAGTGGCTGAGCCATCTCAGTAGTTCCAGTGGTTAATTAGGAATAAAGGTATATAAGAACATTCTCACTGATTACTAGAAACTGGTATCTGTCGTTGGTTAATCATAATGATATGAAATGCTGTGCCCTTTCCACAGTCTTTTTACAGAAACTGAGAGAAGAATCTTCAAGAAACTGGTTTTGGTCTCTTGGGTTTTGAGGGAAATACCTTCAGGAAAGATTCATATGGCTCTTTAAATCCTCATAATCAGCTCTGCTTTTTCCAAAAAGACACAGAGAAGTTCAAGGCAAGTGACAGCTCTGTAGCAATGGGCCTTGCTAACTTCAGCTTCCTTTGCCAGATGAAGGAGTTGGTTTCAGCAAAATACTTCCTGCCATTGTACGAAATGAAGATCTGTTCCTGCAGAACAGTCAGCTTTGGTAGCAGCCACTCTCACAAGATTAACAGCCTTTCACGCACAATTAAAAATCCCCAAACTGTTGAAGTTCTCCTGCTTTTGAATTTTCTTCTTCAGGTTCTGTAGTTTTGCAGACAGAGCTGTCTGCACAAAATTATGGGTTACCTTCTACACCTCAGTTCATGAGGCTTGAATGGTAATAGGACAAAGAGTTATCTGCTGGGCATCTGAAGCCCACGTCTGTTAGAAAGATATACTGAACAGTAGGTAGGAAGGATGCAGGGTCAAAGGCACTCCAAACAAAAATGTAACTCAGCTAGTTTGTTGTCATGTACATTTAGATCTTTGTGAGACAGATAAGAATTAGGGGAAAAAACCCAATAGATTCTTGCTTTGGCTGTGCACAGCTTATCTTTGTGGCCATCAGAACTGACTACTGGCATGATTTCTCTGATCTTTGCAGCCAGTTAAGTTTTACATATTCTCAGAATTTTCCCCACTTGCTGAATCTGACACTGCTATGAGGAACCAGGAGCGACAATTCTGCTGTGAATAAGATTTGCATTTCCTTTTCTTAGGTAAAGTAGAGTGAGAAATTACCTTATTTTGTCAAGTTCCATGCAAAAAAATATAGGGTTAAATCAATAGTTTTCAGGGTAAAAAGAATAATAAAATAATCAAAGCAAAGCTCTGATGCAAAAGTAAAAATTCAGTGAAATGGATTTCTACAGAATCTGTGAGAATTCCAGCTGGCTGGGAGGTGTTGTTTCTGTCTCAGAGTACAATGTGGGGAGGTACCAGATCAGCCTTCTGAGCCTGTGCTGTTCCAGTAACCATCGGGTTTGTCAGAGCACAGACATTTTGATGAGTATTGTATATCCATCCCTCCTGCTTAGCACATTGGGAAATGTAGAGATGTGGTTTAGTTGGGTAATAATTCATAGAATTTTCAGATTAATCGGGAAAGAAGAGTAAAACCCCACACTTCCTTCTCTGAGTCTCAGAGCCTTGGAAGCATGGCAGTAATATTGCATTTTACTGATTTTTCCAAAGTGGCTAAGAATGATCCCAAAAAACTCAGGCAAGAAAAATTACACCTTTGCATCAGAGTAAAGCCACATGTTGCAGGGAAGAGCTGTGAATTAAAGAAAATCGTGAATGGTCTCAAGTAGTTCTCAATCCAGGTAATGAGAAATGTGTCAGGGAAGAGGGATCTGAGAAGCAGCTTCTGCAGGTGACCCACGAGGAGCGATAACTCAGGGCATGAATCTCAGGACCCAGTGGTGTGAGAGGAGCCCCTGCTGTTCTCTGGAATGGGGCTAAGAATCCATTGGGAAAAGGGTTTGGTACTGAGCTAATGCCTTCCAACAGGTGGGTGGGTATGGGGGCAGGGGGATGTGCCGGCAGGTCCTGGCAGGGAGAGAAGCCACAGGCTGTGCATTCTGCACACTGTCAGTGCAGCTGCCACTGCAGAGTGCATCCCATTTGACTGGGAATGGCCAGGGCTGGGGTGTCAGTGCATCCTTCACTTCATGAGAAGAGCAAGGTGAAACAGTTAATGAATAACAGGAAAAACCACTCTGATCGTCATCTGTTTCAGGGTGGTGTTACTTCTGCTGAACAGAGTGCTCTTGTTAAGACCTGACCTCTTAAAATATTTTAAAAGAGTTAATGTTCCACGTTTGCCTCAGGTTAGTTCAGGTTTTTTGTCCTCTTTCCCTCTTAGCAGTTTTTGTCCCTTTCAACCAAC
Source organism: Coloeus monedula (assembly GCF_965178545.1). Lineage (NCBI taxonomy): Eukaryota > Metazoa > Chordata > Aves > Passeriformes > Corvidae > Coloeus > Coloeus monedula. Next base: position 10,179,771 of record NC_138798.1, on the reverse strand, counting down.
TTTCTACTTTACCTTTCCTCCTAGATCTGTCTTTAAAATCAATTCACTCACACATTCACTGAGAACAGTTAATACTTCCAGAGATTGTTTCCCTCTGCCATTCCCAATTTCAGCCCAGAGTTCTTTAGATGTTCAGCAGCATCTGCCAATGGCAAGTCAAGAATTCCAGTAATCAGCCTTTCCAGCACAAAAATACCACAGCAGTAAGTTCTTCAGCAAGGCACCTCAGGCCCAGAGCCCATCTGCCTTCTTTCCTCATCCTTAAAATAAGGCAAATGGGAAATTTCCCTTCTCCCTCTGGCATCAGCAACTAATGGGGTGTGAGGGTATTTGGTCAGCACTGCTCTTGCTGTGACTGTGCTGCAGTTTAAAGGGTAATCTGCATTTTCCTGGCTATGAAGCCATGTTCTCCCTTCTCATGTATACATAACTGAAACCCATTTTTAAAATTGCATCCATTATTGGTATGTGTTGATCTTAGAGTTCTGCTGCACTGGATGTTCCCTAATTCAGTGAAAAAAACCTTAGGATGTGAATGTGGGCTCTGCATTCACATTGTTTTGTCCTTGTGCTGGTCCTGAATATGTTGGTAGTTTTGCATTGGTTTGGTTTTGTATTTTTCACCAGCATTGCCCACAGGATGTCCTGGGGTTTTAGGCACTGAGCTGAAGCTTGTGCCTGTCAGTTCTCAAAGTTCTTCCTTATCTGCTTTTGTTACTTGGATCTGCCCTTAAACTTTTGGAACAGGAGAGGGAACACATTAAATAAAACCAGAGATTAATGTGGTTAATATTTTCTGGTGATTGCATTTCTAATAACCTAGATTTAAGTTTAATTATTTATCTCCAAGGAAAGCATTGGGCAACAGTGCTAATGCTTGGTATTAATGGTACTTTTATCTTCACTATCATTTCTGGAAAAACGGTTGCTGTCACAAAGAGGTTAGAAGAAACACAGGTCTTTTGTTTGCCAATGTTTGTTGCAAAACTTATCATTCCTGTAGAAATATGTCATATGACAAACTGGTTACAGTTCTGTAGGGCACAACTGACTTTTAGAAAAGTGTAAAAAAACCTCAAATCCAAACCTAATGAACTTAGAAACATAAATTTCCTGTCACAGCAAAACAACAGTTTGTAAAAAGACTTGAAATCAAGAGGTCAAATTGAGGAAAGAGAAAAAAAAAGTAAGCCTGGAAAAGAAAGAGTGGAAACCTCTGAATTTTATTTGTATGTTGCATGTAACTATTTGTTATCAGAGATCAGGATTGTGGGTTGAAGGGCATGGTTGCTATTTCTAGCTATGGCATAGCTCTATAGAATAAATATGCTCTCTAGAGGTAGATTTCTATGATGAAATCCTTCATCCTCCCAAAACTCAGGTGATCATCCCTGTACTGCCAGAAACATTGGTTGAATATTTGCTGCTATTCAAATCTGTTAAACTCAATGGTCCTTGTGGGTCCCTTCCAACTCAGGATATTTAATGATCCAAATGACAGCATTAGAAGAGGTCAGCAGAAGTTCTCTTGCCTGCTTTCTGTGTGGTTTTTCTTTTTAACCCTGTCTTGGGGTTTTTTTATTGTTTTTTTAAGCTTTCACAGGACATAAGAAAAAAATAGAAAAGAATAAAAAAATGTTCACTTCCATTTTTTCATCTTGGAACTTCTCCAGCTTCCTTGTCCTTTGCTCACAACACCCCATCCAATCTCTTTTTCATGCTCGACTTCTCACCCTGCATCCTTCAGTACCTGACCCAGTAAATTATCACTAGGTATTTCTGCTGCCTTTAATGTGTTCATTTTGAGGAAATGAAGCTCATTCCTTTTCATCTTTTCTATTGTCTAAGATACTGGATTAAGAATTAGATCTTTGTGAATGGCTCCTGCCTGTCTGTAAACCAACAGGAACCTTTCATTTTTTAATCTCTCCCTGTTTATCAATTCCCATGTTGCCCCTACTGTTCTGTTTGAATGATCAGTGCAATATTTGGGGGTCTTAAAGATTCAGACTTCTTAAATATAACTCCTTGATTTGCTGTTGTTTGTAGCTTCCAGAAGCACTTTTTCAGCAGACATTTCTGCTGTGCAGTTTTTAGAATTTAATCCAGTAATCAAATACCTTTTGGCTAAAAGTGAACCAAGCCCAGCTCTCACGAGTGACACATTTGGATGCACAGGCTGTGCAATGTGGCAGTGCAGGTTTGACAAGTGGGGATGTCCTTGTCATTTCCCCCTTGAACAAGGAAGATCAGTCTTCTTCCCTGATTGTCTGGATATCATCCCAATGTCAGTTTGGCAAGTTTTGCAAATATTTTAAAATCTATATTGGTGTAATATATTTTCTGACTCAATTGGAAGACATTTTATTCAACATCCTATTCTCCCTTGCTGTTGTAGATGTGATGGCTGGAGGACCTGGTTTCAGTGGGAACAGTGAGTGGAAATACTGAAAGTTATCAAGGAAGTTGGTTGTCAGTCATTCTCATCATCACCACCACCATAGACAGGCATGAGTTCAATGTGCCAAATGAAGGTGATATTTTTAAAATTACCATGAACATAAGAGCCAGTTTTTGTTTTTTCTCTTTGTAGATTGGTGCTTCTCTGTTTGCCAGCAACATTGGCAGTGGGCACTTTGTGGGAATAGCAGGAACAGCAGCAGCTGGAGGAATTGCCATCGGAGGATATGAATGGAATGTAAGTGGCATATATGTCAACGAAAGTACTTGTGACATCTGGATTGTCTGCTCAGCTTAATCAAAATAACATTGCCTAATAATTTAGGACTGTCAAAGTTTGGGCTTGGCAACACTCGTTTTCTGCACAGACACGTAAGAGCCAATGTAATCTACTATTTAACCTGTCCAAGCCACTGGAAAAAGATGACACTTTTCTGTTGAGGCTTTTTAGAGAGAATTTGAACCAAATAAATTGGTGGATTCTCTTCTCTATGCATACCTTTTTATTACTTTTAAAGTATTTATGAAGAACATTTTCAGTCTGCAGGATGCTGGGAAGAATTTATCAGGTTTGTAATCCATGGTAATTTTTGCTTTGTAGAAATTATTGAAAGGGCTTTGATTTCTTCACAGGCTGTAAGGAATTTTGCACATCCTTCAGAAGCACCTGCATTCCACAAATCTTTTCCTCTTTACCTTTTCCTTCCTGTTATTATGCATGTGTTTTGTTATAGTTCCAGTTCAGGGTAGAGATATCCAAGCTGACTTTAAATGAACTTCCTGGAGTGCCAGAGAAGTGTAAACTGCAGCAGCACAGAGACTCCCATGAACGACTTCGGTCCATTTTCTTGTGTTCTCAGGCTCTGTGGGTGTGGGTGACAAGGAAGGGATTAGACCATGACACAAAGGGTTCAGTGAGCCTCCACAGGTCGATACTTCCCTCACATTTACTTTTGAGCAGTGAAAGAATCATCCCACCCTGAGGGATTTGGCTTGTGTTCCTTAGCAAATAAATGGTTGTTGCAAATAATGAAGTACTGGTGTGATATAAATGTTTAAGAAGGACATAACCTAAAATGAACTGTACAAGATGTGCAGTTTATCTGTCAGCTCCCTCTTCTTGGTTATATTAGGCCTGTGACAGACTTGATTTTCCAGCAAAACAAAGCAAACCAAACCAGAACACAAATCTCTAGGGCCCATGTACTTCTTCAAACATCTCTAACACTTCATCTCCTGGGAGATTTCTGGTGGCCCAATATCAATGCACAGTGTACAACAATGGTTGTTTGGGAAGCAGCAATGATATCTGTGTGTGTTGGAGCAGGCACACTGTAGAGTTCATGACAGTTAACAGACATAGTGGAAGTAATGAAAGTAATACCAAATTTGACTGTTGTCATCCTCGTTTATCCCTGTTCCATTGAAATTGTTTCTTTCTTGTATCAGAATGACAGCAGAAGCTGACCCAGTATTTCTTGTCCATCTTACAGTTTTGACCTAAGATCAGAACTTAAAACATAGAGCTTTAAAGCCCTCTAAGCCCTGCGGACAAAATAAATACAGAGTGCATCTCTGAGGGCGGGAATTTGTTTTATATTTGTTGATTTAAGGATGTACAACTCGGTATTGGACAGCATTCCAGCCATTTAAGTCAGAAAACTGGCACTGCTATACAGTAAGATCAGCAGTTCACAGAATACACATGGATACACAAAATGTATTATTAAATGGTAATATGAAAATACAAAATATTTTACAAATTGCATGTGGTGCATCCTGTACAGTCTATGAGATTGTTATAAAACATTCAACCATCATGGGCTTGCTCTGAAGAGAGCTGGGATAGTCTGGTGCCACTGCTGGAGTTGTGCTTCAGTACTAGACGGCAACCCTGTGAGGAGAAATCAGCTGGTCTTGTAGAAAAGACATAATCATGTGTGCTTCTTCTTTCATGCTTTAGCATGAAAGCCGGGCTGCATTATACCCGAAGTTTTTAGCCAAGATTTCATCCCCAAATTTTCAACTGTAAATCAAAGGACAGAGCAGAACCTCCCCCCCCACACCCCCGCAGTATGCAGCTTTTTGTGGTTTCACTGGTGTCTAGCTGCTGTTGGGCCTGATAAATGGTGTTTGGGAGCAGTGTCTAGAGAGAGGAGGCTAATTCAGCTGATCTTGTCTTGGCTGCAGGCTCTGATATTTGTGGTGATTCTAGGATGGCTCTTTGTACCCATCTACATCAAAGCTGGGGTAAGTCAAACCACTACATTACACTTGTCTTTGCTGCTCATATTCGCAGATCAGGGCTGGAATACTGCAAAGTCATTATGAATAGCATGAGATCTGAGTGTGCCAGAACAGCACTATATCTGTGTACTTGAAAAATTAGGATTTTCTGTTCTAAGACCTGAGCTAAGAAGTACTTGGTGCTTTCTCCTTGTTCTCCTTTGATTCTTGGAGCTGCTCTTCCTTGAAACTGCATTTGCAGCTCCCCTAATTTTGTGCTCCACTCTTGCAGTATCTGAGCACCAAAAATCTTCCTCTGATTTGATTTGTACCTGTTCCCCATTATCTAAAATCTTCTCCACCCCCACAGGTGGTGACAATGCCAGAGTACCTGAAGAAGCGTTTTGGTGGGAAACGGATCCAGGTCTACCTGTCAGTCCTTTCTCTGATGCTGTATATTTTCACAAAGATCTCAGTAAGTGAAACTTCTACAGCATTTCTTCCGTTCTACGGTGATCTAAAGAAAAGAAACTCCCTTTTACAATATTGCTCTCACAACTGGTCAACAGTTTCAGGTTTGGGACCCTTGGTTGAATTAACAACTGTAAAAGTATGATTTTGTGTTTTCTTTATTCTGTCCAGTGAGACTCTGTATCCAGATCTGTGCTGCAATTCAAGGTTTTTTCTTCCTGGCAGTGTCTCTTGATGCTTTTTGTACTTTGTCTTTCTTTTTAAAGTTTTAGGGTTTACTTTTACATTTGCTCTCTTCTAGAAAACATCAAAGTGGAGGGAAACTTGTATTGTATTATGGCCTGTTTCTCAGGGATCTGTGAAACCTGGAGCAGGAATTTTTGTCCCTCGATTTTGTATTTATCTGTTTTAGTATCCTCTGGTGAACATGCCATCAGTAATACAAATAAGGGAAAAGAGCAAGTGGGCTATGGATAAAAAAAGAACAGCAGGAATTAGGAAATGGAAGACTGGGGAAATGGAAATGAGAGAAATTGTAACAGCTGAGGTGAAAGGAGGGAAGAGGACAGATTCTTTTAATGGGCAAGTGGTTGGTGTAAACTTTAAGGTGCTATGAAGTTAATGTTTATTAAGTAAATGGATGTGTTTCTGTGAAGTAAAGGGAGCTGGTATTTTCCATATATCTTGAAACTACCAAGCTTCTAAAGAAGTCCACAGTTCAGGCATACCTCAGTCTGTTGTTTTGCAGAAATTGTCATAGCAGATTACTCTTTGCCCTCTGAATGGGAGCTGAGTGATAATAGTGCAATTTAAGCTAAAAGACTGGCCTTTTGCTCTCATTCTCACATCATGATAACTGATCATTAGAAAGGTTATAAATTAAACAGGCTGGTAGCGTGAGCTGGCCTCAGAGCTGGATTTCTGTGTATTTCAAAAGGATTAGACAGTTTGCTGTAGTTGTGCTCAACTATCATAATCAGAACTCCCAGGTACAACACAGAGTTCTGGAAGTTCCAACAGCAGAGAAACTCTTCTAGTGGGGTGACTCAGTCCTTTTCAGCAACACGTGTTTGTAGTGAGCCTATTAAGGTACTATGTAGGTTCTGAATTTACTGTCTAGCTTTGATTTCCAGCCTGTGTCATGCCTAAGGATCTGATTATGGGATTTTACACTTTCAGTTGGAGTGTCCTATTTCCAGGAAAGACAGGTTCTGAATTTAAGCTTCCAGTGTGGTCATGAGGATGAAACACCCTTTCCATAGTCGAGGGATCCATACAGCAGCAGGTTACCTGGGCCCCACTCTACCATTGGCCCATCCCAGCTTCCCATCAACCCATTTATTCCAGGTGTTTGTGGGGAAGTGCCATGGAGCTGGGTCTTTGTGCTATGCAGAGGAAAAATAAATATGTACAAAATAAGTGTATAATTTCCTCTAAGGATTTCTTCTGTTTTCCCCACCTGCCCCAAGCAGCTCTGGCAGTGTCTATGCCTGTACAAGTGAGATTCCTGTAGTGTACCAACAGGTCTCTGCATTGCTGCCTCATGTCACTGCATTTGGATGGGCAGGATCTGCCCAGGACTGATTTACTTGCTATATCTGATTCAGATTAGGCAGAGCAGCCAGTCCTTGGAGGTTTCAGGTGCTGTCAGAGGATCTCAGAGTAGGTTTTGCCATGCCATGCTGTGCAACACCATGTCCACGTGGTACCCAGAGAAAGCAGCCCTGGAACAGGGAGGGAAGGGCTGTTCCCTGCTGGGCTGTAGGGAACTGTGCTGTGGGAAGAGGCGCAAACACAGGGAGAGAGCACAGGCCTCCCTTCCCACAGACACGTTGGATATCCAAACACATGCACGTGTTGGCAAGCCATTGTACTTTACTTCCCTGAGTGCTGGCCTTGGCAAACAGTCCCTTGTGATCTCTGGGGCTCTTTGAGATTTGATAGAGAAGGATGGGCTTCTGCCCTGCCCTGAGGGAGGTCACACCTACCAGTGTGACTGGCAGTGATTCTCACTGCCCTTTATTCTTGCAGAAGAGTGGCATCTCTTGCTTCTGGGGTAGTTACTTCATGTGCTTCTTCCTTGATGTGTTGAAATACTACCGTAGTGTACTTAATATAGTTATAACAATGCATTCTAGTGAGCAGTATCACACATCAGGTTGTGTGACTCTTGCTGTGCTCTTTCTGGCACAGTGCCACCACCATGTGAGGATCAGATTCCCTGTGCACACCTCTACAAGGTCCTCACCATTTCTCTTTCCCTGCAGAAACCCATTTTCTGTGGGTTTTGTTGATTTCTTACCTCGCTTTGTGGCTAATCAGCCACTTGACAGACAAGGACATGCTGCAAGGAGTTCATCCTTGGGATCAGGACACGTGATCTTTGAGCCCAAAGGATTTCTGTCATACAGGGGCCTCGCCTGTACCTGCTCCCTAAGTGTGCAGCACACTGTGAGTAGTGCCCACAGCAGCTTGCAGAGGCTTTTTAGCCACAGTGTTGATGATATTGGTCATTATGCCAAAGGAAATGGTCTGGTAAAAATAAAGTCTTGATGGATAGCAATAGACTAAGTTATGACAAGACAAAAGGCAATTAAGGTCTGAAATCAGACCTTGTGTTTTGAAGAAATCAGAAATAGTAAACTGGAGCTTCTAAATCTGTTACAGCATTTTCTTTCTGTTCATTGTGCATAATTTCAATAGGAAATCTATGGGCATAGACTTGCCAGGGGGAAGAGGAAGAGAAGGATAACCTCCTCCTAGGAGTGCACAGTGCAGAGGTTAAAGAGTAGGTGCCCCTTCCCTGATGCCCACAGCTGTCATGGGTCTGGCCAGTTGCTCCTTTGTGATCCATGCCTTGTAGAGACAGCTTGTAACATAAAGGAATGAGTCACTCTAATAAGAGTGATAAAGATTAAATAGTGTCCATAAAACAGTATAAATGGAGAAACAAGGAAATATTGGAAGGCAATAATCTAACTGGGAAGGAGGAGCAGTGAAGTTGGAAGGTAACTCAGCAGTTTGAAGAAACCAATACATTGCTCAGAATGCTCAATAATTAACTACATTTCTTTCTGGGAATCATTTTAGGACCATTAATATGTAATGAAAGGTAGGCTAAGCTAAAGCCAAGAACAATAAAAGAAAGCTCTGGGACATAGACTGACTAGTGGTGTGAAAAGATAGGAAAGAAATTACCATAGAGAGATGGGGCAAAGGATATGGTCTGACAGCCACCGGGGCAAGGTCCTGGTGTCCAGTTCCAAACTAAAGCCTATAAGAAATCTGCTCCAGAGTCAGAGTTTTGGGAGTGGGATACTCTGTTGTGACTCACACTCTGATCCATAGAAGTTGCTGTATCATGCCAGGGCAGTGGGGCCACAGAAGTCCGGCCTCTTCCTCGTTCTTCAGCATGAAGCAGGGTGAGGTCCTGCCCTACAGTCTTATTAGTTTCAGTGTTTGGAATGAAGATGGTTTTTCTCTCTGGAATCTCACAGCTCCCAGGCTGCATCACTCCCTGTGGGGATGTGTGCCCTGCTCTCCCCAGGGCAGCAGCGGGGCCGGGGCTGTGATCCCTGGCTCTGGCTGGCCCCTGGAGCCCCGGCAGGGATGGCTTTAGCCCAGGGCTCAGGCAGAGCTGTGTGTCTTTGCTTCAGCTTGTGATCCCACGGAGACTTGCTGTTACCTGGGGATAGGAGCCCCTGTGCAGAGCCCTCAGACCAGTGGTGTGGATATAAAGGGAGGAGGGCGGGTGGGCTGCACAGGACCCCACGAACTGGATGAAAGCATAATTTATAGTACTGCATCACAAGTGCACTGGGGCAGATGATTCTGATTGCAAACTTGTATAAATGACATTGATGCAAATTATCTCTAAATCAGGAACTGATTTAATGTGATTAATATCCCAGTGTTACTCTGAAACATGAACAATTCCTTTCTTATGCAAGAGCTAAATAAAGGTCTCCTCTGTTAGCCAACTGCTGTCAATTCTTGTAACAGGAACTTAAAGGCAGAAACAATATAAGATGTTTGCCTTTAATGCAAATACACTGTTTGTCCCGAACCAGCAAGATGAGCTACACCACGTGAGCAGTAAAGGGACAGAGACTTGTGGAGCGGCACTGAAGGAAGAGAACTGTGCTGTGTCTTAGAGGTGTCACACAGTCCAGCCCTGCACAAATGGAACTCACACTTGGTTTTAAACAGTTTGTTTTGAATCTGTCTCTCAGTGCCTAAGCACTGATCAGTGAGGTGACTGTCTAGAGAAAACACTCCTGTTGAAAAAGGCCTGGAAAATCTCTGAGAAGTGTTACACCTCTGGTACTAAGAACTCCACAGCTCTGAGGGGACATTGGCAAGGGCACAAAAATGGCTTCTCTTTTCTTTTTGATTTGTGTGGGCAGTACTACAAGAGGCAGAGTTGTGTATTTCAGTGCCCTCATCATGGAAGTGTAACATGTCATCATGAACCTAAACATTGCTGAACCTATCATTTTTTCTTTTCTAGGCCGACATATTCTCTGGAGCTGTATTTATCCAGCTGGCCATTGGGCTGAATCTTTATGTGGCCATAATTATCCTGCTTTTAATTACTGCTATTTACACCATCACAGGTGAGTTTGCAGAGCAGTCTGATAAATCAAAGAAGTTGGGGGAACCAGAAGAAAGAGAAGACGGAAGGTGCAGAAAAAGAGAGAAATGAAAACTTGAAAGGGAGGTTATTTACAGTGGTCTTTGAAAAACAGAGATGGTGAGAAAAGGAAAAAAAAAAAAAAAAGCAGCGCATATCCACAGAGACATTTGCCCAGAGCTGACTTATTTGTCCTGACTTTTCTCTGCCATCAGGTGGCCTTGCAGCTGTGATTTACACAGACACCTTACAAACATTCATCATGGTAGTGGGATCCTTTATTCTCATGGGATTTGGTAAGTAAATCAGATGACTTAAACTGGAATGTTCAGCCACAAATCCTGGAGTGGATATGGGAATGAATCCTGCAGAGTGAAACTGTTACCTTAACCAGCAGGTTTCAGCTCATATATCTATTTATCAGGGAAGAAAATAGGCATGTTGCCAAAAGTCAGACATATTGCCAAAGCCCTTTAGTCACTGAGTCACTCTGTCTCCTAAGCACAAGTGAATGTGTAAGGTAATAAACAGCATCCCATGACAATATTTTTATGTCCACATTAAGGAGGTTTCCCTTCTCATTCTCTCAAGCTCTATTTGAGATTTCAGTAATAAATCCTTTATCACTACTTTTATTTTGTATTTTTCAGCATTTGCTGAAGTAGGAGGGTACGAGGCTTTCATGCAAAAGTACATGGAAGCAATTCCATCCAACATCTCCTATGGAAATACCGTGGTGGATCCGGAGTGCTACACTCCTCGTAAGGATGCCTTTCACATCTTCCGAGACGCTGTCACCGGGGATCTGCCATGGCCAGGGCTCATCTTTGGCCTGAGCATCCTTGCCATGTGGTACTGGTGCACGGATCAGGTACTGTGGGAGCCAAATGCCTTGGAAAGGCCAAACACAGAACTCTGGGGTCCAGTGTGATCTTCCCCTGTAATGCAAAGCTGGGCCACAGAACTGGCTGTTATTTCAAGACTGGTGTCTCGGTTTTGAAAGACAGGTGTCTGCTAAGGAAGGCAGAAGCCCCCCTTGAAGTGGCAGATATAACCCCTTTTCTCTCTAAGTTATTATATTTTGAAATCAAGGGCCTTTAGGCAAAGATGTGGGAAATAGGAATAACAGTTCTTTACTATTATATATATAACCAGTCAAACAAAACAACAATAACTATGGCAGTAACAGCACACACAAACCCAGTCCCAGCCTTCTCGGCTGTCGGGCCCTTTCCCCTCGGGTGCAGTTCCGCTCGCAGCCGGCAGGGGCGCTGGCGGCTCCCGGTGAGCAGGGCAGGTGCGATGGTTCCCCCGCGGCTGCAGGGGGCGCTCCGGGGCGAGCTCGGGGAGCACGCGGCACCGGTGCCCCGGGATCCCGGGGAGGGATGGAACAAAGGCTTCACAAACCCCTGGGCAGCCGATCCCGGACTCTCAGGAGCAGCAGGCTGGAACGGCAGGCTGGAACGGCAGGGACGAGCACAAATCCCGGGTGGCAGACGAGATGTATCCAGATGGGAAAACCCCACGGAGGCCCAGGCAGGCAGGGCGAGCACGGCTACAGCGTAGCGAAAGCTCGAAGCAGCAGCGGGGCAGGGCAGGGAAAGCGGCTTTTGGGGTCCCGGCGTTGTTTCCAGCAGGAAGAAAGAACGGCCAAAAGAAAGAAGCAGCAGCTCCTTTCTCTGCAGCTCCTCTCCCCGGACGCTCAGAGCGAACTGACCCCACACCCAGGTGTAGACAAAGGAGTAGCCAGGCCCACCCCACCCCTTTTTTTGTCTTTCTTAAGTACAGCTATTTGTCCCCTAGCAACATGCCTATGGGAGAAAATTCCTTTAACAGGAAAAAAAACTAAGACTAAACTAAAACCCCAACAACTGGTCAGTGACTTTTCAGTTCAGTTTTCTAGATACCTCTCACATGAAAGAAAACGGAATGGGTGTTCTTTCAAATCTTCCTGCATAACTGTGCCCAGCAGATTCTGTGTCTGCTTCCTTTCTCATTTTTTGTGTGTGACCATGTGTGAAAACACAGAGATGTCATGCTGTGAACACTTACTTAGGAAACCATGCAACAAATGACTCTTGTTAGACTGGGTCTAGGTACCATTCCCTTTTCAGTAAGACAAGTTTGTTTCCTATATATGCAGCTTTCCTCTTTGTCTGCATAGTCTTGGGGGGATGTTCTTTATATGTCTGGTCTTTCAGCCTGGAGACTCTTCCCCAATCATCCTTCTGTCTAAAACCTACTGTACAGTTTGCCCAAGAGATCACACTGACATGAGTAAAGAAAAGTGTGCCTCTGCACCTGCAACATGTGAATGTGTCTCTAACAAGTGATTTATCTGCATCCTGAATTGTGAGAAAGATCATCCTCACAATTTCTAAACAAATTAACAAAACCCCCAATGTAACTGTATTTACTGCTCAGTTAAATATTCTATTCCTTTTTAGCTTTTTAGTCTGTCTGCTTAAAAAACTGTTTGTGAGAGAAGTCTTACCTCTCAAATATACACCAGATAAGTGATATTTTCCTTTACTTATTTCATTCATATCCTTTGATTTTCATGTAGTTTTCATTTTTCCTAGGGACAGAAATGCTTAATAGGCTCTTTTGCTATCATAGAAGTTAAGAAGCACCTTGTATCTGGAACATGGCATGGTGTGATCATGGAAATGTTATATCTGCCATGTCTCATTGACAGGTTATTGTCCAAAGATGTCTCTCTGGCAAGAACATGTCCCATGTGAAGGCTGGCTGTATCATGTGTGGGTACCTCAAACTCTTGCCCATGTTTATCATAGTGATGCCTGGAATGATCAGCCGTATTTTGTACACAGGTATGATATGGATACAGAAATGCAAAGTTCTTGCTGCCTGCCTTTCATTGCCAATCTCTCTGTCCCTTCCAAAATATCTGTTAGACTGTCATCTTCTCATCCAAATAGTCCAGGCACCTACAGCTAACTACACTGTAAGAAGCCACAGGTCTTCCTGTTTTCCCTGTTCCCAGATTTCTGCTGATGCTATTGCTGTCTGTTTTCGGGGAAAGAAATGCCACAGTGTCCCTCCCCAGCTGTCTGTTATTGAATGAGTGGAAAATGCTGTCGAGGATGGATACTCTGCTGGCAATTGGAGGGACAGGGCCATCAGTCACAGACTGCAGGGTTTGGGCCATGGGCAGTCCTGAAGGCTGAGTGGGAAAATGCCACCCTCCCAATCTCCCTGACCAGCCAAGAGTTTGGCTGTTTGGCAGCAGGCAGAGGAGAGAGGTTCAGGCTGCAGCGAGTGGGCTTTGTGTTCCTCTGCTTGATTTTCTACTTGCTCTCCTTGTGTTGTTCAGCCCTGGTCTGACAAATGACTGCTGATTTTCTTTTGACCTGCAGCACCTGTCAGTATTCTTTTAGAGAGGAAAGGAGGGAAAAAGGCTTAGAATCACCTTCCTCCCTTCCAGAAAACCAAGGATGAAATCAAACATAACAATCCGGTGGCTCAACACAGAGATACATTCTAGAAGCTCTATTAATTTGGGAGCAATCTGTTGTTTATAGGACCTTGTCTCAGTGTCTCATTATCCTCTCCTCAGATGTGGTGGCTTGTGTTGTGCCTGAAGTCTGTCAGCAGCACTGTGGCACCTCAGTGGGCTGTACAAATATTGCTTATCCAAAAATGGTAGTGGAGCTCATGCCAAAGGGTAAGACACTGTCTGTATTTGTTGTTTCTTTGTTTTAGGAAAGCTGAAGCTGCCAGACTGTAAAAACAAGTGATAGAGGGAGTCCAAGACCCATCTTTAGTTCCAAAATTCTTGCTAGAATTAAGTACTATTAACCAAAGTGGTTGTCTGTATTAGCTGTGGGTGCAGAATAGCTCCACACTGACAGTGTCAGTTCTCAGCTGGCAAATACTCGGTGTCGAAATGGTAAATGAACTCCCTTTTTGTGAAGGTAAAAAATAACTTGCTTGGCCAATGATTTATAAAAGACTCCTTGCCAGATGTCTGAGCTGGAGGCCTATTCCTGTGGTCCTCCTGCCAACCCCATGGAGGTGGGTGCTGGCTCATAAGGCAAAAAAGCCAGGTTATTATTATAGAGACCATGGCACTTCCCTGATAGCTTTGGTACTGCCCCATCATATGATAACTGTTGTTCATAGGATTGTTAAAATCCTGCAGTACTTCCCCATGCTCTGTGACCAGACCACACCACCTGGAAAAGTGTCTTACTCTGGTTTTTAGACAGTAAAAAACTTGGGGATTTTGGCAAATACCTGGTTTACAAATATACTACAAGCAAGTGAGCACTCTCTTGCAAACAAGAGGAATTATTTTTATAACTGTTGGGAAAAGTCTGCTTAATACTATTTTCTTTTTATTCCAGCATTTAATCAGGCAGCATTCACTAAAGAAGTAGCTATGTGCTAAAAGCTCAAGAGTTTCCCTGGCACTGCTGTAAATAGCTTTTTCCAAGCCCTGCTTGCCCGGCGAGGGAATGTCAGGCAGGATTTTACGTCAGGCACATAAATGTACCAGACACGCTCAGAGCTGGCCGATGGAAAGGGTCGGAGAAGCACCTGGTGCCAGGTACTGAGGCTCTCCACGGAATGCTCACCCCCATTCCCATCTTCTTGTTTCAGGTCTGCGCGGTCTGATGCTGTCAGTCATGTTGGCCTCCCTTATGAGCTCCCTGACTTCCATTTTTAACAGTGCCAGTACTTTGTTCACGATGGACATTTACACCAAATTTCGGAGCCGGCCATCCGAGAAGGAGCTGATGCTGGCTGGCAGGTGAGCGCAGCCGAGCCTCCCCTCTGCACAGATCCCGAGCACTCCATGGGCGCAGGCTGCCTCCTCCCAAAATCCCAGCGCCGGCTGGAGCCTGCCTGGCAGAGCTGCAGTGACCTCCTGTGGCCGGAGCGGCTGTCCCGCCCCACGCGCTCCTTTTGGGAAAACGCACCGTGCTCCCGAAGGAATCGGCGGTGTGCAGGAAGCAGCCAAGCTAATTCCCACTGCTTCCCACTGTTATTCGAAGGGAAATATTGTCCATTATTTTCCTGGGCTCCGTGCTGCACCAGACTGCAGCATCAATGAACTAGTTCTAGTTGATCTGCTATTGATTTGTCTCTGGACATAACAACCATAGGAAAAAAGTGATTTTCTATGTTTTGATTGCACATTTAACTGTGTGCTGATGGATAGTTGACAAATACAATACCTAACTTGGATTTCTTTTGTTTGTTCAGTGCTAATTGGCCATTATAATTGATTTCACTAGTTGAAATACAAAATGAACATGTAAATTATTGATTAATTTACATGGGGTTTTTTCTTTCTGATAGATCATAGATACTTCTAAGCAGATGGCTAATTGAATATCTGGCTATGTTCACAGGGCCTTTATGTTACTTTTAATTGGCATCAGCATTGCCTGGGTTCCTGTGGTGCAGTCAGCTCAGAGTGGGCAGCTCTTTGATTATATTCAGTCAGTTACCAGCTACCTGGGACCTCCCATTGCTGCTGTTTTCCTGCTTGCTGTCTTCTGCAAGCGTGTCAATGAGCAGGTAAGTGCAAATTAGGAAACAGGTATGCTGCATGTTCCTTTAGGAATTGGGAGAACTGGGGAGTTTTTTTGTTATGAGCAACTGCTTCTTGTTTATTTTAATCCCAGTATAGCCCAGGGATTCTGTGTCTCCATACCCCAAGGCCTGAGATTTCAGACATCAGTTTGAAAAAGTTCTTTCATAGTCTGATAGATAAACAGTCACCTAGGAATTCATAGATAGCTCTGAAGCTTAGGTTATCTATCACTTTGCCAAGAAGTGTGTTAAATGGATAATCTTTGGACTCATATTTGAAAGTTATCATTTAGGATATTGGTCACCAAGCTGCTTTACCAAACATATCACCTCTTACCTGTCCTGTCCAGTTCGGTTTTGAATATCCCCAGGAATGAAGACTCCACAGTGTCTCTAGGCAACCTGTTCCAATGGTCAAGCATCTTTACAGTAAAACAAAAAAAAATTACGTTTAAACAGAATTTCCCATATTTCAATTTGTGCCCACACATGTGTCTATTATACTTTGGGCTGGAGTACTGTACACCAGGCACCCACCAACACTACTGAGAATTAACTCATTACTCTCAGGACCATTGGCAGGTAAACCAGACACATATTTCAGAAAGGATGACACAACATTCTGGCTGGTTCCATTGTGCCAGAGCTGTCACAGATTAGGCCTTCAAAGGTAAAAAGGTATGAGAACAGCCCCTGGGGTGTGCAATCCATGGCTGAAGCCTGTCCTGTAGGAGAGAGTTGTGTGGAGAGCCAGATGGACTGTGAGAAATGGACGAGGTGTCTTGAGGTGTGCCTGACATCTCAGAGCTGGTCATTGCCCCTTTCATTTGTACTCATACATTGAGCTGTAAATAAGGTCACTAAAGTATCTGGGTTAAAACCCGCATGCCAAAGCCATTGTAACACATAACTACAACTGTGTTTTCTCCAGCAACTGTTTGAGAGCTCAGAGTTTATTTCCATCCTGAAATTACTCATTTTGATCCCTTCTTGTCCGCAGGGTGCCTTCTGGGGCCTAATTGTTGGGCTGCTGGCTGGACTCAGCAGGATGATTGCAGAGTTTGCCTACGGAACTGGCAGCTGTGTGGCCCCTTCCAACTGCCCCTTCATCATCTGTGGCATTCACTACCTTTACTTTGCAATAATCCTCTTTGGGGTTTCCGCCATCGTCATCCTGTCAGTCTCCTTCATGACCAAGCCCATTCCTGATGTACATGTGAGTATTACTGCAGTCCTGCTCCCCCAGAAATGGAACACAATGAAATCATCAGTTTTAAAGCCTGGAACTTGGTGTATTACCTCTTGACATTTCAGCTACCCCCAGCATACGGCTCTTGTACAAAAGCAAAGGAAATAGTCTTCATTTACCTGTCACAGATCTTCAGTGACTCCTAACAGCCTTAGACATACCAGACATTTGAGATGCTGTGGTCTTACAGCTGGCTCAGGTGCTGGCCAAGTTGGTTGGTCTCTGTGTAGTCAGACCATGGATCAATTAAACTCCTTTTGTTCCATGGCAGCTTTACCGCTTGTGCTGGTCCTTGCGGAACAGCAAAGAAGAACGGATTGATCTCGATGCAGATGAGGAGCAGGACAAAGCTGATGAAAAAGATGATGAATCAGGTAACTGTTGAATACCTAGAGATTCTGTCATATATGTGAGTATCCCTACTTCATTCCTGAAGGAACATTGACGTGTTTGATAGTTGAAGATGTCCTCCCTTCCCCCAACAAAACCTCAGCCCCCACAAATTTAAATGGCTCATGAGCTGCCTTTACCAATTTGTCAAGCTCAGTGTAAATCAGAAGTGAAGTGGATTTGAAGGGAGAAAATCTTGTTCTCGTGGTAGCTGGGTGGCAGCTCTAGGACTAAACCAATGGCAGTGCTCTGGGTCAGAGGCACTGTGCATTGGCAGAACTGTGTGACTCCAGCACTTGGAGGGAATTCACCTGGAAATAGTGGGTTGTGGTCAGGATTGAAGGCACCATGAAAGCAGACTGCAAGCCCACCTGCTCTCTTTACTGGGTTTCTGGTTCTGCTCCCAAGTTCATTTTCATCAGTATCCTCAAATTCGTTTAGTTGTCTTTCAATTAAGAGTGTAGAAAGTATTGAAAAAATGGGGTTTAAGCTTTGAAGCATAGTCTGCTTCTCCAATACCAGGCCAAGTCTCTTGGCTGCAAAAGGCCCAAATGCCTTCTGCAGAAGGCTCTCTTGGAACATGTAGAAAATCCCTCTTTTCCCAGGTGAGCTGTGAAAACACAATATTAACTTGATTCCTGTACTGTTTCGTACTAAAATGTTTGCACTGAATTATGACCATAAATTGGAACGGGAATGTGCTCAGTCCCAGAGATCAAGTGCATGCCATGATCTGTACTCACTTTTCCTGACCAGAGTGTTATTCCTTCCAGTTAATGAGGAAAACCAGGAGGACCCGGGATGCTGCAGGAAAGCTTACAACTGGTTCTGTGGCTTGGATCAACAGAAAGGCCCCAAACTGAGCAAGGAAGAAGAGGAGGCACTGAAGAAGAAACTGACGGACACCAGTGAAGTGCCACTGTGGAGAAACGTTGTGAATATCAATGGCATAATCCTCTTGACTGTGGCTGTGTTTTGCCATGGCTACTTTGCATAAAACCCTGATCACAGTCCTGAAATTATATTGCATTGTTCAAGCAAAAATGATGGCTTGTAGATTTACAGAATTAGATACACATTGTATTTTCATCATCTACATTTGTAACACATCAGGGTGATTTACTCAGTGATTTTGTGATCATAATTTCAACAATGTAAACATGAAGGCGACTGGGATTTCAAGAGAGAATTTCTATTTAGACATTGAACCAATCCAGGGCTAAGTGAGGTTCAGAATTTCCATCCAATGTTCTCTCTGCTCATGATACATTTCATATTTTAGGTTCAGAATAAGGCTGCGTGAGCCATATTTCATATCAGGTTTTGTGAACTATCTTTTAGGGTTGACGATACTATTTTGATTTTCAACCCATCTTCTGATCATTCAATTTCCTTTTCCTTTGGCTATGATAATTTGATTGCAAAATACCAACAACCATTGAGGGACTGTATTACAAACTCAAATTAAAACATTGTTTTTGTCCCTCCAAACATGGGATATCTTAAGTAAAGGATTTATGTATATATCAATGTATTTGACCCTATATATAACTTTCCATATCACTTTCCCCCCCTTTTTCTCACTTTCCTTTGGGTTGTGTTTCTCAGCTATCAGTGGAACACTAACCTCTGAATTGATCACATTTTGAAATTGGGGAACACCTGTCATGATGATCCTAAAAAGAATTTTGCTTACATTACACTGTCTTTTTAAGGTTAACCCCCAAACGTCCTCCTCTCTTGATATTTTAACATGTACTTATACTTGAATGTGAAGCTTTTTATACAAAATACATATATATACACAGGCAATACATTCTATATATGCACTATATATATTACATATATTTTAAATATATATTTATGTGTGTGTGTATATATATTTATTTTTTACTGATCGGTTCCCACCCTGGTGTGTCAAGGACCTCTTTACTGTGAGGTTAGAGTGAATGCACTGCCTCTCTGTATGGACTATGCTACAAACCAGCCCATGGTGAAACATCCACAGCATTGGAATGCTGGCTGCATTTTGCAAATACATTGAAGGGCTCTGTACCACTTTTCTGCAAAGCTATAAATCGTTCCTCTAAAGATTTCATTGAGAAATAGGATTCCTGCTGCATGGCAGCATGAGTTAGCAGTTCAGGAAGGAGAATAGTCACAGCTGTGGGATATCAGCTAAACCAGGCTGATTGTCTCCACTTGATAAATTTGGTACCAGCTGGGGACACAGGAAAAGACAGATTTAACACTTCAAAGCAAAAAACAATAGATCTTCTTTTCATTTCATTCAGCTTCCTGGGGAATCAAGTGTAGAAAGAAGATGCTGGTTGCTCAATCAGGCAGCACCACAATTCCCTGTTCCTTGTTGCACGTGTTGGTGGGACTGTGGTGTCCCAAAGCATTCCCGAGGTTCTGCCACAGGATCCTCCGGACTGGCAGCAAGTGCAGCAGAAGGGGAAAGCAGTGCAACCCCTCCATGTGCCACAGCACACTGCTCTGGCTCCTGGGCTTTCATCACTCGCACTTCATAATCTCCTGGCACGATCTTTGCTTCATTTGGACCTAACCCCAAATGTTCTGGATTCCAGCAGAATTGCTGCTCTTCAGTAGAACTGCTTCTATTCAGCATAATCCCTGCAGGGTCCTTTGCATACACCAGATCAAATCAATACCTCAGAAATACCAGTGCAAACCTTGTTTTCCTTACACTTAACACAGTGATAAAGTATTTTAAAGACCATGGAATTAACTGTATTTAATGAACTATGAAGACTTCTATGTATTAAAGTATTTGTATATTTTGAAGTATTTGGTATCCACAAAGTGATGGGGTTTTTATATAATATGACAGAAGACAGAGAAACTTTATTTGGTGTCTAGGTTTCGGCTCTGGGTAATAGTAATGGATGAAAAGCAAACAAGGAAGATGTCACTGAGGATTGCCCAGATCCCTCTTTGTCATTTTTTGCTACAAAAATACGGTGAAATTATAAAGCTATTTGAATAAAGACAAATAACACAAGTGATTTTCTGGCAGTCTGAGCAGTCTTTGGATGACCTCCTGGTTAATCAGGCATTGTTGAATGATTTTGCTCCTCAGAACTACAGAGATTTGAAAATCTAACCTGCAGTTTCCATGGGATATTCACTGTATATCCTCAGCAACCTGATTTCATTCTGGTCTGAAAGTGAATGTTGTGGTGGGAAGAGCTCAAGTGTTTACATGAAGTTTGACAGCTACTGTTGACTCCTGTAATTTTGTAAAATTTCAAAGAAATATTGCCTGATATTGTGAAAAGCTGATAAAATTATAATGTTTAGCTAACATTAAATGCCAACTCAGGTTGGTAGCTATTGCATTCAAGGATAGTTTCATGATTTTAAGGAAGAAAATGTCTTTTCTTCAGTTCTCAGGGGAGCTCTGTCCATGAGCTGGTTTTGGGGACACTCAGATAAAAGTAGTAGCTCACTGTCCTGGGCATTCTCATGCTTTAGAGATGAGAACTGTGAGCACACTCTTGTCCCCCATGTTTGACTTTACATTTGAAATACTTCCGGTTAGTGATGAGACTCCAAATAAATCTCTGGCTCACAGCACAAAGTACCTGCATGGCATGTACAGCGTAACACAGCTCTGTTTCAGGGGATCTTGAGACAATCTGATCTTACCCTGTCAGGTAAGATACAGGGTTAAAGTTTATTTTAATGGACTTTAGTTAGATATGCAGAATTATTTTAGTAAAATAAAATAGAATAAAATATGCACTTAGTAGCACTGTCAGCCAATTGTGACACTGCACTGTAAAAAACACACACTAAACAAAATCTTCCATTTAAGAATTACTACATAGTTCTTGGGAAAAATCCTGAAAAAGGGTAATCGCTGTTCATTTATGTTTTAATTTTTCTATATGGCCCACAAAAATGTATCCAAGCATCTCACAAATGTTTAGTATTAATGATGATGAGAACACTCGGTTCTTAGAACTCAGAATTTGGGTTTATTCCTATTTTGTTACTGAAAAAGCTCATGCACTGGAATGCTGGGGGAGGGAAGGCCTGTGACTTCACTTGGAACAAATTGCAGTAACCATGGCTTGGTTTTAAGGAGACTGTCTGGCCCTGTTGAATTAGGCTATGGCACAAGGCTGAGTTCCTCAGGTGCAGGCAGTTGTGGTGACTGGAGCCCCATCAGCAGCTGGGATTGCAGGCCTCAGCTCCTGCTCCCTGACCTTCTTAATTGCCAAAACCAGGAGTGTTCTATGAAGTAAAAGCCAAAACAAAAACGAGGAGCAAAGGTAAACAATAAATCCATGTGTTGTCAGTCATTGAATTTGAAGGGCACTTGAGCTCATTGGTTTGAAGTGTTGAGCCAGAGGACTTTAGAGCTGATGTTTCTGGGGCCAGACTGCACAGAGAAGGGTTGGTCACAGGTTGTGGGGTGACAGCAAAGCTGTTCTCAGGAAAGCTTCTGGGTGTTTTGTTTAGTGGTCTTATGTGCCAGCTGCAGGTGTCTGTGCCCTGCCCTGCAGTGTTCTCTGGGGGAGCAGAGAACCCATAGTGAAGGAAGGGAGCAGCAATCAGAGACCTTCACTTGTGCTGAACTGAAAATCCATAGTCCCAGATTTAATAACAGTGGGCAATACACTGCTGAGAAAGATGGGTAATGCAAAAAACCCCAGGTTTTACTTGGTGATTTGTGGCATTTTCTCATGGAGTGTGTATTGCAGGCCTAAAGGACAGAGCAAGACTTCACTCACTCCAATTTCTAATTGTTGTTCTGATGCAAGACAGTATAACCAGTGCCTTGGGTTATCACCCTTATTACTAAAAAAATAGGGGGCAGCTCTGAGAAAGAATAATTCCCCTGGAGCTCCTATGCCCACCCTCTCCCCACCTGGCAGAGTTGAGGCCAGAGCAGCTGTGCCTGCTTGGGTCAGCACCTCCCCTACTTTTATTAAGGTACCTGGAATAGCTTCAAGCTGTGGTAAGTGAGAGTTTGTTGTTACTCTGTGTAGTATTTTTGTTTACAATACTGGACCCTATAACTTTAAAAATGTAGCTTATATGCTGAGCATCCTAAAACAAATTAACAAAATGTGTTTTATTCATTCAAGTTGCAAATTTTGTCTTGCTAAAAATAGGTCCCGTGCTTTGAGCATATTACCTTTGTGTGTAGCTGTCTCTGCCCTTCTGGTTTAATGTAATTAGGCAAATCTGACTTTTCCAGACTATTTTGTCCTTAGACAAATCTCTCACTACATGGTTTTCTAATATTTTTTCAATAGAAAATGTAGTGCTGGGAAGCAAATATACTTCCTGCTTTGGAACATGAAGACATGGAATTAAGAGCTGCAATTTTCCAGAGCAGGACAGAATGGTTTCCACCCCTCGGCCTTCTGAAAGCATATAAGGACAGGGGAAATGAGTCTGTAGTTTCAAGAGCAAAGAGCCATGACATTCTTAACCTTCTGGAAGCTGTTAGAAAAAATTCAACATTAACTCTGCCTGGGTGGGACACAAGACACCACAGGAGGTCTTGTTTCCCATGGATGCAGCTGTCTTGTCTTCTGGTGTTGCTGAGGATTGTGGGGCAACTGGTTTGAAAACTCAGTCTGTATAGAGTGTAACTACATTAATTCCAGTATTGATTATAACTGGGCCTTAATAATTGTTGGCTTCAAGCTAAAAAGGCAAATCGCTTTCATTGATGTTAAAAATCTGCCTTGGTGCTAAAGCCATTGGAGCATAGAGCACTGGGGAGGGCAGAGTGCTAAAACCAGAAACTTGCTGTAGACACAGCATTTCCTTTAAAACAGTGAGTTTAATTAGAGTGTGAGGTGCCAGATCCTGAGATGTTAATTTAAGTATTTATAATGTGCATGAAGTGATTCAAAAAGATCTTCAGCATTTTTGTGACCGAGTCTGTGGTGGCTATATTATGGAGTATTCTCAGCTGAAAGCTAAGTCAGTCCAGGGAAAGTGTTCATCAGCTGTTTCTTTGATCCAGGCAACTGTTTCACTGACACCTACAGTGCTAATTAATTCCCAGCCTCATGAACTAGGGACTCTTGTCTCTCATCCCAAAGTAGGGAATTAGCCCTCGGCAGAGCATGTGACTTTCAATTATTTTATCTGCAACCTTTTTGCCAACAATGCAGCTTTGTAAGTAGAAAACCCAAACTAACAGTGTTTTGTGGCTGTTCTGTATGCAGACTTTGAATTCTGGCGTTTACAGAGGGAGCCTGTGGTCAGAACAGCCCAAGGGAATTCCTGTCGTGCTTGGACTATGATGGTTTCATATTGTCAGGTGTAACAGTGCCAAAGAATTGCTGAGACAAAGGTGGACATGTGGGAGGGCACCACTAGTGTCCATATCTCAGAGTTCACCTGCGGCTTTGTTCCATTTCTGTACTGTGTGTGTATGTAAGATGAGAACACTGATCCATGTAGGGGCTTTTTTGGGAGCAGTTGTCTTTAAAGCACTGATCAGGCAGATATTTGGAATGCAGTACTTAAGGTCCAAGTCAGCTGAATTTCTTCTACTCAGAGAAGTTCAGTGTGGATGGTCTTACTTCTGCATGTGAACAAGCTAATTATTTTGGGAACTCATTGAAGGGCAATACCTGAATTATCGGGGAAGGCCGTGACAAGATTGGAACTGGGCTAAAATGATGATTGTTACCAGTAAGAGCAGCTGAGCGCACACTGTGCTGCTCTAGTCCTTCAGCATGTTATTAAAGCTGCCTGGCTTCTCTTATTGAGTTGGATGCACTCTGGCACCAATATGTATTATGTACAAGTGCCTTATGTGTTTAAAAGGCAGAGTTCCTCCAAGATCCTGCCTGGAGGGAATGAATCCAACTGACTCAATACGTTTAAATCACATCTTTATAGGAGAAGAAATTCACCCTTTGGTTACATTATGGAAGAGAAACATTTTAACTGTAATCATTCCTACAGGAAGAGTTTATACTGTGTGTAAGGGTAATGCAGTGTGCAGTGTGACTGTGGGTTTGAATGGAAAAGCAGCCCTGACAAATAACCCCTTTTATAAACCTGATGCAGCTTCTTTGTAGCTACAATTCTAGATATAAAACTTCTATGTGAGAACAAAACCCAAGTGAAAACAAATGGGATGTGCTGTGAAGCTGCACCAGCTGCTCTGTCACATCGTCTTTGGTGGCTGAGAATGGCCAGGGTTGTCCTGCTCATTTGTGTTATTTCTTTGCCCAGGCCTCGTGCTGAAGCCTCTTAAACTACACTCTTGTAACTGCAGACAGAAGTTTGCAACATGTCTGTAGTGACCAGCCTCGAACTCACAGTGAATAAAATGCTACTGAAACTTCCCACCACTTCCACTGCCTTTCAGCTCAAACCTTGAGGTGCTTTTGTTCTGTACTATCAGCAATTCCAAACATGGGCCAGACCCCTCTCCTTCAACAGGAGAGGGGTCTGGCCCTCTTTTAGTTTTACCGGAGGCTACCCTAGTAAAGGCTTTTCAACTTTGGTCTTAATCCCATGTTCAATAAATGTTTGCAGCAAAATTAATGTAAATTTCCGTTGTTAGATCAATTTGTCAGTACAGACAAGACTGCTGGAGGGGCTAATTGCGAATCTTTCTGTCTAATATAATTAATTATTGATTAATGCTTGATAGGCTGAGGTTTCAAAAAAAAGAAAAAAGAGAATATTATGAAGAAAACAAAAAAGGTTGGTGTTTCATAAGAAATTCTTGGTAACTTAGGAAATAACTTCTACTGGAGAACTCCACACTTCCTAACTTATTTCTCCATTTTTTTCTCCACTGTGACACGGAATATCGATGTGAAATTGTTGGCAAGTGACTTTTCAGGAGGAACTGATCCAGAGTAAGTGAGGAAGAGAGTTCTGGTGTTGAAGGTCTCATGTAATCATGTACCTTTTACAGCCAGACAACAACAGAGGGCAATAGATCTCTAGAAAAGATCCCGGCTGCAGAGGGGTTTCCATTCGATCACGGTGATGGCGATTTGGGCAGCTCTTTGCACGGCCTCGCTGGGATCATCCAGACACCGCTGAAATGTGTCCCTGTGATCCAGCAGTGTCTGGCGGCCCTCTGGCAGCTCAGCCAGCAGGGTGAGGGTTTTGATTGCATTCAAACGGGCTTTGCTGGTTTCCTCAGCAACCAGCTTCAGTAAAGGTGGAATGGCTTCAGCACCCATAGCTGAGGATCTCCCTGTAGGGAAATAAACTGGCTTTGAAATGTGTTATGACATCTAATCAACATCCTTTCCGACTGATACGTTCCATCCCCTGCCCAGCTACAGCTCTGAACAGCCCTGGGGGTGCAGTGCACAGAGGCAGAACATGCTCTTCTTTCAGAGACCAGGGTTGGCTCCCAGCTGTTCATTTTTAAGGAAAAAGATCTTTCATAGTTAAGTTTATCTGCCTTGCACATTAGTATTTCATTTGCAACAAATTATCTAAGTGAGGCACCAAATGATAGAATAAACTATGTTTTGGAGGGGGGTGAGGGGGAGTGGAGTGTGTTAGATGCCTTTAAGAACATCCTCCAGCCTTTCATTTTTAAAGATACTTCAAAGACCGAGATCCATTCCTGAGTTGTCTTTGGAAGCCCGAGAAAGGTTTGCAGAGGAGGACTGGAACACAACTGCTGTTATTAAGAGCCCTTAATGTCTAATTACTCATTCATCACACTGGAAATTTAGCAGTTAGTATTTTCAGTGTCATGTAAGTTACTTGGGAGAGCTACAGACCTTATTAATATTCATTGCTCTCCCAGCTGTGAGAGAGGAGCTACCTCTAATCCCAGAATGTTTCCAGAAAGCAGCGCTCCTCTGCTGAGCACTGGTGATTCAGTGTAGCTCCAGGTATGTGGATCTCTGTGTGGTCTGGACTTGGATGGAAAATGTTCCCCCTCTGGACGGTAATGATGCAGGTGAGGTAGATAAATAACTTCTCGGCCTACTTCAGGGGAATGAAATGTGGAATATCCTGTCCCCCCTAGGCACTGAGGAAGCAACAATAGTTGCTCAAGACAGTTATAAAGAAATGTCCCAATCTTAGAGTTTCTTGACGAGCATTAAAACTGTCAGAAACTGAGGACTTGGGGGGGGGGGAAGGGAAAATGTTTTGTTTTGTTACTGAGTTGCCCTAGAATTGGATTTCTAGGAGGTACCCCAACAGAATTGCCTCTGTCTCTCACCCTGAGGTGTAACAGCAGCAAACATCAGCGCTCCTGTTGTGTTAACTTGAACTTCGGGCTGTGTGTCTTCCAGCAGGCTCACCAGCAGAGGAATCACCCCTTCTTTACACACCGCGATTTTCCCCTCTGCATGAGAACTGTGTAGAGAAGATGGTTAAGTTGCTTCCTTGAACAGTGCCTGCTGCCCGAGCAACCCCGCGGCCTCTGTCCACGCCTGGAGCCCGCAGCCCCGCCCCCGGTGCCACCAGCACTGTCCCACTTCTGCTGTGCTGCCCCTGGAGGGACTGTCCTGCTGGGAGGCACAGGACAGGTGCTGCTGCCCAGCCACCGAGGCGCCCGAGGGGATGGCTGTGCCTGGTGGCTGCTGAACCCACGTGCTGACGCAGTCCTGAGGATACCACACTGACCTGAGTGGATGAGCTTCACAGGATTTTAGGTTATTCCTAGGTGATATCTGGATTTTTTAAAAAAGCTTTCTATGGTACACTGTAGGATTAAGGGTGTTGCTGGTCCTAATTGCAATGGAGTTACAAACCTCGCTGGTGACGCCTCTAGAGATTTTAAAACCTGCTAAATCAAGGGGCTGAAATGAATTCTTCTCCCAGGTCACTTTTATCTCTTTCTTTCCAGCCTCTCTAATGAGGAGAGTATTTAATGTGGCCCAGCTATTGCAGGGACTGAGAATGTAGCTCATGTCCATATTTCAGTTGCATTTTGCTTTTTTTCTAAGACTCACATCAATTATACTCTTTTCCTCTAAGACCCCGCTTTATTATAGGCCATGAGGAAAAGGTTTTGTGCCAGTTGATATGTAAACTACATCATCTGTAGACCTTTTAAAACTAGACATTTGTTGAACACCTTTATTATATCTTCTGACTGCAGGACAGTGGACTTAAGTTGTTCCTTTCATCCATTCTCTGATACACAAATTTAATATAAAGATTGCTTTTTCTGATCCATCACTGACGTATGTGGCAGCCTGTGGCAGAAAACTATTTCTGTCTTCAATCACAGTGAAAGTTTCCCAGGACCTTTAATTTTCTGAGAGAGAGCACTTTTCCAAAAACATAAGGGAGCTTCTCTCTTATCTCTGTAGTGGTCAGAATCCTGTTTCTACAAGATTTTTCAACCAATAATTTTTTCCTAGCAGTGCCGTACCAGGAAAAAATCTTGACTCCACTGCCAATATTGAAAATGAACAGAAGGAGAAGGAATGACTGATCAGCATCTGCTTTCTTCAGAGATTTATAACAGTTAGGAATTTTTTAAGTCTCGTGTGTCCCATTTTGTTTTACCCATGTGTGCATTCAGGCTGATAGTGCTTTATGTGTGAAATATGGCAGCTTCAGTGTGTAGTGGAACACAGCTGTAAGTGAATGGCATTTATTTACTCCTGGAATTAGTTCTTTTTTGGATGTAAGCATTAGAGAGGTTTCTTTACCTGATTTCTAACAGGACCCAGGCTGCTTTGCTCCTGGTGGCTGTGGAGGGGTGTGAGAGCTTTTCCTTCAGGACAGTAACAACACCAGCTGCCAGGGCTTCAGAAACTTCCACATGGAGACAGTTGGAGAGGGTATCAAGGATTAACTCCTGGATCTCATCCAACTCCGTCTTCAACTTCAGGACCAGTGGGGGAATCAAATTGGCCCGCAGGACACCACCAGCCCCTGCAGAGGAGACAGGGAAGGAACGTGGATGAGGGCTGAATGCAGTTACTATTGCTACCTGCACCTGGAATCTTCAGAGGATCAAAAGACATGTGGGAACTCAGTTCCTTACACAGAAGTGGGATTGAGAGATGGAAACTATTCCAACACTGCCCTGTTTATAAATGTCATCTTAGCATTGCTTCTTCAGGAAGCTTCCCCAAAACGCCTGTAAAAAAATCAGGACCAGGTAATAACCAACATGACAACTGCTCTGATGTCCCCAGTTTCTTCCACTATAATATTTATGCCAAAATTATTCTTGCAAGGAAAATATAGGAAATATATATACATTACAAAGTCACCTTCTATCCAGCCTTCCCAACTGTTCTCAACATGAACAGATATTAAGAGAGGCAGAGATGTTAGCCTTTAGAGCTCACTCTTTGATTCTCCATGGTGGTTTCTGGGGGGGGGGGGGGGGGGGAAGTTAAGATTTTGGGAACAGTCAGCTTCCTCACACATTTCTTTGTAGTAGTTCTGTCCAGGCAAAAATTTAAATCCAGAACTTTCTAGCAGTCAGTACTCTTGCACTGGCTCCTAATATATAACATCAAAGGCAGAGACATCATAATTTGTCCTGCAAGTGATGTCTTTGCTATGAGTAAGAGTCTGATTTTGTACCTTTTCTTACCCTTTACTAAGTCAACCCTGCAACAGCAATACCAGGGGAAAGCAGAATGTACTGTCCACAAGTAACTATGTGAAAACAAAATTCTCTAGCTTGTCTTGTTGCTAGGACTGATTCTTTGGTTGCTAAGAGAAATGTGGCTCCTTTCAAAGTGATTCATATGTGGTTAGATAAGGAAGTTTTGTGGATAAGAGTCATCAAGGTATTTTCAAATGAATCTCCACAGCAGAGACAAGTGGGAAAGAGATTTTAATGACCCTTGGTAGTGCATAGGAGAAATCCCTCAATTTGACAATTGCATGAAAAACATTATTCTAATCTAGAGGTTATTCTGTTGTACATATTTCTGAGGCTTTGCTAACACTGAATAACTTCTTCTGTTACTGACTTATTAGGATCCACGTTACAATGCCAGAGCAAAGGAAATGCCTTGGGGTGATACTACAGCTTTACTACCTGTACTACATTTGGAGGTCAGTTTCTGTGAGAATTCAAATAAGTAAGGAAAACCAGTTCTGAGACAATTTACTTTGAAGGCTAATAGCATCTTACAAACAAGGATTTCTCCTTGTGCCAGAAAGGCAAAGCAGGAAAGGACAGTGAAATAATGTTCTTTGAAGCTGTGGCTCTGTGTGTCACTGCACGGGGGAGGTGGCATTTTCACAGTGAAAAAACCCCCAACCAACTCTATATTGTTCCCTGGAGGAACAAAAGAAAATTGTCCAAGAGTAACTCCAGCCCATTTATACTGTCCCTGCAGAAGGATGTGATAAGGGGCACCTGCACTATTGCTCTGGCAAAGGACTCTGTTGGAGGGTCCCTGAGAAGGAGGCCCAGCGCTATTGCTCTGGCAAAGGACTCTGTTGGAGGGTCCCTGAGAAGGAGGCCCAGCTCGCCCATCCCCAGCATCAACCCTCTTGACAAGGATTGCTGGGGTTTGGATTGGACATTGTAGTACAGAAAGATTTTGGTAGGTTAGACAACAGCAGGAATATGTCTGGGAATTCTTCGTGCCTTATGGAACGCCAGGCAGTAGGGAACCCACTAGTGAACTGCTCCCAAGGAAGCAGACTAAAGCAGTCTCAGATGACTTTAAATCGTGCCCAGAATTCCTTTAGCCACACTTCTCAACAGTCTTTTGAAATGGCCTGTGAAAGACAAGATTTTTCAAAGGCAACTTTCTGAACTCCTCCTGAAGTTTTTCATGAAAAGAAACTCCATGGCCTGAGTGCATGAAATTGGGATCCCTAGACTGCTCACAGTCACCACATGCACTTCTAAATTCTGGGTTGCTGTGGAAATCCATACAAAATCGCAATTTGGGAGGCACAGTTTCAGAGGAAGAGTAATGAATCGGAGGTGACACTTCCTGTCACAAGCACCTGTGTGTAGCTTTAACTCCCATGGATCCCACTGTTCCTTGGGACAAACCTTCATTGAACAGAGCAGACACACTCTGGCTTGAGCCCAGAGAAACCACTGCTTGATTTAACTCAACATTCCATCTGACTGTAACAACTGCTGCTGTAGCATTTCCTCTACCTCCTTCATGCAGGGAGATGTACTTTGTTCTTTTCCTATTTTTTGTACTCACTTTCAAATAATTACTAGCCAGTTTTTAACCCATCATCTTCATTTTCATTTTCCTGCAATTCCCTCTTTTTCAGGACTTCTTGCTAAGTTCTCTCAATTCTCTCGATCACTTTATCATCATACAGCCAGGAAGTACTACCAGCATTCAGGTTTCACTTCTTAGTGTCTGTGTGTCAATTATCTTTAATATATTCCACCAATACATTCACCCAGCCGGGGCTGCTTTTACTGGCCCTTGGCTTTATTCCTTGCAATTAATGTTTATTGACTTTCTTTGCCTCAGTCATCCCTCATTCATTGCATTTGCACTTCATGTCTTCTTTTAGTGATGGCCTTTACTGTTGCACTGCAGTCCTGGGTGTGAAACCCAACAAAGCCACTTTGTGTCTATGTCTATAAGCAGCTGAGATAATGTACAGTGTTGTCTAGAATAGCTTTGATTTTGTGCAGCCATTAAGCAGTAGTTATTCTGGGGCTACTGGTGCTTATTTTGTCTGAACATTTGGGATGTTCTAATTTTTTTTTTAAATTAATTTTGTTTTACCAGGCCAGGTCTCTGTACCAGGAGCTTTCTGGTCTACTGTTTTTCTCAAGCTGTCGGAGCTGAAATGCTGTCATGCTACTAGAGGGAGCTTCCCAGATATAAATATAGAAAAAAAGATTAATTGTTTGACCTCGTCAAAAGTCTCAGTGTGGTGAAGACAAAGAGGTTGGAGAGGAAAGGCCATCAACAACAACAAAAAGACTACCTAACATTGAGACTCAAATTTCCACATGGAAATTTGTCATGGTTTTACCAGGGGAACTGCAGGTTGAAAGGTCTAGGGAGGGAAAAGGGAGGAGGCAAAATCAGTGGCAAGTTGTTTGGGAGTCACTTGTAAATTAGAGCAGTCTCAGATCCATGGATCTTAGTGAGCGAGCAATAGGAGGGGAAGGTAAGCTGGGGTTTTGAGTAGTCCTATACTGAAAAATACAGTGGCATCCGCAGGATATCGAATTTTTCATTAAAATACTGCCCTTTCAGAGGGGATTTATCTATTGCAGAGAGTGTTCTAGATACCCTGGGCCCAGTGAAGTAGTTGGGAAAAATGTTTTCAAAATGCAAATAGTTGCATTTGCAGCTGCGTAGTTAACATCATTATTGATCTGTTTTTCTGAGAACTTCTAATCTTCCCTTGGGCTGCTTTTTATCTGAGAACTCATCTTTTCCTTCTCATAACCCTCTGGCCACTCTCATCCTCCCTTTCCTGATTTTTTTTCAAATAGGCCCAAAGAGGAGTTGCCATTTATTCTGTTCTCTGAGTATGGCTGCAGGGCATGTAAACAAGTTAAATTTTGTAGAAGACAAAGGAGTAATTTATAGTACATAACAGGGGTGTTTTGTTTTGATTTTCAATTACATAAATCAATTAAATCACATTACAAATCCTTTTCCTTAAAAATGCTGGTTTTAAACTCAATATGTTTGTTTTGGTCTGAAGCATATGCCTCATGCATGGCCACAAAGTGACGGTGTAATAGAACATAGAAAAATAGTATGGAAACACAGATTATCTAGAATATGAATCTTTGCTGGCACTCTGGATATCTCTCTGCGATGGTCACACAATTATTTGAAATCCTCAGTAAAAGCATTTGTGCTTAGGAAGGGGCAAACCAGGAAAAGCAAAGCAGAGCCAGACATCACGAGAAGGTAACCTGCTGCCTGGCATCACACCCAGCTGTGACAGCCTGGTGGGAGCTCACTGACTGAGGAGCCAAATGATCCTGACAAAACTCCCAGACCAGCAGCTCTCTTGCTCACCCTGCAATAGTTTATCATCATTTTAGAGGGAATAAAGGGTTTATTAACCTTGTGAGTGCCACCCTATATTGCAGACAACGGCAAACACAGTGATGCTTTCGGGTGATGCTTCCTTTGTGACAAGAGTGATACCTTGAGTGGCAAGATGAGTGCAGGGGATGCTGCCCCTGCACACCTTCCTTAATGACTCCTTGCTCACTACTGTTTAAATGGAAAAAATACAATTTATTCTGGGAAGATCTCTGAGTCACCTGTCACAAGAGCACAGTTTGAGAACCTTGTAGTAGCTTATTTAATGTTAAGATTCAGCATTTTGATTCGCAGTGCTTCCAGCATTATGGCTGTGTCAGGGAGTAGATTAAATATAATACTATAAATACTATAAAACTGGGCTGAACTTTCTGGTGAGTTTGGAGCAGGAGGCAGACCACATTAAATGAATTTAATCACCTGCCTATAACCCAGAAGGCTTCACCAAGCCTTCTACCTGAAGAGGAGAATTCTCTTGACGTCTTTGAAAACCAGAATATTTTCCTCTTCTTTGCAAGAACAGTTCTCTATATTTCCATGACAATTTAGCAGGAACAAACAGTAGTGTCCCAAAGGATGATTATGCCTAGAGACAGAGGGTGTCTCTTATCTGAAAGGACTGAGGGGTAGGAAGTCTCTGTTTACATGAACTGAAGAGCTACTGGGATATGAAGAGAACTGAGGAAAACACTGCAGAGATTGGATCAGACTAGAAATAGTAAACAATTCTGTATCAAACCATTTCAAATGTGAGCATTGGCTGGGTGTGTTTATCTTATGAGAGCCCTAGGGTTTTACCAGGTACAAAATCACAACCTCAACAGTAGTGTCTGTCAGATCCGTCAGATCCTTATTAAAAATACAAAACCTTTATAAAACTTTATAACCTTTATAAAAGCCTTATGTGATCTGCTTTTGAAGCTACTGAGAATTTTTCCCATACTCAGGATTTTGGGATGTTGTCTGAATGAAAGGCATGACAGAAATTAAGGTTATAAAAATAGTATAAAGTCTGCAGTACCCTGCAGGAACACATAATGTGGCTGCCTCTGGGGATGCTTTAAAAACCTAAAACGTTTCCAGCATTAACAAGGAAGAGGAAAGATTGGTCTGATAAACAAGAGATTCCTAAGCCTCAGTAAAGAATGAAAGAGATTCCTGCATATCTTGTTTTCGTTGTTAGAAACTTTGCTTTATAGTGTGTGCAATTGTAGTATCAAAGCACCACTGAAAAAATTAAAATAGAAACTACATCTGATATATCTGCATTAGCTTCTCTGGTATAATTTAAAAATCCAAGAAACAAGTTACTTTAAAAAAAATTGTCATTTTGATAGTAATTAAGACTGCCTGTAATCAGCTGCTTGAAAGGAGTGGGTTTAACTATTTAAATCATTCAGGGCCAATGAGATGACCTCCTATGTACCTAAATGTGTGAATGCATGTGCATACACATAGTATGCATTCACCGATCTTCCATGCATATTGATCACACAAACTGGGAAATTACTTGGATTTTATTTCTCTGACAAAGTATCTTTATCATGAGAACATTTTTTAAAGGCAAACATTGGTTTCAAGTAAGTCAGTTGAACAGCTGAGAAACCATCCAGAGCCATTTTACAATGTTTTACACGAATAAAAAGAGTTTTAACCTTTTAAGTCCAACTGCCTTACAAGCCCCTAATGTGAGACCAATGCACAATTGCAAGTTTTCAGAACTTCTGCTGAGAAAATAGATTGAAAGAAAAATAAATCTTTCCTCTTTTGGGACAGAGGGCCAAACAATTAAAGCAATGTGAATGAAGTTCAAGAAACAGTTTTCTCAGCGATCTTAAATTTCTATACCTGGAAGTTATACCTGTGCAACTGGAATTCTGCATTACAAAATGGCATTACATAGCCAAGTAACCATGATAACATCTTGGTTATCTTTAAGGTTCACCTTCTGTAACTAGTGAATTAATCCCATGCATGCTCAGGCATTAAACAGCAATTTTTCAGTTTTGTTCCTTAGGAGAAACATGCCATTAAGATGGTGAAAGTATTCTCCGAACTTCCATAGTACAATTGAATGGCAATCCATCAGAAACAGAGGTATATGAATGAGGAAGTTGCCTATAGAGATTTGATTATACTACTGTCAAACATTAAAAGTGAGAGGCTTAAAGCAACCAAATATCTAGAATTAATTATGTGTCATATTCTGAAGAATTTTGTCCTGAACATTAACACAAACTTACTTTGAAGATATGAATCAGTGCACAGACTGAAAACTGAACAGACTGAAAGACTGAAAATAGTGGCAGAAGACAACAGGAGGAAATTAATGGGAACATGAATGCAGTCTCATTGTGTAAGCACTTCTTTTTTACATTTTCTCCATTGTTAGAAGGGTGGGAGGTTTTATGATTTGATTTAGTTTAGTTTAGTTTAGTTTAGTTTAGTTTAGTTTAAAAAATGACCTGATAGAAATTTCAAAGAAGGAACTGGAGAAATTGGTGTTGACAAATCCACTGCTTATATTTGCTGGTCAGACATGCTGGCAAAGCTGCAATAAGACAATTTTATCCTACAGTTCACACTGCTTCCACTGGTGCCAAGAGGAGCATAATTGACTGGTGAGAACTGATAAAACCTCCTGAAAAGAAGAATACAGTACTAGAGGTGGGTGAAATCCTTTTCTGCTTCAGATGCTCCGGCTTGGCAATTTTGTCTGAAATGGGAGTAGAAGAAACACATCTTGATTAGAACCGCAGGCCCAGATGGCTGCACGACGTGAGTGGAGCTGTGTGGAAAAGGCAGATTGAGCCTCCCCTTTCCACTCTGCTACTTTGCAGATTTCATGTTTTCCATGGGAAGCCATGTTCTTAAGGAAAACTACTTTCTGCTACTCAATGAAAATTGCATTCTGTTCTGACCGAGGTTCTACAGTAGTGCTTTCCAGTGTGTTTTAGCCTATATTTTATTTCAAGCAGTGAAAAATTTAAAAATCTTAATTGAATACAAGCCTGCCAAGGTGTGGGCTGCTTTGAGGATGATTTGTTTTTTGAAGTACCTCCCCAGTAAATGTTGGGCACAACAGCAAAATGAACCTGTTACTTAACCTGGACTAGAATATTAGGTCTAGCTTCTGTAAACATGTCAGATTAAGCACAGGTACTTCAACAGTACTACTTATGTGCTTATCTATAAGAACATTATATACAGAGGATTCAAAACACTGTTAAAAAGAAACAGAGAATACACTTTGTGTATCTACTTTGTGCTTCATAAACGGGTTGGTAGATAGATGGGAAACTCTTAGAGTTTATGTAGATGCAAAACCACCTGTGGACCTGACATCGAATAAGTGGACAATTGTCTAAACCAATTAC
The DNA here is from genome assembly GCF_965178545.1 of Coloeus monedula. Taxonomy (NCBI): domain Eukaryota; kingdom Metazoa; phylum Chordata; class Aves; order Passeriformes; family Corvidae; genus Coloeus; species Coloeus monedula. Next base: position 10,144,422 of record NC_138798.1, on the reverse strand, counting down.
TTAGTCCTGACTGCAGTATTCCAAATTTTTTGAAGAACTGGACTGGCATTTGAAGTCCTCATAATAAAGCTACCTGGATGTCCCCAACTCTTCTTCCATAGCTTCCCAGAATTACCTTTGCTCCTCAAAAAAAACTGTCAGTCTTTTTCTTTTTTTTAAACTACCAAATCATTTCTGTTAATCAGACACAAGGAGGTTATAGAAGAGATAAATAACAGTGCCTGGTGAAATTGTAGTTACATCTTGTGGTTCTCATATGAAGTAGAGGATACAAGAAAATGTGAAGTCCAATTATAACATTTTTTCCAAGTATCTATTAAAATCTATGTAATCCTTCTGAGGTCCCAGTTTGATGCTTCTTTAGCTGTTAAGAACGTAAGTGGCAAAACTAAATATATTTGAAATCAATACATTTCTTCTTTTTGTTCGTTTGTTTGTGTTATTACAAAAATTTTTAAAACCCACTAAATGCCTACCTGTATCCTCAAGTGGGAGAGACCTACTTTCAAGCCACTCTTGAGTGAATATTTAATCATTCTTATGAAGTAGAAAACCCCCAGGAAGGAAGACTGCAGGATGGAAGTGGGTACCCTAGGAGTAACCAACAACACATTGCTCAGACCACTTTAACAGAAGATCTGAAGCTGGTACAATTTGTTTTAAAAGCTTCGGTTTCAAAAAATTCCTGGCACTCTCTAATTGCATCTCCTGGGTGTAATTCCCAAATATCTCTGTATTTTGATCTCAAGTGATTTTGTCTGTTCAGCCTTCACAGATCCTTTGTTGTATACTTTACTAAGTGATCCCCAATTTGGGTTAAAGTTTGAGGGGTTTTGTTTTGGTTTTTTCCCCATTCCTTTGCCCTTAATAGCGAAAACTGAGCATAGAGTACTTTAATTTGCCTTTTTTTTTTTTTTTTTTAATAACATAATAATGCAGCCTTGAAGGATGGGCTCTTTACAAAGAACTATGTTCCTTTACCTTATTTCACAGTATCTCTGTTGCTTTCTTCCTATGGAGGCTCTGAAGGTCCATGTATCCACCCAAAGTTTGGATAAGCAAGGACTGCTGTGTAGTTTCCTGCACAGGAAAGCCAGGGTATCTTCCAGGGCTCCAGGAGAGCAGCTCTCCTACAGCTGCTGGATTTAATGTTTGTTTTTCTAAACTTGGCTTCAGTGGCAACTGGTGATGCAGCAGCTGAAACAATGACTGAGCTGCAAACACAGTAGGTACATAATAAAACTTTGAAGGAAGGTACGTAAAGCACTCAACTTGTAGGGCTTGTTGTTTTCTTTTTAAGGGAGCCCTTTTTCAGTTGATTCTGATATTAGAGGTAATGCATTGTCTGGGTTCACATTCTCAAATGTCTCTCATGATTTGGTCTCATAGGAAGAGTAAACTGTTGATACCAAGCAAAACTCTCAGTTACCTGAAGGGTGAGAGAAGATAAAACGGTGAAATCCTGGTAGAAAGTGAATTTTCATCCTAAATGATAAAGCCAAATGATGTCAGGCTGATACTTCCTGATAGAAGGTGCATTCATGATTTTTTTCCCCACCATCTCACAGTCACTGATAAAAAGTAACAATATATCAGATAGATATAAATATCAGATCCCAATCATCTGTACATGATGCTATTTTAAACTCTTCCACGTGAGAAAAATGGTTAAAAATAAAAATACAGCCTTTTTATTCTCCTTTAAATGTTCTGTTCAGTTCTTCATGCTGAGAGAATCACAGACCTGTCTATAAATATCTAACCCAGATCTACAATTGCTTGTTAAAAAGAGGGTGTTTGGTAGAAGACTGAATGAAATACAAAATGTCTTTTATTATATTTTTTATTAGAGACCAGATGTGGCCTCTCAATTTACCCTCTATCATTTGGAAATGTACATTCACCAAGAACATTGCATGTGTGCATGTAAATATTTTGATGTTGTCATGATATAATAAAGGGTAACTGATTAGAAAAATCCCCATGGGATTTTCCACTTAAGAGCACGCTTTTGTTTTAGTACTATTGTCTTCAAAATAAACATGTATGAATGCATCTATTTTGATTGATCCAGTAGAAAGCAACAGTAAACAGGCAAGGCTTTGGCTTTTGGTCAATGAACAGCACTGGCAAGTTGAGTGAAACTCTGCAGCCAACAGGCCCAGGAAGTTGCATTTTGGATGCTGCACCTCAACAGTCAAATGCTGCTCCCTTCACATTCAAGCCTGCTCTGGTAGGGGAAAAATGGTGACCTCCCTGACGTGGGAAAGGGAACTGAAAGGGAACCAGTCAGATTGCCACAGGTCCCTAACATTACTTTTTATATTTCCACACAAACGATTCACTTTCTATAGTTATTTCTGTGTTTTCAGTCTATCCATATACAAAGCACAACATTCAGAGTCCTGAGCTAAGGACCTGGATTTCTGTGCTGTTTGACTTTGGCATTTAATCACCTGTCTATGCTACTTGGAGACGTATTTCTCTTTAAATTCCTGTGGGAGCTTAGCTAGATGTAATGCAATCAATACATGCTGAAAGGCCCTAATTGAGAATTTCTGGAAGCAGGACAAGGCAAGACTGAAGAAAACTTAGACATATCTGCTGAGGCATTTTTTGGAGAAGTTGGTTTTTAACTCTGCCATTAATCAACAGCAAGCTCCCATACGGTGGTGTTGAAACAATAGCCCCTAAACTTCTCAGACCTGTCCCGTCCCATTACTCAGGTACTGCATGTTTGTAATTCCTTCACTGCCAACATTTGATCTACGGTCTGGTGCCTCCCTCAAAGCTGGAGAAAAGCAGGTGTTCTGTTATAGCAATGGAAAATGCCTAAAAGTGCTCTCTCTGTAGACAGCATGCAAACGACGATCTTCCTACCCAGGATGATGGTGGTTGGTGCTATTATTTCTGCCACAGTTGGTTAGTGTGTGGAAGTTGCCTTTTCTCACATATCAAGTACTATACTAAAGATACATGTAATGTGACAGTTTCTATAGTAACTACTTTATGGAATTGCAGATTAAACCTGTACACCTTGTTATTGTTCTTTTATCCTATTATCTAGACTACTCAGTTACCACAGATACTTTTTTTTATTCTATTCCCTTGCCAACATAACTATATCAGGGATTTATGCACTTGCAAGTAGAGAGTATATATAAAAAACAAAACACTTGGAAGTTTTAAATTGACCACTGTCTGATCTTGTAAATGCACTGAGATGTTTGTGCATGTATATCGAAAGCAAAATTTCAAAATAAGACTGTAGAGATATTTTTATTAAAGCAGGTCAAATTTATGATTTGAATATTGTTTTGCTGGGAGAACAATGCAAGTTAGGTATATGAAATTTCTTTTCTAACAAATTTTACTAGAACAAATTTGCCAGTCTACATGTACTGGCAAACTCTTCTAATATGGAACAATGTCTAAGATTCCTTATTATAGGAAAATTTCCTCTACATGGTATACTGATTTTTACATGAAAGTATTTCATTATTATAATTCGTCAATGCTACAGCTCTGCAAATAATATCAGTACTGGAAGTGCTATCATTCACAGGAATCAGATGCTTTCTGCTTCGTATTATGTTAGCCTTATTGTGGGAAAAAATGCCTGCATCCCATCTGTGTGAGACTCTCTGTTGCTATCTCCAGCAGAAGTGTATCAGTAACAAATCAAGCTTATAAAATTAGCAGTGTAGGGAGAAATCAGCTATTTGATCAGGGCTGCAGATTCAACAATGCAACCGGTATTGTAGCCAAAAGGAAAAAAACACGAGGAAAAATGTAAATTGGGTAAATCAATTAATGAGATTTTAAAAAATTATACTCATGGTTAATTTTATAAAGCTGTGGTAAATTACACATACACAAATGCAAAAGGCAGAAAGGGAAAATCAGAAAAAAATATATGCCCAGTACTGAGAGCAACTGAGTGATGGCAAAAGTGGAAAGCAAACAGTAGATAAATTCCATGTAACTAAAGAAACAGTTTTTTCTCCCTTTACCCTTGACCGCATCCTTCCAAGATGTATGTGACTCGTTCCCCCAAAAACATGCATTGTGAAATCAATCATAAAACTCCTGCTGCTGCCAGAGCCGGGCACTGCTGTGCTGCAGCGAACATGGACCCGCGGAGCGGCCCCGGGTGCGGATGCAGTTGTGCAGAGGCAGAGCCCGCGGCACGTCTGTACCCGCACATTATGTAACGAGCGAGTGCAACGGAGCGTACGAGCCGGGAAAAAGCCACAAACCCCTCGCCAACACCCAGCTCCTTCTGCGCCGCGGCGGGGCGGGGGCTGCGGGGGCTGCGGGGGCTGCGGGCCCGGCCGCGGAGCCGGAGCCGGAGCGGAGCCGCCCGCCGGCCGCGCCACCGCCCCGCCCGCGGTACCCCCGCCGTTGGCGTGGAAACGGGCTGGCGGCTCCGGCTCCTCCTCCAGCGCCAGCCCCGCGCTCCCCCTGCCCGGCTCCCCGGCGAGAGCACGGAGCACCTCCCTGTCTCCCGTGGGGGGCCGCCGGACAAGTGTTCCCACTGCCGCCTTTAGAACAGCCCGGGTTTTTACGGTTGTGTTTTCTAAGGAGAAGATGGGAAAGGGTAGGTTCCTGCTCCTGCTGGGGCTGTGGGGCTAGTCCCTGCAGTCGCGGTGTGTCTGCTCGGCAAATCACAGATGCTGATGTGAAAAAGGGCCAAAGCAGGGGAGAGGCGTCAGTGGATGCGGGCGTTTGTACTGATGGATTGAGGAGGTGGAGGCGCCCTGCCTGGTGCTGGAGAGGTGAGTGCAATATTCCGTATTTCCTTCTCTCTTAAATCAGTTCAGTGATGAACATTTCCAAAATAAAAAGGCACTGCTAAAGCAAGAAGGAAAAGATGTCACTTTGAAACAATCAGCTATGCTTCTGCTGGATAAAAAATATGAGTGTCACTGTGAGGTAGGAACATTTCACTGTGTGTAGACAAAAAATAGTAAGGGGAGACAGGCTGCTGATACATTGAAAATGACCTTCTCAAGGGATACTGGCCTTCTATTAGCTGCTGCTTCAGCTTGGGCCCTTTTTCTAAAAATGAAGTGGTCTCCCTTTCCTAGCCTGAATCGTAACGCATTAATAGCCAATACCTGAGCCTTAATAAGATTCGTTGTGTTCTCTTAATGCTTCAGAAAGATAATCCATTAGAATCTGCGTGTTGGGAGAAGAACCTCCACGCTATGTAACACCTCCTCCCAGGGAAATGCTGCCTGGATAACATTCTATCAGAAAAGGCTCCTGCTGCCGAATTTCTGTAATAAATCCTCCTGGTAACAGTCACTCTGCTCATTGGAAGGATGTGTGGCTCTGCAGAGCCTGGATGCGTTCCCTCTCCATGTGTGCCCATGCATGTGAAGGAATGAGGAGGGCTTATATTAATCTGCACCTGTGGACGGCTCCCATCTGCACTTGTGAACCACAAGTTTTTTGGTACCTTTGCATTTGCATTTTGGGTGAGTGATTCATACACAAAACCCCCAAGCCTTCAATGTTAGCTAAGAGAGCTGCAGATAAATACATTTGTTTTAATTTCCGCTGATAGAACTGATCTGATCTGCTTTAGGCTGTTTCTGTAGAAGCTGTTTAACGTGTGTTCTTGCAGTATTTATTCTGCAAGATACAGACCTATCTCCACATTTTCCTGTGAAGATTTGAGAAAAAATCACTAGTTTTCCCTCCCTCATTTCTTTATAATTGTTTATATCCATTTTCTGATAACATCACACCCACAATTTGATTTTTATTTGGGCTCTGTATTTCGCGCCATTGTGGGTCACACCCTTCGGGTGGCCATCAACATTTCATCTATAAAGGTCACAGCAGCAGGTCAGGTGCTGTGAATACCTACTTGTGGATCACAGAGGAGCAAAAAATGAGTGTGTATTTTGAACTTAGGGGAAATTTTTCTGACTTTATGGATATAGATGTTCGAAGTCCGAGCTGATGGCTTAGGTGCTGTTACAGGCAGAAATACTCGCTTTTCTTCAACAGGCACAGATTTGACAGCTGAACAGACACAGCTCTGCAGAACAGAGAGTGTTTTGCCATTTACTTGGCTGTCTCCATCAAATCATTTGTTTGGAAGCTATCATACAAAAAGCACAGATCCCTGCCCTTGGATAAAGGACATTATCAGAGGAGAGGCCTATGTGTATAGAAGGATGAAGATCCAGTCTTCAAGAAGCCAGTGACAGGTGTAATCAAAAGGAAACCTCTTAGTTATAAGGCATATTTAGGAGAAAAACTCATGCTATCTTTCATTACCAAAGCACTGACTTACATTTTCAGACAAGAATCCCCTTCTGTGTAATATGTATGCTTATAAGTAAAAACAGCTGATTAATTCTGTGTAAGCCATGGAAATTTCATTCTGGCAATGGACCTTACAGAGATGAATAAACTCCGTAAGCTGCATAAAGAATGCTACACCTCTGTCTGAGATTATGTGCTTGTCACTTCACAGGTCACTGGTGAGCAGAGTTGAGTAAGTCTTCTGGAGGTACTACCTTGAGTTTTGTAAGCCTCCAGTACAGTTTCATATTTCACTTGCAGGCCTTGGTTTTGAATTTAGCGGTGATAATCTAAAAATAACCAGCCAGGTAGCTCTGAAGGACTGAAGTGAAAGTGTTCTGGTTGTCTCAGTTCTGATTACACACAGATGAAACAAGGTATGTTAAATTTTAAGAAATGTAGACAGAAACAGAAATTTGTCCCTTCTTAAGGAATCTACCTGCTAAGCAGTGGGGAAGGGGATAAGGATAACAGAAAATGCAGTAGGCAATAAAAACCCAGATCCTTAAGTGGTGAAGTCAGCTCTTCCTCTCCAGCTTAAGCAGATAAGGATTTTGACAGCAGATAGAGCCTTGGTTGATATACAGGGGTGAGGCACTATAAGGGAATGATGTCTTTTTCTCTCTCCCCCTCCATGAATTAAAGAAAAATACTCTCAATTCCTTTGGGTTAAATCACAGTAATCCCACTTATTTGAGAAGAGATTATTCAGATTTATGTAACTGAAAATGAGAGTTGAATCTGACTATTTCTTCTAAAGTTTTGGTCCTGCTTTCACAGGAGTCACTGGAAGTTTTGTCACTAATTTCAGTGGAAGAGAGCCCAGGCCACCAAACACGGTTTCACTGATCAGGTTCTCCCTTGCCTTTAGGAACAACAATGTTGAACAGTTTTGTAGTTGGTTTCAGTGAAGTCAAAGGCTCAATGACAAATTCAGTAACTCTCTACTTGCATCACAAACTTTAATTCATAAATTATCAGTGATTTGAATCATGCTTTTTTTACTGAGAAAATTGGAGTGTTATTCCCATGTTGATTGATAGTACCCACTTTCAGCAGTAACATTTTCTACACAAACAATCAACCATTTTCTTTTATCTAAGAGAAAACTTATTTAAAGGCCCTTAAAAATCAAAATACTGGCCTAAGTGCATAAAATCATATTTATACTTGGAGAGAAAAATTGTCCTATTTTTATTAAAAAAGAAGGCTAAATTTTGTTCTTTGTGATCCACAAAGTATTCAGAATAAATCCACATCCATTTCTAGTTACAACAGATTCCCTTCACTCTACTTGACAGGATAATACAACTTATATTTTGTAAGTTATATTCAAAGTTCACATTTTTATTAAAACTTTCCAGAATTCAAGAGTGGTGATCAGGAAGTCCAAATTTAAATTATTACATTGATGAAAGAATAATCCCAAGAGGGAAAAACTATACTGTTCCAAAGCAACCAAAATTGATTCTCTTCGCAAAGTTCCCTGGCAATTTAAGGTATGTGGAATAGACAAGAAGACAGAGAAGGGCTAAATTCAGCTTGACTTATTCTGTTATTGAATCAGGAGTTGATACATATTAGCAATTTAAGTGGTTTATTCAAGTGTAATCAAGGACAGAGTTTCACCCTTGACATGAAAGCTACAGAGAAAATACTCTCTCAACTGTTGCTTTTCCTTAACACTGAAGGGCACTGGTGGAGTTGGATGGAAGGAACAGATCAGTGATGGCAGCCATCTCTTCCATCTTACTCAGACTTCAAACATTTGCTAACAACTGGCAAAAATTCAGAAGGCAACCGTTTGTTTTTTGTTTTTTTTTTTTTTTTTTTTTTACTTCTTCAGCTCAGAGCATTTTCTGTGGTTCAGCAGAAGCTCGACTCTCCTCAGAATCCCATTTTATTATTTAGTATTGGACACCCAGTGAATCATTAGGGAACACAGTTTTACCCAACAAATCCTATTTGCCTTTTGTTTTCTCTTTAAGCCCCTTAAACCGGAGAGTTATTTCTTCTCTGGATTCCTAAGTCATCATATCAAAAAGACAAATGTAATAACACTTCCACATGATTCTACATTGCAGAAATAACCTGTTGGATTACCAGTCAACATCTTAGCCAATAGAAAAACTTAAAGAGGCAAATGCGAAAATTCTAAGTATTCATTTTGCTCACACACATCAAGAATAATGACCACAAAGTAAATAATAATTTCATAGGAACTACAATTGATTAATCTGTTATTTTTACAGTGGATTTATTAAATAGTAATTGCCTGGACTTGGCAGTTGGAAGGATATATTCTCATCACTTTCAGATGTCTATAACATTGACACGTACATAAGGAGTAGTTGTTAACGCTTCCCTTTTAGTTGGTGGAAGAAAAAGAGATTTCTCCCTTGGAGTTAACCAGACTAGCTTCTGGCTACCATGTTAGTGTGAGATCAAGTGGACCTCTGGAAATGACAGCTCCTCTCCACAGCCTCTAAGGGAAGCACTAAGTGAGTAGCTCTGAGGTAGCCACCTACATGCAGATGCTAAATCTGCACAGATGAATCCCACTCTTACTGTCTATAATGTAATGTTTAACCAAGCTTTACTAGTTAATTATGAAGATATTTTCATGGTTCACCATAAATATTTGTAAGTCATAATACAGTTACTATTCCCTACCTACCAGCCCTGTTTCCTTGATAGTAACTAGGCTGGTGCTGGCTTCTTCCTCGGAGTATCTCAACAATGGTATTGCTCATGGCACTGGAAAGACTTCACTGAAACAGCACCAGTAATCCAAATCTTTTATCAGCTTTTCCTGGTGATCCAGGCAGTATTCTAGCATACATTCCCAGTGGTTTTCTACTGGTTTTCTGTGCCTGCTTTCAATATTTTCAAACCTTACCCAGACAATGTGGAATAAGCACCTTTATCTTCATAAATTGCACGAACGCAAATACAATTAGGCAGCATAGCAAGTGTTGATGTACAAATACAGTTGATACAGTTGTGTTGTGGAAGGAAACAACACAATTGAGCTGAATTGATTACAATTCAGTGTTATGGCACAGTAACAAAAGCCCAACAGGATGTTTAGCTCTGAGAGGGCTTGCTGTTCAGAGGGGTATGCACCTGGTTATTATACTTCTTCCTTTAAAAGAGAAATGTATGTATGATTCAAAAGGATACTTACCTACCATCTAAGGGAACATCTTTCTGATGATAATACAATTTGAGTTACTAGGCTGGATTTTTTTGTCTCTGAATATTACCAGCTCAAGTCATATAATCCAAATATTGGAATGTATTAACAAAACATAATTTCTTTTGGATATATAGTATCTATTTATACATATATATGCATTAGAATATTTTTTAGTTTGGATGTCTTATGAGGAAAGAAAGACCAGGATATTGGCTGTTACCCCTCTTCAGTGTTTACGTTATAGGAGAAGATTCAAACCAATACTACAGGGAATATTTTTTATATCATTTAAACCACTCAATTCAGTAAATTAATGCATATGATGCTAACCAAATCCATTACAAACTAAAATTTTCCAGAATTAACACTGTTGCACTGGAGCATCTCTCTGTACTGCCAGCAAGTTGATTGTTGCAATGGGGCCTTGGCAGGAAGATTTTCTCTCAGGATGCCTTTCTGTGCCTGACCTTTTAAATTTGGCAGAGTTCAGGGTACCACAGTAGAAGCCATTTTATAATGGGACGATATTAATATATTCTTAAAATTGCTAAGAACCTATTGAGCTTCCATGTTGTATTGCTCAGTAATGGTAGAACCTCACCTTAACCAGTCATTTCAGAGACATGTTTTTAATCTTTTTCAATTCATCTATGTCCATCAGCAGATAAACTCACCTTAATTTGTAATTCAGTGACATTTATGTAGGTACTTAAAATTCTAAGGCTAGTCTACTTCAAATTTGAAGAATTGTTCTATTATCATACTGTTTCTGTTCCCTGACTAGATATGCAATAAGTCCTCTGATTATGTTTCATGCTGTGAATGTTACCAAAAGCAAATCTGAACTTTGCCTCATGGCTGTGATTACACAGGTGTGTCAAGTTTGCTTTTTGCGTGTGTAGTCACAAAAAGAAATGGAATACTGAAGACTTTATGTATTTTTTTAAAGTAACAGGAGCAAAGTTTCAGCTTCTAGTTTCAAGGGATCAACAATTGTTTTAAATGTGGCAAGACTGGAGGTTGACATGCAGTTCAGTATTATATCAGCACAATATTATTTGGTCTCAGAGGTCAAGTAAATATACAATGGTCTAAACAAATTAAAGTATCAGGTATTGGCACCAAGAAGAGGTAGGAACCAGTGACTTTTAACATTACAGACTACAATTCTCCCTTTTTCCAGAGGCCTGATTGTACATTGCAGTCCTGAACGGTGCAAATTCTATATAACAGAAGTTAAAACATCGATAAAGTAATAACCTACCATACAAAGAACTGAATTATTGAATCTCATACAATCTCCCGTTCTCTGTCAGTGCAAGCAGGTTATAAACTAAAATTAAATGTTTACAGAGGATATTACCCTGGTCTGTCATAAGAAAAACCTCTCTCTTTGCTATATCCATAGCATAGCAATTCTACCCTTTCCCCACTTCTGCAGTCAAGGAAACCAAGAACAGCCATTGATATGGTGGCCTCTTGCGATCATACCTGGAAACTGTTCTAATTCATGCTGCGATTTAGGCAGCCCCAGCCTGGCTCTACAATAAAGGCTGGATCATGAAAATTCCTTTCTCCCTCAGATTAAGACTAGAAGTATCAGAGTTTCTCTGTATATTTGATTACTTTATGTTGCTTTTCTAGTTGTGTCTTCTGATACTGGAAAGCAATGAAGCCCAAGTAGAAAATACCGGAATATTCTAATTCAGAAATCATTTAGGCAGAATTGATCTGAAAGAAATGGGTGATGCCTATTATAGTAAAAGTGTGCTTTGAAGGGGAAGTTGCACAACAGGCATATGGAACTCTGGGAGTACCTTTAAATATTGTAGACATAATTACCAAGTGATGGGAGAACTTCTCAGTGAGCAGCACAATTACAGTCTCTAGGTATTTTCATTCACTCTTTTATTTGTGGCTCTGCATATCTCCAATGACAGGAGTCTATAACTAATCAAAGTTTATCTATACAACTGTAACTTTGGATTTTGGATACTTTATGTTTTCATGATTAATCTGTCAAGAATTATTCATAGACTTCATTGAAAGTTTACATAAACAAGTCTATTCAAGAAAATAGTAAAGTGTTTGTTTTAAAGGAGACCAGATGGAATGCTGTCAATCTATGCAGCACTGTTCTTACTCAGCTGTGAGATATGAAGTGCAAATGGAATTTCTTAGACGTGGTGTTTATGTCTTTATCTATGTTGTAAAGATTTATAGTCGATGGAGGTACGTTAAGAGTACATCAATCTCATTGTTTACTTGGTGCCTGCAGCTTATTTAGTTACAAAATACGTAGAAAATACTATTTTTCACTACAGTTTCTTCAGCTTCTGTTACGATTGGTCAGAGGCACGTGGTGATCAACAGAATATAAGCAGTAGAAGGTAAAGATTAAAAGATTTCAGAAAATAATACAGGTGTGCAAAAGGTCAAAGACTCGTCTCTTCCTTTTAACTTTTGCAAAAACCTTTAGAAATGTCACCCTTATCAATGAGCTCCCTCCTGCAATCAACACAAAAAATGAGAAGGGAGAGTTAAAATTATTTTTGTGCAGAGCAGTCATTTACACTACTTAACAGCAGACATGAGAATCTGAAATACAAACCAAAACTGTACCTCATTCTTAAGAACTGAATAAAAAAAAAGAGTTCTCAGAATAGCCAAGGAGACACAATCAGTATCATGATGACAATATACTGACTTGGTCAGTGCCATTCCTGTGTCTCTAACAGAGCAAAACTACTTACAACTTTTAGTGGAGGTTTCCGTATTGCACTGAACCTTCAGCCGGCAAAGAGGTGACACAAACTGGGGTTTATTCCTCCTGAGCTATTTGGCACAAAATATACTTTGGGATGGGGAGACTGCCAGTAGGTGTGTGTCAGTGGCACTGCAACCTAATGGGATTGCAGCCAGCTGGAAGAAATTGAAACCAAGTTGGAATTGCTGTAAGGTGGGTTTGGGCTGAAAGCTAAGTCAGCTGAACTCTGTAACTACTGCCTGCTTTTGTGCCTTTGGCCAAGGCGGGAAGACACCTTATCAGGCATTTTCCTGGAGTTGAGAGGTAAGAAATTTTATGCACCTTGTTTTCTGGAATGCCTGTAGCTTTTTGGGTTGCTAGTAGATCACGAGTTGTTCTCTTGCTAAGGTGCATCTAAGGTGCATCCTGGGGGGTAGAATTTTTCAGCCTTGCTACAACAAAGATGCAAAAGCTGTTTGAAAGACAAAGATGGCTTTAAAAGGCAGTAGCCCGTGTCATCTTTTCATAGTTATAACCCTGATTCCAAAATGTCAATTTAAAAGTCTTGAGGTGTGTTGGAAATGAACCGAAACATAACAAAAATTCTGCTTTTAAGCACAATTATCCTGGTAGTTATCAGTCAAGGAACAGTGTTATACCTAACCAGTAGTACCTGAGATCACTCAAAATGCAGACCCCGCACCTCATCCCAGTCAGCCAAGTAATCTGAGTGCCCTCAGAGGTGTCCTTGTAGTCCTTTAATGAAGTTTTCAAGATGATTTATTGTTCTGCTGTGCACTGTGGACATTTCCCTCCCACCCTCTCCCCTTGGTAAATCTGCTTTGTAAGTTTAACGTAGATTTGGAATCCCTGCAGCTGCAATAGCTTTTGCACTGTTTTGACCCAATATGGCTTGCTGAGAAATTTGTGTATAACCCCTCCGCTGAAGGCCGGATGTGCTCTGGGTAACCTCCACCATATGTATTATTTTGTGTCCCAGATCTGTGCCTGTTTCACATAGTTGTTTTTACAACACTATCAACAGCAGATTTTTAGTGAGCAAAAAGAAATAAAATGGTGAGTCATCAGCTTTTTCCCTGCATATCTCATCTGTGTGAAATGCAGAATGCTAACTAGAATAGTTAGGAATCAGCGATAAAATTTCAGCTTTATGTGCCATCTTAATACTAGGCTAGAATGTTACCAGAAGTATTTTTTTCCTGGTAATATGAGAAATGAATAACTAAGGATCCGTTGCTGAATAATGAATAAACTAAAGGCTCGATTAGCACCTTTCAGTTTTAAGATAATTTTAGTGCTGCAGCTACTTGAGTCAAGAAGAGATGTCACAGAGAGTAAAAGGAACAGAAAAGCAACTACCTGAGATGCTGCTGTTAAACCTGTGCTGTGAGGGTGGCGGTGTACATTTGGCTGGTTAATGAGGCTCCCCCTTGAGCTGATAGGACAGCCTCATGCAGAAAAAACCTGCAAAATTTGGGGGTTTTACTGTTAACAGTAGCAGTAGATCATGTGTGTAGGCTCATAAATCAACCCATCAGTTCTCAATATATGATTCAAGAGCCTGATTCAAACAAAATGAATGAAATTATAAGGGTCACAAAATGGTGAGCTGACCTCTATGACCTTAAAGAGGAGGAGACAATTCCAGTTGAGGTGTGATACAAAAGGGAAACTTCTCTGACCTCAGCAAAGGAGAACTTGTACAACAAGAGAGAGATGAATTATTTAGAGACAGAATTGAAGGGCTAAAGGATAAGTAAAAATATAGACATATTGGCTGCATACCTAGGAAGTTTGCAGGACTATAGAGAATTAAAAAATTGTAATTGGGGGAAAATATCTGAAGGATAAGAATGCCCTTACATACAACACAGCTTGAACAGGAGCAGTCATTACCCTCCTCCCCCTCTCTCTCCACATATATACACAAAAGTACTGGTAGCATTAATAGAACACCAAAAAATCATCAGTATGTGTAACTAAGTTTGAAGCTACACCTGTTAATATTATTAGTAGTAGTACAGTTACCAATGAAAAATAAAACATCAAGAAAAATTACTGGATTCTGGTTTATCTCCAATAACAAACATAAATCCATCTATCATTTATATGTTTCAGGTTTGGGGAAAAATAACTATTTACAAGCTTGCTTGAGGCTGAAAAATAACAACTTTGCCCAGCTAAATCTAAATCATGGTACTCCTGTGTTGGAGTAAATACCCAGATTAAAAATCTACACAAGCTTCCTCAAAAGATGGACTTATATTTAGTAGCTTATTTTGTTAACTATCCATTTAAAAAGTAATTAATATTAACCAATATACAATTTAAAAAATATTTGTTTTATAGGCAAAAATCTATTCTTGGCATGATATGAAAGCAATCCACAATACTGACAGAATCAGTATAGCCCTATGAATATGTGAAGCCATCCGGCCAAGTCTTGTCATAGTATGATTCCAAATGTATGTGGTCAAATCTGGCTTCTGTTCTTCTAAGATTGATGAGACCTATGAATAAACACAGTGAATACCAGCAGAAGCCAGGCTGGGAACATGTGCACAGAGGCAAGAAATTAATGTTGAAACACAATGATACTGATCATGCTTCAGCATTTCCTAGTAATACAGTAATGCTGAGATCATATAAAAGTGGGGAGCTGAAAGTTAAACTATTTTCATATCTATTCTTACAAAAGTTCTCAGCATAGATATTCTGATATATGAAGAGCACTAAATATCACGCACTAAATACTAAATTTTCATAAGTAAAACAGTCTACATTGCTGGCACTTTGGTATCCTGCTTGCAGTGTTTTTAAATACATTGTGTTTATTTTCATCCCGTTCAAAACCTAATACAGGCTTATTTCAAAACCTACTGAAGTCGTCAACAAAATCACTACTTTTTATGGTAAGTGGATCACAGCCACAGCACTTTACAGGGTTTGGGATGTTTTTATTCTTATTTTCTCCTTAATAAATACTGTCTCTGTTTCTTATGAGGAAGAACTATGAATACCCTCGCCCCAAAGTGTCACTTACCATAGGGCACCATTTCAGCACAATTACTTAAGTTCCTCTAGGTCACTTTGCATTCTCATTTAGTGCCACAGAGAAATATTCTTCATCTCAGTAGAAAAAACAAGGTTGAATAAGAGGAAAAACCTAACACTACCTAAGGAACTTAAACTCTTCAGAGCACAAGTGGTGAAAAACACACTGAGACTATTGCTACCGATGTTTGCACTGCTGCTTTGGCTTCACTCTTTGGATAAATCAGGCCTTCAGCCTCTTCAAATCTGCAACCTGCATCTCCATCCATGACCAATTTGCTTATTAAAAGACTTTTTAAATCTGATGAAAGGAATTTAACCACTCCAGTGTTCTCTAATATTCACTGTATGTTTAACATAAGCTTCTTGAAATCACTCGTGAGTTAGGAGCCAGCAGGGAGTGACTCGGATCCCTCTGAGTGGTGGTGGGTGTGTAACTGCAGCAACTGCAGATGGGGTGTGAGGAGGGTGTGATCACCCCTCCAGGGGGAGGGAATTGAAAGGAGAGACTGAAGAGAAATCCTAGTAGCTGTTAAACCTCAAAAGGATGTTAGGTTCTTTCTGGCAGCAGCAATTAGTGGGTGGTGGGGTTTTGTGTTGGTGTTTTGTTTTTGTTTTGTTCAGCAGGAGGTGTCAGTGAAGGAAAAACGGGAGCTAAAGAAGTTGACGCATCAGATACCAAGGTCTTTTTGCTTTACTGTGAGTGAAAAAGAACTTAGTTTCTGTAGGTCTACACAGAACTTTATCTGGACGGCAAAATGATGTACAAGTCTTGGCTTTTGAAACTAGGAGCTTATTAGCTATTGTACAGTGTTGTACTTAAATGTTTCTGGTTGCAGAGTTATGTTCTGTGAAGTAAAGTATATCTGTGTTTTGCATTTGGCACAAAGCAATTTCATATCAAAACCAGAACATGGGTAACTTCCTTCATATTCATCTTACTAAAAAAGCTCCTTAGAATTAGAGAGTAACTCCAACAATGGCTCAGCTGTCTGAGATGTACCTACTGAAGCTCTTGCAGGCAGCAGGATTGTATGACTGTCAAAGCTTCTGAATTTCAAAAGAGAAGCAGAATGAGACCAGGCGTAGGCTGCAGCTGTAATCTGTGCTTGGTAGCATCCAAGTCCTCTCCCATGAGTCACACTTCTGAGAACATCGTGGATTCTCTTTAGCCTCTTGGGATGTTTTCTTTTTGGCCCTGACTGCAGTGTAATACTTCTTCCACTTCTCATCTCCCTTCTGTGGATAAAATCATGTTTAATTTGAGTTGTTAAGATGAAACCTAGAAAATCCACAGTTCTGATGTAGATACCTTCTGACATAGTTCATATGGTTAATTTTACATGTGGCCAAAGGCTGGAAAATACTCCCTACCCTACCTACCAAATTAATCCCTGATGATAGCCCTGCCTTTCATGCTGATTTTGACACTCTTTCTTCCTTTCTTGCTCTTATTATATTAGGAACAGCATTTTAATCCATGATTCAGTTTTCTTGTGAGGTTCATAACTTGACAAAACTGCTGAAGTTTTCTTGTCTGTCCCTAAATTAGACCATTATGAGAACTATTGGCTTTATTCTTTCACTGTACTCCTAGTCTTCCATTTTGACCAGTTCTTTGATGCTTTTTCCGCCCCATGTTGCTCTTTCTTCTCATGCTTTCGTTGAACTGCTGCCTCTGAACTCCCTTATGATTCAGGTGAATCTTCTATATTCCTTTTTTGACTTTTTCTCATGTTGGTAACTTACTGCTCCTGCATACTCATTCAATCTATGTCTGTTTTTCTGTTTTTTCATTCACCATTCTTTTGATTTGTTCTCTGTGAAACATTACTCATTCTCTGTTGCTTAGTTTCCAACTTCATCACATCGACAGTCCTCTTCTCCCATGCTTTCACCCAGCCTTTCCATGAATTCAGTGTTTATTACTTCTACTGAAACAGTTCCTGTGTTTTGCTCTTCTCCTTCCAAAACCTTTTGCTCTGCTTCTCCCTGCAAGGTCTATTCTTGCCAACTTTCTAGTCCTGACCCACTCCCAGCAATGTCCTTTCTCTAGCAAAACCATTCTGATCGAAGTCTGATGACCTAAGCAATTTCTTCCACCATGAACACCCTGGCACCCTGGATTTATTCTCTCCCTTTTTTTTTTCCTCCTAGTGTAATTAAATTCCATATGTGCAGACCCATCTTTACAGATTCTGAGTCAGTCCTTTCCCTCTGGTCTTTTTTTTTTTTTTTTCTGTGTGCAGATTTCTGCTGATCTTATGCCAGTATGATATAGTAAGATGTGCCCATCTGCTCTTCTTGCCTCATCTTTCCTTCCTCTATTGCTCTCTCTTCCTTCTTTTTTTCAAAGATACAGGAATTTCTCGCTTCCTGTGTTTATATACCATTCAGTTTACTCAAGAAATCTTACCTAGCTTCTGTGACTTTATTCTCTCATTCCTTGCCTTAACCTTTGCCTTTCCTCTAGTTCTTAAAACCCCAAAGCAGAACAATTGTGATATATTTCTGTCTCCAACATGCCTTCTTATGCATCACCACAGATACAACTCATCCCATTTACTGGAGCATCTTCTCCTTGCCTCTTGCTTGGCCTTGAGCATCAAACATTGCATCTTCACTGGCTGCTTTTCTCTATTGCATTAAACAAACCTCTTGTATTCAGGACACTGTTATCTGTACCCAAACTCTCATGCTCTCACTACAGAGATTGTCATTAGCTCATGCCTGTCACTGGAACAGCTAAAACAAGCATGGTTTTGCTTTATTATGTCACCTTTTATGCACAGGAACAGAAACTTCCTTTTACAAGGCTATATTGTTCTCCTGTTACAAATCCCTCTTAAAATTTCTTTTGCTATAACTACCAAAATGTCCTTATCTTTCATAAGGCATTGTGTGCAATAAGGTTGAATGAGTGATAGGAAAGTTGCCATTATATTCACGAACAAACCTAATGTTTACTAGTGCTTTTTTTTATGTAATAAAATAATCTCCTTAGCCCTGTGAGATTCATGAAACAGCAACCCTGTGGTAGTGAGTCTTAGCTCTTGAATCACCCACATAAGGGTTATGGTCCCACTAACGACAAAAGCCAAACAGCAACTCTAATGAACGCATAACCTACACTGCTGTCATCACCTGAGGTGCTTACGAAACAAGAGTGGCTACTGCAGTTTGTTTGTTGCTTTCCTGCACACTTTTAAACGAGTCTGATATTTGTATGTCCCTAAAGCAGATGCTGTGTGTGGTGTTTCTTCTCACCCTTGTCTAGCAGCTGGATTTCCTGCACACCCACTGTTAGACCCACTGTAATATTCTTGTTCTTGTAATGCTTTTTTATGCCAGTCTAAAGGTCACCTCTAAACTGGTTGCTGTGGCAGACTCTGGGCTTAGTCAAACTGCTGTGAAGCACAGGCAACTCCCCGTGCAGTCACTGACACTGCTCTGCTTTTTTGGCCATGCAGCTCAGAACAGAACTGTTGTGTATCTGGCTCTACTCAACAGTCAGTCAGTCTTATGTACTGGTTGTGTTGGTGCTTCTTCTCACTGTTTCACAGTAGTTTGTGGATGTTGCTAAAACAGGTTGTAATTTAAATACCTACCAAGTATTTTAGGTATTAATGCTTCACAGGATTTATGTTTCCAACTTCCTGCAGTAAGTGGGGTGTGCACAGTTAAAAGAAAAATAACTAGTAGGTTCTTGTTGAATGCTTGGTTTATAAGAAACACTATGTTCTTAGGTTCCAAAAATCTTGGATGAAGCCTGTATGCTAAATTTTGGCTGGATGATATACTTAGCTAGCGGATACCCCTAACCAGCATAATTTGTGTTGTGGTTCTGCTAAGGTATGTTAGATATTTTCCAAACAACAGACAAAGATGTTTAAGCTAATGAATATAATATCTCGCTTCAGCAAATCTGTTCTATCCCACGTCAGGTATACTTGGTTACATACTGATAGGTCTATGCCTACACAGCAAGTCAGTTTCTTTGGGTTTGCCATTATTTCCTTGCTAAACATCCTTCTGTCATGTATCACAGAATGGTATCCCTAGGTGGCAATTCTATTAGTTGAGCTCAGATTTCATGCCACAAATCTGAGTATTTCTATAAAATCACAGTGAGAATCAGCAGATGAGAACCTACGTGACCTACCAATTATTCTTCTGGCAAGTGTGCTGGAAGCAGTTGTCTGCAGGGCTGGTAACAGTCAGTGATGGTGACACTAAGGAGCTCATGGTATGGCTCTAGTTCTGGTCAATGCCCTTCTCATCCCCTGCCTTGGGCTGAGTTCCAAATTAAATTTTTTAAATCATTGTTCTTTTACCTTCTTCAGCAACCTTTATTATAAGAATCCCATCCTTACAGAGCAGCTTCTGTTATATGATGTTGTTTACTGTGGGCAAGGTCCTGTGCCATGAATATGCATTTCTTGACTGACTTTGCTATTCCTCTCATTTTGTTATTTTTTGCATAGACATTAATAATTTCTTGGCTCTACCTTGGGGAGTTGGTATAGAGGTTAGGCCCTATTTCTCAAATAGAGATCAAGATGGATCAAGTGAAAAAAGATTACTTCTTCAATATTTGAATATGTAGAGCACAGCTATCACTGAGGTTGATTATACTTGAAAACTCAGTGCATTTTTTGGTCACAAACAGTATCTCGAGTTGGGCATCTAAGAAATGAAAATCACAAGCAGAGATATCTTTGAAAAGATGTGCTTAAGGGAGTTAATTAATGTCACAAAGAACCCCCATGACAAAAATGGACAGAATTTGGCAGTGTCCAGTCAAACACTCAGCTAATTAAATAATGACACTTCTTTCTTCACTCATCTGACTAACAGAATATGCATTATAACTGCTGCAATAAATAAATCACAAAAGATAACAGCTTTCTCTGCTGTGTTCTTGTTCAACAACCACATCTGGCCCATCCTTTGTTTTGGGTGGGATTGTAGTGCCTTAATGTGTAATTACAAGTTTTGTCATAACTTCAATATACTTTCTTGTCTTTCAGGTTTTAATGATTGTATAAAGAGAATGTCAGTAATATCTGTGGCCACAGATTTAAAATAACTTTCTTCTGTAATAAATGGACTTCAATCACCCTACATTAAACAGTAAATTAATTCCTGGGAAGTTATTTCAACCTTGCATTTCTACTGCATGCATCTCTAGGACTCTTTTCTGGATGCTTCCCAGATTCAAAAATCTGGACTGATTTTCCCATTTCTTCTGAGCCTCAGTTCTTTTCTTTTTCTCTCTCTCCCTCAAAAAAAGCCTGCTTAGTAGAACACTTGGTTTCTTCCTCAGTAAATACCTTGGGTATGTCCTGATATATCATAATCCCTTGTGTCTTCTTCTCTTTCATTAATAGTATGAGAAATGACTGAAAGTTAAAACGTGCAGAACTAAGGTTTTGTTAAAGTACTGGAATTCTCAGTGGGTATGTATAATCATTAGAAGCTGATTACAGTACCTTGGCTTACACTTGTGAGTCTTAGATGTGTTCTGTGCCTCTTCTTGCTAGATTTGCTTGAGTTTGCTTTTACATGGGTGTAAAAGCTTTTTACTGTTTGTGAGTAGGCTGGTGGTCATGAAGCTACATTATCAGACTACTGGTACCAACTTGCATTTGAGGGATAATACAGCTTTGTGCCTACAATTCCAGCTGAAATTCCTGCTGCCAGCAGCATACTGTATGCTCGGTCTCTGTGCTGTGATAGCCACAGCCACTGGTTTTGTTCTCAGCTTAGGAGTCACTACCTTTTTACAAGATTGTGGGGGAAACTTCTGAAAGTTCTGTAACTCTGCACTCCATGATGATGTGTCAGTAGCTAATGAATCCAGAGATAATACTTGGATCTTTCCTTATGGAAGTGTTTACAACTGAATTGTGGTGGTGTGTCATTCTCCTTCCCTATCCCTTCTCCCTCTGCTGTCATAACTTGGGAACATGCTGGGAAAACGGGTAAGTGTTTATGATTATACACACACTGATCAGTTTGCACAAGCCAGAAGTGATGGATAGGGGCAAAGAATGAGCCTAGATATGAAACCAACAATAATGACTGTTTTTTTTGGCTACAAATGGGTGGTCAGAAGAACATGGTAGCACTAAACAGCTGCTCAGCTTAATGAGCTTCAATGCTTTAATACAGTAGCCAGTGCAGAATTTTGTTCAAGTGTCCTTCCCACTCCAGAAATTGGTAGCATTACTCTTTTGATAATGGAAATAGATCAGTGTTAGGTCAGGATTTGGGGCATGTTAATCTTATCTTGTGGGAAAAGCTACCCATTCTAGTCATGACAAAATAGCCCATCTATATATCAGACTTAAAACCCAGTATCTTCTTAACATTTTGAGCCTTCAACTGTCAGAAGAAGGCAGATGTGTTAGTTTAGACACACATATACGGTATAATCTGGTGATTCCAATAATAAGATTTTTTTAAACAAACTTTAGACAAGTGTGCACAGTGAAAGGAAGCAATGAGGCTTTCCACTAGAGTAACTGAAAAGACACTTCTCTAATTAGAAACTTGCAGCCATAAAACACTTACATGTTTAATACGAAATCTGATTTTAAAAACCCAGCCAATTCTAGACTGCCTTATTTTCTGAGTGTATTTCAAGAAAAAGTAAACCCGATGAGAGAAAGTTCATCTGTATGTAGCCAGGGCAGTAAACTGTAGTAATGTAATAATTTGTGAAGTTTCCTGAATTTTAGAAAGTATTGACTGTGAACATGAGAGATGCCTTTCACGGTATATGGGAAAACTTACTCAAATAAACCAAACTTTCTTACTGTAGTGCCTATTTGAAAATAGCATTTACTACTCTGCTTCACAAAGCAATAATATAATTACCTCATTGTCTTACAACTTGAAATAGCGATATCCAAATATCATTACAGTGTATGCAATAAGAATGACTAGAAGTCAAAAAAAAATTTGAGAGTGTAAAACTAATGTGTATTTACATATTCCTGGTCTTTCCTACAATAAGGAGATCCTAGTTTACCTTTTTTTTGGTGTTAAACATATTCATGAATGGCAAACAAAATAGCTGATATGTAAAACACTGTGGAATATGAATGATGCATCCGAATGTGTTGTGAAAATAGGCAATAGGGAATATTCTACAGAATGTTTGAGCTGAATGAAAAGAAAAAATTATTCTTGACAGAGTCTTACTACCAAATAATTTGTCATAAGTGTTTTGAGGCAAATAACATGAAGTTTAAAAAAGATCTGCTTGTCTTTATATAGTCATAGAATCTCCATATTTATCCTAAGCACTGATGCCTCTTGGAAGGAATATGTGGCCTCTTGCTGCTCCTTGCAGGCAAGCCTCTTTTGTTCAGGATGGAACTACAATAAAGAGAGGGAGTCTTATATGTGTTTCTTGCAAAATTCTTCATCTGTAATCACACAGATACATAGAAAATGTCATAAAGAATTCAGCAAGTGGTTTTATCAATGACATGAAAATGAGGCCTGTGATGATGAGGATTTAAAGGAGAACCAGTTTGAAATGTCCTGAATGTGTCAGAGTAAGTGTGATTAATGGAAGAAACTCTGATTTTTATATATGTAAAATAAGAATCTGGCCTGATATCTAATACAGGAATTTCATTCTCTCTTTGTGGCTAGAAAGTTATTCAATAAGAAAGAGCTTCCTCAACTCTGATTTTTCATTTTCTGTGACTATTGGAAAAAGTGAATTATTTGAAGAAAGTGTGACTCCTCCCTTGGGAGGGTTTTTCTTTCTACATCTTCAGAGTAAGTAAAGCTGTGCTAATTACCATTCTATTAATGTGTACACTATTCTTTTAATTTTTCTCTGATTAATCTGCTCCTCATGTGCTAATGTCCTGTCATACAAAGAGAAGTAAGATAAATATAGCTGATATTAAGACACTCTTGTAGAATTTTGGACCAGGTAAGAGCAATACATGGTGCATTTTGCAAAGGATTTGGATGTCTTTACATTTAAGATACCCAAAATCCTTAAATTGCCAACGTGTTCAAGCACTGTGGTCCCTACAGGCAAAGACAACAGAAAAGCACTTCAAGCTACTATGGAGAGGTGACTCTCTGTACTGACTGGATAGTTGAGAACAACTCAGAATAAGATTGTCATGGTTAGTTAGAAAGTCAAGTACATGAGGCTGTAAGTAGTTGTAGTTATATTTCTTTTCTCACAAAAGCTTGAGGTTCAACATCTGGCTTGGAACATTCTATCTCTCTCCTGGTAGTGTGGAATCATTTTCTTTAATATGTGTTTTAATTTATTGTCACATCTACATTTAAATTCAAACAGGAAAACTTCTGAAGGCTTTTAGGGCAACTTTGAAAATGGTATTGGGAGACTTAGTTTTATTAAAATGTAGTAGAAAGTTTTCTTTAGTATCCTCTGAAACTTTCTGTAAGGCTGCCTCTGAGGGGATCTCAGC
Source organism: Coloeus monedula (assembly GCF_965178545.1). Taxonomy (NCBI): domain Eukaryota; kingdom Metazoa; phylum Chordata; class Aves; order Passeriformes; family Corvidae; genus Coloeus; species Coloeus monedula. The sequence continues at coordinate 10,120,610 of NC_138798.1, read as the reverse complement.
AACATGTAATTTCGTTTGCAAATATACTCACTGAGGACCCTCTAAGCACAAGTAACTAGGCAGCAGGAGAGGTGCCAAGGTGTGCTGGGGCAGCACTCGGTGAGGAAGCCCTGACATCTGTGATTCTGCTGCCCACTGTGCTCAAAGCTTAGTGGGAGCAACAAGCCCTTCCTAGAAGAGAGGCAAATGGTCACCAATCAGCTGTTAGTAATGTGTTTTCCCTCTGTGAGTAACTGCTTCCTGCTGTTGCCTTCTGCAGAGTTCCAGCTAGTAGGCTTAAACTCTGATTTGGGAAAGAATAATTGCTCTAACAGTCACTGAAAAGCTCTCTGCCCTTGCTTGGGATGGTGTTTCCTGTGCTTCTTGTATGAAAAATTCACTTTGTAGTCACTGCTGCCTTTTATTGCATCTCAGAATTTCCCGTATTGAAATGGAAGGAGAGGAGGCTCATTAACACTTAGCTTGGCTGTGGAAAGAACCTTACTGTGGCTTGCTGTGGTAGTGCATCTCTTTACTGATGAAGCAAGATGCAGGCACTGTGTTTAACAATACTGTTCTCCAAGGGGAAAAAAAGAGCTGTTACAAAGATCAGTAACTCTTTCTTTCTCAAATTCATGAAGTGAAGTTAATCAGCATATTTTGCTTTTTAATTTAGTTATTTAAATGTTCAGTGGAAATAGATAAGATGAAAGAAAACTTAGGAGGACATCTGTCTGAGTACAAGATATTGATATAAATAGAGAGGCTGAGAAAAGTAGTTGTGAGTCTTCCATTTTCTACTTCAGACAAACCAGTCGGAACAGAACTGTGCAGGAAAAGCACTGCCATAAGCTCTTGCTGAGGGAGAAACTGGGGCACAGCTCAGCACTGTTTGTTTTCACGTAGGTTTAGATAATAAAACACAGAAGGCTGAAAGGGAGATTTGATTTTCTATTGTTCAGAAACCACATTTTCTTACTCTGCGAGCTTCAGCTGTCCCTATGCTTTTACTATAATTTTAGATATTTGCTTTTCTTTACATAATTTTTCGATATGTATTTTCCATTTGGCATGTTAAAAGGTTTAGAAGCCTAGAAGAGGAGGAGAAAGTGAGTGACTTGCTGCAAGGAAGCAGAGTCTCTCATTCATTTCTTTTCCCGTTGTTTGGCAGGTGGAAAGCACAGATTTACAGAGCTGAACTGGATCAGCTGAAGAAGTGGGGGAAGAGAAACAAAACAAGCACAGTACCAGTGAAAAGAGCTTCAGCTTTATCTTGCAGCATCACCACAGCAACCAGAGAATACAATCAGAAGAAAAGGCTAGAGCAGAGAAGGCGAAAGTGTGGCTTCTTACCTTTGGACAGAAGGCAGCAAAATAATTATGCAGAACAGAAAAGGGTATTTGATGGTTCTAGACAAACTGTGGCAAAGGGAAGTGTCCCGTCATTAACAGGAATGTGCCACAGTTTATGCACTGGAAAGGGGAGTGCCATGAGATCTACTGAAGAGACTATTTCTGTGGTTGCATATCTACATGTGTTTGCACCCCTGCTGGGACTCAATTAGGTATCTGTAGGCATCGGGGATCATCAGGTATTGGATAGCGACCTTTTTTCCATTCAGGGTGTACCTGGCACAAGAACTGAAAGACACCACAGATCTTTTTGAGAGACGCCACAGAGTGAGACAATCTGCACCCTTTCCCTTCTGTAACTGCCTGCTGTACCATGGGATGTCGGCAAAGCTCTGAGGAGAAAGAGGCAGCGCGGCGGTCCCGTAGGATTGACCGCCACCTGCGCTCTGAAAGTCAGCGACAACGGAGAGAGATAAAACTCCTTCTCCTGGGCACCAGCAATTCTGGGAAGAGCACTATTGTAAAGCAGATGAAAATCATTCACAGTGGTGGCTTTAACTTGGAGGCCTGTAAGGAATACAAACCTCTGATTATCTATAATGCAATTGACTCTCTCACACGTATCATTCGGGCTCTGGCCACCCTTAAGATAGAATTTCACAATCCTGACAGAGCATATGATGCAGTGCAGCTTTTTGCCCTGACAGGCCCAGCTGAAAGCAAAGGTGAGATTACCCCGGAGCTCCTAGGGGTGATGAAGAGGCTCTGGGCAGACCCCGGTGTGCAGGAGTGTTTTTGCCGCTCCAACGAGTACCACCTGGAGGACAACGCTGCGTACTACCTGAACGACCTGGAACGGATCGCAGCTCTGGACTACATCCCCACAGTGGAAGATATTCTGCGGTCTCGGGACATGACCACAGGGATTGTAGAAAATAAGTTCACCTTCAAAGAGCTGACTTTCAAAATGGTGGATGTGGGTGGACAGAGATCTGAACGCAAAAAGTGGATCCACTGTTTCGAGGGGGTTACAGCAATAATTTTCTGTGTGGAGCTGAGTGGGTATGACTTGAAGCTGTATGAAGATAACCAAACAGTAAGTACAACTTCTGCTCCTTGTTCTCTTTCCTTCTTCTCCTTTCTCCTTCACCAGTATTGTGGTCTTTTATCTCCCCCTCCTTCCTTCCCTCCCAGGGCAGTAATCCCCAACCTTTTGGAAAACCCAGAAGCTATGGTTCCTTTATTTGGATAATTCTCCCCGCTGGACATAGTTAGTTATTTAATGTTACTTTCAGGAAACTGAGGTGCTCCTCACATGACAGCCAATTTATTATTTTTTTAGTGCCTTTTAGCTAAATGTTTACATGGTTAACTGTTACTTCAAACACCACTTAAAAAGGCAGGCAGTGGTGACATCCTGGTGTACAGGGATGGTTCATTTGGGCACCATGTGTGCAGGTCCTGGGAAATGTTGAAGGTAAAATAATAATAAGTAACAATCTCCTCCCCCTGCCCTGCCTTTTTTTCCCCCAGAATTTTCAATAGGAATTTGGGATGAAATTAATTTTTAAAAGTAATTAAATATGGTTTTGAATTAATATAACATTTTTGTATTTAAAATTTGCTTTGACTGTTTTTGGTTAAATGGCTGATTTGCCTTGTCTGAAGAACAGCTATTCCCATTTAATAGTCTTTAATGTTGTTAGCTTCTGGATTTCACAGCATGCAAATACAGTTTTGTTGGTATATCTTATCATATAGATAATATTTCCCTATTCTTATCTTCTGTAGTGATTTTACAGTTTATAAACTGCTCTTCTATTTTCTTCTCTGTACTATTCTGATGAGCCATTCCACTGTCCTGTGTGTGGACTTACGCTTCATTATCTGGAGATTCTTGTCTTAGCATTAGTACCTTCCTATTGTAACAGATTCCTGTATTTGATTCTTGGTTAGTAACCTCCTGTTGACATGAGAGAAATATTGCCACTAATTCTTTCTCCTTATTTTCAGACATATTAGGAAAAGTATTTTACATCTAGACCCTGACTAGGAGTTAGTTTCTTGCAATTCTTTTGACTTTTCCTGCCTTGCTGTTCAGGTTTAAAAATCAAAAAGTGCTACCTGAAACGGGAAAAAATCAATATACCCTGAAAAATCCTTGTGGACTTTGGTCCATATAGGTCCAACAATAGTACCTACATTGGTATGTTACTGGAACTGCAACACTGAGACTTCCACTCATGAGAAAAGCCCTACAGATTACAGAGTTGCAGAGTGTAAAATGCTTCCTGGTGTAGTATCTATGGTGAAGAGAACTGCTAAATAAAACTAGTCTACTGCCAAACATAACTTACTGCTTGAGAGAGCATGTAAGAATCTGGCTGATTTATAAACTGTGAAAGTTGAGCAAATGATCTGCATGAATACTATAACTTCTGTGATCCTGTTGACAGGAGTGGAGAAATGCTATGCATGAACTCTGTCTTTACTGCAGATGCATTAAAGTAATGATTGACAGACATGGTAAAAAATGAGGGGAAAACCAGTTCTGCACACTGTGGCTTCTGATTATAGCTGAGTCGTGAAGTCTGCTGAAAGTGAGATTGTTGTAGTGACACCAGTGTGCAGAAGGGAGAACAAAAATAATGCCTGAACTATCAGCTGCCTGGACAACTTTTCCTTTGAGTGTAATTTGAAGTGACTAAGTTAAATTTATCCTGCCTGAAAACAAATAACAGAAGGGGAAGGCTGACTTTTTCAGGAGCTTTTGTCTTTCTCCTGATATGCTTTATTCTGAGTAACATCACGTCCAGGAACAAAATCACCTGAGTTGACAGTTTGTGGAACTGGACAAACCGATTTTTTACTTGTCTGGTTAACGTATATGATATTTAGCTGTTTACTAAAGAGAAAGATAAATGAAGAATTCCAGTTCACTTTTTTCCTCCACCTTGTGTGTTTTCCTCTGTCACCTTGTAACAATACTTTTCCTGCTTATCTAGGGTTATCTGGAAATATGATCTGTGTCTGGTTTCATTTCTACAATGTTTTGGGAGGCTTTTTTCCCCTACCTAACGTAATAAATATAGATTTAGCATTCCTTGTACCATAGCTAGTTAGCATGACTCAGCCATATAACAGCCACCTCTTCTTTTGACACAGTTGCAAAATTGGTTTTTAAAATACCTTTGGATTGGTATTATTGTATGCTTATTATTCCTGACCAGCACTCTGAGAAGGTTGCCTTAAGTTTTTATATCCCATGCTGATTTCTTCTCTATTATGTCAAATAAATTACTTGTTCTATTTTTCATGGCCCTTAGCAGCTGATTGACCCATTTGTTGGGGTCTCCTCCCCTGCCATGGAGCCCTGGGAGATGGGCCCTGGGTGGGAGACACGGGGTCTCCCTGCCCCTGGTCAGCCTCATTTCACATTGGTTGGTTTGTGTTCCCTGGTGTGGCCAAGGACCCTCGAGTCCCAGGGCCCATCTCCCAGGGCTCCATGGCAGGGGAGGAGACCCCAACACCCATTCTATCTTTTATTACATATTAAGATGCCATCTCTGGTCTTTGATAATGTTAAATTATCAAACAATTTTTGCCTTCTTACATGTTGCATCGTGCACTTTGAAGGCACTACCCTTTAATATCTAAGTGTCTCATCTTTATTTAAATTTCTCCTTAAATTAATGTGTGCTAAAGAATGTTAAACAATCTCAAAAGATAGTGCTGCTGCCTGTCACCATGAAAAGCACTTTTGCAGTTTCTCTGTGAGTGTCCCCATCTGTCCAGCTCTGTCTTGCTATACATTCTCATGGATGGTTTTCTTCCACAGCCTGTAGCTGCAACAGGGTTTGAGACTATTGGAAACACTTCAGAGATGCAATACTAAAGTACATAATGAACTGAGTTACACATGAGTGTGTGCCTGAGAATTCCTGAGGTCAGTAGTCACATGAGAGAGTCACATGGTGCAGGAGATACCAAGTAAAGGTTGTGCAGATCTAAAAATGACACTAGTTCAGTAATTTTATAAATATGGATGTTAGAGGAAAACTGCTTGCAGGTAACAAGTAATTTTTGTTCCCTTTCTTCCAGCCACTGCAAATGAATATAAAAATTAAATTTTAGGTTTTTTGAAACTATTTTTTTAGTATCTTGTTAAAAAGAAGATGCAGATGAAAAAGCTAAAATGCTTCCGCAAACAGTTCAGGCTGGAGTAGGCTTCATGCAACACTAATTGCTGGGGTCATAATGGAACCTCTCAATTATCTATTAATAACTGGGAAGCCTTCTGTCATATGTTAATTGTATGAATTCTGAACAGAAATCCTATTTCTGCCAGGAATTCTTTTATCAAGTAAACAACATTGGTAACATTTTTTTCTTCTTTTTTTTTTTTCCCTGAGGCCAAATACTTAAGGGGCTTATTTGCCTTTCCAGATAGTTCAACTTTTTGAGTAATACAGGGTATTAAAAATCCTTTCTGGCATGCAGCTCTTTTCCTGAAATGCTAATACTAACAGTCAGGACAGAGGGGAAATTGTGATCCATGTACCCATAGCCCTTCCAGCACCTGTTATTATCAGTGGTAAAACATCATGTCAGAAAACGTTTTTCTGACAAACTAAGTCACTTGGGAATCCTAGAAAAGGATTGACCTAAACTGTTCAATTTTTTTATGAAGCTTTTCCATTTCAAGATTTTTCAGAGTGAAGTTTGTGTGGGAGAAAAGCCTAGATGACTTCAGCATTCATGTGTGTAATCTTTCAGCACTGCAAATGAAATTCTAGCCTTTTTTCACTTAAGAAAGTAATATATATAGTCCCTTACCAAAATTTAACTTTATATAGTAATGCACCACAATTCCAGCCTCAGGACTTGTATGCAGGTATGTACCTTCTAAAATATGTAAACAGCAGTAAAATAACCAATATACATAACAGGAAATGATTGATCAACTGCCAATTTTCAGGTTTTTACTAGATATTCTTTCAAGTCTAAAGATTTCTTTTTGGTTACATTGTTCGTTATAACTGCATGCTCCTTATGTGGATATTCTCACACAGAACACACAGGACAGCATTTTTTAATATTTTGGATTTGTTGCCATACCCTGAACTTTACATTCTATGTAAAGATACTAACTTCAGATATAACTTCAGATACTAACAATAACTTTATAGGCAAATAATTCTGTGTGTTCACTAAATTATTTTCTCTAGTTGGAAAAAAAAAAGTCATAAATATGATAATGTGTCACATTATGGAATATAAAAAATAGACACATTCTAATGCCATTGTGTGATTGCAGGAAGATACCAATATCAGATTGTAAAAGCCTGCGAAGCTTTCCTGTGAGGCTTATCTATTTCATGTCAATAGACTAATCCCTAAGACAATCCCGTATTTAAACCTACAGATAAATAAGTATTTCTGTCACTGTAGAGCAGGAGGCTTAATTAGCAGAAATTCACAGGGGCAAAAAGAAAAGAAAAAAACAGAAAGACTTTTATGCATTCTGGAAAACCATGACATGGAACTAATGGTCCTACTGGGCAGTATTTGTCTGCTTTGGTATCCAGTGTTGGTTGTCAGACTTACACCTGAATTAGATGACTGAATTTCCCAGTGTATTTAGGTAACAGCAGGCAATGGCTCAAATCCCCCTATGACAAATGCCTGAGAAATTATGTAACTCTTTTTTTGGTCTCTCTGACTGGCTGTATTCAAAACTCCTAGACTAGGTAAGGTGTTTTGCTGTGATTTTTAAATTAAATTTCAAGCATTACAGCACTAAGGTAAATAAAACATTGAGGCATCAGGAGTGGCAGAATGCTCCTAAATATCCTATGAACTTCAGGCTCAGAATAGTTCTTAGGTGGAAAGATATGGGTACTGACAGATTAATAAACAGAACCTAAGTTAAAATCTTGGTTACCCAGTAACACTACTGTTCTTCAAACTATAAAAGAAGGAAAAGCCCCCAACCAAAACCCAGCTGAATTACAGTAATGCCTATCAATGTAGAGGTAGTAAAGCTTGCTCTGTAACTGCAGGGTTAAAGCAGCCACCAGCGTAGTACACATGAACACAAGGCACCTGTCAAGCACTAGGAGAATTGTAATGAGTCAGAAAGCCACTGACACTGACAGGCAGAAGAGCTGATCATATACACTGGATAATATCAATTGGATAAAGAATCAGTTTGTGAAGGAAAGGAACTGAATGTCTCTGCCTCTCTCAACAGGGTTGGAAAGCCATGAACATCTTCCCAAATATATTGTCATAGAAAAGATACAAGTGAAATCGGAAAACTGGTTATGGGAAGGCAATGACAGGAGTTAGAAGAGGAATACACCACAGCAATACAAGGTTCTTTGACAGCATATTGTCATCTTTATGCGCAGCTGTCTAGATGACTATATTGCAAATCATTTACTTAAAAGCAAATTCTAAATTTTTCCTTGAAGAATCCCTTGAACAGTAAGGAATGCCCCATAATTTTAGGGCTGTGAGACACATGTGACAGGCCTAGCCTAGCCTTATGGAAAATATGCTTCCTGGACATTTAGAGGTTTAATCTTCGTAAGTTAATTGGATTCTCTGAAATTTAATGCATATGAAGTAGAGTGGCATAGTTCAGGCAATCAGTGTTACTTCTTTGAGATGAAAATATGTAGCTTTTTATGCGAACTTTACAATAAACTGAGCAACTTTTAAAAGACACGTGAGAAACACTGATGATATAGATGAAGCTTGGAAATTCACTTGACTGTATTGTAAGGGGTCTAGATCCCACTTGAAGTCCAATGCCATGAAAAGAATAATGTGAGTTTCGAAACTTAGAATCAATCCAGTGTAGAGAAGTGCTGATATCATCTCTCATAATTCTGTATGTTGTCTACTTAACCATCACAGTGAATAGGAATGTGCCAACATGAAAAAAAGGAAAATTCCATCCTGGTCTAGAAAAACAGCTACTTTGGGTTATTTTGTAAGTGTATAAGCTGTAACAACTCTCTGTGGTATGCCAACCCTGGAGAGTGTAGTGGAGCCCAATTAGCCTTAAAAACAAGCAGAAATGCTGGAACGAAGGAGGATCCTTGCTGTTCATACAGCTTCAGAGCGAGTTTTGGTGGTAGTGAATTTTTCAGAACTTTCTTCCATTATTACAAGTCAGTAATTTAGATTGCAGGTCAAATCAACTACGTTGTCAGGTCAGCACTGTCCACGGACTGGTCCCTGAGCATTCTTGTTCTTGGAGGGCTACAAGATTCATCAGGTTCTCTTTTTAAAAATTTACTATTAAGTCTGTCTACTGCCTTTATACTAACATCCTTGCAGGGTAATCATCCTAATAATCTTTTACACTAAATGCAACACTGTCAAAACCACTCGGTGGTTATACTATCAGGATGTTCTGGCTGAGTTGAATGGCACTGGTAAAAGGAGCTATTCTAGGCCCTCAAGGAAACTTTAAAGCTTAAGAAAACATAGGGGTTTTTAAATAGGTTTCTGGAGAGGTGGTCAGTTTTATTTAAGCTATAAAGTTTTGCAAATACAAATATTTGACCGCCATACCATATCTAGAAATATTTTCATGGGGCAGTTTCAAGTGGTACTTAATCTAGACTAGAGCCTTTCAGATACACTTTCTTTGTTCTTTTTTTTTTTTTTTTTTGCATTGAAAATATTCTGTGGATGCAAAACTCTTATCCCAATTGGAAACTCATTTTGCTCGTTTTCTTTGTAAGGATAATTAGTGACTACGCTCTGTCAATTCTGCAAAATCCCTGAATTTAATTACTTATATGAATTTTTAAAAATCTCAGTGACTTGGCATGCAGCTGAAATGAATTCTAATTCTGCTATATTGTTGTCTTAATCCTGGCCTGTGTTTATGGCATGTTTTAATGTAGAGTTATCTGTGACTATAGTTACTCTTTCTGTCATTAACTGAGATGTTAAAGAAGCTTGGATATTAAATATATCCTGTACACTTACAGAGATTTAGTACTATGTGCTTGTTACTGCAGTTTTACTGCTTTCAGCCTTTTATTTTCTTTTTTTGATTGTGCGCTGCCAAGACGGAATACCTATGTCTGTATCTTGGGAAAGATTTTTGAGCATCAAAATGCATTTTTGAAAGCTATTAATACGCTCAGTTAAACTTTTAACTTGTCAACCAATGACAGTGTCCCCTGATTATACTTCAAAATTAGCAGACAATGAATAACTCCTCTACTCCAATTAATTCAGCTCTCTAACTCCTGTCACTTATTTTTTAGATATTTAAGCTTGATACTGTCCTTTCTTTCCATTATTAAGCTGATTGAAACAACTTGCTTTTAAAATACACAGTCCACATATACTTTTTCTCATTATTTACTGATTTGCCTTATTTTACTTTGCATACAGGAACCAACTCCCAGCCATTTACCATCAGAAGAAATAAACTATTGATAATAGTTTAAGACAATTTAGCATAAAATGAGAAGCAAGAATCCATCAGTCTATCAGTTATGGGGAGAAAGCTTGTGACTAAACTGATTTTCTAGAACACCAGGATGGTATGTCAGACATGTGCTGCACCTCCTCCAGGACAGCCGGGCCCTCCAGTTTAACACCCTGATGTTCTCTCCCTCTGCTGTTTCTCTGGCAGCACAGCACTGGGGTGTCCCAGCAGCTGACAATGGGCTTCAGCTGTGTCCTGCCAAAGCTCCCAGTGCTTCCAGCAGCCTGAGCTTTCCCACTGCAACTCTGACATAGCAATGAGCTTATTTCCATTAATATTCCTCCAAATCAGTTGGAATTCCACTGGTGTAAATGTTTATGCAGTAGCGCCCTGATAATACTGACAAGGGATGTCATTTGACTTGTCAGAGTACACTAATTTTTATAAAGCCTGTATTAGGTGTAGTCTGATAGCATGGATTCTCATGGCAGTGCTACAGAGAGGGATGGTTCTAGTAAGAGCTTGCATAGTGCCTTTGCTGTTCTTCAGAAATCAAATGAAAGCAGGATTTAGAAATAAATAAATACCCCCCCAACAACCCACACACGGAAAAAGGAAAATAGTCCAATTGAATTGGAAATGTGAGAGGTTAACAAAGGTGGTTAAAGATATGTTAAAAAAAAAAAAAATGAAAGGTCGACAAGAGTAAATGTTTTGTGGCTGTGCCTAAAATGTCCTGGAGGCAGTGCTCTGCAGAGCATCTGGCTGTCATTGCTATCCAGCAATCCAGACTGAGACTCACAGCATTTTAAAAGGTTTCAAAAGGTTAATTAGTTTTGTAGAGCTAAAAAGATTGTGAAAATACCTGCTTAGTGTATAAATACCTGAAGGAACAAAAAAATGCTCAATATTTAAAGAAATAAGTAATCTAACAGAGAAAGGCAAAGTAAGAACAAAAGGCTGGAAGTTAGATTGGATAAATACCAGCTTGAAATAGTGGGGATTTTAATTCTATTTTTTTTAGGAAAGGGACTGAACCACCTTTTCTGGAAGCTAAGGCTGATGTGGGTGCAGCAAAGACATAAAGGTCATTAATCTGTTAGAAACCACGGAAAAGCCTGACAATGGTCGTGTGTAGGAATGAGTGCTCGTTCCCCTCCCAAAAGTTGGTGAGATCAGTAGCTAAACTGAAGCGCACCTACACCAACACCCACAGCATGGGCAACAAACCAGGGAGCTGAAAGCCACTGCACAGCGGGAAAGCTGTGACATAGTTGCCATCACAGAAACGTAGTGGGGATGACTGCCACAAATGAAGTGCTGCAATAGGTGGCCAGAAACTCTTCAGAAGGAATAGGGGAGGTGGTAGGTGATGTGCTGCTTGGGGGCTGCATTGGCACAGCAATCACAAAATGACAGTTTTCAATTCTCAAAAAGTAAGAAGGGAGGTCAGCAGAACTGACACCTTGGACTTCTCCTGCTTAGGAGACTGGTTGACAGAGTCCCTTGAGGGGACAGTCCTGAAGGGCAAAGCAGTCTGGGAAAGCTGGACGTTCTTCAAGAAGGAAATTTTAAAGGCACAGGAGCAGGGCAGGCTGTCCCCATGTGCCACAAGATGAGCCAGTGGGGAAGAACCTGCCTGGCAAAATGTCTGCTCCTGGCTTGGATGGGTGTAGTGGTTTAATAGAGTCCTGTAAAATATACAACTAGATGATGAAAATCCTCATATCATCACACATGTAGCTTAATAGTTGAAATCTTTGTTTTACTGGAGAAGAAGTACTGGGAAATTGTACAGAATTCCAGCAGATTATATTGTAGATGCTGATTTTATTTTATTGACAATACTTTTTAAACAACAAAGTGAATGAAAATATTATTGCCACTGATTTTAATATGAGCAAAACCAGGCTCCATATTTTAATTCTTAGTACTTTGCTTTCCTGATTAATACTTCTGTATTTCTGTGCTCTTCGCATTCATTAGTTGCTGTGAGGAAATTGCTAATTTTTATTAGTATGAATTTTCTTTATTAATACTGCACATTCTCAATTGTTTCCTTTATTGGTAAATAGATCCTGGATGATATCTTGCTTTCTGACTCATAAAGCTGAATTTCCTATTTAGAAGTCAGTTCTATATGCAATTTGTTGTATTGCTCAATGTATAGGTACAATATAAATAGGGACGCTTTCTCTGTTATGAATATGATTATCCTCTGAACGATAGGGAAATTATGTTATTATCCGAAAGTGCAAGCTGGAAACCAACGGGTTTTTTCCACAGTAATAAATCCTGGACATAAAATATCTCCACTGTTCTTAAAATTAAGTGGTAAAGTGGTATCTGTCATACAGCTCTGATTAGGGCATGTGGCATTTCTGGTGGGAGAAAGAATATAAGTTTTTAAAAAATAGAAGTGTAATATGACTGAAAAATGCACCTTCCAGAAAGAATGACTGAGCCATTGCTGTCTAAATCCTCTAATGTATCCTCAAAGGATCTTTCCTTCAGTAGTTGTTTTGTGTCCTGCTGTTCTTTCTCGTTGTTCATCAGATGACAAATGCTTCCTCTAAATCCTTGCTATTCCTTTTGATGTGCTCCTCTTGATTCAGTGTTTGTCACACACTGCCATTCAGGAAGGAGCCCAATCCCCAGAGCTGAGCCCTGAATGGCAGCATGAGAATACAGAATGGTGTATGAAAGGGTGTGTATTATCTTTTAATTATTAAACTTCATAAATGCGGTCAAAATAGCGTATCTGCAGTGACTGTACAACAACAATTCCTAAACTTTTATGTGTTAAAATGTTCCTTTTCTGTGGTAGAGCAGTGGAGATGAGGGCTTTATTTCTTGATTGTTCTATCAACTTGCATCAGTGGCTTCATCTTTGTTCTGTCTTGTTTTTCCCAGTTCCAGAGGTGTATGGCTTATTAAAAAAAACAATGTTCTTGAAAGAGATACTTCTTTAAACACTTTTTGTAGCATAACAATATCTTGGAGTATTAGTTGCACACAGAGCTTGGATAATAAGTTTAGCAGGCTGGTATGTTACCCTTGTTTGAATGTCTTTCAAAAAAAGGATTTACCAATAAACATGCCAGAAGTCATGCTGATTTTATAGGTAAAGACCAATAAACATTTTGATAGATCTTCATTAATATGCACTGGTCATCTGCCTTATGATTTGCAAGTTTTTTTGAGAGTAATTTCATGCAAACAAGTCAATACCACATTCTTGACCTCCACTACTAAAAGTGACAGTATTTTGACACACTGAAGTATTTTTTTTCATAAACTTATATTTTAAAAATACTTTTTTCTTGGAAAATGAAAAACACACTAAGTGTCTATGCAGTAAATATTCTAATAGCAGGGTTTTAAATTATACATCTCTTTACTGTTTGTTTCTCATAGATTTTTAAAAGTTGCCTTTATTTTACAAATTGTATTCCATTCTCCTTGAGGATCAAAGTACTACAGTGGAATCCACCCATACTATCGTCTTTTAAGGACTGGAGCTTATATTTTGAATCAGAAAAACAGATTTCCTAGAATATAAATGCTTATTTATACTACTAGAATAATTTTAGTAGTGCTCAAGATTCAAATCTCTATAATGAGCAAACAACCAAAATAATTAGTCTGAGTAAGATTCATGAATAAAAATATAGATAAGTCAGTGTATTTCCTGCTTCCAATTAGATTTTCTAAGATTAAAAGAATGTTGAGGTTTTAGAGTTATTTTAGAACATTAAATATACTCACAGCTCAAATGTATGAGAGTCTTTTCAAAAGGGTTAAATTTTAATTTTGTACCAAATATTCTATTTGCAGTAAGTGAAAGGAATTAGAAGCTTTATACAGGTAAGGCTTTAAAATTTAATTAAAATAGTTTGGAGTTGTGAAATATTTTTTTCAGTTACCAAAAGTAATTCTACAAGTTTAAATCATCTTCTGTGCCCTTGAGAAAGCTTTCAACTTCTGATAGCAAAAACTTAGCAGCTTTTTATTTTGCATTGTTCTGGGAAATCTTACATTCCATTCCTGCTTTTTCTGCAGGTCAGGTTTGTCCTGCCTATCCCTTCTACTGCTGTCAGGAATTAATTCTGGGTCTGCTCTCTCCACAATGCATTCACTCACACACATGACCATTTACAGACAAGAACCCTAAATTTGACTGCCTGCTTCAGCAATACAGCATCTGTCATTTAAACCATCTCTTTATCCCTTTTTATGAATATTTTAATGCCAAGAATATAAGCACACTTCTCTGCTATTTCCATGGAAACCTGAAGAGGGACTTGAAATGAATACAGTAGAAAACAGAAGTTGGAGGAGAAGGCATCTCGGGTTCTCTCTCTGTGCTTAGGACAGGTTCAGGAGTCACTGGACCAAAATTATTCTTTGTTATAACTGGGTACAAAATTAATTACAGTATTTCTGATCTAATATTTAAACACTAAGTTGAAAATAGGAAAGCAGTACGCAACCCAAAATACAGCCTTTTCCCTTTTAATGGATTGAACAGAAAATCAATCTACACTTACGTAAGAAATCCAAGAAATGGACAAGTGATAGGCAGCCTTGCAAATAAATGAAATCCCTTCCAGCCTGCAAAAACTGGTAACTTGGTTAGTTTTTCCTTGTTTCTTCTGGTATAAATAATTCTCAGAATGCCTCTTTCTTGATTCAATCCTAGATCCATCAATTAAGAGTCCTCCAACCAGACAGCAGCTATTTTACAGAGACAACATTACGAGTTCATTTGTTGCAAAAGACATCAGGCAGGCTGCCAAGGCTACTGCATTGTTACTCACATGGAGTAAACATTTTTTAAAAAGTTACTCACATGGAGTAAACATTTTTTTAAAAAGTTAGTATGACTTGTAGTTCTGTATTAACAGAAAAGATCAAATGTTCAAACAGCTTCCCTGTTGCTTATTCTGTTACCCAACTTGTCCTTACTCTACCAGCACTTCCTATGATTCCCCTTGTCATCCCACAAGAACCAATACAAGTGACATGGTAATGTTTTTGAAATAAGCAAATAATGCTGTTTCTATTGTCTCCTGAGAGCAGGAGCATCCCGTGAGACACTTCCTTGGGTAACTCAATTAGTCTCAGCAATTCTGACACTCCTCCTGATCTCAGTTATCAATTTCAGCTGGAATTGTTAGATGGCAAGTTAAAATAAATAATGTGACATACTTAGATGTATAGAATTCTGCGGTTTAATGAAAAACAATCTAGTCTACCTGGAATGCACACACACAATGAATAATAAAATTTGGTGATGGATGTACAAAAGGCACAGCCCTATCTTCTAGCACTGCATATTCTAGGATTAGTGTAAAGTACCGTAAGAGCTTTTCCCCAGTGTAGGAGAGAAGGAATTTTAGAATAATACAGTAGGATCAATTTAGAAGTAGCCACAGCCAAGATTCTTTATCAGATGCCTGATACCTAGAGACACACTTAAATACACCAAACTGACTGACCCTTGCTGTACCAGACTAGTCATGAGGAAGCTGGGGACAGAAGACAGTAATTCTACCTTTCTGCAAATGGTAAAGTGTATGGTGATTTTAAAAAAATACTCATTTGCAGGAAAAAAAACCCTTTCATTATTAAAAAAGAAACACAATTAAGAATTTCACAATTTTAACAAGATCTCCTTAATATTTGGCACAGACATGGTCTCAGAGATGCTGGGTTTTTTTCTTAATTCCTTTGCAAGTTTGAATTATTTTAAACTGTGCAAATTTCTGTGCTAATATGAATGGTATGAACCATTATTATGGAGATCTGATTAGCCTCTAATGGTACAAAATTATGTAAGCACTGTTTCTCATATGGAATGTACAAGTCAGGGGAGGAAACAGCACTGGAAGAGTGAGAAGGTTGGGAGTAAGTTTAGATTGTGAAGCATTGTGAGTTGAGGATGAGGTGGAGAGGAGTTTAAGTGCACTGGTACAATCAAATAATCAAGTTAGTAAATGGGAGAACGTTGTTGTAACCTTATTTTGACTGTCGTGTTTCTCTATATTTTGATTCCGACTATATTGATGATGAGTTTTTTTCCATAGGTTTTATGCCTCTTTCAATGAATGCAATGATTTTTCTATGATTGATGGAGGCTTGTGATAAATAAGACTGTCAACTGCAGGAACACTGCCATCATCCCTAGCAGGAGGAAAATGTGAAATGAATGGAATCTTATGATAATAGGAAAACAGAAAGTTAATATGGCTAAAGCAATGGAAGGCTACTGAAAAACTGTACTAGAACCTAGCATAGGTCCATGTTCCTTTTTAGTTCCAAATGTGTTTATTAAATGACAATTTTCTTAGATAATCCCATATTCTTCTTTACTTTTCTCAAAGGGACCTAATTTGAGATTCTGTGATTTGATGTGTAGTAGGTCTGATTATTCAGAGCTACATCAGATATCACTGATAGCTTGAAAAACCTATTAAAATTTGTTAAATAAATTAATGTATGTGCTGAAAATGTATGTTCTAGAAAATGAGATTGGGTGTCTAGAATTACTGGGTTCCTTCTAACTATAATTTCTCATTGTATAGATTGTTTCATTCCCTATTTGTAAGTTCCTTTTAACAGCACCGCTTGATCTGACAACATGCTGTGGAAACAAATGTAGTCAATGAAATACTCAGATACGATAATTATAAGCTTGAGAAGAAACCAGTAATTCTGTTTTTGGAGCAGTTCATAAATAGTAAGTCTATAGTAAAGCACAAGTTTATAAATTGAGTTGTGACTCTAAAGACAAATACTGACTAGCACATGACATTGTCCATCTTGCAAGTTGAATGAGACAGAGTTCAGTGAAGAAAAAATGTGTTCCTGTAACCAGAGACCACAATGTCAGGTTGTTTGGGGTTTTCCTAAATACAATCTTATCAAACAAAATTATTTTTACTTTGTCTGTAGCCCAACAGATTAGAATTTCCATCTCAAATACGAGAGAAGCATTTTTTTCAGCATGTATCACCATTTCTTTCATTCTTCTCCAACTGCTCTAAAATAACTTCATAGAAATTATCTCTTGAAACTGATTTGATCTGAATCCCAGTAATGCTGCTTAAAACCAGAAGAATTTATAGAAAGTGAAGACAAGATTCTCCATGATGATAAACATGCTGGTTTTGCACTCTTAGTACTTTTCTCAGCTTGCAAAAAAGGCCAACATCAGATCCAGATTTAGACCCTCTGCTTGAGGTTGCTTTGCAGTTTTCCCTTCAGCTTTCTTCCTCTTGCCTTCCCATTCATGACTCTGAACACTGAACTTTGTGCCCCTCAGCCTTTGTTTCTTCCAGGTTAGCATGAGGCAACCTCAGAACACCCATGATGGGAAGAACTTTTTTAGAATTACAGGCAAGGGTGCTAAAAATAACCACTTGCTCCTGCTATCTTAATTTTGCAACATGGACAGGCTACAAAGGGAATGCAGCTGTTGTTTCCACAAGAACAACACTAATAACACTTGCTGGACTAAACTCTGTAAGCATCCTATCTGAACTATCCTTAAAGGTGCAATAAAACAAGAAGACAGTGCTCCTGCAAGAATTTCAGCTGCCTGAGGGCAAAATGCATCCCTCTCCAGATGTCCCACAGTCTGAGAAATGGTCTCAGGGTCTGTGGGAATTTTTTTTCTCCCCTGCAGTAAATTTCTCAGTATAAATGGCTATTTACCTTTGCTGGTGTATAATAGGCTGCTTTTATTGTTCAGATTACTACTGAAGAATGAAACGACTGGCCAACTTTTTCTGGTGAAAACTGGTTCAGCATCAGTGTGGACCAGTCTCTCTCTCTTTCTTTCTTTCTTTGAGAAAATGTAGTTATCTTCCTGTCATTCAAGCACTCCAGCACTGGACAATGCAAATTACTAGAGGTCAGTACTTCTAGTGCCAAGAGCCTTTGCCTACCTTTCAATGAGAAACACTCACTGCTTCAAATGATAGAGAAGTGTGCGAAACAAACTTTTTCTAAACTGGGCAAGACTAATGGGAAAGGCAAAATTGCCTGGGATCTGAAGCGATTTTACATGGGTTACATAAAGAAGAGGTTTTCACCAACAGGGAAGTAAACAACTGATTTCTCCCCAAGGATGAGCTGTTCTGACAGCCAAAACACATAAACCAGCTGTACTAGGTCACAGCCAGTACCTGCAGCAGTCTGTGTCTGACTGTGGGCAACAATGGACATTTAGGAAAGAATATGGGAACAGATCAAGCATACACTGATATTTCCTGCAATTTACCCTCCCAGGTAACTGAACAGCAGATTGCATCAACATCTTTCTGTTTAAGTGCCCTTTTAATTTAATTGCTTCTTGAACCCAATTACACTTTTCTGACTTTTACTATTATCATTATGATTCTCTAACATCTCATGACAGAGTTTTACATTTAATTATGCACTTTATGGAAGGAATACTTGTGTGGTGTCAGAGAAATGAATTTCATGTTTCTTCTTGCATTGTAAGAAATGGTGAAAAAATCATCTGCTATTCAACATTTCCATACCATTCATGGTTTTGTGAGCTCTCCTGTATTCTCTCTCAGCTATTTCTTTTTCCAGATTGTAAAGAACTAGTTTATTTAATTTCATATGATATTCATGCCATGCTTATGATAACTCTTGCTGTTTTTCTCTGTTTTCTAATGCTACGGCTACAAATGATTCCTCATCTTACATCCCTTAGCTTTCAGAAAGATCCAGAGAGTCTTGTTTGAAAGATGGACTTGACTGGGTTGCAATGAAAACCTACTTATTTGATAAGCCCTCTTTTCTTTATATCATATGGGTTTTTCTCCAGAGAAAGGGCATTCACAGGCATGAGATTTTGCAATCTGTCCCCCTGACATTTTTTCATTACACTAGATTACTGAACTCACTAGTGCATTCTAGTAGCACACTAATGGGAAAAAGTAATGGAGTCCTTTCATTAAAAAAAAATTAATTTCCTCTTATGTATGCAATATATTGTTTTACTTCAATTAAGACAGTTGTCAGGAAGCAATATTCACCCTATTAATACCCTTTACCACCCAGCAATGTATTAGAAAAACGCCCATTTCAAAGAAGGTGCGATGAAAAGCATTCTCTCCTTTTACATACAGTATCAGCCAAAGCTTGGGTTATGAATAAACTATATGAAAGGTAGGTTAGTCAGTAGCCTGCAACAGTGAATAAACATTTCTCTTTTTACTCGTGTATTTCCATGTAGTTCTCTTGCAGAATTCTGCACTATCTCAATAGCTTAAGGGCTATTCTAAGGATCAGAGAGCATAAAAGAACAGAAAACAGTAAATCCTGGGTATTCCACAAAGGCCACAACTCCATTTGTTAACTATTTCCTTTTCATCCTGCCTCAACAACAGGATAGTGACTCTTTCCATCAAATAACCCCTGTCCTCGGATTTGTCTCTTTGGAAGGCAAAGTCTGAGACCTGCTCAGAACTGTGGGCATAAAATTGACTTCTTATTTATGCATTCAACTATGAATATGGTTTTACATTTCATGGAATTACAGAAATGTAGGCTGGATGTGATCTCTGAAGGTCTGAACTATTGCCAACAGTAAATCAGGCCAGCTATGGCTTTATCAGTTAGCTGAATGAAAATCCTCTATGGATGAATATTTCACAAAACTCAGCAAATTCTTCCAGAGCTGTGCTAGTCTTCTAGAGAAAAACTAACATCTAATCTGAACCTCCCGAGCTTCAATTCATATTCAGTGCTGTTTACTCTCTCCTCTGATACTGCTGGGAAGAGTTCTGCATCACCATTACTTCAAGTAATTGTAGGCTGTTACCCTTTGGCCTCCTCTTTCCCAGCCCAAACAAGCCCAGTTCCCTCAGCCTCTCCTTGAAGGTCAGTGCGGTGTTACGTCTTCTGGGTAGACAGAGACTGGAATTAGGAAGAAATTATTAACTATGAAGGTGGTGAGGCCCTGGCGCAGGTTGCCCAGAGAAGCTGTCATGCCCCATCCCTGGAAGTGTCCAAGGCCAGACTGGATGGGGCTCTGAGCAACCTGGTCTAGCAGAATGTGTCCCTGCCACGGCAGGAGTTGGAAATAGATGATCTTAAAGGTCCCTTCCAACTTAAACCATTCTGTGATTTTACGACTGTCTAGACACAGAAGGCTGATAACAAACTTAAGGGTCTCAAACAAGGACAGCTAAAGTCCCAGACCACTTTATGTGGTAAACTGTGCAACACAGGAGCTATGTGGAATATGTGTTTGAAATGTTCCTTTTGCTCTTGAGCTAAGCAAGTAATCTAAATGCCTGGAAGAAAACAAAAAAACCCACCCCACTTGAAAACACTGAGTAAGTGTTGAAAGCAAGTGAAATATATTACCAGAAACAGAAAAGTTGGATTTTATGACCATATAGAAAACTCAATCTAAGGATAAAACTTCCAGGTGTTTACAACTGAAATATGGATGTTAAAGATACTTTGAATATATTTTCAAGAATTGTGAGATTTTAAATGAATATGCTTTTATCAAGAAAATGTTTTTAAGCTAGATTTTTGCTAACCTCCAGAAATATGCAGTTTGCCTGGGATAATGTACAATGCTTAAAAAACTCCACCCCCCAAAGCAAG
This sequence comes from Coloeus monedula, assembly GCF_965178545.1. Lineage (NCBI taxonomy): Eukaryota > Metazoa > Chordata > Aves > Passeriformes > Corvidae > Coloeus > Coloeus monedula. The sequence goes on along the minus strand of NC_138798.1, from coordinate 10,100,176 downwards.
CATAGGTATTATATGCTGCAAATTTACTTCTTAGATCTATGTGAAGATCCTAATTTGTACTTAGAAAATCTTAATTTTCTGGCACTGTGAAAGACCCTAGAGATTTATTTTTATATTCCTTTTTTGAGATGTTTGCCCTCTTAGAACTGCATGTGCCCCAAAATGATACACAGAGAAGCAGAGCACATGCACTCATAACACAGCGTCCAGAGGCTTCTGTAGCGGGAAACTTTGCTGACCTTTGAGGCAGTAAAAACAGAGTATTAATAGTCGTTTGCTGAGTAACTGAAGCACAGAAAGCCCTCCTTTAAGGAGAAAAACCAAACTACCTGCCCATTTCTTAATTCTCCTGGGTACTTTTACTGCAGCCCTAGCTGGACACTGTCTGTGAAATGCACAGGTTTTAATATGCTGGCCCATTGCAACATTAAGTTTCTTTTGGCCTGTGTCAGCTGCAGCAGCATTACTTTGGCCAATCTATTACTGCTTTCCAGAAATCTTGACTTGCGTGAGTGTCCTATCAGGCACAGGACCAATACTGACTGCCCCATATTTCTATTCTCTTGAACATACCTTTCTCTAGAACTTTCCTCTGGACTTGTAATTCTCTTACGGGTAGTGATAAATATAACACGTACCACATGCCCATTTTGTGACATCTAAATATAATTTTCCTCTACTTCATCTTACTTAAAAGATATGTATAGCCGGTCACAAGCAATAAAACAGTCTATGAGTATGCCTCCACTTCTATTTTGCCCCTTTCCTTGTTTATGGAACAGCCTTTAATACCCTGGCCAGACATACAGGAGTAGCTTTTATCTGTATCTTCTAGCATTTCTGTGGAATGATGAATGTCCCACCCTTTCTGATCCTTGAACTCAGTAACCTTTTCCATTGCTCTTCTAAGAGTTTTCTATATATCCTTTCTTTAAGTTCCCTTCAATTTATAGGTCCTAGCAGAAGCACCTGTTGTCCCGCTCTTTCCTTGGAAATCCCCTGGCTCAAAATCTAATCCTCCAGTCAAGAAATTTAATCAAACTTCTTTCTCAGCTCAGCTTCCTTTACTACAACCATAGCTTGGTGTCTGACTGCACTTAGTAGGATTAACAAATCTGCATTGTTCCTGATCTAGGAATATAAAACAGTTTTGATAGATAGTATTAAAGATTGCTTTACCCCAGTCTGTCACTGGCTCATGTATTACATGTATGTAACTACTATATACCAATGTTTAACTTAGCATGTGCTCCTAAGACATGACTTGTTGTTTCATTGCAGGCCTGAGAAGTTTCAGGCACCAACTTTCAAAGACAAATGCTCAGGACTCTTAAAGTAATACTCCCAAGCAAATCTGCTTTGTCTGGTCTAGTCCACAGTAAGGCTTAGTAACACTACAGGGTTTTCTCAGTCACAGAGAACATACATGATAAAATATTCATAATGTTGTTCATTGTCATCCTATACAATAGCCAAGACTAAAGGTCCTCTTGTAATTCTCATTCATACTGCCGGATTCAGTTATCATCTGCAGAATTTTATGTAAAGACAATAGCAATATTCAACAGGAAACCATCATGGGAGATAGTATGCTGCATTACCACTTCACAAGGTTTATTTTCCCTTGCTTCTCTGAAAAAGAGGTATCAAATACTGACTACTGCCTCCTCTACCAGTTCTACATGTACGCACGTACAAACTGTAAGTACGAACAATTACAGGACACTTTCTTTAAAATAAAGAAGAATTAATTTGGTAGTTTACAAATTTTGTTTGCTAATATATTGTTTCCTCCTGATTTGAAAATGAATCTGATTTAAAAAAACCTCAAAGCAAACTTGTTTCATGCTTAATTAATTTTTTTTGCCCTCACCATATAAATAGATATCTCCCTATCAAAATCACATGAGATTTCTTCAGGGCTCCACTTCATAATACATATGTTTTTCAGCCTTCTCTAAGTTAATTTCATAGGATTTCATAAAGATTCAATATTCCTATAATATAAAACCTTTTACAATCTTTTTCAATTTCCCTTCATTGTGGTGGCATAAACTAACATGCTACATTAGATTTCCACCTTTCTACACTTCACAGTTCTCATATATGCAAGATGCTGAAAGGAATTTGGGTAGGAAGGACATAATTAGATGGCATGTGCATGTATGTATGATAGGTGCTATATTGACACAGCTGCTTCTAATTATCCTGAGCTCCTTCCTGTTTTGTTTACAGCATGACTGGTCAGGACTTCCTGCAGTGGTTGTAGACCAGTGTAACAAATTGTTTGGGTGACGGGATAAAGAGTTTGTCTGCTTGTAGAATAAGTTAAGCTGCTAAGTGATATAAGACCACTTCTTAGTGAATTCACAGTGGGACTTACCCTTCCATGCCACCCCTTCTAATTTTGACAGTTCAGGTTTCCAACATTTTCCAGGAAAACTTTGGGCTCCTAGGATTGGGAAAAAAGGTCTGGAAACGGAAACAATTTTGTCTAGTCAAATCTTTATTGCTTACCCTGTCCCTTCTGGGAGATACTAAGGCTAGAAACAGGTATATACAGGACAATCCAGGTAAAGTGTTTCATCTCAGTTTAATTCTACCTCAGTGGGGTTCTTAATTTCTTTGAGAGAGGCTGGATTAAGTCTATTTACTTCCCTCCAACAGATAGTTTCTTTTTTTTCATTTTTAGATGAAAGGAATTTTTAAAAACTCATTAAATTATCATAATTTTTCCCATTTAGACCAGCAGCCACCTCAGCCTATACATTCTTGTAGAAGTCTTCTTCCTTTGAACAAAACACGAATCATACAATAGTCTTGTATCCCTCCCCTATCCAGCACTCAATCAGGACTGCCTGACTGCTACACTGGAAGGACATTTCAACAGAACCAGAAATGAATGCTAACTCATTATAGTCTTTTCTACAAGAAAAGAGTGTCTCTTTGTATTTACCCAAGCTATCTCTTGCTTTCTGTATTTTTGTTTGTGAAATTCTTCTGCTTTCCCTATGGTTTTATTCAAGCATAGATTGAATTCCTGAATTGCTTTGACTACGACTGTCCTGGGCAATGGTATTTCCTTCATTTATTTTGTAGACTGTCCTTATTTCAGAATGGATTCCATTATTTTTGCCTATTAACCTTAAGGAAAAAGCATCCAACTGATTCAATTACCTTTTTACCTCACTACTCCTTCTTCAAATACTTTAGCTTCTTCTGCTTTCTTCAGAAGGTCTTAAGTCATGGATCTCTAAAGAAGATACTTGAAACAGAGAGTGTCATGCCATTTTGTGAAATAGCTCATAGCTACCAGTATATGCGAAATGCCAACCACTATTGCAAGGAAAAGCCTCTACAGGAAAATAGCAACAGCTTCCACTGGTTATTCCAAGATTTACTGACATTAAAGATTTCCTAACTTTTCTGGAAAGCAAATATTACTATTCCTTCACAAATTTTATTCATTATTGTTTATGGCTTACACAAGATACATTTTATTTGATTTAGTTAAGGTGTTCAAATCCCCAAGTGCCTACCAGTTTTAAAATACTGATGATGAAAGAGAAATAATGACTGAAAGATTAAGTTCTTAAGATTTTAATACAAATGACAGCTAATGCCCTTATTTGTGATAGTTTCTCTCTTCATAATTTTTCATTTTTAATTTCAAAGTTCTCCCAGCTGTGATTAGAAAGCTTTAACGTGAGAGCTGTAAGGAGATACTACATTGCAATTTGGCTCCATTTACCAACTCTGTTTTTTAATTACTTGCTATCTTGATAACTGGGTCTTCCCTTTTGGAAACGCTTACTTGTTCAGAACTCTTTCTCCTAAGCACACCTCTACTGTTCCAGAGGATGACCAGGGATGTTTGTGCATCTGCAAAGTATTGGAAGCATAGAAACAGCCATCTGTTCCTTAGCATGTTCTTTCCCTTAAGCAACCAATTCCTTGTTCTTACGCTCAGAGAAGAATTTGCAATTAGCCCCCAACAAGGCCATCTGGATAAGGCATTGGCATTATCTTGCTTATACCCCAGCTTGTGTATAATTATAAAAATTACAGCACCACTTTTTTTTGGCCACCTGGCTATATACTCCCTTCAAGGTTCCAGAACTGGTAAAGACACTGCAGAGAAGAATGCCTATCATTATTTTACTACATTTTATTACACCTTTGGGAGTCATACAACAATTTATTCTATTTTTATTATAATAAGCCATAACCCTCTCAAGTTCACTTTTCCCTATGATATGTAAAGTAGTTTTACAATATTGTCAAAACCAGAAATGAGCTTGTTATGCTGGGAGTATATGAGTGGATATATAATGTATTTTTACTGTCAGCCTTGACCTTAGAACTGTGGATATATCACTTCTTAAAATATGGCAAGACCTTCAGATATTGAGCCAATATTATAATATTACATCGAAGAAGAAATTTCTTAGGTGTCAAGATCAACAATTTACTAATTTTTTCTTTACATCACACAAGAGATCACCAAGTTTACAATAATTTAAAACTGACTGTCCTTTTGTACGTGTTCATAACACTTTACAATTTATGGAAAGGTTTTAACTCTCTGCTTTTGTCCATGGATTACAGATTCCAATGGAGGATTTGGTAGTAGAGGGACAGTGTTATGATTCACTACAAAATACAATAATGAACACAAACCTCTTAAAATGCAATATCCTGTTGGCATGATTGTTCTGAGAATTGGCCAAAAACCTATATTAGCTCTAAAAGACTTTTTTCAGAGTATTAGTAGCAAAAGCATTTTGACTGAGATAAAAAATTCTTGCTTGGTTATTATCAGCTACAAAATCAGGAAAGGAAACTCTGAGTATTTGAAAACAGACCTATGATGGTTTTAGGGGATTATCTGTTGTGTCAGTATTTTCACTGTGAAAAGAAATGCTCAAACATATTTTAAAAGCTATGTTTTTACACCTATAAATCGGTCTGTATATACAGTAGGCTGGAGTGTCACCTTACAAAGGAAGAAGTAAACAAACAGTCCCCAATATCAGAACTGTCTGACTTAGCTTGTATTTCAGTGTGCCTTAAGAGGCTCATGAGTCAGCTTTGCCCCTGGCTACCAAGGCAGTGCCAGCCCTCCCAGTGCACCCTGTGCTCCTGGGGCTCCGGAAATGGCTAGGAACTGCCACCAGCCTGTGGGTTTCACCTGTAAACACAGAGCTAAATCAATGCCTTCATGACACTCAGAGAACACAGCATGCAATTCTGACCAAGTCAATCCTTAGCAAATGAAAAGGAGTAATAACACAAAGTGAGGAAGGTGTAAGAGATAATTTGAAAAGCTTATGTAAACCAGTCTGCTCCCATTTCAGCAACCTTGCATTTTTAAGGGGTAATGTTTTCAGTATACAGCTTTAGTATAACGGTAATGTTCAAAACATTATTTAATGATGTTCAAAACATTAAGTTGCAGATTTTCTTTGAAATAATAACAATACAATGTATTTTCATTCCCTAATTAAAAAAAATTAGATTTTAAATAAGTAATATTTTCATATTAATTTCTGTGTAATAAACAATGAACGATTATTCTCTCTTCATCTCACCAAGTGACTCTAGTGAAGTCAAGGGAGATGAACTAGACACAAATTTCAGGAGAATTAGGCCCAAAATACTTCATTTCTATTAAAAGCCAAAGTCATCCTCTTGCCTCCACTGTTTGTTCCTTCAAAACTGAAGAACTGGCCAGAATATTTCACAGTTAAACAACAAAAATGCCCAGACTCTGATTATTTTCATCCCCTCTGAACACAAGCCAGACAAATGGAACACATACATATTTGCAAATAGTCTTGTAAACAAAATATACCCTTGGTTTTTGATAGCCCAAATCCCTGCTGTTCACTTACCCTGGTTCGCTCCCATGACTCATGATGTATGCATAACATTTTCTGAAACCTAAACATGATGGAAAAACACTGACCTTGCCAAAAATACCTGATTAAGGTATTTTCTGTATCTACTTTTGACAATACTTGAGTGATATTTCTTTTAATAATCTAGAATATTTTCTATTCAAAACATTACATCTACTTACACCTATTTATAGGTGTAAACCAAGCAATAAACTCAGCCTCCCAAGAGCCTGGTACCATGGACAGCTCCAGCAGCATCAGTGTAAGTGTCACAGCAGCAGCAATACCTCAGGAACATTCAAGATGGCTGCTGATTTCTAAGGGGCCTCTCTGCTTTCAGTCTATAGCAGCATTGGATTTTAATTTCCAAACGTAATTGTGGTAGTCATGCTCAATTGTTCACAAATGGAGTTTACCTGCTCAGGGCAGCAGACAGAGCTGCATTGCTGACACTGTTGTTTCCTCTCCTACAGAGTCGAATGGCAGAAAGTTTGCGTCTGTTTGATTCCATCTGCAACAACAACTGGTTTATCAACACTTCCCTCATCCTTTTTTTGAATAAGAAAGATCTGCTGGCAGAAAAAATCCGACGCATCCCCTTAACAGTCTGCTTTCCTGAATACAAAGGCCAAAACACTTACGAGGAGGCAGCAGTCTACATCCAACGCCAGTTTGAGGACTTGAATCGCAACAAGGAGACTAAGGAGATCTACTCACACTTCACCTGTGCCACTGATACCAGTAACATACAATTTGTGTTTGATGCAGTGACAGATGTCATCATTCAGAACAATCTCAAATACATTGGCCTCTGCTAAGAATCCTTGGGCTTAATCTGTTTTCCTGGAGTGATAAAAAAGGGGCTAACCTCTTCCATTTCTAGTGGAAAAAAATTGGGCAACGTTTAATAGCCCAAGGAGAGAAAAGGGGAAATCTGATACATGAACACAGTTCCTCTTATTGCCCCTTAACCTGCTACATCATTTTCCCCAAATATTTGTTCTGGAGAGTGAGAGCCTCCTCTCCAAGAAAACAACACACCCCCAGCAAAAAAAAACCCCCAACCAACAACTCAAAAACCCCAAACAAATACAAAAAAAGAGATTGAGGCCTAACTCTGTGGAGATGTTCCACCACAGTCACTGCACTTTTATTCCATTTGTTTCATTCCATTTCCTACAGTGGGAGTGTTACCATGTTCTGTGTAAGAAATGACTCTTTATGCAGTTGTCCTAAAATTTTATTGACATAAAAATACGAATCTGGTGAGTGACAGATGAACTCATTTGCAGGGTGTGGAGCAGAATGCTTGTGTTGGGGAGAAAAGCTAGTTCAAACCAGAAGCTACTGAATGAGAGATTTTAAGAAAAATACTACTTAAATTTGTAGAGAATGGGCATGTGCCCACAATATTGGTATCCACAGTCAAGAGTATGTACACATCCATCATGTATGCACATGCACATGACTCTCAGCATATACTATGTACACACTTCTGCTTTACTTTACTGTTTCTCATGGACACCTTGCCTATTAAAGGAATTGTTGGTGCGCAACTGTTTTGTGATTTCCAAACTGACTAGCAGCTCTTTCTGCTCTTTATGGCTTCAAATATGCAGCAAAACTACACGAAATGAGTCTTTGAATAGGCCAACCTAGGTCGGTGTTTCTTTTACTGATAAGGAGTTTTATACATCAAAACAGTCTTCTTTTACATCTTTTTTTGCCAAATCTTGTGGTGTTTCATGAAAAACCAAATTATATTTAAGAAGTAGGTTAGTGTTCCTTTTTTAATACAGATTTAAAAAATATATCACAAAGCAATTTTTTAAATTATTGTTGTAGTGTCTGGATTGCTGAATGTGAAAATTGCCAACGGACAATTCTGTTCCACTGCTCCAAATACTTTCTGGGTATTGTAATATTGTAACAGATTTCCCAAGAAGCAGGAGCCATGAAGATTGTGTAGTATATAGCCTCCAAAGTCTTTTTTTGTTGGTTTTTAAAATTATTTTTAAAATGTGATGTGTTATTAGAAGGTTAAAGATGAGCGATATGAACAATAACTAAATGTCTTGATATTTCAATTTAATAATTTAAATTATTTAGAGTTTAGTGAAGTTAAGGAAACTGAAGAGATGCAATCTTCAGCTCCAGGTTTCATCTCCTAAGGAAACACTACTGGATGGAGTAACATTACGGCAAAAGTTTGAATGCATAAGAAGCTCTGTGGGACTATACTGGAAAATCTCATATGGATCATATAGACCTAAGTCTTTGGTCAGTTGGTTCTTTCCCCTGCCATAGAAAAGACTTCTTAAAGACTTCAGTGTAAAGTTGGTGTGTAAATATATGTTTGATAACTGTAAAGCACATACGTACACAGAGACACAGACACACATGCACACTGGAAAATCACCTTCTACTTTTGTTCCCCTTATGTACTATGATTAGTGCAAGAAATCTCAGCCAAGGGCTCTAAGAAAATTAAAACAAAATGGTTAATAACATCAACATCTAAATTGTCCACTTCAAAAATAAACAATTCAAAATATACTGAATGTGTCTACAGTGTGTTCATTAAGTAGTGTTATGACAGTTACTTAATTGGATAATGCTTGTGAAGTTTTCTTCTAGTCTAATTTTGAACAAGATATTTTATCCCTGTACTGAAGTCATGGGGTCCCTTTAAGCGTTCCCTGCCAACTGTTACACCTGAAGAGTAGAGTCAAAAGAGCCAATGAGGTACAAAATGAGCCTTCAAGGTATAAAAGGTCTGTCATGGCACACAGACAGTTTCTAGGTCTCACTTGTAGTGAGAAGGTACTGCTGCCTGCTTGTGATATTTGCACTCAGGCTGCTTAGCTTGGCAAGTTTACTACAATCTATCCACAGTAATTGCTAGTACAGGTTCCTCTAAACTTTGTTTACTATTAAATTGCTATCATTTACCTGGGAAATTGTGCAGTATTTCCAGTCTAATCTGTTTTTTCCATGTAATATCCAATTATTAGCCAGTTGAACTGTGGAAAAGGTGGAAAGTGAGTCAGGATTCCCTTTTCCAACGAATGGTCTATTAGAAGCTGTGCCTCCTTCACCTCTTTCTTTCACTGGACTGTGGCCATTTCAGAATAGTGAAAGAAGTGACAAGAAAACACCAGCATTCATTACAGCATAGCTTCGAGGTAAGAAAGCTGGATAAAACCAAAAGTGTAGTCAATTATCAGGAGGGTAACAGACACTTTATATTAAAAACCAAATCTTTATTCAACTAAGAAGGTCTTTCTACCAGAAGTATTAGAGACGATGAAGTGGAGAACTCAGGATATTTTAACAAAGGCCCAAGGGGATTTCTAAAGGAAAGCAGCCAGTTCCATTCCTCATTGAGTGAAAGCTATCTCGGGAAGGGGAAAAGAAAGTGAAGCACCACCTGTGCTCCTACTTGACTTAAAATCAGAGGCATATGGAGGAACAAAGAAGTAAATAATTAAGTTCAAATAATCAAGTCACATAATCATGTTAACTGAATAGCAATTTCTTGTTATTAACTCTCTAATAATTTAATTCCTGTGATTTTTTGATCTTAGTATTCTGAGTAATTCATGGTTACTCTGTTTTCTCTCTGAAGAACTCAAGATGTTAAAATAAATTCTGTTTTATACAGTGTTCTGTATAAATTCTGATGTATAAGAAAACTGAGGCATAGCAAAGTTAAAACTAAAAAGTCTGTTGGCTGAAGACAGGTGCTGAAATTAAATCCCTTGACTCTTAGTCATCCACCTGGATAAATCATGCAATTAAATTTGCATCTATTTTCTCAGTTCTCAGGTTTATCAGTGATGCAGTGCACTGCCACCTGTAAGAGCTGCATTAATACAGCTGGGATTTCTCTTCACCTGGGCAACAATGACATTCACAGAAGAGATGTCCCATCTGCTGCAGTAAGAATGCCATCTGTCCTTTCAGCATTTGCACTCCATACAGCAAAACAAGTTTTGAAGGGAAAAAGGTATCCTTAAAGAGTCCTTATCCACACATTCAATTGGTTATGATTTTTCGAGAGTGAGAGTAGAGACACTGAGAGTCAGCAATGTAGGAGAAATACTATCTCTTGGGCTGTTCCCAAATAGAGGTTCTGGCAAGCTTAAAAATCCATTGCTCCATCCATTCCACCTCAATCTTTGCTGAAAAGGATTAAGAACCCATAAATGACAGGATATGTAATGGGTAAGAATTATTAAACCTTTCCAGTGTTAACCACATCATAATGAAAGATATTTTTTCCTAGAACTATTTTTGCATTTGCTATTGCTGAGGTCATTTATCATTGCATAACACCTTTTCACTAACATTGTCAACTATTATGTATACAAACTAACTGTTTTTACAAAGACAGGAAGTTTTGCTAATAATTTCTTTAATGTTTTTAATTTCCTCCTCCTGCTGGCCCTTGTCCCTCTTCCATCCTCTACTGAACACATATATCTATCTATTTTTGTCTTTTTTCTGCCCATTAATTCTTTTCACTAAGTTGTAGTTTCTTCTGGAAATGTTACTCCTTGGTGTTCTTCCAGTCTTTGTGCATTCTCCCACCTTCTGGTTTTTAACTATCCTACTGTTCCTGGAAGATACTGGTACACATCCTTAAATTTAGGAATCGAAAATACTCTGTAAGTGGATTTGCTTAAAATAACCACATTTTCCTAAATTACTCCTATTTGGAGAGAGACCAGGCGGCCTGGCGTAGAGCTAGCTGGAGTCACTGACCACTTCCCAGTTAAAACAGCTACACATCATGCCAGTGCTAGACATTTTTGTCTAGCACAGAACACATTGCTTTATTTGCCTTGCAAATTACCTCAACTCTAGAGAACAGCAGAAATTGAGCAGTGGAGTGGTGCATTAGTTGCTGACCTCCTCCAGCCGATACGAGGTACATCCTATCTCATTATCTGGATGTGAGGTGTAGAAGTGAATGCAAAGCAAAAGACTCTTTCTTGGCTAGCTGAAAAAGGCTGAATTACCAAGCAGAGACTAATTCTGTATCTGTAATATGTCAAATGAATTATGTCAGGCCTTGTGACTCTTACAATTTATTGAAAAATATTTGTGGTTATTTCTGATAATTCCCCAAATTGTCTCATGGCAAAAAGTTTTGCACCTTTTTGTTTTTCTTTGAAGTAGCTCTCTGTATGTGAGTCCATTCTACAGTGACACAATTCTGCTCCAGGATTTATCTTCCAACCCTTAAATACAGGCATGTATATTTTTATATATACATTATATTTTTATCTAAATAAACAGAATACATGACTCAAAAAAACACCTTTTCCAAGAGTAATTACTTAGAGCTGCTTTTACAGACTTTTCAAAAAATCTTTTTTTCTATACCGATGTTCACAAAGTTGTTTAGCCCAACATAGTAACACCCTTCATATGAATGGAATTATTTAGGATTTTAAAAAGGACTGCATGCATGTAAAAATACTTCTTTAGATTTTTTAGAATTTATGTACAGTTAGCAAGGCTTTAAACATTCATTTAATTCTTTTTAAGCATCAGTAATGAAACTGAATTTCTCAGACAATATACTTTGCTATGAATTTAAAGAGGATGGCTTTTTAACTGATCATTTGCACTGAAATTTTAATTTTAAAATTGTAACTTTGATCAACCGGAAGAGAAGTTTAAGACTAATGTTCAGATTGGGACACTTATGAAACTAGTGCTCTGTGATGAACAGCTGATCCACACCTTGAACAGAAGGGACAAAGTGAAATTTTGATGCAAGATTCTGAAATACCAATTCAAGCATGCAGCCCACAGAATCTGTATCTTGAGCAGGTAGTTTTAATTTGCACAGGGCTTAAGAAAGTTTACTAAGGAAAACTAAGATAAGCAAAAATAGACATTTAAATATGAGTTTCAAGGGAAACGGAATAAATTAAATCTGGAGCACAGGTGAATTTACCTGAGTTCCTCTCTGCGTTGTCTACTTGAATACTTAACTGCTTAAAACCTCATACCTTCAGGTAATTTTGCCATCATGTCAAAAATCTGATGGACGTTCTTCCGACAGATATCTACTGGATCATCCAGGAGCCCAGTGAGGGCAGAAATGACTCCACTTTGTATTAGCCCTTGCCTAAAAACAACAATGGAGGACAGATTTAACACAACATAATAAAACTTGTATATATCTGAGATATTTAATCTTAACTGCTCTTCTTCATGCGGCATCTGTCTGACAAAACTTAGGAATTCTGTTCTTATTTCTCACTGAAACATCACTTCCCACGCCATTCAGTAAACTTTGGAATTGCACCTACCTGCCAATACTATGCAAAGCCATTATAGAGAGAACTTCTGTTGTTTTTTGGCGGACAGTTTGGTCATGATGTACCAGCAAAGTCTTCAGGTTATCCAAGAATCCTATGAGACATCAGAGTTCATTTTGACGCTTCTTACCTTCAGCATTAATTTGAAATAGCAATATTCATCATTTATCTCACAATTTGAAGGGCCTCAGAATTTTCAGCCTGTCCTGACAGTGAAATTCTCATTGTCATATCTCAAGTAAGGAAGAAACTTTCAAATTTCAAGGCCTACTGCCAAAAATGCCATGCTACAAACAAGCTCCTGACTCCTTATCAAGTTAAATCCTAATCCTGCAAATATAAAGTGACATAACTCTAAAGATAAGTCAGTAGAGCTACTGATGTCTTTAGAAAAGCGTATTTTTTCAGGATTGACACTTGGTTTTTTTGAACAGAAATAAATGTGGTGAACCATTAATGACTGTGTATGTACATATGGCACTGACCAAAGCCAAAAAACCTAACAACACCAGAAAAACAACAACCTCACATTGCTTTGGCAATCAAATTGTTCATAAAACATTAACTTTATAAATTTTGAACATGATTATTCTCTTTTAGGAGAGGAAAAGAATACAAAAGAAGTAAATGGAGAAAAAAGCAGTAGCAAACAAGGATTTTTTCAGTGTTACATAATGAGCTATGTAGATTCACCACAGACTGCTAAAAATTGCATAAATAAGCTTCTGGTTGGGTCCCCCCCACCCCCCCACCTGAGACGAAACTCAGGATTCTTGCAGGCTTTTGAAAATAGTGGTGGCTAGATGTAGTCCTGATGAGTATGATAAATCTGGTTATATTCCTTTCTTTTTTAATTTCTCATTAAGTTCCAGGCAAGTGAGTGATGATGGTGATGGGGCTCTAATTTTGAACTAATTACGTGGGGGGTTTTTTATTAGCCTATGTTAGGAATTAGCTAAAATCAGAACAAACTCTGGGGATATGGTTTAGTGGTGATCATGGCAGGGCAGAGTTAACAGCTGAACTGGATTATCTTAGAGGTCTTTCCCAACCTTAACAATTCTATGATTCTATGGAAAGAAAGATTCTGCACTATTTTTGTATTTAGGGGTTGATAAAACATATAGTGAGCCACTGATAAATGCTGAAGTGACAATAATTCTTAAAATAACTGTCATACATATGGTACTATAATATTCTTTACCTTTCTAAGATAAAACAAACAGAAAATTTTTCCTGGGCATCTTGAGTCATCAAAGATATTGTAAGGAAAATAATGGAAGAAAGTAAAGTGGGGTTCCCCTCAAAGCCTGCCCCACTGTGTCAGAGCTTGTGAGATAACTTACCTAATGCTATTGCCTGGTAGACTTTTTCTGGATCGTGGACCAGATCGCAGAGTGCCATCAGTGCCCGCTGCTGCGTCAGCAGCTCGGGAGACTGCAACTCCTCATTCAGTTTAGGAAGGGCCCTCCTCCCAAATGCCAGAGTAGCTTTTGTGGGGTCTATATCAGGGGGGAGGTAGGCTGAGATACGAGGTTGTGCCATCACAAATTTTCCTCAGAAGGATTCTCCCTATCCCTAAAAATACTCCAAAATGGCTGTACTTGGTGACTGGACAGATAATGTACCATAAAGACGCCTACTGACTTTAAACAGTGCTCTGTGTCCCCAAGGAGCTCTTTTAGCAAACATACACTGTCAGGAAGCTGTGAAAGAGGCTGGAATTCTGTGTGATCATCAGCACCACTGTGTGTTCATCTGAATTGTCTTAATCTGGTTTAATTGTCACTGAGCACTGAAAAGGAAACAGAGAGAAAGAGATCTTAAAATTGCAAGGAGGGAATGCTTTTTAAAGGGTTCAAGTGAAGCAGCCCAATGCCCATAATAGGAGTGGGCTCAAAATAATAAAATCAAAGCAAAGGAAACAAAATACCTTCCCCCCCCCCTCCCAAAGAAAAAACCATTTTTTAAAGGGATCTGGTTAAAATCTGCCCGCAGAATTCGGTAACGTGAGGGCTGCTCTCCAACCACCCCCCGCCCCGCCCTTCCCTCAGCATGGAAAGCGGCTCAGCTGACTGAACACTACGGCCTCCAATATTGAAAACTGCTAACAACAAAAACAAAACAGCCTCTAAACAACTCCACTTCTCCCTTCACAGCAAACGAAATAGAGTAAATAATCGAAGGCGCCGTGTGCCATTACCAAGCCCCGGGCTGGCCGGCCCTCAGCTCGCGCGTGCCCTGGTTGCCACAGCGCCCGTTTCTTGCGTACGCGCCTCTTCGTGAATAGCGACTAACGCAGCCGAGCCGCGGCTCCGGCCTGCGTCACCGGCGTGAGCGCCGCGTCTGACGGTGCCCGCGCTGAGGCAGTGAGCTCAATGGCGTAGTTGGGCGCGGGGCGGGCGGGGGCTGAGGCGCGGCCGCTGAGAGGACCCGTGAGGCGAGAAGGATATCGCCGTGAAGTCCCGGCGTGGCAGCCGTTCTGCCTCGCTTCCCTGCTAAAGTGTGGAGTCTCTCTCCTCGCCCCTTGTTTTCAAAGTAATTTTAGTTGAACAAAATTGAGAAGAATTCAGAGTGAACAAAATGGTGGTCGAGTTAAGGGCAGAAATACAGCAGGCGAGTACCGGCGAGCAGCCTTGGGGTACAAGAGCTGAAGGGAGCGCAGTAGTTTTGGTCTAGGTTTTCTTTCCTAATCTTCTCCAGAGTGCCACTATGAACAGCTAGAATCTGTAGTAAGGGTTTCCATTATTACTTAGTTTCACACAACCCTTCACAGAAAGGTACACGGGAAGAACGGATCATTGTAATGTGGCACAATTTAAGGGTGTTCTGGGTTGTCAGATGTGATCTGGCATCACGAAAAAGCTCTGAACAGCTTGTGCTATGAAAGGAAGTGCAAATAGTGAAGTCGTTGGGATGTTTTTCATTATGTCTGAGTAACAATTGTAATAATCAAAGTTCTTAAACAGGATTTTACAAATCCAAAGTAATTCTGATCAGCCGGATTAAAATGCATCACAGGAAGAGGTTCTGGTTTGTTGATCTTCAAAATCCATAAAAGAAAAATTACTACTTTAAAAAGTATTTTCTGGAAGGGATTAATTTTTCTGCAACATTTTAGAGCAGATTATTTAAAGTAGAGGTGATTTCCCCGAATTAGATTAGACTTCCACTAACTGTGTACTTGTAAAAGTTTACCTGATTTCCATAGGAAGAACATGACTTCTTCTCCGAAGGAGCAGGACAAAATCAGAGACTCGTCCCTCAGTGCTAACTCTGCTTTTGGTGTGAGTTGTTCTGTCTTGTCCTTCACTGTAGCTTGGAATACTGATTTTGCTAGTGGTCATGGTGTTAACTTATTTTATGTATGCCTTCTGAATGCCTTCCTCACATCCTTTGTCTATCCACAGAAGCTGCTTGTGCTACTGTTCTTGCAATGTTAAGATAAGAACGTTGTGATGCCATGGAGACACTGTGTTCCCAGCCCTCCCTGGTGACTGAATCCCCTTTCAGCTCTTTAAGAAGAGAAAATAAGCATCATTCTCAGTATTTTTAGCAGTTTTTGATTTCTTAAATTCTTTTCCTGTAATGGGGTGTCTTATCTGTTGATTTGGTAAGTTGGGATATGCTTATGTGTGTGTGAGATTTAGATTAAATACACTAAGTATAAGTGAAGATGGCCTCTCAATTTTGAAATATTTCTGTGTGGTTGCCTTGGTCCCTCCTGTACTTTGTATTCACCGAGATTGTTGAACTGGGTTTTTTGTAGCTTCATTTGTGAAAGAGCTCTAGGAGAGGAGCAATGAGTCAATCTGTGTACACATGACAGGTGATTACGATGCTTAGGAGGTGTTGAACTAGAACTAGAAAATGCAGAAAGCAAGTTAGTGTTTGAAACTCTTACCAACTCATGGAGTTTTTGTTTTCAGAACTATACTAATAGTTCTGACATTAATTAAGACATTAATATTACCATAAAATCATTCAAGCTTGCCAAAAGGTCAGAAGGACAAGGATCTAGATCTCTCGACTTCTATATAGTCAAAAGTAGCATAAGTTGAACTATCCATATGGTAATAGATAAATACTGTAATGTCACCTTCTTTGGTGAATAACACATCAGCTACAAATCTGGCTTCTTTGTGGGGAAGTGGCTGTTTGGGTATGGTTGAGATCATATTTGTGCCTAAAGCAATTTAAAAGCAATTCTTCATGGAAGAGAATAAAACATTAATTCTAAGAAGTGGATTAGCAATTTTGTTAAGCGTTGTTCTTTGTGTGTGCTTGTAAAAACACAAGTGTAGGGTTTTTTCTTCTGTACTTGCTCACTGTTTAAAACTACTGGGCTGCATTGATGTGCCCTTTAACCTTTTTAGTCTGCTGCAGAAGTGGGAGAGGCTTGTCTCCTGGTTCAAAGCCTGTTCCAGCTTTATCAAAAGATGACTGTTAGAATGGGAGAGCTTTGCTTTCTCCTGAAAGTTGGAAATTTAAATCCTAATAAAATACATAGCAAAATCCCTTAGCATCCTAAATTGCAGTCTGGCGTACTAAATGCTGTCTAAATTAATGAGTTGATTGACAATACTCAGGTAATGCAAAAGAGCTGTGTAATTTCTTATTCCTTGTCTTTGGTGTTCTGTATATTAGAAAGCAAGATTATTAATGAGTAGAAAGACATTTATATAATTCAGAATGTCTCATTAGTGACATGCGCATCCTGACTTTAAAGCTGAGATGAAATCAAGTTGAAATGCTGAAAAAATCCCTAGGGAGTTTCTTTATAATTGCTGCTATGCTTAATATTAGCACTGTAACAGTTCCCCACTCCATTAGTTCCTTTTCTGCCAGGTTAATCCTGCTCTTTGTATCCATATATACAACGATTTTTGAAAAATTTTGGCTGTTTCCTTATCCAGAATTAGGGACCATTTGGTTTATTGAGGAGCAGTTTCTGATCAAAGGAATCTGTATGACCACTAAAATGAGTTTGTTGTTTCAAAACTACGGCTTTATGTATAGTTAAATTACTCCAACTCCGCCTTCCGGGTCTGTGGAAGACGGGGAGGAAGGGAATTGTTGCAAACCTGTTGCTATGGCCACGTAGCAGGGGCTGAGCTGTTTGTGCGGCTGGAATCCTGCTGCATCAGCTGCTGCTCGGTGAGTCCTTCCTTACACTTTGCTACATGATGAAAATGCTCTCATTAGAAACGTTCTTTTGAACACCAGTAAGAAATCGGTACCCTAATAAGGGTCTCCTCCCCCAGCAACTCACGAGGTTTCATTACATAACCAAATTGATATGTCTCAGGTGAGACATCTAAATGCATTTGTGATTTTCATGTGAACATTTTTCTTTTTCCATGTCAGATGGATTTCATTCTTTCTGAGCTGATCTTGGATGAAAGTTTGATGTTGTGCCTAGAAATGTGGCAGCTTCATCTCTTCTTCTTTCTTCTTCTGACCACATTAAATCTGGGATCCTCTAACATTAGTTAATGTGCTTAGTGCAGAGGCATTTGAAACAATGATGAGCAAGATTTTTAAATTAAACACTGCAAAATCCTTTGAGGGCAAGCAGTTAGGTTGAATTAAGTGAACAATTCTCCACCCTCCCAGGGAATTAAGAGTTGGTGCCTTGTAGTTTCAGAAGACCGCTGTTTGCTACTACAGCTATGCACACTGAGGTGGTCCTTTCTACATGAGAATCAGGTTTCCTTGCATGCAAACTGAGTTGAAGAACTGCCAATTTTACCGAAAAGAAAAAAGGAAAAAAAGATGACAAGTCTGGAAGAACTTGGTTAGTTTCTATCATGTGGTCCCTGTATTGAGGTAATTCCTGAATATTGTATTTCTCTTTACATACTTTTTGTCTCATAGAATTTAACTGAATTTGGAGGATGAAGTCCAGCCTAATGCATTTGGTTCCTCCACTGAGTAGAGAAAGAATAATCTCCCAGTTTCCCAAGGTAAGCATTTTTTATCCCTCTGATCACATGAAGCCCTTTCCACACTGATCTATCTTTCCATTGTGCTAATATGGTATTTTAATTTAATTTAATGTACACTTGTTGTCTTCTGTTAAAATTACGAATTATTTAAGATTCTTTCAAAGTTTAATGTTATCTTATATTCCCGTTCAATGCTGATTTCTTTAATAATAATCTTCATTCTTCTTTTTAACCTTTACAAAAAGTGACTCTTGTTACAGAAGTGTCATCTTAAAACATTTATCTTGTTTTTTCAGCAAAACAGTAATAATTACATGCTTAAAGAGCTCCAACACCGAGGGCAAAGAGGAACCACAGCTGACATTAAGTTTGCAAAAAAATCTAATTAGGAGGCTTTGGTTGAAGAATTTGAGGCAATTTTAATTTTCTGTTTGTATAAGAACTTTAGTCATAAAGTAGATCAAATCTAGTAGGCACTGTAGAAAAACACACACAAAATACCTTTGATGTCTCCAAAGACTTGTATTTGAAGTGTAAGAGAACAGTTAAGGGCAGGGAAGGGCAAGGAATTACCACTTGTTTTTTTCAGTTGTTCAAAAGATCCTTGTAAGGGAGTTAACATTTTTTTCCATTCTTGATCTCAGCCATGTATTTTGCTTTCTCATGAAGAATACTACAGGTATTTTAAGCAAATGCAAAGTAAAATATATTTTCCTCATTTTTAACTAATTCCTACTTAAAGGACTAGTAATAAAAACAGTGCTTCACACTTTAAAAAGATTGAAAAAACTTCATAGTGATAATGACTTGCTGGTGGTATGCTCCCATCTGTGTTTGTCTTGTGTGTCTTTGATCATTGGGATAATTGAAGGCACTTACTGTTGTACAGAATGCTGAGCAAATGGATTTGGCCATGGGCGCTTAGGCAGTGCTGGGACACTGATGCTCAGAATGGAGCTCAAAGGATGGTGTTGTCCCAAGGGGCTTTTACAAACACAGCTGTGGGGAAACCTTACTGCCTTCTAACCCAACGTACTGCTTTTCTTATGCCAGGGTAACCCTGTTCTTGGCAAACCCTTTGAATAATCATTTTATCTGTTTTTCCTTGCCAGTTTGACTTCTTGCCAAGTAGCTATCACCCAGTTTGTCCCAGCAGCTGTTCTCTCTTTTCAGTGGTACACACCTGAGGCCTGTCTGCAGTTTAAAGAGCACTTCTATGCACAGGTTAGGAGTGCTTGTCAGCAGAGCACTGGAACGGCTGGGTAAGTTTGTAGTAACCCAGGTATGCAAGGAAGAAAGTATTTTAAGCTCTTTACAGCCTCCTTTCTTCATAGGCTTCCCACCCCCCATTCCTCGTGTTCCTCACTCCAGTATGTTTCGAGGCAGCTAAGCCCCTGCATGTGGCAGTTCCACAGTAAATGTGTCAAGTGCCTCTTCGTCTGCTGGTATAGATAGCATTGAAAAAAGCGTGTAGTAGTTTAGCAAGAAAAAGATTTTTAGCACCCTTTAAGTAAACACTTAGTTCAAAAGATCTAACAGATCAGCCTTGCAGTGTTCTCTGTAGGTGTTCCAAAAGAGCAGTTAATAAAGGCTTTGGAGGGATATAAAGGCAGCAGTTCTAACTTTCTCGAAACATCTAAGAATCTAGTTGTAGTCTTTTTGAAGTATACATTCTAAGAAGTTCTCTTAAATAGTTCCTTAAAACTGGAGCAAAATTCTGGTAAATATATAGCATTTAAAAATCAAAATAAGTTGGTTTATGCTCTACTAATAATCTTGGAGTTGTTTTTCCCCCCCACTTTATCTCTCCCCCAGAACTACTACTGATTTAATCTCTGAAGCAAGGCAAGAAAGCTAAACTGTGTTAGAAATCATCACTATTCAGTTAAAATAAATAGCTGTACATCTTAGTGATAAATGCTTCTGGTTTCACTGTGAAGGATCTTCCATAAAGCGGAGCTCCTATGAATACTGATAATTAGCTCACTATTCTTCCAGCTCTAGAGTTGCTGACATGAGACTTGTCATGATACCCATCTTTAAATGCAACTTTTTATTCATTTCACTAGGGAGTCTTGCTAAAAAAAAACACTTTTAAAGCCAAAATATGTCACCCTGAGAGACATCAGTGACTTCGTTCCTTTTTTAGAAACACAGTCACTATCTTAGTTTCATATAAATTTGTTATAAGTGTCTGGACAATTTTCCAAGTAAGACATACTTTATTGAATTGAGGTATTTTTTCCTTCCATTACTAAGATGTATTTGTTTGGGATTTTTATTAGTAGTATTTTTTTTTATTTCCATAGTAAACCAACTCTTTAAGTAATTTATTCTGGTAACAGAGTATAACTAAAAAGCTAATATTTTGTCTTTGTGAATTGAATTAAACTACTTTTCTGTCACTGCTTTCTAGATAGGATTATTATTTGGTCATTTAGGTCATTTTTTTGGTGGAATGGGGATAGGAGGGCCAGCCAGAGTGTCTTGTACAGTACTAGTAAAGCTTGACAGGAATAACCATTATCTTCCTTTTTAATTATCCCAAGTAATAAAATATTTCTTTGTCATTTGGAAAGGTAGTCTGATAAATTCAGTAGCTAATGGCTGCATTTAATACTCTCCCAATAGTCCATCATTGTGTTAAATGGTCTAATCTAGGGAGTTTTTTCCCCAATACAAATTAATGGAACACACAGCTCTAAACCATCACTTACTTTTTGGCTTTTCCCTTAAGGTCATTGATTTTATTCAGTATTTTCTCAGTAACAGTTAATCAGGAGCATAGGGGCCTGTGGTCACCCAGTTAATGTTGACTGGCACATAAAACTGGTGGGGGTTTTTTGTTTTGTTTTGTTCTTTAAATATTAGTCATGCAGTTTACTAGTCAATTTTTCAACTATTTAGAATAGATAACTTGGAATCAGCATCACATGGAAGTTGATGTAACCAGAAATAGTATTCAATAGAAGATTAACTCCTTTGTTTAAAAACCCTTCTTTGATAGAAAAGAACATTAAACATCTTAAGCCATTTCTATAGCATGTGCACAGGAGATGTCAATCCAAGTTTAGGTTAACAAATATACTTAAATTCACTTATCCACTGGTATGTCCTAAAAGAGATACAGTTTCAATTTTAAGAATGCATGTTGAGTCACCTAAAGCCCATCCGCTGTATCCTGTGGGAGGACCTAGAGCAAAGAGGATTATTTGCAAGAAGCCGGGTTCAGATTAATATTATTCCAGATAGTCAGAAAATGTATTGGCTCTAACCCTGTGGGTTGTTTTTCCCAGAGACACATTCTGCAGTGGGTTATTTTATTTTCAGCAATTTCTTATTTCTGCCCTTGGGACTTCATTTGTACTATTAAAGTCAATGAGAACTGTGGGATAAATTGGAATGCAAAGGATGTAGATGGTTTTATGTGTAAACTGCCAAATGTATATACTTGTAGTCAAAGCAATTTTAATAGAATAAAATTTGCCCCACTGAATTGAAATTAAGAAAAAAAAAAATAAACAGAGTAAGAAATGGACTATTTCTGCTCCAGAAGGGTTTGGTTCTTTTGGTGGCTTTCTTTCTCACAATTTAAGACTCTGATCGTGCAGCGCAGGGGCAGGTAGGTAAACTGAAGTCACAGGTACATGTGCTTCTCACTTGCAATTTAAAGATCCAAATCAGAATTTTTAGAAAGAGAAATTACTACTAAAACTATATAACATTTTCAAATATTTATAACAGGCTGAAAGTATCCAAAGTGGTTGTGGTAGGAGACCTGTATGTTGGGAAAACCAGTCT
The DNA here is from genome assembly GCF_965178545.1 of Coloeus monedula. Lineage (NCBI taxonomy): Eukaryota > Metazoa > Chordata > Aves > Passeriformes > Corvidae > Coloeus > Coloeus monedula. The sequence continues at coordinate 10,078,189 of NC_138798.1, read as the reverse complement.
TATCAACAGGTACAGTATATCTTAGCTGATGGTTTGATTCTCCTGTTTCTCAAATAAATGTTATAACGTTTCCATTTCCAGCTTTAGAGCAGCACTTCATGGTTCTGGTTTGAACCTGAACCAGTACTTCGTGGTTTTGTTATTAAATGAAGACAGAACGAAGTCAGGAGTATGAGACAGGCTTGATAACATCAACACAGAAAGTTGTGCTCTAGCACTTCAATCAGTATGTTATATTCTGAAGTGTTTGTATCCAGTAAAATATGATACAGTGTTTTCTTAAGGAGTCCAGTCTAAAGGCTAAACAATTGGAAAAAAATTCCGGTGTCTGAGTCTTGATTTCATTTGGCTCATTATTTATGACCCAAAATATATTCCTCTGTAACTAAAACTGAAAAATACTGTATCGCCCTTGAGAGCCCAAAGATGTTTTATTGAGTCTCATACTATCCTGAGAGCTTACTAGATATATGTGCTTTCTAGTTTGTTAAATAGTATCTCCTTTTAATTAGTGTCATGATGTTTTTATGTCTACTTCTTCATTATATATCAAATCCACAATTAGTTTATTCTTTTTTTCATAATTTACCCTAGACAGTGTTAGTTTTGCAATTATTTGTAATTGTGTCTTACTAGTATTTCATTCCCTTTTTTTAATTGCAGATTTTGTAAAGATAATTTTGACCGCGACTACAAGGCGACCATTGGAGTAGATTTTGAAATTGAACGTTTTGAGATAATTGGAATGCCATATAACCTCCAGATGTGAGTTGAAAGAGCATGGTTAAGCACTGCACAGAGTACAGTCTCAGCAGAGCTTGAATTGCTGCAGGCTGTAGTGGAATAAAGATTTTAAAAGTATAATACAATTGCACAAAGAATAATGTGATCTGAAGAAAAGATTCTGTCTCTGGACTTGCAGTTTTAGTAGAAATTTTACTCTGGGATTTCTCATCCCTAAAAAATATTACAAGTTTGTCAGTGAAAACGTGTCTTGGATGTCTTGCACTATTTCAGTGGAATTCTATCTTTTTTACTCGAAGTTCATGAAAGAGAAGTGGAAGCTTTTCCCACAGCTTTGTCTAGTGCTAGTGTAACCCCAGTCTGTGATTCGGGTTTAGTAGGCACAATGAGCACTGAACTTGGCTTTACTAGGAGTTTTATTCCTGCAGTCATTGTAATTAAGGTTAAGCTGTCCAGTGATTTCAACATCTCTTTATTAGTAACTAATTAATTATACCTAAATCGTAGAAAGGCTGGAGTGGTTTTATTTGAATATGAACCTAATGTCTTTGATTTTCAACTTTGTTTGTCAGACTAGTGGGAATCCTGCCCTTCTCCCACCTCTTTGGGTCTGCAGAATGGTGTCCCTTTATGTTTCTGGTAGCCAGAAACATTGTTCTGTAGAGGGCATTATTGAATCATCTGTAGTGTGACCCAGAGCAGAAATAAGATGCTTTGCATGAGGTGTTTTAGTGTATGAATCTTAAAAACCTTTTCACTGATGTAAATAGATGGCTTGTGATATTTATTGAAAAATATTTAGAAATCCATTTCCCACTGATTTCACTGCAGTTGTGTTTGGGAAATTCTGCCAGGTGCTATCCTTTTGGAACTTGAGTCCCTCTAAAAATCTAGACTCATGCATCAGTATTTTGCAAACTGAAGCAATAGGGTCAGGTTGCATTATCTGCAAAATCCTCAGAAGCTGGGTAGAACATTTCCATATGATAAGCACTAGTGCCCCCTCTTGCTGAGAGATTTCCATACCAGATATATTTGCAAGTATCCATGACTGGCAGTACAAGGCTTCGACAGAACCCAAACCTCTGTAGTGCTGGCAGTAGCTGAGGGCACTGCATATCATATTCATTAATAAGAAGGACATCCTTGATTTTATTTCATGGTGTCATTAGTACCTGGTAGACTGAGCTGTTGGTCTCTGATTTGTAGTGTAGGGACAGATATCTTATCTAGCAGTTGCAAGATTCTAACATGGGCTAATACATGACTTAGCTAGTATTAGCAGAGAAAATTGACAAAATTAGATTGTCCTAGAAATGCATGCAAATTACATTGATGAAAGAAAAAATGTTTTAAGAAAATGATATTACCATGCAGAAGACAAATATTTGAATTGTCTCCAAAATTATTAGTATTTTTTTAAAAAAGGTAAAAATGGAGTTCGCATGTCTTCATTGAATAATAGAGCTTTACTGTATTTCTATCAGTAGTTAATGAATAACATGTTCCAGATGGTGACACTTCTCTGGTATCACATTCTTCTCTGCCTTGTACAAGTCTGCTGATTCATTAGCATGTTTACTCAGGTTGCCCTGGGTTTCATTAACCTGAAATTTCTTTTTCTCCCTGTTGCACAGATGGGACACAGCAGGTCAGGAGAAGTTCAAGTGCATTGCATCTGCTTACTACCGAGGAGCAGAGGGTGAGAACAATATTAATTTGATCTTGCCTGTGTCAGGAGGCTGTATTTTGTACAGCAACATATATCCATATATGCCCCTCAGGAGGGTACCTATAGACACTGTGGTGGAACGGATTGTCCATTATTGCAGGGAAGAAGGGATGAAGAAGTTTATGACTTGATGTGTTGTCACATCTGCAAGCTCTGAGTGTTCTGATGATGCAGCGATAAAAAGTGGCACTTGTGCCTAGGAGGAAAAGAATTTGAGGTTGGGTCAGATTAATGCTGGAGTTAGAAGTGGATATTTCTGGCTTTTCCTTTGGTAAGAGACAATCCTGTGGGAATTAGTGGTCCCAAAATGAAAGGGTTAATAGCACTATAGACTGCAGACTATAGATATAAGGTTGAAGACTAAGGACTTAGGTCTTATTGGGTGCTGGAAAAGGAATGAGAAAATGGATAATCCTCCACCTTCTATATGTTAAATCTGTTCTTACACCTTATATGTAAACATTCTCTCTGTTTAACAAGATGGGTTGGAGAGACTTCTGATACACTTTCTAATTTAATTACTTTTTTTTTCTGTTCTTGTCTTTTATTGCAGTTATAATAACAGTGTTTGATCTGGCTGATATCCAGACTTTGGATCACACCAAGTAAGTTTCTGCATTTTGGCTTATCTTTTAAAGGTTTTACAACAGGTTTAATTGCCTTGCATATGTAGGTGTTAAGAACTTGCTGGATCATGACTGTATTTTCTATTGAGCTAAGAAATGAAAAATTGCAGTCACTAGTTTGGATTACATAGGGTGGGATTTTCCTGAAGAAATTGGAGGGCATAAATTTGAACTAGTTACACTTGACTTCTTTTAAAGTCAGTACAGAGAGAGAGGCACTTCAGTAAAAGCTTGATTCTTCCAAAGCTAGACATGCAGGAAGAGATGAAGTGCACCCCAAAAGCATTCTTTTTTTTATTTTTTTTTACTTCATTTGCTACGAATAGAATAACAGGCTGGGATCTAATGTCAATGATAAAATTGATGAGATGCATGTCATGCATAATTTCTCATGAGCCTTTCATTTTTTAGGTACGCTGTTATTCCAAAATTTTCTTTCTCTAGTTTCTGTGATTCTGATGGGAGACCGACTGTCAAAAAGAGGATGGAAAATAAAAAACTCCAAGTATATGTAGATATAGCTAAACTTACTAGTTCAGATCCTTGTAATGATTTGGTTACAACAACACGGTAATCGTTATTAGTAAACTTGTTCTGGTTTTAGTGCATGCTGCAAAACCCTGCATGGATCAATGATCCACACTGTTGTCGCAGCTCAGAGCATATGTATTTCTAATGTGCGGTTGTGACTGTAATGCAAGTACAGACTTCTTTACAACCTGTACTCTGTCTTATTTGAATGTGTACTATGGTGCTTAGCTCATTTACATAGGACTTTGTAAAATAATATATATATTAGTGTCTTTGCTTGGCTGAAAGTAATTGAAGCCTGTGAACCTGATTTCCCACACATGCACACACTCCCTTCCCTCCTTGATTTGTGTTGGATGACTCAAGAGAAATTTGACTGCCAGAGTAACAATAATATAAAAGCTTGTGAGACAAGAATCATACAGCCTTCATAGGGAGCTGTTTTATAATGCTGAATAGATTATTTCACTCTTCTTTATTCCCATTTGTATCTAACCTGCTATGTGGTTCATACCTTGTCATTTGCTTCTTGCTTTCTTATTCCTTATCTTGCACCAAACTTTGCCCTCTCCCTTACACTGAGAAATATCCTCCCTGGGTGCTAAAATGATTGTTGAATTTGTACTCTGCCACGGGTATGATTTTTCCGTAGTGGAAGATGTGTATTCAAAGGAGTTGGAATAGCTACCACTCTCTCCGTCTAGAAAAAAGGCTTTTGATACTCTCACATAAGTTCTTCTCTCACTTTTCTTGTGACCCTATTATCTGTCATCCTTCTCCTGTACTCCTCGTTCCCTCTGACTGATTCTGTCATTTCTCTTTTGTATTTCAGACAGTGGCTAGAAGATGCATTGAGGGAGAATGAGCCATATTCCAGCTTCATCTTTCTGGTTGGAACAAAAAAAGATTTGGTGGTAAGTAAATTGAATGCAGATAAGGAAATCAGATTTTCCCTGGTTCCTCAGGTGATTTCCTTTACAAGTTGTGCACAATGTCATTGAGATAAAGACCTTGAGTGAAAAATTTCAAAAGATAAATTGAACAGCGCACTTGGAACCAATTTAAAAGACTTTCTGAAAAAAATGGGTAGTTAGTGAAATATTTCTTACATGACATTTTTCAAGCATATTTAAACATATCTAGTAATCTTAAAGGTTTTGTTGTTTTAGTTTTTAAGGGATAGTGTGTTCATTATTCAGGAACAGGGAAGATTTCTTACCTAGTTGAATATCACATAATTTTCAAAAGAACAAGCTGAATGCAGTCACTCCATACAATTCTCAGTCTTGTGTTTATCTTTCTGTAGCTATCAATACTTCATTTTTAAAGCTTTGAAAACAAACTTGTTTCTTCTGTTACTGGTTGGTCCCCCAACTCTTCTGCTGAGAATGATGGGGTGACAAGAATTTAAAGACCAGTAACTGGACTTCGTACTTGATAGCTCTTTACCAGGCAATGTATTAGATACAAGGGTCACTTGTTAACTGTTGTTTTGTTTCAGTGCTGTGGGAGACGAGTGGACACATCCATTTAAAACCAGTACTATATACTTGAATGTTCTTTCAGTCATGTCTGATTGCCCAAGTCTAGGCAAGGTCAAAAAGGCCACTGAGAAAACTGGAAGCATCATAGTGTAGGTGCTATGGCAGTACCTCTGTGCTGTTACCAGCCCAGATGCACTTCTTATGTTCAAGTTGTTCCGTGGTGTTTGTTTGCCCAGTCAGATGCTGTGTGTGAAATGACAGAGCTGGATGCAATCCGTTTTGCCAAGGAGATGCAGGCAGAATACTGGTCGGTTTCAGCCAAAACAGGTAAATTACTGCAAAGGATGTAAAAATAGCATAACCACAAGGTCTGATGTTGAAGTGGGAGGAACCTATTATCCCCCATTGCCAGGTTTTTGTTGTTGTTCTTGTTCTTGCATTTTGTTGCTATTAGAAACTTCAGGCTTATTAATGGCTGATTTTATTTGAGCATTTGTATGTATGCTTTCACTGTCGTGTTTGCAGAAAGAACTAATCAAGCTGCTTTGCAATATCTGAGCATGTTTAATTCATAGATAGTTACATAAATACACATGTGCACTACTACTCAATGTTTGCAATGGAAAAAGATTATACCACAAACTCAATTCTCTCTGTTGCTGGCTAAAAATAAAGGTGCAGCACACGGTACAGTATTCCAGAGTAAGGAAATTAGAAATTCTTTCTGCAGTGATCAGAATGGGAGACAGATTGTTGGAGAGGCCTGTTCAGTCCCAGTATTGAGCAGTGAGCTGTTCACAGATGTGCTTGTTATGCTTGATCATCTGTTGATGTGCCTTTATAAAAACACAAAATTTCTGTCTTGTTTCCTAGGGGAAAATGTCAAAGAATTTTTTTCCCGAGTTGCTGCCTTGGCCTTTGAACAGTCCATGATGAAGGAGCTGGAGAACACTCCTGGGTACAGGGCCCAAATTGGGGCAGGAAATCTGATCAGTATGTGGAGTTTTGCTTTTTGTGTGCATTTTCCTTGTTTATAGTCCAAAGGATTGGAGAGGTTTTTCAAGCATTAGAGCCAGTTTCAAACACCTGCAAGCATATTCATATCATTGTCTGCCCAGGTTTTAGCCTACAGGAGTGACTGGGCCTGCATCCAGCTTCTGTTACCCTTAATATCAGATGGTATAATTTCTTGTAAATTGATTTTATAACTTTTTTGTTTCCACAGAACTAGAGAACAACATTATGGAAGTTGCAGAAGACAATGCTCAAGTCAGCCTGAGTTGTTGCTAATTGTCAACTGTTTCTGCAAGTGCCACACTTCTCTGCAACAATGCTCTCAAACCAGAAACAGAGCGCTTTAATTTTAGAAATGAGGGAGGAAAAACTTACCCAAACTTTCTTGCTGAGAGTTCCCTTGCTGCTGCAGGCTCACCATGCAGGGTGGTACAATTGTTAAGTAAGCCGTTCTCTGTGTAGTTGAAACATAACATCCTTGTCTTAATGCAAGAAGACATTGCCAGTGCCATGTGCTCACCTGTCTGCCAGAAAGGCTTGTAGTCAAAAATTATATCATTTTAGTGTTATTCTTTGATAATTCTCTAGAAGTCTTAGCTAGTGAACTGGCATTCTTGTGGGAGCAAGAAACAAGTGGCAGTTCAGAATGAAGGGTGCTATCAATATGGTTTTGCCTTTTAAAATAATCACGTAAAATAACTCTGATTTGCTTTTATGCATTCCAAGTATTTTAAAACTATTTGAAAATAAATTCTTTTAAGTATCGGGTCTGGAAGTACACAAATGCAGGCTGCATAGTTTCCACTATGGTTTCTCCATCCAGGAAAAATCTGTATTACTTTTCATTTTCCACTTGAGAATCAGAGCCCAGTATTAAATATTTCCAAGATTAGAAGAAGTCCAGGTAGGAACTTGGTTATGTTAACACAGCTGTCTAGTATTTTGAAAACGTTGCCAGATAAGAATGCTATTCTTTTCCATTCTCTTGAATAAGAAAGAATGGTCACACAGGTGCATAATGTGGAAAATATATTAGTTCGTTCTGTTTTTTCCAATAGCTCTCTGAACTCTAATATTTAGTTGTGAGTATTTAGAATTCCATGTTTCTAGGATTCATATTCAGCATTTCAAGCTTGCTGGCATAAAAAAAATTACATATAATGCTCTAAATTTCATACTGCAATTACTTTAAATGGAAAGAAAGAAGAAAACCTATGAACAATTACAAGGTACAGTTTCTTGAGATATTTATTCAATCATTGCAGAAACAACAGTATCCGGAAAAATAATTACAATAGGACCTTTTAGATTTGAGCTGCTGAGAAATAAAGACATTTGTTAATAAAGAAATGCATCAATCTGAAAATATTCTGGTTTCTCTGCCATTTTCCCCACTTTGATAAGAAATGGGAAAAAGTGGAGAAAAGATATCTTGAACATCCTTTTTATTACTTTTTTCTTATTACGTAAGTTAGAGCAGCTTCCTAGAATATGATGAATAGAGATCTAGGAACTCTGTGTCTTTTTTTATCGGACAATCTTCACTTTGGCAATTGTGCTGCCTGTTGGCAAGGGCACAAATGTAGCATTTGGTGGAAAAAATGAATCTGTGAGGGTACAAAAGGAGCTCTTTATCCAAATGTGTAATATTTTGACCTTATGATTTTCTATGCAGTTGTTCAGTTCCCAAGTCTCACATGGAAGGTGAATTTACGCTGTGCTTGTAGCATATGCTGTGCTGGGTGGGCAGCGTGGCCACAGCCATTGTGTTTCCTGAGCCTGAATGAGAGTAGAGGAGATGGTTCACTCTGCTGCAGCAAGTCATGTTACCTGGGCTTCAGTGCTGACATGAGATAGTGTTTACCCTGCAAAGTGAGTCAGGAACAAATCTAAGAAAATATTCAGTTTTTTGTTTGGTTTTTTTTTTCCCACCAAGGGAAAAGGTTTCTCCAAAGGGTTTCTTTTGTTGCTGGGTTCAATTATTGTACGAAGTCACAGAGATGCAATCTCTTCAACAACATGATCATGTTGCCTGGAAAATCTACTGGGACAGTTTTTTCCTAGGGATTCAGTACACTGCATGATGTCATTACTTTTTTGTATCATCTGAGGCTCCAAAAACTCCACATACAAAGGCAATACTCTGTGAGTCATCAGCTATCATGGGACAGTGGCCTGTCTATTAAATGATGAAGACTTTGAGACTGGGTGTTTTTTTGGTTGGTGGTTTGTTGGGTTTTTTGTTGTCTTTTTTTGTTTGTGTGTTTGTGTTGTTTGGGGTTTTTTTGCTTGCTTGGTTGGTTTTAAGGGTGCTTTTAGCACCATTGAGGCCTCCCCTACAAAGAACTCTGTATTAATAATTCATAATCTAAAATGAATCTTGGATCATGTTGCAAATGATGAGTTGCTTAGGAAAGCACAAAGGAAACTAACTATAGAAAACAAATATAAATTTGTAAGTTCTACCTGGCCAATGTTTTATCTATGTATGTTAATCCATTCTGTCAGCAACTCAATGGACTTTGAAGAAGCCTTAATATTTTGAAAAACAGTGTTGAAAAAACTTTATTAACTCTAACCATAGGTAGTCTAAACCACAATTTCTATACCAGTTGAAATCCCCACAGTGATCATGGCAACAGTCACAGTTTCAGCTTCCTTGTGGAATTTACAGGTGAGAAATTGAAGTAAAATTTGGAGTCAGTCTGAAGCTAAGGTAAAGAGCAATTTTAATAATCCATTTCCCAAAAGAAGTACATGTTGTGCTGTTTCTTGTCTTTAGTAAGTAAAAGCTAACATGTTAATGGGCTGTGGATGCATTTGTGCTGAGCAAACCCACTGGTAATGGATCAAAAGCCATTTAAGAAAGCCACGTGACAAAGTTAATTTCTTACTATAAAAGGCCATTCTTTTAATTTTTAATAGTGCTATTTCACCTTTTGAGTTATTATTTGACTCTTAAGGTATGGTTATTTATATTCACATGGGATTCAGAGCTTTCTGAATCCTGTTGGTTCCCAGCTCAGGTTTACATTGCGGTGGAACTGGAGTCCATTCTCCATGACTAAATCTCTCCCTCTCTGTGTGTTTTCAGCTTTCCATCAATAGTTAGAGGTTGTTCTAATGTAACACACTGGTGAGTGAATGCTCTGAACACTGTGTCACATCCTCTGAGCATGCACGTTAAAATTAAATGTTGGGCAGATTGTAGGAGAATCTGTGTTTGGTAGTGGAGAGGGTTGATCACTTTCCTGTGGTTTTGGTCGGAAAGCTGTTCTCACAGCGAGGGATTGCCATTGTCTGAATTTGGAGAAGGAGTTCATAGAATGATTTAAACTGGATGGGACTTCCCAAGACTTGTCAGCTTTGTTAAACTCTACCAAGAGTGCTGCTTTGTGTTAACAAAAATACGATTTTTTCGTTTAAGCCACATATTAATTAAAAATTATGTTTTATTTCTCATTTTAAAAGCTCAGCTTATGTCCTACAGTTTTTTGGTGGTTTTGTTTTGTTTTGTTGTTTGTTTTTTGTGGTTTTTTGTCCTTACAAAACCCCCGGTTCTTCCGCATGGGGTGACGCTGTAGAGCAGTTCCCAAGTGACAGCTCGAGAGCTTTCAGAGCCAAGCGGCTCCTCTTCCCACAAGAGGGAGCCCGGCGGTCACTGCAGGATCCGATCTGTGCCGGCTCGGAAGGGCTTTGCGATCCCTCGCCAGCCAGCAGAGGGGATGTGCTGGGCAGGCCGGCCCCAGTTTATCCCTTCATCGCAAGATTCTCAGTCTCAAATCACAGTTGTGTCTCTGCCACCGTAGTCTTAAAGAAATTTTGTATCCTATTAAAATACTACTCTGTTGAATGCATAAAGTATCAGCAAAAATTCAGAGAACATTTCAATTCCCAGTGGAATTTCTGAAGTTGCACTACCTCAGTAGATAAATAGGGTGTAGTTGTTTAACAGTATTATTTACTAAAAGGTAAGTGTGCATAGAGAAATCCCTCTGCTGACTCATCAGAATTCTTAGTCTCTCCAGAAAGGACACAAATGTCAGAAAAGTGAACCCAGATCAAAACTGCTCTAGAAATAAATCAGAATGGTGAGTCTTCAGTAAAAGTTCTTTATGAATACAGAACATATCCCAGTGATGTGAGATACCATTGTTTATAACCATACCAGTACAATCTTATTATTCCTAGAAATACATTGCATGTCAGAATTTTGTTGGTCAAACTGGCACTAAGCAAACAAATAGTATGAATGGAGAAAACACATTTTATTTTATTTCTGTGACAGATTCAGAATTCTTGAAAGATTTATAGAGTTATTTATTAAACATATAGATTTTATTACCATTTAGGTCATAATCTGTTTTCCATATAGGTCAGCCACTGCCTGTTATGTGTTAAAAGCCAAGGAAACAAGTGCAGGAAAAGCAGTTAAAGCCAGGAAACAAAAACCAGGAGGGATGAACTATGCAATATGAATGAATACATGATTTGCCATTTGTGATATATCTGAAAATACCCCAAAATATTTTGATTGGCATATAAAAAAGCATGAAGAGGAAAACTGTTTTATGTATTTTGAAATAGTACATATCTCAAAGGTGAGAGAACTACTCCTGTGGAGCTGTGCTTTTCCTTCCTATGGGATTTTATTAGTTCTTATCAGGGCTATATCCCACTCTCTTTTCTAGCAACATGTACCAGAAAAGATATGCTTCACCACAAACATGAAAGAAACAGTTTTATGGGGATATGAGGGATACATATCACCTTTTCCTGTCTTCCAAACAGGCAAGATGGAACTTTGATTGTATTCGTTACCCTTTTTCTAGAGGTTGAATTAATACATGAAAAGGACACACACCTTAAGCAACATTGTGTACTTCACAAGGAAGTGTGATTTCAGAAGTAAAATAATACCCAGCAGCCAGAATTCTGTTTAAATCATTTGCCATCCTTCATCCAGAAGTGAAGTGTGGGACTGAGTTACTGGGGCTAAATAATATACAAGACAAAAGTGAGACTAATGCCCAAACAAAGCAGCCTTTATTTTCAGTATCAGAGTTATTTTGGAATACTAGTTGCCCATTTCAGAAATCCAGCTTGTCATTTATTGGCAAGGAAGGTAGGATTGAGGGAATGACAAGCTTGCTACTACTCAGTACTTAAATGAGTGGGGGAAAACGTGACCTTTGAAGGTGAGCTGCATCAGTGCCTGGGGGGCGAGCCTTGGTGTGAACTCAAGAGAGAGCAGAGAGACGTGCTGGCGTTTATACATAATATATGAGGGCATGGCTGTATGAACGGGAATGGATACCTCCCTGTGCACACAGGGCTGTGTGCACGGCATGTTCTTAACCAGGCTTAGCTACGGTCATGTCTGCATGGTGTGATGATGCCCAGGCCTGTGGCTGCAAGTGCGAGCAGGCAGGACCGCTCACGACTTTGCCTTTGTCTCACGGGCAGCCGTCAGGAAGACGCTGGGCCCCCCCGGCCCCCCCCAACCTCCCCGGGATCCCCCGGCCCGGCCGGCCCGGCTGCCCCTTTAAGAGGCCCCAGCGCCGTGTCAGTGCCTGCGCCGGGTGCTTCCCTCCCCTCCCCTTCCGCAGCGCCGCCGGAGCCGGGCCGCGATGGGCTGCCGCGGGCAGCGGGGGCCGCGCCGCCGGGGGGGCTCCCGCGGGGCCGCGGGGCGCTCGGGCACCGCCGGGTAACGGCGGACCTCGGCCGGGACGCGCCGCCGCATCGCCGCCCCGCGCGGGGACCGTGTGCGCCCCGAGCGCAGCACAATAGCCGGGAGGAGGAGACAGGGAAAGGGGCAGGGGGAGAGGAGGAGAGAGAAATAGAAAGCACAACACGGGGGCTGGCGAGGGAGCGCGGAGCGGAGGGCTCCGGAGCGTGGCCGCGCTGAGGACCGTGCCCAGGACGGCGGCGACAGGAGGTGGGTGGGGGGCGATATTTACCTTCCCTCCCCCGCCCCGAGCCCGCTCCTTTGTCCACGCGCTTTGAAGTGCTGGGGGATCGCCGGGGTGGGAGCATTGTTGTTCGCCAGCAAACGATCAGTCATGCTGGAGAGAGAGTAGCGAATGTGCGCGGGGCTGGGGCCGGCAAAAGCAGGAGACGGGGAGGAGAGAGGATTGCCAGAGAGGATTGCTGCCTGCCCTGCATGGACCGTGAAAGAGACGCGCTGAGTTGACCCTGCCCGAGCTGTTTCTGCTTCTACATGTGAGATCCGGTTGGTTTTTTTCTTTCCATCTCTCTCTCCAGCCTCCTTCTCGTATCCTCCACTTACTCCCGTATGCAAAATGGTGGACCCTGTGGGGTTTGTAGAGGCTTGGAAAGCACAATTTGCAGACTCTGAGCCTCCTAAAATGGAGCTGAAATCTGTGGGAGACATCGAACAGGAACTGGAGATGTGCAAAGCATCTATCCGGAGACTGGAGATGGAGGTTAACAAGGAGAGGTTCCGCATGATTTACCTGCAGACTCTCCTGGCAAAGGAGAAAAAAAGCTATGATAGACAGAGATGGGGTTTTAAACGTATTTCTCAGTTGCCTGAAGGGGGTGCAGAGCAGCAGATCCAGGACCTGCATCATAACCAGTCTGCTGACCAAGACGAATATGAAAAAAGCAAGTCACACCATGGGGAGGAAAAGTTCAAACCTAGGATACCCTCTATGCGGAAGCTGTCTGCCCAGAGTGATGGGTCAGACCTGTCACCTTTGGACAGCCCCCACCATGGAGAAGGAGAGCAGGACAGGTGTAAGTACTATGGTGAAGAGAAACTGAAGAGAGTTGTAGAAGATATGGAGAATCGCTGTGATACAGATGGCTCTCCTTCAAAACACAGATCGGCTTCCACTCGCAGACTAGTGGGATCTGCTGAGAAGGAGGGGTCATTTGAACCTAAGGAGAGAGGGAACAGCACCAGTGTGGCAGCCCTAAGGTCCAATTTTGAGAGAATGAAGAAGGTTAATTCGCATTCTTCTGGAGATAGCAAGGATGTTATTGAAAAGCCCTTTTATGTGAACATGGAGTATCATCATGAGAAGGGCCTAGTAAAGGTCAACAATAAAGATGTTTCTGATAAAATAAGTTCTCTTGGTAGCCAAGCCATGCAAATGGAACGCAAAAAGTCTTTGCACTCCCTTCCTTCTAACATGGTACCCAGCTTCAGCGAGTTCCAGAGGCCGGCCTACAGGGGAAGGTCTTCAGAGAGCAGCTTTCTCTATGATGGAGAATATGAGGATGCTGAACTGAACCCCAAGTTTCTTAAAGATAACCTGATTAATGCCAATGGCAGCAACCGCTCACCTTGGCAGCCCATGGACTTTCAGCCGTATCAGAGTATCTATGTTGGTGGAATGATGGGGGAAGGAGAAGGAAAAGGACCTATTCTGCGAAATCAGGGCCCAACTGACCAGGAAAAACATCTCACGTGGCCCAGGAGATCTTATTCCCCCAGGAGTTTTGAAGATATTGGAGGAGGATATACTCCTGATTGTAGCTCTAATGAGAACCTTACCTCCAGTGAGGAAGACTTCTCCTCAGGACAGTCCAGCCATGTCTCCCCCAGCCCCACCACTTACCGCATGTATCGGGATAAAAGCCGTTCCCCCTCCCAGAACTCACAGCAGTCCTTTGACAGCAGCAGCCCACCAACCCCCCAGTCTCAAAAACGTCACCGGCAGCAGCAGGTCATTGTGTCTGAGGCCACTATTGTGGGTGTACGAAAAACAGGACAGATCTGGCCAAGTGATGGAGATTTGCCCTCTGGGAGATGTCACCAGGACAGCTGTTTGCATGGGGATACAGGTGTGTACCAGCTTTTCGCTTAGTCTTTTAAAGGTACAGAGCAGGGAATGGCATCGTGGAAATGAATGGGAGGCCCTGGGTGAATCACTGTGAGGGGGCAACTGTTTCATGTGAGATTTCTGTGTTTAATTTGTAGTTTTGCTGTTTTAGGAAGATCCTATAGAAGTATATGTCAGACAGCATTTTAGGAATTCAGGATTCCCAGAAGGGTTGATTCAGGCCTCTATTGAGAGGATCAATGGAGTCCCATGTTAATCAGTTCTTAAAAGTTTCAGTGTGAACACTGAGGTAAAAAGGGGCCAGAACTTCACCAAGTATTCACCATCTGTGGTGAATTCACCTCCAGATTATTCCCTCCCTCGTATTTGTGCACTATGGAGTACATAAACTCTACCTCAGAGGTGGTAGTGTGCCAGCAAGCCACAACCTGAGGGTTTTGCCAGAGCTTTACCGATAATGATGCTGCTCCCACAATCTTGTTTTTTCCTGTCTGTATTAATTGCAGTGTTAGTTTCTCGTTCTGTCTCGTGTCTGCCTTCAATTAGAGCTGATTGGAGGTGATGATTGTGCAGCCCTGTTCTTGGAGCTTTCTGCTATCTCTGAGTGAAAGAAGAACTTGGAATATCAGGAAGCCCTGAGGGAAAAATGCTAACTAAGTTTCAGCAGAATAAAACTTTTCCTTTGGGGAAGAATGGGCAATGTTTGAACCCGTTCTTATGTAAATCATTCAGGCATGCAGGTGTGTCTGTGGAATCACAGTGAGTTTATAGGTGGAAGAGACAAGGAATTATGTTAATTCAGATGGATTTTTTGAATGTATGTGGATGTCTAATGTATTTAGCAAGGCAAAGCATGTAATGTAAATAGTACCTTGTGCTAACATCAGTAGTCTCCTATGCAGTAAATGAAAATCAAATCCAGGAATGAAAAAAATAGGAGTGTTTGTTTTGAAAGATTTCTTTAATTACAAATCTGTGATTACAAATCTCTCATGGGTTTTATTTGTCTCTTTGAATCTTTCATTCTAATAAGGGATTAACATGTTATTCGTCAATGGGACCAAATTGCTGTAGTAGTGGGTGAATTGAGAGGCCTGTCAGAGATGTCACTTTCTCAGGTTGTGAGAATTTGCTCTATTACTTCTCAGAAGAGTAACTTTGCTGGAAGAAGATGCCTGGTTTTACTTTCCCTGCTGATTGTTTTTGTCAGCTATACTTCTGGGAGCAACTATGGAGGGAGAACTCTTCTGTCCCCTGCTGCCATCCTCTTATCCCATTAGCATTATTAGAAGGCTGGACAGTTGTAGTGGATGTTCAGCGTACATGGAAGCTCTGCACCTTCTCACAGTGACTTCTCCCATATCAGATTGGATGTACATCCCCGTTTTCTCTTTGTGACTGCTGCGTTCTTCCTGGGTTTTAGGGGAGAGGCTGAGTCTTGTGCTCATTTGAACTGAGCTCAGCCATCTGTCTCTGCTCTTGTTTACTGATGCTCTTTAGATGACTGGGAAGCCTCCTGGCAATTTCAGTTTTTGCAGAAGGAAACAAAGGGGTAAAAATAACAAAGGTTGAGAGAGCTTGAGGATAAATTCAGTTTTCTAAAAGGCAGTAGATAATTTTTATTTTAAATAATTCAGCGGGATGCAGTGATAAAAAAAAAGGCAGCTGAAAAGTCAGAACACTTAAAATTCCTAGATGTGCTGGAAAGCTTTGTGTCATGTTCCTAAGGATGACCACACATTGCAGGCAAGGACAGAATGTAACTGATCCACCTTCTGCTTTCCTCAGCACAGGGGGTGACATGGCAATCTTAGCAGGAACTTTCACCAGATGGCTAATCAGTACTGTCTTGCACATTAGCTGGTGGCAACTTTTTACTTAACCGAAAAGGCTTATGCCTTCAGGAGGACTGTGTTTCTGATTAATTCCTACTGACCATCATTTTATATGGATTTTCTTTCCTTCCCAATTAGGATGAATTTTGATCTGAAACCAGTTGGCAGAACCTCCTTTTCATAAAACAAACAAAAGGCATGAGAGACCACTGTGTGATTAGCTGGCTGGCTCCCATTCCCAGCTACCCTGCTCTGATGCGGACTGTTCTCCATGACCATGTGATACCAAAGCCGTTCACAAATCCAGACAGATTTTCCAGCACCTGTGGCTCAGTCACTGGTTCTGCCAGGCTTCTCTAAAGTTTTCCTTGAGCAGAGTGCAAGCTTGAATCACAGTAGGTTCTGGCCAGCCTTAATGTTAATTAGCATCAAGTAGGGTTTGTTCAATAGTATTTGACTTCCCTGTGTCAAATTCAGATTGTTGTGTGTTTTCTGGCTTTGCCTTTGGTGACTCTTCCCATAGTAATGCTGAGTGTGCTGTGGACAAGTGCAATGTGAAATTTCTGTCTGGATCTGTCCCAATGTGCCTTGAGCTTGGCCAGCAGACACGTGCTGTTCTGTCCAAGTTGTTTCATGAGTTCACAGTTAAGTGATGTTTTCCTGATTTTGTATTACAACAAAAGGACGTAACTCTCAAGTGAATGGGGTCTCAGCCAAAATTGGAATCTGGGTTTTTGAAGATGGATTATCAAAAACCTTAAGGCAGACCAAGGTGTAGTAGACTTTCAGTTTTTTCCAAGGAGCAGCATGAGAGCTTCAGGGTTGAGATTTGGTAACAGCTGTACTTTCTATTAAATGTACTTAATGGATCCTGGGCAAAGATATTTATATTAGGATTAATTATGTATCACTAATTTCCTGTAGTGGGAATAGAAAAAAATGACATCTTAACTTTGCATTAAGCTTGAGTATCTTTACTATGATTGTGAAGAAAGAACAAGATTTTTAAAATTCTGCCTTCTGTTAAACATTAGTTGCAGAAATAGACAGGAGAAAAGTGACTCGTGCATTTCTGCTTATGGTAAAGGGGAAAGTTGCACAGTGCTGTTACTGACTGATGAGGCCTTGACATGGCCTCAGCTGGGACAGTTTTTTAACTAACAGCAGTTTGTTAATGAAGGAGCACACTGGAGCTGTTGGTTGGCTTTAGAGTTTGCTGCATAAAATCAGTGCATGCTCTCTCACTCTGTGTGAAATGATTTTATCTGTCTGCATAATAACATGGAAACTATCTGGAGTCCACATAAATAATATTTACCTGCACAGCTGCTTCCCTCAAGGTGCCCCAGGAGTAACTTCTGTTCACATGAGAAGACTTGGTGGTGCTCTGAGAGAGTCATGCCTGCTCTTTCTCTAGACAGCCACCAACCACCACAGTGCTCAATATGAGGTCAGTTTGGGGATATGTGTCATTTAATTCCATTGGAGTGAAGTTTTACTTATTTTAGCCTCTACTAAATGTGGGAGTTCTGAATGTCCCTTTCTGGAGAGCATGGAACGTTCTCTATATTTTTAGTGAGTTCAATGTAGGGAGAGAAAAGAGCAGTGGAATTTATGCACGTGAACTGCAAACCTCACAATTCCTGTTCTGTCAGCAGAAGGCCATTTTAAAACTCCGACTTACCTAAAGCTGTAGGTTCTTCAGTTTTTGTGTGCCTTAAATGCCTGACCAGACAGGCAAGTATCTCAATTTCCCGCTTCTAAGGCAAACCTTGACACTACTTATTTGTAAAGCCCCAAGGAAGCATGTACTGCATCATCATGGAAGGACCTTGTTCTGTACCAGTTTCTGCAAGGGTTTGCTTCCAGAGTTATGTGCATCTTCTGAGATCTTAGACAAGTTTCTTAATTTTGCACTTCTTCCACCCACTATTGTATTCTGTGAATTTTAGTTTCAAGATGTAATTTGAAAAGTTCTTTGCAGGATTTTGCAGACTCCTGAGGCAACATGCCAGTCCTGTTGCTGTAGTTCAGGAGCACAACTTTCCTTTGAGCAGCTGAGGCAGACTTCAGTCCACTGTGTAGAGATACTTCCTTTTGGGGAGCTGAAATGTAGGAACTTTTAAAATGTGCAGATTGCTTGTTAATTTTAAGGATTGTTAATTTAAAGATCCTGCTTTCCATCTGTGACTTACATTGGATTAATAATGCAGTTTAAATTTTCTCTGACACTTGTTTAGTTCATTTTGCTATTACTTTTTAAATGTTTCAGTTTTTTCCTGTGATGATCAGTGATTTCCTAGGAGCACTGATGCCAAGATGCTATTTAAATGCAGCCCCCCACCCTGCCTTGCTTTTCAGCGATTTAGTGGCTTTTGAGATTTTAGACATTATCAGGATGCTTGTACTACCACTCCCCTCTTCTTAGTCTGGGGGAGTGAAGAGCTCCCTCTCTTTCTCTCTCCCTCCCTCCTGCAGAGTTTAATAGATTCTATGGAGCTGCTTTATGTTCCCAGTGATTATAGTGGACTCTAAAGTGTTCGTTTTGTTCCTTCTTCCACAAAG
Source organism: Coloeus monedula (assembly GCF_965178545.1). Taxonomy (NCBI): domain Eukaryota; kingdom Metazoa; phylum Chordata; class Aves; order Passeriformes; family Corvidae; genus Coloeus; species Coloeus monedula. Next base: position 10,059,847 of record NC_138798.1, on the reverse strand, counting down.
AGTTGCTAATGTTTACCTCAGGCCTACAAGAAGTAATAGCATGTAGATAGGTTTTATTTTTTCTTTTCTTAGGTTTGCCCTAGATCGGGTACTTCTGCAGTCACAAAGCACCTACCTTTGAAATGGGAGTGTAAACCAACCCACACAGGAGTTGTCTGGTACTGGGGAGCCCTGGAGACTGCTGGTGTCACCTCATCTGCCTGTGTGAAGCTCATTTTCATGGTCTGTGACAGGGAGATCAAAGTGGGACTGACTTTCCTATGGAGTAAGCAGACAGAGAGCTATGAATTCTGCAAGTAGTGGGTCAGAAAGCTGCTTGTCCTCACTGCGCAGTTACTAACAGTTTCAAAGTGGTCTCTCTGGCAGTGCAGATAAGCTCACTTTGTGCAGCTGCCATTGCTGCAAGAAGACTTGGGCCTATTGGAGGCAGCAAGTGGGCTGTAGCTGGGCAGGTGAAATGTATTACCAGTGCAGGCTTAAAGTTTGAGAGTGTTGTAGGAACTCAGCTAGGACCGAGCAGCCCCAGAGTCACAGGGATGTCCATGCACCATCCATACTGTCATGACCACAGACTGGAATGCTGTGCTGTATACCAAAATGATTGGACCCAGGTGATTCTAGCATGGTGATTTTGCAGAACCAGGGGCTAGAGCCCTAAAGCTTTGCAGTGACTTAGGAATGATTTACTTGTGTGTGTAGGTGATGGACTTCAAAGCAGTGAAATTATATTGGTGAATGAAGTGCTTTGGTCTCCTGTGTTTTCTCATCTCTAGCAAAGCAGTTGATGGGTGTGGTTTTAACCTTGAAGATTTTTATTGTTTATTGTAAATATACATGGCCCCATGTACAGACTTCCAGGGTGCAAAACTGGAACATTATACTCTTGATTCTTGCAGTTATGCTATCTCAAGCTAATGCTGAGAAAAAGAAAGCTAGGAGCTTGCTAATTTGAGGATCTAATTGCTCTGCCGTCTTTCCTAAGTGCTTCCATTTGTCTAATATCTCTGGTGTGGATATTTGGATAAAATGCTAAGTTCCACGTTCAGTCACTCCTTCATGGACAGCTTGCTTTTCACTGCCATCAGAAAGCTCCACTGAGACTTGAGCAAAAGTAATAAAATGAGTTGACTGGAATGGCAAGGAGGCATCCTGAGTAACAGATTTGGCATGAAAGAAAAATAAGGTTTAATTAGAGAATTTGCTAAACCTTCAAGTGTGTGTTAGGAAATGCTTTTTTTTTTTTTTGACTACTGGGCAGCACACTAGAGCTATATACTGACTCTTAAAAGAAGAGTTGTGGGCGGGGAGTGTGATTTGTAATCCAAATTTGGCTCTGCAGGCTATCTGAAAGAAGGGCCAACAAAGGAGGCCTAAGCTTGTGAAGGTTTGGGCTCCATTAATAGCCTGGAAACAGTTCTTCTTCCAGTTCTAGCATGTTTAGCAGTTTGCTCTCTAATGCCCTCCCTTGCTCCCCAACCTCTTAGGGGTAAACAGTTATCATGCAGAGGCAAGGGGGACCTGTATTTCAGCTTCAAGGAATTTTGGAGGTCAGTCCATAAAGGTTAATGAGGTGAGACTTGGCAAGCTGTTTGAGAATTGCTCCATTTCAATTACCATAGGGAAGCATATTGCTGGTCATGAAAATCAGAGTGTTGATTGGAGGCACAGCTTATCTGGAGCTTGCTTTTCTCCAGAGAAACCACAACCAGCAGTTTGGGGTTTTTTTTACTGTCTCCTCTTTGATTTATTCTGCTCAGTCAGATAAGCATGGAAAGAATAATAAGGGCCTGATCCTGTTCTTCCCTGATGAAATATTGTTGGCTTTAATAACCTTTTGCTGGCACATGTAGGAAAAGAAATGGTGTTTTAGTCCAGGTTGAATGGCAGATAGATGGAGGGGTAGACTGCAAGTGACTGGAGAAATGCTGGCATGGATTAGTTTGGGTGAGCTGCATGTGAATGAAGTACTTCCAAAACACCAGTTTGAGTACAAAGCAGGTTTTGGCCAGTTCACTGATGACAAAGTGGATTGCTTTCCTGATCATAGCTTTAAATTACAACTGATGTGAAAGTAACCATAAGCTGTAAGTAATTCCTCGAATGTTGTCTTACTGCTGAGACAGTATTACAAATCTGTAACTCCTCTAAACTTTTCTCAAATTGTACTGTATGTGTTTTAAACGGTAAAATTGTCCTGTGTAGGACAATGTGGTGTATTTCTGTCACAAAATCTGGCTGCAGTTTGCAAATCTGTCTGTTACTAAAACAACAAAGCACATCTCCATCTCCCTTCTGTCTTCTTCCTAACTGCCAGAATGGTATCTCTCAGACCCTTTCTTAACCAGGTTATGGCTCATGTAGTAATCAGATTATTGCAAATGTAATTGGAGTCTCTGCTTTAGAGAAAGCTCTGCCCAAATGTGGCAGCTGGAGTCAAGTTAGTTGCTCATGGGTACATGAGGAGTATGTGTGTGAGAATCCACAAGGACTGCCCTGTAGGAGGAGTGAATTGGTAAAGTTCAGTGTGTTGGTTTATACTACTGAATTACGTCTGTTGGTATTACAGGCCTTTTGCCTAGTCGTTACCTTCTGTTGTTACTTGCAGTCGTTTCACCCATCTCTTACTACTGGATGGGGTGGGGTTTTTTTGATTATTATTTTTTTTATCTTGTGGAAGATAAGGATTCTTTTCCAGGAGAGTAGATCCACCACAACCTTCCTTCTTCTAAAAATAATATATTTTTCAAACCCCTAAAAAACACCCCATCCTCCTCAGGAACTTCTGCACAAGTTCTGAAGTATCCAAAAGCCTGAAATTACTTGCAGATTGATCTGTGACAACAGCACAGTAGCAACTATGGCAGGCTGCTGTGGATCACACAGTATTATCTGAAATCTAAGCAGGCAGCCCTTGCAGGAGGAGTTATTAATAGTGAGTAACTCGTGTACTTGGTTTCCAGCTCCTCTCCTTGATGTGTGGAGAAGTGCACTGTGCAGCCTTGGCTCACTGTGTGTGTTTACTTCTTAAGAACTTCAGAATATTCTAGACTCCACACTGAAATGCAGCTACTTCTCTGATGGAGTATTTGCCAGCTATTTTGTTATCAGCGATTACGTACTCCCTTGGCTGCAGAGCTGGGGAAGGAGTGCCCATTTTGAACCCACAAGATGGGTGAGGCTGGAGCAGGCTGTTGTTAGGACAGTTTTAAGAAACCCAACACACAAAAAGCCACCAAAAAACCAACAAAACCCTCAGTTGCCTGCAGTCACATCTGTGTGTTCTTTTGAAATGGGCCAGCAGTTTCCTAGAGCAATCTGTTCTGAAGGAAAATACCTTGTTCCTTGGAGCATCAGGCTCCAAATGTATCTGAGCTGCTGGAAAGTGAATGTAATTGGTCTGTTGTCACTAGGGAGGTGTCACATATGAACACAGCACTGATTTGCTGCAGCGCAGTTACATCACAGGGTGTAACTGCCCAGGAAGACAGTCCCTGGCTGGGCTCAGGGCTTCCCAAAAGAGGTTAGGTTATGGCGCTTAGAGTGAGCAAAGGCACAAAACACTTGTTTCTGTGACTGTTAGTCCAGCTGCCTCAGTTCATAATTCACTGCCTCATCTTCAATTCTGCTTCCTGCTAACCTAGAACTGTTCCAGAAATTTTCTTACAGTGGTCTGAAGTGACATTATGCCATAAAGTTTCAGAAAATAATATGCTCAGACCAGTAGATCACTGTTGGAAGACTTGGATGTGTTTCCCCTGTCTTTGCCTGTCACTTCTATAAACTTTCCCCTTTGTTTGAATCCTTTTAGGTAGAACAAGTGTGGGAGTCCCTTCCCTGGGTAGGACACTTTTGCTTTACACTCTCCTGAGGTGGTTGTTGGACCTCTCAGTCTGACAGGGATGAAATCACTGACATCACTCTGAGAAAACACGATAATACCTCAACTGTCTTTGAGGAAATCATGGTATTTGGATGAATAAATTTGTCTTTTCCAGCTGTATCAATTACTTATTTGAATTTCTAGATTAGCCAGCAGAGAATGTCCAGTTGCAAAATTCTATTGCAGTTCTCCCACCTAAGC